>NC_058083.1:373380019-373980019 GCF_014858855.1 Bufo gargarizans | reverse complement strand
AGTGAGCAGAGAGCAGCGCATTATACTCACGTGCGCTGTGGCCGCCGGTCGCTCCTTCTTCTGTCTGTGCGGCGGATTGCTAATGCTTACGGCGGCCACAGCGCACGTGAGTATAACGCGCTGCTCTCTGCTCACTACTAACATACCATGGCAGCCAGGACTTAACCACTTAAGGACCACAGGTTTATACCCCCCTAGTGACCAGGCCCTTTTTTACAAATCGGCACTCCACAACTTTAGCGGTTTATTGCTCGGTCATGCAACTTACCACCCAAATGAATTTTACCTCCTTTTCTTCTCACTAATAGAGCTTTCATTTGGTGGTATTTCATTGCCGCTGACATTTTTACTTTTTTTGTTATTAATCGAAATTTAACGATTTTTTTGCAAAAAAATGACTTTTTCGCTTTCAGCTGTAAAATTTTGCAAAAAAAACGACATCCATATATACATTTTTCGCCAAATTTATTGTTCTACATGTCTTTGATAAAAAAAAAATGTTTGGGCAAAAAAAAAAATGGTTTGGGTAAAAGTTATAGCATTTACAAACTATGGTACAAAAATGTGAATTTCCGCTTTTTGAAGCAGCTCTGACTTTCTGAGCACCTGTCATGATTCCTGAGGTTCTACAATGCCCAAACAGTAGAAAAACCCCACAAATGACCCCATTTCGGAAAGTAGACACCCTAAGGTATTCACTGATGGGCATAGTGAGTTCATAGAACTTTTTATTTTTTGTCACAAGTTAGCGGAAAATGATGATGATTTTTTTTTTTTTTTTTTTCTTACAAAGTCTCATATTCCACTAACTTGCGACAAAAAATAAAAAATTCTAAAAACTTGCCATGCCCCTCACGGAATACCTTGGGGTGTCTTCTTTCCAAAATGGGGTCACTTGTGGGGTAGTTATACTGCCCTGGCAATTTAGGGGCCCAAATGTGTGAGAAGAACTTTGCAATCAAAATGTGTAAAAAATGACCGGTGAAATCCAAAAGGTGCACTTTGGAATATGTGCCCCTTTGCCCACCTTGGCAGCAAAAAAGTGTGACACATCTGGTATCGCCGTACTCAGGAGAAGTTGGGGAATGTGTTTTGGGGTGTCATTTTACATATACCCATGCTGGGTGAGAAAAATATCTTGGTCAAATGCCAACTTTGTATAAAAAAATAGGGAAAAGTTGTCTTTTGCCAAGATATTTCTCTCACCCAGCATGGGTATATGTAAAATGACACCCCAAAACACATTCCCCAACTTCTCCTGAGTACGGCGATACCAGATGTGTCACACTTTTTTGCTGCCAAGGTGGGCAAAGGGGCACATATTCCAAAGTGCACCTTTCAGATTTTGCAGGCCATTTTTTACACATTTTGATTGCAAGGTACTTCTCACACATTTGGGCCCCTAAATTGCCAGGGCAGTATAACTACGCCACAAGTGACCCCATTTTGGAAAGAAGACACCCCAAGGTATTCCGTGAGGGGCATGGCGAGTTCCTAGAATTTTTTATTTTTTGTCACAAGTTAGCGGAAAATGATGATTTTTTTTTTTTTCTCTTTTTTCCTTACAAAGTCTCATATTCCACTAACTTGCGACAAAAAATAAAAAATTCTAGGAACTCGCCATGCCCCTCACGGAATACCTTGGGGTGTCTTCTTTCCAAAATGGGGTCACTTGTGGCGTAGTTATACTGCCCTGGCAATTTAGGGGCCCAAATGTGTGAGAAGTACTTTGCAATCAAAATCTGTAAAAAAATGACCGGTGAAATCCGAAAGGTGCACTTTGGAATATGTGCCCCTTTGCCCACCTTGGCATCAAAAAAGTGTCACACATCTGGTATCGCCGTACTCAGGAGAAGTTGGGGAATGTGTTTTGGGGTGTCATTTTACATATACCCATGCTGGGTGAGAGAAATATCTTGGCAAAAGACAACTTTTCCCATTTTTTTATACAAAGTTGGCATTTGACCAAGATATTTTTCTCACCCAGCATGGGTATATGTAAAATGGACACCCCAAAACACATTCCCCAACTTCTCCTGAGTACGGCGATACCAGATGTGTCACACTTTTTTGCTGCCAAGGTGGGCAAAGGGGCACATATTCCAAAGTGCACCTTTCGGATTTCACCGGCCATTTTTTACACATTTTGATTGCAAAGTTCTTCTCACACATTTGGGCCCCTAAATTGCCAGGGCAGTATAACTACGCCACAAGTGACCCCATTTTGGAAAGAAGACACCCCAAGGTATTCCGTGAGGGGCATGGCGAGTTCCTAGAATTTTTTATTTTTTGTCGCAAGTTAGTGGAATATGAGACTTTGTAAGGAAAAAAGAAAAAAAAATGAAAAATCATCATTTTCCGCTAACTTGTGACAAAAAATAAAAAATTCTAGGAACTCGCCGTGCCCCTCACGGAATACCTTGGGGTGTCTTCTTTCCAAAATGGGGTCACTTGTGGCGTAGTTATACTGCCCTGGCAATTTAGGGGCCCAAATGTGTAAGAAGTACCTTGCAATCAAAATGTGTAAAAAATGGCCTGCGAAATCCGAAAGGTGCTCTTTGGAATGTGTGCCCCTTTGCCCACCTTGGCATCAAAAAAGTGTCACACATCTGGTATCGCCGTACTCAGGAGAAGTTGGGCAATGTGTTTTGGGGTGTCATTTTACATATACCCATGCTGGGTGAGAGAAATATCTTGGCAAAAGACAACTTTTCCAATTTTTTTATACAAAGTTGGCATTTGACCAAGATATTTTTCTCACCCAGCATGGGTATATGTAAAATGACACCCCAAAACACATTCCCCAACTTCTCCTGAGTACGGCGATACCACATGTGTGACACTTTTTTGCAGCCTAGATGCGCAAAGGGGCCCAAATTCCTTTTAGGAGGGCATTTTTAGACATTTGGATCCCAGACTTCTTCTCACACTTTCGGGCCCCTAAAAAGCCAGGGCAGTATAAATACCCCACATGTGACCCCACTTTGGAAAGAAGACACCCCAAGGTATTCAATGAGGGGCATGGCGAGTTCCTAGAATTTTTTTTTTTTTTGCATAAGTTAGCGGATATTGATTTTTTTTTGTTTTTTTCTCACAAAGTCTCACTTTCCGCTAACTTAGGACAAAAATTTCAATCTTTCATGGGCTCAATATGCCCCTCACGGAATACCTTGGGGTGTCTTCTTTCCGAAATGGGGTCACATGTGGGGTATTTATACTGCCCTGGCTTTTTAGGGGCCCTAAAGCGTGAGAAGAAGTCTGGAATATAAATGTCTAAAAATGTTTACGCATTTGGATTCCGTGAGGGGTATGGTGCGTCCATGTGAGATTTTATTTTTTGACACAAGTTAGTGGAATATGAGACTTTGTAAGAAAAAACAAAAACAAACAAAAAATTTCCGCTAACTTGTGCCAAAAAAAAATGTCTGAATGGAGCCTTACCAGGGGGGGGGTGATCAATGACAGGGGGGTGATCAATGACAGGGGGGGGTGATCAATGACAGGGGGGTGATCAATGACAGGGGGGTGATCACCCATATAGACTCCCTGATCACCCCCCTGTCACTGATCACCCCCCCTGTAAGGCTCCATTCAGACATCCGCATGATTTTTTACGGATCCATGGATACATGTATCGGATCCACAGAACGCATGCGGACGTCTGAATGGAGCCTTACAGGGGGGTTATCAATGACAGGGGGTGATCAGGGTGATCACCCCCCTGTCACTGATCACCCCCCCTGTAAGGCTCCATTCAGACATCCGCATGATTTTTTACGGATCCATGGATACATGTATCGGATCCACAAAACGCATGCGGACGTCTGAATGGAGCCTTACAGGGGGGTTATCAATGACAGGGGATGATCAGGGTAATCAGGGTGATCACCCCCCTGTCACTGATCACCCCCCCTGTAAGGCTCCATTCAGACATCCTGCATGATTTTTTACGGATCCATGGATACATGGATCGGATCCACAAAACGCATGCGGACGTCTGAATGGAGCCTTACAGGGGGGTTATCAATGACAGGGGGTGATCAGGGTAATCACCCCCCTGTCACTGATCACCCCCCCTGTAAGGCTCCATTCAGACATCCGCATGATTTTTTACGGATCCATGGATCGGATCCACAAAACGCATGCTGACGTCTGAATGGAGCCTTACAGGGGGGTTATCAATGACAGGGGGTGATCAGGGTAATCACCCCCCTGTCACTGATCACCCCCCCTGTAAGGCTCCATTCAGACATCCGCATGATTTTTTACGGATCCATGGATACATGGATCGGATCCACAAAACGCATGCGGACGTCTGAATGGAGCCTTACAGGGGGGTTATCAATGACAGGGGGTGATCAGGGTAATCACCCCCCTGTCACTGATCACCCCCCCTGTAAGGCTCCATTCAGACATCCGCATGATTTTTTACGGATCCATGGATCGGATCCACAAAACGCATGCTGACGTCTGAATGGAGCCTTACAGGGGGGTTATCAATGACAGGGGGTGATCAGGGTAATCAGGGTGATCACCCCCCTGTCACTGATCACCCCCCCTGTAAGGCTCCATTCAGACATCCGCATGATTTTT
The DNA here is from genome assembly GCF_014858855.1 of Bufo gargarizans. Lineage (NCBI taxonomy): Eukaryota > Metazoa > Chordata > Amphibia > Anura > Bufonidae > Bufo > Bufo gargarizans. The sequence goes on along the minus strand of NC_058083.1, from coordinate 373,975,426 downwards.
TACGGATCCATGGATCGGATCCACAAAACGCATGCGGACGTCTGAATGGAGCCTTACAGGGGGGTTATCAATGACAGGGGGGTGATCAGGGAGTGTATATGGGTGATCACCCGCCTGTCATTGATCACCCCCTGTAAGGCTCCATTCAGACGTCCGCATGTGTTTTGCGGATCCGATCCATGTATCCATGGATCCGTAAAAATCATGCGGACGTCTGAATGGAGCCTTACAGGGGAGTGATCAATGACAGGGGGGTGATCAATGACAGGGGGTGATCAGGGAGTGTATATAGGTGATCACCCGCCTGTCATTGATCACCCCCCTGTAAGGCTCCATTCAGACGTCCGTATGCTTTTTGCGGATCCGATCCATGTATCCGTGGATCCGTAAAAATCATACGGACGTCTGAACGGAGCCTGACAGGGGGGTGATCAATGACAGGGGGGTGATCAGGGAGTTTATATGGGGTGATCATGGGTGATCAGGGGTTTATAAGGGGTTAATAAGTGACGGGGGGGTGTGTGTAGTGTAGTGTAGTGTAGTGTTTGGTGCGACTTTACTGACCTACCTGTGTCCTCTGGTGGTCGATCCTAACAAAAGGGACCACCAGAGGACCAGGTAGGAGGTATATTAGACGCTGTTATGAAAACAGCGTCTAATATACCTGTTAGGGGTTAAAAAATTCGGATCTCCAGCCTGCCAGCGAACGATCGCCGCTGGCATGCTGGAGATCCACTCGCTTACCTTCCGTTCCTGTGAGCGCGCGCGCCTGTGCGCGCGCGTTCACAGGAAATCTCGCGTCTCGCGAGATGACGCCTATTGGCGTTAGTGTGACCTGGGAGCGCCGCAGAGATGACGCCTTTCGGCGTTAGTGTGACGGGAGGAGGTTAAGCAGCGTCCTGGCTCCCATGGTAACCGATCGGAGCCCCAGCATTACACTGCTGGGGCTCCGATCGGAACTGACACTGCCACCAATGATGGGGGGGGAGGAGGGGGACCCTGTGGCCACTGCCACCAATGATTAATACTGGGGAGGGAGGGGGGGGTTGCGTTACCAGAGGGGGCATATCAGAGGCTGGGGGAGGCAGATCAGAGGCTGGGGGGAGGGGGGGAGGGAGATCAGAGGCTGGGGGGAGGCAGATCAGAGGCTGGGGGGGAGGCAGATCAGAGGCTGGGGGGGGGGAGGCCAGATCAGAGGCTGGGGCAAGCAGATCAGAGGCTGGGGGGAGGCAGATGGAGAGAGAGTGGTTAATGGAGGCTGCAAGCACCACCTTGGCATGTATAAAGTTATTGGTTTAGAGAGGGGTTAATGAAGGCACCTCCAAGGTGCTTTCATTAACCTCTTCAGACCAATAACTTTATACATGCCTAATGCCAAGGTGCTTCCATTAACCCCTCCAAACCCAATGGGCATGTATAAAGTTATTGGTTTGGAGGGGTTAATGGAAGCACCTTGGCATTAGGCATGTATAAAGTTATTAACCCCTTCAAACCAATAACTTTATACATACCTAATTACGTACGTTATTTTAAGTAGCTTTTTCTTATTAGATTACTCGATGAATCGAGAAATATAATCGATAGAATACTCGATTACAAAAATATTTGTTTACTGCAGCCCTAGTGAGGACGATAAAATAATTGTAATTTGCAACCTGTGCCGTACCAAAATGAGCAGGGGGGTGAACACTAGCAACCTCACCACCACCAGCATGATCTGCCACATGGCATCAAAGCACCCTAATAGGTGGGCCAAACACCTGGGTCCACAATCAGTGTCTGCTGGTCACACCACTGCCTCCTCTTTCCCTGTGTTACGTGCTGGCCAATCCCCTGTCCAAGACGCAGGCCCGGATGCCTCCCGCCCTGCACCTGTACCTTTGCAAGCACCATCAGCTAGCACATCCACTTTCAGCGCAGCGTACAGATGTTCATACCCCAGGCCTTTGAACAAAAGCGCAAATACCCAGCCACTCACCCACAAGCCATAGCACTAAATGCGCACATATCTAATTTGCTGGCCCTGGAAATGTTGCCATTTAGGCTTGTGGACACCGAGGCCTGATGGCGGTGGCGGTCCCTCGTTATTCAGTCCCCAGCCGCCACTATTTTTCCCGGTGTCCCGTCCCCACCTTACACCAGCATGTGTCCCATAACAACATCACCCGTGACAAACGTAGTTATTGGGAAGGTCCACTTAACGACTGACACATTGACAAGTGCTTGTGGCCAGGGATGCTACATTTCCCTGACGGCACACTGGGTGAACGTTGTGGGGGCTGGGAGCGAGTCGTACCCTGGGATGGCACAGGTGCTACCGACACCAAGGTTTGTGCACCCTACTTCCATCAGGATTTCCGCCACCACCTACATTAGTGGCTGCAACCCCCCTTCTCCTCCTCCACCTCCTCCTCTTCCACCTCTGAATTCTCATCTTGCAGCATCAGTCAGCCATCAGTCAGTAGCTGGAAGCAGTGTAGGACTGCAGTGGGGAAGCGGCAACAGGCTGAGCTGAAACTAATATGTTTAGGTGACAAACAGCACACCGCCACAGTGCTGTGGCAGGGTATAAGGGACCAGACTGAGCTGTGGCTCTCACCACTCAACCTAGAATCAGGGATGGTTGTGTCTGATAATGGCCGTAACTTGGTGGCGGCTTTGGAGCTCGGCAAGCTCACACACATACCATGCCTAGCCCAACTTAGTGGTTCAGCAGTTTCTCAAAACCTGAGCTACTGGTGAAGGTGCGCCATGTGTGTGCCCATTTCTGAAAGTCATCTACAGCTGCAGCAGCGCTTGCAATTGCCAGCTCATCAACTGTTGTGCAATGTGAGCATGCTCTGGAACTCCACGTTACACATGTTGGCCAGGCTTTGTGAGCAGCAGAGGGCAGTAGCGGAATACCAGCTGCAACATGGTCGTCGCCTTTCCAGTCAGCTTCCACTTTTCACAAGCGATGAGTGGCCATGGTGTCTGACCTTTGTGAGGTTTTACGCAACTTTGAGGAATCAACATAGATGGTGAGCGGCGATGCCGCTATTATCAGCGTAACCATCCCACTTCTGTGTCTACTGAAACACTCGCTGCTCACAATGAAGGCGGACACTTTGCATGTGGAAGAGGTGGAAATGGGGGAAGACGGTACACAGGGCGATAGCCAGACCACCCTCCGTTCGTCTTCTCAGCGCAAATTGGATGATGAGGAGGATGAGGAGGAGCAGGAGACTGTTGCCTCCGCTACAGAGGGTAGTACCCACAGCAGGTTTATTCAATCTGTTCAGCATGGATGGGTCGAAGAGGAGGAAGAGGATGAGGAGATTGAGAGTCATCCTCCTGATGAGGACAGCGAAGTCTTGTCTGTTGCGACTCTGGCACACATGGCTGACTTTATGTTATGCTGCCTTTCCCGTGACCCTCACGTTATAAGCATTTTGGCCAACACTATTACTGGTTGTTCACCTTTCTCGACCCCCACTAGAAAGAAAACTTTTCATCTCTCATTCCTGTGGTGTAGAGGACTTGCAAAATGGTGCTGTACCAGAAGGTCCTTGTGGAAAAATTGCTCCAAAAATTTCCAGCTGACAATGCTGGCAGCAGAGTGCGTAGTTCCTTGGGCAACTGAGGAGGGGCGACGAGGGGAACACACAGCAGTTCCAACAGAGGCAAGGCAACACTCTCCAAGGCCTGGGACAGTTTCATGACACCCCACCAGCAACCTCACCCCGATGCGCGGCCTACTGTCACAAGGAGACAAAAGCTTTGAAAGATGGTGAAGGAGTACGTAGCAGACTGTATCAGCGTCCTCAATGATCCCTCTGTGCCTTGGGCTACTTTCACACTCGCGTTTGGTGCGGATCCGTCTTGTATCTGTACAGACAGATCTGCACCAATAATGAAACCGCTTTTATCCGTTAATAATGGATCAGTTTGCATTATTCTGAAAAGAAAAAGTCTAAGTCAAAACGGATCCGTCTCGACTTACATTGAAAGTCAATAGGGGACAAATCAGTTTTCAATTGCACCATATTGTGTCAGTGAACAATGGATCCGTCCCCATTGACTTACATTGTAAGTCAGGACAGATCCGTTTGGCTCCGCATAATCAGACGGTCACCAAAACGCTGCGAGCTGCGTTTTAGTGGCAGTCTAAAAAACGCTACGGAGACCAAATGCAGCCGAATTAATGCATTCTAAACGGATCCTTATCCATTCAGAATGCATTGGGGCTGAACTGATCTGTTTTGTGATAGCCCTGAAACGGATCTCAGAAGCGGACCCAGAAACACCAGTGTAAAAGTAGCCTTACAACTATTGGGTGTCCAAACTGGACACGTGGCACCGACTGGCGCTCTATGCCTTGGAGATGCTAGCCTGCCCTGCCACCAACATTTTGTCAGAGCAGGTATTTAGTGCTGCTGGGGGCATAATAACTGATAAGTAGAGTTGAGCGGACACCTGGATGTTCGGGTTCGAGAAGTTCGGCCGAACTTCCCGAAAATGTTCGGGTTCGGGACCCGAACCCGATCCGAACTTCGTCCTGAAGTCGAACCCCATTGAAGTCAATGGGGACCCGAACTTTTCGGCACTAAAAAGGCTGTAAAACAGCCCAGGAAAGGGCTGCAAAAGGCAGCAACATGTAGGTAAATCCCCTGCAAACAAATGTGGATAGGGAAATTAATTAAAATAAAAATTAAATAAATAAAAATTAACCAAAATCAATTGGAGAGAGGTCCCATAGCAGAGAATCTGGCTTCACGTCACCCACCACTGGAACAGTCCATTCTCAGATATTTAGGCCCCGACACCCAGGCAGAGGAGAGAGGTCCCGTAACAGAGAATCTGGCTTCATGTCAGCAGAGAATCAGTCTTCATGTCATAGCAGAGAATCAGGCTTCACGTCAGCCACCAATGCAACAGTCCATTGGCATATATTTAGGCCCCGGCACCCAGACAGAGGAGAGGTTCATTCAACTTTGGGTAGCCTCGCAATATAATGGTAAAATGAAAATAAAAATAGGATTGAAAGGAAGTGCCCAGGAGTACATTAATATATGGTTAAGGGGAGGTAGTTAATGTCTAATCCGGAGAAGGGAAGGACAGGTCCTGTGGGATCCATGCCTGGTTCATTTTTATGAACGTCAGCTTGTCCACATTGGCTGTAGACAGGCAGCTGTGTTTGTCTGTAATGACGCCCCCTGCCGTGCTGAATACATGTTCAGACAAAACGCTGGTCGCCGGGCAGGCCAGCACCTCCAAGGCATAAAAGGCTAGCTCTGGCCACGTGGACAATTTAGAGACCCAGAAGTTGAATGGGGCCGAACCATCAGTCAGTACGTGGAGGGGTGTGCACACGTACTGTTCCACCATGTTAGTGAAATATTGCCTCCTGCTAACACGTTGCGTATCAGGTGGTGGTGCAGTTAGCTGTGGCGTGTTGACAAAAGTTTTCCACATCTCTGCCATGCTAACCCTGCCCTCAGAGGAGCTGGCCGTGACACAGCTGCCTTGGCGAGCTCTTGCTCCTCCTCTGCCTTGGCCTTGGGCTTCCACTTGTTCCCCTGTGACATTTGGGAATGCTCTAAGTAGCACGTCTACCAACGTGCGCTTGTACTCGCACATCTTCCTATCACGCTCCAGTGCAGGAAATAAGGTGGGCACATTGTCTTTGTAGCGTGGATCCAGCAGGGTGGCAACCCAGTAGTCCGCACACGTTAAAATGTGGGCAACTCTGCTGTCGTTGCGCAGGCACTGCAGCATGTAGTCGCTCATGTGTGCCAGGCTGCCCAGGGGTAAGGACAAGCTGTCCTCTGTGGGAGGCGTATCATCATCGTCCTGCCTTTCCCCCCAGCCACGCACCAGTGATGGGCCCGAGCTGCGTTGGGTGCCACCCCGCTGTGACCATGCTTCATCCTCATCCTCCTCCACCTCCTCCTCCTCATCCTCCAGTAGTGGGCCCTGGCTGGCTACATTTGTACCTGGCCTCTGCTGTTGCAAAAAAACTCCCTCTGAGTCACTTCGAAGAGACTGGCCTGAAAGTGCTAAAAATGACCCCTCTTTCTCCTCCTCCTCCTCCTCCTCCTGGGCCACCTCCTCTTCCATCATCGCCCTAAGTGTTTTCTCAAGGAGACATAGAAGTGGTATTGTAACGCTGATAACGGCGTCATCGCCACTGGCCATGTTGGTGGCGTACTCGAAACAGCGCAACAGGGCACACAGGTCTCCCATGGAGGCCCAGTCATTGGTGGTGAAGTGGTGCTGTTCCGCAGTGCGACTGACCCGTGCGTGCTGCAGCTGAAACTCCACTATGGCCTGCTGCTGCTCGCACAGTCTGTCCAGCATGTGCAAGGTGGAGTTCCACCTGGTGGGCATGTCGCATATGAGGCGGTGAGCGGGAAGGCCCAAGTTACGCTGTAGCGCAGACAGGCGAGCAGCGGCAGGATGTGAACGCCGGAAGCGCGAACAGACGGCCCGCACTTTATGCAGCAGCTCTGACATGTCGGTGTAGTTGTGAATGAACTTCTGCACCACCAAATTCAGCACATGCGCCAGGCAAGGGATGTGCGTCAAACCGGCTAGTCCCAGAGCTGCAACGAGATTTCGCCCATTATCGCACACCACCAGGCCGGGCTTGAGGCTCACCGGCAGCAACCACTCGTCGGTCTGTTGTTCTATACCCCGCCACAACTCCTGTGCGGTGTGGGGCCTTTCCCCCAAACATATGAGTTTCAGAATGACCTGCTGACGTTTACCCCGGGCTGTGCTGAAGTTGGTGGTGAAGGTGTGTGGCTGACTGGATGAGCAGGTGGAAGAAGAGGAGGAGGAAGCCAAGAAGGAGGAGGTGGCAACAGGAGGCAAAGAATGTTGCCCTGCGATCCTTGGCGGCGGAAGGACGTGCGCCAAACAGCTCTCCGCCTGGGGCCCAGCTGCCACTACATTTACCCAGTGTGCAGTTAGGGAGATATAGCGTCCCTGGCCGTGCTTACTGGTCCACGTATCTGTGGTTAGGTGGACCTTGCTACAGATGGCGTTGCGCAGTGCACACTTGATTTTATCGGATGCTTGGTTGTGCAGGGAAGGCACGGCTCTCTTGGAGAAGTAGTGGCGGCTGGGAACAACATACTGTGGGACAGCAAGCGACATGAGCTGTTTGAAGCTGTCTGTGTCCACCAGCCTAAATGACAGCATTTCATAGGCCAGTAGTTTAGAAATGCTGGCAATCAGGGTGGCTAGGTGGGAATTTACGCTTTCTCTCAAATGTTTGTGAGATGGAGAGCTGAACGCTGCCGTGTGACATGGTTGAGACGCTTGGTGACGGAGGTGGTGGTGGTGTTGGTGGTACATCCCCTGTTTGCTGGGCGGCAGGTGCCAACGTTCCTCCAGAGGCAGAGGAAGAGGCCGAGGCGGCAGCAGCAGAAGAGGTAGCAGGGGGAGCCTGAGCGACTTCCTTGTTTTTAAGGTGTTTACTCCACTGCAGTTCATGCTTTGCATGCAGGTGCCTGGTCATGCAGGTTGTGCTAAGGTTCAGAACGTTAATGCCTCGCTTCAGGCTCTGATGGCACAGCGTGCAAACCACTCGGGTCTTGTCGTCAGCACATTGTTTGAAGAAGTGCCATGCCAGGGAACTCCTTGAAGCTGCCTTTGGGGTGCTCGGTCCAAGATGGCGGCGGTCAGTAGCAGGCAGAGTCTCTTGGCGGCGGGTGTTCTGCTTTTGCCCACTGCTCCCTCTTTTGCTACGCTGTTGGCTCGGTCTCACCACTGCCTCTTCCTCCGAACTGTGAAAGTCAGTGGCACGACCTTCATTCCATGTGGGGTCTAGGACCTCATCGTCCCCTGCATCGTCTTCCACCCAGTCTTGATCCCTGACCTCCTGTTCAGTCTGCACACTGCAGAAAGACGCAGCAGTTGGCACCAGTGTTTCGTCATCATCAGAGACTTGCTGAGGTGGTATTCCCATGTCCTCATCATCAGGAAACATAAGTGGTTGTGCGTCAGTGCATTCTATGTCTTCCACCGCTGGGGAAGGGCTAGGTGGATGCCTAGGTGGACCTTCAAACAGCATAAGAGAGTGCTGCATAACTTGAGGCTCAGACAGTTTCCCTGATATGCATGGGGGTGATGTGACAGACTGATGGGGTTGGTTTTCAGGCGCCATCTGTGCGCTTTCTGCAGAAGACTTGGTGGGAGATAATGTGAACGTGCTGGATCCACTGTCGGCCACCCAATTGACTAATGCCTGTACCTGCTCAGGCCTTACCATCCTTAGAACGGCATTGGGCCCCACCATATATCGCTGTAAATTCTGGCGGCTACTGGGACCTGAGGTAGTTGGTACACTAGGACGTGTGGATGTGGCAGAACGGCCACGTCCTCTCCCAGCACCAGAGGGTCCACTAACACCACCACGACCATGTCCACGTCCGCGTCCCTTACTAGATGTTTTCCTCATTGTTATCGTTCACCACAACAACAAAAATATTATTTGGCCCAATGTATTGTATTCAAATTCAGCTGAATATAAATTTGAGGCCTAGTATTTAGGCGCTGGGTGACAGGTATAGATTTACTGACGGAATTAGACTTGGAAATGCACAGTAGCGTGTGTGTGAAGTTATTCTGAATGACCCTATGTGCACCTTGAATATTATATACCCTTTTAGGGATAGATTTAAAATAGCTCTGATACAGCAGAAACCACTAAATTAGGAAATTGCTAAATTGGGAATTGTATTTCAACCCAGAACAAAAAATGTGCTTTGACGGACACTAAATAACTTGCCCAGCCAGAACAGTACAGCAGTAACGACAGATTTAGCGGGATATAAATTTGAGGCCTAGTATTTAGGCGCTGGGTGATTTACTGACAGAATTAGACTGGGATATGGCCAAAAAATAACCACACTATTGCTGGTTAAATGCACTTGGTGTGACAGCTTGACCAACCACACTACTGAGGGTTAAATGCACTTGGTGACGGGCGCAGCTTGCCCCTGATGTAGTATATGGCCAAAAAATAAACAGACTATTGCTGGTTAAATGCACTTGGTGTGACAGCTTCACCCTGATGTAGGCTTTAGCCAAAAAACAACCACACCATTGAGGGTTAAATGCACTTGGTCGCAGCTTGTGCTGGCGCACCACAAGACACAAAATGGCCGCCCATCACCCCAGAAAAAAGTGACTGACAAACGGTCTGGGCAGCCTAAAAACAGTGAGCAATTGAGTATCAGCAGCTCAATGACCCACAGCTGCAGATCGATCAATAATCAAGTCCTTTGGAGGAGTTAATCTGCCTAATCTCACCCTACTGTCGCAGCCGCAACCTCTCCCTACGCTAATCAGAGCAGAGTGACGGGCGGCGCTATGTGACTCCAGCTTAAATAGAGGCTGGGTCACATGGTGCTCTGGCCAATCACAGCCATGCCAATAGTAGGCATGGCTGTGATGGCCTCTTGGGGCAAGTAGTATGACGCTTGTTGATTGGCTGCTTTGCAGCCTTTCAAAAAGCGCCAAGAAAGCGTCACAAAAGCGTCACAAAAGCGCCAAGAAAGCGACGAACACCGAACCTTTACGAAAATGTCCGGGTTCGGGTCCGTGTCACGGACACCCCAAAATTCGGTACGAACCCGAACTATACAGTTCGAGTTCGCTCATCCCTACTGATAAGCGCATCCGTCTGGCAACTGAAAATGCTGACCGGTTGACTCTTATAAAAATAAAAAAGGCCTGGATTGCCCCTGACTTCTCTACGCCGCCAGAGGAAAGCAGCAGAACATAAAGGCACTTTAAATGTGGCTTTTATGGTGTATTGAGTACACTGTATTCCCATGCACCCCTTCAACCACAAAAAAGGGTATATGGTTCAATCTTCCTTTTCTCGTCCTCCTCCTCCTCCATCATATCAACATACTGACTTAATAGGATGGAAGAATCTCCTCCGGCTACAAAACCTACCCTGTTACCCCCTTTAAATAACCACACCAACACTTACTTGCTTGGTGAAATGACCATGATGGCCAAACTTTATTATTCCACACATAACAAAACCACATCGTACACCATATAACATCAATAATAATAACAATAACAATAGCAGGCATTTTACACATCCAACCTTATCACCTACTGCACCGTAACAAGGATCCTGGAGGGCAACCCAAACGAGCCGTATCCTCCTTCACCGCCTCACCTCGCACTTCAAGACTTACCCTAGGCCGCACTCACCGACCCAAGGGCACCAACTCCTTGAAGTATACTAGTATCCCCCCCCTGTAGGCCTTGTAGCCCAAACAGGGGCCCCATCCTCGGCATTAACAAACCATCTGAGATGCAGGCTCCAACATGTCCTGCACCTCTTAACCATTGAATTGCTCCCCAGGATCCTATTTCCAGCAGCCACCGACGACCACCGGTGAAACCTCACCTGTGGGCGTCCCGCCACACCCTAATGGCTGTCTCCAAACCCTCCTGGATACCTAAAGCCCACATGTCCATGCCCACATCATTCAGATGTACACCATCATCTCTTAAGAATTGAGGCGACGCCGCCTCCAACTCCCGATGACGCACAACAATACCACCCGGCCTGCGAACAAAACGCCCCACCTCCTTATTCAACTTCGACCGGGCTTTATTGATCCGCTCCACCAACCTAGCAAACCGCCAGCAACACCTCGCAACCACCTCCGACCATACCAGCAACAAATCCGGAAACTCCGACAATAAGCGCAGCACATCCAACTTGATATCCCGAATCACATCCCGGGAACGCCGCACTCCCAAATCGTTGCCTCCAACGTGAAGCACCAATATATCAGGCGGCCGATCTAAAGTGGCATTAATGTGAATTTCGGGCAAAACCCGCCCCCAAAGGAGCCCCCTCAAACCAATCCACCGGATTAGCAATTCCTCCGTCGGCAAACCCAACTGGCGTCCGTTCCTCCTAACATCTGCGCGTAAGGCCCCCCAGTAGACGTATGAATGCCCGAAGATCCATGCAAGACAAGGCGCTGCCCCTAAAACAAAATAAAACAATTGTGTCAACACTGCCCAACACACCGCATCCCGTTAACAATGACACAACCCACCAACAATCACAACAGATGAGGCCGAATATAAGAGTGAAAACAATCCGACTCCCAACGCCCAATACGTTTTATAACCTCTTCCCCGAGCCCCCACCTGGCCGCCTCAGTCGCTGCCCCTATCCGAAACGAATGAGAAGCATATTCATTAACGGGAAGACCCGCTGCACCCAAACATTTTTTAAAAACAGCAATAAATTGAAAGCGTGATAACCGCGAACCATCCCGGTGAACTAACAACGAACCCCTACCATCAGGCCGCACACACAAATATTCCTCCACACAACGCACCGGACAAAGCACCGACCCAACCAAAGGCCTGAGCCACAAAACTGCACCATTACCTACCTGATCCGTTTTCGACTTGCGTATCACACACCACAAACCGCCATCTCCCAACCAAACATCCTCCCTCAACAAACCACCACCACCCGTACGACTGGCGGATACCAATTCCGAAAGGCTCCGAAAAAGGCCAACGAAAACGCCGCCCTACACAAAAGCGCTTCAAATTCAGACACACAAACTAACCGTGCCTTCTCCCACAATACCTGCAACACATCAAAGGAAACCGGCCGTCTAGAGTCCTTACGAATCACTCCCCGCCGATAACCTTTAAGCGCCTGCCGAACCACAAAACAATTCCCCGCAAGCTCAACCAGAAGGCAACAGCCTCCACCCTCTTAGACGCCACAGAAAACGACAAACCTTCAGCATAACACGAACCTACCCAAAAAACCAATAAAGTCCTAAATTCATCAACCGAACTACACCCCCCAACCCGCTCAATCAACTCCTCCCACAACAACCATACTGACGAATAAGCCGACCACGTACCTCTACTGAGCGACTGACCAATCAGGCCCGCTGACACCCCAAGGCCACGCTCCAGAGCCACTGGGGACAGGGCAACCCCTGAACTGCGGCGCCCGGCGCCAAGCTGCGAAAACGATCCCACTGAAAACAAGAAAGGGAATCAGCGAGTGAGTTAGCTACACCCGGAACATGTACCGCAACAAAACATGCATTTAATGGCAGCCCCCGCAACACCAAATGCCTGAGTAAATTCAACACTGGCGGAGAATTAGCCGTCTGGCTATTAATCAGCTGCACTACACCCATGTTGTCACAGTAGAAACAAACCCGCCAATTCTTAAGCCAATCCCCCCACAACTCCGTAGCCAAAACAATGGGAAAAAGCTCCAACAATACCAAGTTGCTAAGGAAACCAGCCTGTTCCCACTCCACCGGCCATGCTCCTGCGCTCCATTGACCCTGGCAAAAAACACTGTATCCACACGAACCCGCGGCATCAGAAAACAACTCCAAATCCACGCTACTAATCGCTTCCTCCATCCACCTAGACCGCCCATTATACTCTCCCAGAAAAATCTCTGACACCGCCAAATCCTCCTTTACCGCAACAGGTAATCGCAAATAATGAAAAGGGGCGACAACCCCTGCCGTAGCTAAAGCTAAACACCGGCAAAAAACCCTCCCCATCGGCAAAATACGGCAAGCGAAATTCAATTTTCCCAATACAGACTGAACCTGCTTAAGCTGAACCTTCTTAGCTCTCCGCAGAAAAACAACCTCCTCTAACAAATCGGACACCTTGTTGTCCGGTAGCCGACATTCCATGGCCATGCTGTCAATTTCTATCCCCAAAAAGTCATAACCGTGGAAGGCCCCTCCGTTTTTTCCCCAGCTAAAGGGATGCCAAACCTCGCAGCCACTCGCTCCATCGTATGCAACAACACAGGACACACCCTGGAGTCGGCCGGACCTAAGAACAAAAAATCGTCCAAATAATGCAGCACCGAATTCCATCCAGCCTCCTGTTTCACCACCCACTCCAAAAAAGAACTAAACGATTCGAACAGTGAACAAGAAATTGTGCAGCCCATCGGCAAACAACAATCAACATAAAAATAACCCTCCCATTGAAAATCCAGTAAATGCAAACTATCCGGGTGAATGGGCAACAACCGAAATGCAGCCTCAATATCTGTCTTAGCAAGCAGGGCGCCCTGCCCGAAACGCCTAACCCACCGCATCAAAAGACGTGTACGACACGGAGCACAACTCATCCGCTATCCCATCACTCATCGACCCCCCTTGCGGATAGGACAAATGATGAATAAGCCTAAACTTATTGGGCTCCTTCTTAGGCACCAAACCCAACGGGGACACCCACAAGTCCGGCAAGGGACGCTCCGTAAAGGGGCCTACCAGCCGCGACTTCCTTCTCAATCTTATCCCTCACCACATCCGGATGACGCAACGCAGAGGACAAATTCCGCGCTGACAAACACGGCACAACTGAACTACATGGGATCTCAAAAACCCTTAGTAAACCCCGCCAACAAAAACCTCTCTATTTGGATAACTCTTTAAATAGGGCTCCATCTTTCCCACCCTCACCGGAGTCACCCCTCTTCTGCACAGCCTCGGGTCCCTTACCCCTTCCTCGCTTGAAGCAACGCGACCAACTATGGGAGCCACCGCAACCGGAACACTCGTGCTTGTACCGGCATTCTGACAAGAACCTACAATGTCCCTCGTTATACTGCCAACAACAGCCTTTTCTACCTCCTCCGTGAGATTCCGAAGCCGAGGGACCCGGCTGAGAGCCACCCCTAGGTGCCGCCATCAACCGCATCCAGAGACCAATGTCCTTATGATCCCACCGTATGCTAGGCCTGACCGCCTTCCGCTGCCGGAACTGCTCATCATACCTAAGCCACGCCACACCCCCATAAGTCCGATGAGCCTCCCCTATCGCATCCATATAGCATAACAGTGCTGAGCAATGTTCCGGCGATTTTTCCCCAACCACACTGGCCAAGATCGCAAAGGCCTGAAGCCAATTCTGAAACGTACGTGGGATCAACCTGTACCGCCTCCTTTCCTCCTCCTTTTTACTTTCATCCGGCTTCCCCCGGTCCAAATAAAATTTTTCCAAAGGAAGCAATGGAAATATTTTAACATATTCATCCCTCCATATCTTCGCCCTGATTTCCTGTTTCAAATGAGCCCCCAGCGGCCCCTCAAAGCACACAAATTTCCCCCTTCGCTGCGTCCGCCAACTGAACGCCATCCCCCACTTCACCTCTAAGCCCAACCCCTGAGGCCTGCACACTACCTGCGACAACACTATCCCCAACACCAACCGAACCTTGCACCATCCCATGCTCTAAAGTCCCCACTGCCTGCGCAGGCGCCCAGACCGACATCGGGGATGAAGGTGCCCCCGACCCCAATCGCGACAACAATGACAGCATCCCCGACAGTACCTCCCGGGCCAAAACATCAGAACCCCCCACACTATGCGAAAGAGCACCCCCAACTGCCATCTGACACAACGTCATCTCACCTGGCCGTCCGGCAGCCGCAGCTTTACTCACAGATGTCCGCACCGGCGAGCTCGCTCCACATGGCACGGCTTCTTCCAGAATCGCGTCGTCCCTTCCGCCTGCCGCGACATCCCCTCCAGACTCCAATTCTCCTTCTTCCAACCGCAATGCCTCCCCCTCATGGCGCCGATGTGAAGGGAGGGTAACAGTCCGAACCCCAGCCGGGCGGGCCTCATCTCCTGGCCGCATTTCTAACATCCCTCCTGCCTCCACTGACACCGACTCTGCAGCCATCCGACCACAAGCCACCACACCATGCCGCCGCTCAGGGTGCAGGGCCCCAGCATTATCCCCGACGTCCGACCGGCTGCAATGTCGCCGACCCACCCACATCCAAGCCAGCCGCTGCGCTCACATCCTCTCCACACTGAAGCTGCCGGCCCGAATCCCTCCGCCGCAGCGCCGGAGACACCAGCTCTTCAAACGCAGGTAAGCCCAGGCCACTGGACGACCCGGCCGCAACACTTCTTCCACCCACAGGTGAGGTCCTCCTGGCTCGCCCCCGACGCGGAACATCTCGCGGGGACGTCGCCACCTGGGAACGGTCCCTCCCCCTTGCTGAAAGAGAGACGGGTCTAGGGGAAGCCTGACCCTCTCCCGCCGGCCCGCCACGCGATACTGAATTCCTCCCGCTGCGCCTGAGGGTCCGGCTGGCCACGGACACCTCAGACCGCAGCGGAGGGTCCCAGGCGGGGCTTCTAATGCGTCGGCGGACCCGGGGGGTAACTTCTGGGCTGAAGCGCTCAGGGGGGACAGATCTCCAACAGCTCGTCTAAGGAGGCCATGGCACCAAAAATCACGCTGGTAAAGGCTGCAACTGACCCTAAGCTCCTCCTCCCAATCTTATATCCTCCCGCCGAAAACCCCAACTCCTCCCCACCTAACTCATACCAACCCCTCAACATACCACACCAGGCAACCTTAACCCTCTCCTAGCCTGCAGTCTTCCCCCTAAGTCAGTTCGCCCTGCGCTATGGCTGCGCCCCGCTCCGTTGCTATTATTAGGCTGCCCTCGTTCCTAATGTTTTAGAGGGTCAGCTCAGCAGCAGGCCCTCAACCATAGTTTTTTGATGGTCAGCTCAGCAGCAGGCCCTCAACCATAGTTTTTTTTGATGGTCAGCTCAGCAGCAGGCCCTCACCCCTAATGTTTTAGGCTACTTTCACACTGGTGTTTCTGAGTCCGCCTGCGGGATCCGTTTCAGGGCTCTCACAAGCGGCTCAAAACAGATCAGTTCAGCCCCAATGCATTCTGAATGGATAAGGATCCGTTCAGAATGCATCAGTTTGGCTATGTTGCGCCTGTATTCGCTCTGGAGGCGGACACAAAAACGCTGCTTGCAGCGTTTTGATGTCCGCCTGACGATACGGAGCCAAACGGATCCGTCCTGACTTACAATATAAGTCAATGGGGACGGATCCGTTTTCATTGACACAATATGGTGCAATTGAAAACGGATCTGTCCCCCATTGACTTTCAATGTAAGTCAGGACAGATCCGTTTTGACTTAGACTTTTTTTTGAAAGAATAATGCAAATTGATCAGTTCTGAATGGATACAAGCTTTGCATTATCACTGCAGATCCGTCTGTGCAGATACAATACGGATCCGCACCGAAAGCAGGTGTGAAAGTAGCCTTAGGCCCCTTGCACACGGGCGAGTTTTACGCACGGGTGCAATGCATGAGGTGAACGCATTGCACCCGCACTGAATCCTGACCCATTCATTTCTATGGGGCTGTGCACATGAGCGGTGATTTTCACACATGACTTATGCGTTGCGTGAAAATCGCAGCATGCTCTATATTGTGTGTTTATCACACAACGCAGGCCCCATAGAAGTGAATGGGGCTGCATGAAAATAGCAAGCATCCGCAAGCAAGTGCAGATCAGGTGCGATTTTCACGCACAGTTGCTAGGAGACGATCAGGATGGAGACCCGATCATTATTATTTTCCCTTATAACATGGTTATATGGGAAAATAATACAATCTAACCCACATTTCAATGTTTTGCACTCGCGCAGAAAAATCACGCATTTTCCCGCAACACACCCGCCTCTTATCCGGGCAGAAAACATGACACCCATGTGAAAGAGGCCTTAGATAATCCGATCACCAGCAGTCCCTCAACCATAATTTTTTCGATAATCTTCAAAGGAGAGAAACAAAAGCGAGCGGCACTCACTAATTTGTAGAAAAGGTATTCTTTAATCCAGAGCAGGAGGGGGGTGCATAGAGTCCAAACACAGCATCAAGCGACAGACGTTTCACACGTATGTGCACTTCTTCTGGCTTTCCACCATTGAAAGGGGTCACAGCACCTATACGTGTGCACAGGAAGCCGCATCATCGCAGTAATTACTTACTTAGTCAACACCTGAGGTTCAACAACGAACAACAGGGATTGTTAATCGAGGGCGGGACCCCTTCACTGGTGTAAAGTGCATGTGCAAATACATCACCAATAAAAACAATATAAGTACGTAAAATACAATTAATACAAGAATGCTTCATTACAAAAATACACTCATGTCTATTTTTTCGTTTAATCCCAGCGGACCCAATGCATCTGTACGTAGGATCCACCTCGTTTCTCTTCTCAGAAGCTCCCTCTCCCTGTCACCACCTCTCTCAGTGCGATTAACTATTTCAAGACCGGCAAAGGTTAAAACGCTAGGATTTCCATTATGTACCCTGTTCACATGACCTATTAACCGTGGGATCCCCTTCCCTGTTTTTAAGGAGTTCAGGTGTTCGCGGAATCTTTCAAATAAACAGCGGATGGTTTTACCAATGTAGAAGCGTCCGCATCTACATAAAATAATATAAACCACAAATTTGCTGCGGCAGGTAATAAGTGGAAAAGCTTTGTGTACTATCCCTGCAATAGAGATCACTTGCAATTGGGAATTAAAGCTGCAGAAGGAACAGCTTCTGCAACTCCTATTCCCCTTTGGTCTCTGTTCAGACAGCCAAGTGAAGCGTTTTTTTCTGTAGTTACTGGTTACTACTTGATCACGTATTGTGGGACACTTTCTAAACGCTATCACTGGTTTTGTGTCTTTAAGTTGTTTAAGTGATTCATCCCTCACTAAAATATTCCATTTTTTTCCTATGACCTGTTTTATTCTCTCTGCCATAGGACTGAATTTAAAGGAGAAAGCAAAAGGTGGGGGGGGGGATTTTGTTGCAGTTGTACCCTCCCTCAATTCGGTCTGATGTACCCTTGAAGAAGAAGCGCACATACGCGTGAAACGGCTGTTGCTTGATGCTGTGTTTGCACTCTATGCACCCCCCTCCTGCTCTGGATTAAAGAATACCTTTTCTACAAATTGGCGAGTGCCACTCGCTTTTGTTTCTCTCCTTTGAAGATTATTTTGCACATGCACTGCTGCTACAGGCTGAGCACCACCGCAAGGCATCACTCCTCGGTACTCATTCCATATAGCACATAGGTTGGTGTAGTGCCACTGATATACCTTTCCTACAGTTTTACATAATTTTTTCGATGGTCAGCTCAGCAGCAGGCTCTTACCCCTAATGTTTTAGATGGTCAGATCAGCAGGCCCTTGCTCCTAATGTTTTAGAGGGTCACCATCAGGCCATCAATCATAATTTTTCAAGGGTGTGTATAATGCCCTTCTTTATGTGTAATAAAGGGTGTATTAGACTGCCGGTTACTTGTAATTTTTGGCAGCCCTTTCACTTAGTGCATAGGCTTTATGAGTGTAGGAGTCCCACTACCTGAACAATTGTACCACAATGTGAATGAGGCCCTCCTTTATGTGATATACAATTTTTCCTCTAAAATCGATCTTATCTTGGGTTTTGTGCGTATTATTGTCAGTCTGTAAAAGTGGCGTACTACTCGGACAACATTGTTCACAGCAGCGACCTGGGAGTCCAAGAGGGATCCAGACATCCTCCCCATGCTGTTCCCGAACCATTTTGGTGGTGTTTCTGTCACTTTCTGACCTTTTCCTATGAACTAAACACCCTCCCCTCTTCAAAGCAGGGGGTACCTGGTTTAATGCTCTGGTTCTCCCATTGACTTGCATTGTGCTTGGATGCTTAGAAGAGCACCAGAGCATCCCAAAGGGTTCTACTCAAGCACCAGAGCACTTTGGTGTTCCATCAACACTAATTGTGAGCCAAAACCAGGTCTGCAGCCTCCACAGACAAAAGGTATAAGGCAGGGATGCTCAACCTGTGGCCTTCCAGCTGTTGCATAACTACAACTCCCAGCATGCCCTAATAACTGTAGGCTGTCCAGGCATGCTGGGAATTGTAGTTTTGCAACAGATGGAGGGCCGCAGGTTGGGCATCCCTGGTATAAGGAAAAGATCTGCACCTGTTCTGTGTTTAGAGCCGCACTTGGTTTTAGGTAAAAATCACTGTTGGAAATTACTGACAAAAACACTGACATGTGAATGTTCTGTTATTTTATTAAATATGTCAACACATCTTATGTTCAAAATACTTTTTTTTTCTTATTTTCCTCCTCTAAAATCTTCTGCATCTTATGGGCAGGTGCGTCTGTGTGTCATAGGGTGAAAAATACAGTATTTGTATGTGTATATATATATATATATATATATATATATATTACAAGTATCTGATTCTGTATCAGTCTCTGCTCTTATTCTTTATATCTACACTATACAGCATTGTTTATTCACACATCAGTGTTTGGTCAGTGATTTCCATCAGCAGGGTAACTGGGAACTTAAAGTGGCCCTGGAAAAAATACTGAAAGTGGCCCTGTTTTGTAGTTGGGTCCAAATTGATGGAATGCAAGGCCAGCAATACCATATTGTGGCACATTATACCACCCCAACAGAGTCCAGCGCAAAATACTGCTAGCAGTACAAAATACATCCTCAAAAATTTAGACTGGCCGGCCATGAGGAGGGCCTGGGCATCGGCCCACAGGGAAATTTCCCTGCAAGGCCTATGGTCAATCCACCCCTGTCCATTAGTGATCGTCAGTCAAAGCCAGGATTGATATGTGAATGAGGCATTATTTCTCTTTCCCTGTATACTGGGTGTAATCCTCAGTGTGCTGGAGTCAGTGTACGGGTGTGGTTGTGTGTGAAGGAGCTCCTGCTGATTGCAATCAGACTTCCAGGGATTTTTCTATCTCTCCCAGCCCAGGCCCTGCCTCTCCCCAGGGAGTTGGTAGGGTCCTGGGCCATGAAGCGACTGAAGACCCTGGATCCTACTTCCCAGGGTAGGCCGGCAGGAGGTGAGCTACCGGCCTCAGTTCAGAAGATCCAGCAAGAGTCGTTGTGCAGCGGCCCCCGGATCAATGGCCTACCTCCGGGAGTATGAGGAAGCGAATAGGACCCTCAAGAAGCTGAAGGAGAACTTAAAGCTTGAGAGGGGGAAGGTTGACAAAGCGGCAAGAAAAAACAGGCCAGAAATGTAAAATAAAATAAAAGGCCTAAAATAAATAATCAAAGAGCTGCAAGAAAGAAGGGTGGCCATTTTGGAAAACAGTTGTCCCTTTTAGAAAAAACTCATGAATGATGAAAGGTTCAATGAAATGGTTGGAAACCAAAAACAGCAGGAAGATGACTCCTCTAGTGAGGAGGAAGAGTCGGACATGGGGGGACAACTTGCGGAAACAGGTATCACCGCAGAGCGGGTATGCCCACCCCCCACTAGTTCCGATGAGGAAGGAGAGTACTGTGAGAACAGTGGAGTTGGGGGGCAGCTTATGGCCGAAATACGCCACCTGGAGTCCCCCAAAATTCGTGAGGACATCTGCTTTGGTAATGAATTACCTGAAGATGAGCCGATGGGAAAGAGGAGAAAGGAAAATACATTCAAGACAGAGGTGAGGTATGTCTATGTGACCCACCCTGCGTGCCCTGAGCCAGCTGAAAAGCCAGCACAGGGCACGAACCCCACCATCCTCCCTGGCCTGGTCTCTGCTGTGGGACCGGAGCGTAGGAGTGGGGAGAAACACATGGCAAAGATGGCGCAGGACGCCGTCCTTGTTTGCGGTAACAGTGAGGAGAAGCAGGAGAGGCCAGACATGGTTGGTGGTCGGGTGGCTCCACTCGCCTCTGCTGGGGCACTGAACAAGTGCCGGGTGGAGGTGCGGCGGGGCGATGTGGCTGCCACTGCCCCCCTTGCAGAGGTTGTTGCCGGGATCCCTGTCCTGGGGTCTGCGTCCTCTGCCCCGGTCTGCTTCGCCACTGCCATGTGCCCTGCAGTCCCCCCTGCCGGTTTTGGCATGGTGGCGGGGGGGGCGGGGGTGGTGAGGGTGGCAGTGGATGGAGGGGGTGGGGCCGCGGGTACAGCGGTGTCCCGATCCGGAGTTGCAGGGGGAAGGTGCGAGGTGGCTGCCTCCGCCCCTCCCAATTTGTATGCCCAAGTCCTTGCCGGGGTTCCAGTCTCCTCTGCCCCGGTCTGCTCCGCTTCAGTCCCTTCCGCTGGTATTGTTGTGGCGGCGGGGAGTGGAGGCACAGTGGGAGTGGTTAGGGGTGGAGGGGGTGGGGCTTTGGATATTCAGAAAGGAGCTCAAAGCAGTGTGTCTGTAGGCAGAGAGGGAGGGGGCGGTCCTGATGCGAGTGTGATGCGCACCGCCCCTCCCTCCTGCACGGTTCATAAAGAGAATAAGGCCGGCGTGGCTGGGACCAGTGGTTCTACAGCCCGCCGGCCCGAAAGATCAGGAAAGACTGTTAAAAATGTGTCCAGCAAGGAGATGCTGGACAAAACGAATAACGTGACCTCTGTCCCCTCTGGCCCAGCAGTGTGTGTGGGGGGAGGGGAGAGTGTGGTAGTGGCCACTGAAGAAGTGGTCACTTCTAGTAGTGTAAATACAGTTTTTGTTAGTGGTGTTGCCCCGGGCCCTGAATGTTGGAGGTACAAGTGTACAAGTGGCCGGTGCGTCTCATGTAGCCCCTTCAGAGGGGTCTAGAGTGACACCTGCTGTGGATAGGTCTGGGGGGGTGGAAGTGGGCCCGGTCCGGCTGCCCCTCCTGCGTCGGTTAGGTCCAGATCAGGGATCTTGGAAATCGTCAAGTCCTTCTACTCGTGCCTCTTGAGGAAGAAGGATCTGAATCGGGACAGGATTTCGGCTTTCCTGGCTGAAACCATCCCTAAGTCAAGGATAGGCCACTGTCTTGGCCAAGATACTGTTTAATCGGTTGGTGCCGTTTGCGCCCCGACTCCTTTTGGAGACCCAACATTGCTCAGTTCCAGGCTGAAGCACATTTAGTGCTGTGCTCGGTGTCCGAGAGGCAGTGGAGCAGAGTAGGGCGGGTAACTGGAAGGGGTACATGCTGGCTTTAGATCAGGCAAAGGCTTTTGATCGGGTTAACCACGAGTACCTCTGGGCAGTCCTTCTGAAATATGGCCTGCCGGGGGGGTTTGTCGATTGGTTAAAGATCTTGTATGCAGGGGCAGAGAGTTTCCCGCTGGTGAACGGTTGGTCTGGCAGCCCTTTTGAGGTCGGGTCTGGAGTCCGCCAGGGTTGTCCATTGAGCCCGCTCTTATACGTGTTTGCTATTGATCCTTTTATTAGGAGGATTGATCGAGGACCGTTAGCGGGAGTCAGGATGAGTCTTGGAGTCCGCCAGGGTTGTCCATTGAGCCCGCTCTTATACGTGTTTGCGATTGATCCTTTTATTAGGAGGATTGATCGAGGACCGTTAGCGGGAGTCAGGATGAGTCTCGAGGAGCCAGAAGCCACTCTGAGGGTGGTGGCATATGCCGATTATGTCACTGTTTTCGTGTCCTCGGGAGGGGAGGCAGAATACGTGATGTCGGAGGTAGAACGCTACTCGGAAGTCTCCAGGTCCGTGATTAACCGGGATAAGTGTGAGAGTCTCTGGCTGGGAGGGGGTGATCCATCTTTCGGTCTCCCGGACACCCTCCCAGAGCCCCAGTCCTAGGCATTCAATTTGGTCATGGGGATTATCCCACCCAACATTGGGACAGCAGGCTCACGATCGCCGCTCAGAAGGTTGACCAGTGGAAGGGTTGGTCTTTGACCCTCAGGGAAAGGGTGAACCTGATCAAGACTTACCTTTGCTTATCTATTTGGCCAGTGTATGTGTCTTGCCAGAAACTCTCTGGACTCGGGTTTATAGTCTGTTCTTTCAACTATTATGGGGGAATAGGCTGAACCTAGTCAAGAGAGAGGTGACTTACCGTACAAGGAGATTAGGGGGGTTGGGTATGGTCAACCCAGTGGTGTTCCTTGTGAACACCTTTGTTAAGATCAACCTGGCAAACCTCTGGAAAGAGAGGGCTCCTCTGTGGGTAGTCTCTTGCAGGGGTTGGTTTCGGCCTTTTCTTCAGGATTGGGAGACAGGAGGGCAAGTGAAGGATTTGCGTACACCTCACGGATATCTTCCGGCTTATGTCATCCCGATTCTGAAGGTGATCCGCTGGTCGGGTTTGGGAGTGAGGGAAATCAAGGCCCAGTCAAGGAGATCCCTTGACAAGAGGGTCTTGTTGACCCACTTCCAGAAGCCCCTGGCCCTTAAGGATTGCCCAAGCCGGGATCTAGACAAGGGGTTACAGTTGTTAAATTTTCGGATCCCCTTGAAGTTTTGGGATTTGGCTTGGCGCTGCTTTCACAGGAAGCTGTATGTAAGGGGCAACTTGAGGTATAGGAACTCTGATGAAAGGGGTTATCCCCGGAAGGAGTGTGGCGACATACTGGAAAGTATGGAGAACTTCCTGCTTCAGTGTCCCTTTAATACAGAGGTATACAAACGGGTGGGCGCATCCATTGGCTGGCCTAGGCTAGCCAACCTCTCCTATGCGGAATAGGCTTATGGAGCATTCAAAGGTTTGGGAAGAAGGGACCCATGCACAGCTTTTGTAGTTAGCATAGTGGTCACATGGTGGTACTTCACATGGAACGCACAGTGTTTAGTTTCCACCCAGCAGAAAGTCCTCCCTGTGGAAGAGGTGTTTAGGAACATTCTAGGTGACCTGGCGAAGGTTCGCTCTCTTGAGTGCGAGAAGGTGGGTACGGATGGGGTCTCTTACATCTGGAGTGGCTTCACCTTTGATGTGCCTTAGCCTCAGTAGTACTTTTCCTGGTGTTGGGCTGAGGCTTTCACATTAGGTTTTTGTTTTGTATTTAAGATGAGTTTTTGAAGAAAGGTTTGCAAATGACTGAACTTGGGCCTTTGGGTGGATTTTAATATTGCTTTGTATAGATTGATATGGTTGTTATAAGATGTATATATTGTATGATAGGGTAAGTGGGGTGTAGTTAGGTTGGGTGGGATGGGGTGGGGGGGGTTCATATTTTTTCGTGTGGGGAGGCCTGCATCCAGCCCTGGACTATGCGGACATAGGAGGACATGAGGCGATGGGCTGGGTGTGGGTGGTGGAGGAAGGTCTGGCCTCATGGAGGGACAAGAGGCGGAGGTTGGCCCTGGGTGAAGGTGATGGGATAGATAGATTGGTAGGGTTAGTATAGGTTTGGTTTTTTTCTCATATATGTGTGTGTAGACCCAAAAAATATAAATACAAAGGTGTGCGTATATGTATATGTGTATATACAGTACAGACCAAAAGTTTGGACACACCTTCTCATTCAAAGAGTTTTCTTTATTTTCATGACTCTGAAAATTGTAGATTCCCACTGAAGGCGTCAAAACTATGAATTAACACATGTAGAATTATATACATAACAAAAAAGTGTGAAACAACTGAAAATATGTCATATTCTAGGTTCTTCAAAGTAGCCACCTTTTGCTTTGATTACTGCTTTGCACACTCTTGGCATTCTCTTGATGAGCTTCAAGAGGTAGTCACCTGAAATGGTCTTCCAACAGTCTTGAAGGAGTTCCCAGAGATGCTTAGCACTTGTTGGCCCTTTTGCCTTCACTCTGCGGTCCAGCTCACCCCAAACCATCTCAATTGGGTTCAGGTCTGGTGACTATGGAGGCCAGGTCATCTGGCACAGCACCCCATCACTCTCCTTCATGGTCAAATAGCCCTTAAACAGCCTGGAGGTGTGTTTGGGGTCATTGTACTGTTGAAAAATAAATGATGGTCCAACTAAACGTAAACCGGATGGAATAGCATGCCACTGCAAGGTCCGCTGCAAGATGCTGTGGTAGCCATGCTGGTTCAGTATGCCTTCAATTTTGAATAAATCCCCAACAGTGTCACCAGCAAAGCACCCCCACACCATCACACCTCCTCCTCCATGCTTCACGGTGGGAACCAGGCATGTAGAGTCCATCCGTTCACCTTTTCTTTGTCGCACAAAGACACGGTGGTTGGACCCAAAGATCTCAAAGTGGTTTACTAGCAGATATTCTACCATGAAGGCCTGATTCACACAGTCTCAGAACAGTTGTTCTAGAGATGTGTCTGCTGCTAGAACTCTGTGTGGCATTGACCTGGTCTCTAATCTGAGCTGCTGTTAACCTGCGATTTCTGAGGCTGGTGACTCGGATGAACTTATCCTCCGCAGCAGAGGTGACTCTTGGTCTTCCTTTCCTGAGGCGGTCCGCATGTGAGCCAGTTTCTTTGTAGCGCTTGATGGTTTTTGTGACTGCACTTGGGGACACTTTCAACGTTTTCCCAATTTTTAGGACTGACTGACCTTCATTTCTTAAAGTAATGGCCACTCGTTTTTCTTTACTTAGCTGCTTTTTTCTTGCCATAATACAAATTCTAACAGTCTATTCAGGAGGACTATCAGCTGTGTAACCACCTGACTTCTCCACAACGCAACTGATGGTCTCAACCCCATTTATAAGGCAAGAAATCCTACTTATTAAACCTGACAGGGCACACCTGTGAAGTGAAAACCATAATCAAAGCAAAAGGTGGCTACTTTGTAATCGTAATCAAAGCAAAAGGTAGCTACTTTGAAGAACCTAGAATAAGAGATATTTTCAGTTGTTTCACACTTTTTTGTTATGTATATAATTCCACATGTGTTAATTCATAGTTTTGATGCCTTCAGTGTGATCTACAATTTTCATAGTCATGAAAATAAAGAAAACTCTTTGAATGAGAAGGTGTGTCCAAACTTTTGGTCTGTACTGTGTGTGTATATATATGTATGAATGTATGTATCTGTGTGTATATGTATGTGTGTATATATATATATATATATATATATATATATATAATAAAAAATAAATAAAAAAAATGTTTTTTGTTATTTGATTTCTTTTATGATTATTTATTGTGACAAGTACTCATTTATTTTCTGTTATAAACAATTCGTATAAATTTGTATATAGTCGGGGTTCAGCCGGATCGGATGTTTACGTTAGGCTAGGTTTCATTTCTCTTTTTAGTAGGTGTTAATGAGATAGTATGCATGGAGCTGGGCCAGTAGGGTAAGTGTATATACATGTTTTATATCTTGTTTGGAAATTTTATGGCAAAGTTTTTGCATTTTTGTATAAAATTAAAAAAAGAGTTCCTCATATCTGCTCTTATTCTGTATATATGGGCTCTGCACAGTACCACTTCTAATGTCCTGTATACTGGGTATAATTCTCAGTACCTGCTCTTATTCTGTATACATGAACACTGTACAGTACCACTTCTCTTGTCCTGTATACTGGGTGTAATTCTCAGTACCTGCTCTTATTCTGTATATATGGACACTGCACAGTACCACTTCTCTTGTCCTATATACTGGGTGTAATTCTCAGTATCTGCTCTTATTCTGTATATATGGACACTGCACAGTACCACTTCTCCTGTCATGTATACAGTGTGTAATTCTCAGCACCGGCTCTTATTCTGTATACATGGACACTGCACAGTACCACTTCTCTTGTCCTGTATACTGGGTGTAATTCTCAGTACCTGCTCTTATTCTGTATATATGTACACTGCACAGTACCACTTCTCTTGTCCTGTATACTGGGTGTAATTCTCAGTATCTGCTCTTATTCTGTATATATGGGACACTACACAGTGCCACTTCTCTTGTCTTGTATACTGGGTATAATTCTCAGTACCTGCTCTTATTCTGTATATATGGACACTGCACAGTACCACTTCTCTTGTCCTATATACTGGGTGTAATTCTCAGTATCTGCTCTTATTCTGTATATATGGACACTGCACAGTACCACTTCTCCTGTCATGTATACAGTGTGTAATTCTCAGCACTGGCTCTTATTCTGTATATATGGACACTGCACAGTACCACTTGTCTTGCCCTACATACTGGGTGTAATTCTCAGTATCTGCTCTTATTCTGTATATATGGACACTGCACAGTACCACTTCTCTTGTCCTGTATACTGGGTGTAATTCTCAGTATCTGCTCTTATTCTGTATATATGGGACACTACACAGTGCCACTTCTCTTGTCTTGTATACTGGGTATAATTCTCAGTACCTGCTCTTATTCTGTATATATGGACACTGCACAGTACCACTTGTCTTGCCCTACATACTGGGTGTAATTCTCAGTATCTGCTCTTATTCTGTATATATGGACACTGCACAGTACCACTTCTCTTGTCCTGTATACTAGGTGTTATAGTCTGTGTATACATACACAACATCTACACGCATGTATACAGCATCCACACACACATACACAGCATATACACACAAAAAATGTATTATTTATTATTATTACTAGTGGGATTCGGTTACACAGAATGTCAGGTGATACACAGAATTATTTAATTGATGCCATCCATTTCTTCAATAGATATATGTGTCTATGTACATTGTGTGTGTTTCTATATAGATTACATTTGTGTATGGGAGTTAGCTTTACAAATGGTAGGCAACTAGTAGGATTGGATGCTGCATAAGGGATTTATAAAAATAAAACGATAACAACAAAATTATCCCAACAGGGTGGCTTAACGTCAGCCATTTAAGCCTCATGCACACGTCCGTGGAACACGGACCGTGTGACACCGGCCTGGATTTCTTCTGAGGGCAGGAGCGCACAGCGTCATTGGTTGCCGCTGCAGTACAGTAATACACTGGTATAGATCATACCAGTGTATCACTGTACTGCGGCAGCAGCAGGAAGCGCACGGCTTCATAGCAACCAATGACGCTGTGCGCTCCTGCGCTCAGAAGAAATCCAGGCCGGTATCACATGGTCCGTGTTCCACGGTCGTGTGCCACGGTCGTGTGCATGAGGCTTTAAAGTTCAACCACATAAAGCACTTATCTTCAGCCAAAACAATAGTAAGTTCTCATACAGCCATGTGTCTTGTCAGAGTCTGTTTGCAAATAGGCCGAAATGTTAGAGTCACCTTGTGCAGAGTCTCGTTCTCTCTCTCTCTGGTGCACTGTTGAGAATAATGCTCTCAGATCCCTTCCATTAGGGCTCATGCACACGACCGTATGTATTGAAATGAATGGTTCCGCATACGGTTCGCAAAAAAAAAGAAAAAACGGAACAGACATGGAAAGAAAACTCTGGAAACTGCACCTGGACTCCACTGGTGTGTAAAGTCTGGGGTGTACTGCTGGAATAGCCACATCACTGAGATTAGCAGCCAACATGGCACATATCTACAGAGCACCCAAGCACAATGGAAAGTCAATGGGAGAACCCGAGCATTAAACCAGGCACCCCCTGCTCTGAAGAAGGGAGGGTGTCGGGACTCGTTCGGTTTAGGAGTCCCTGCTCTGACTCCATATATAGCTATGTCCATATATGGAGTCAGTGCTTGGGGACACCCCAGTGTATTTAAATCTAATTTTGCCTCTATTTCTAAAAAGTTTCTTATGGGATTCAAACTCACAACCTTTTACATTACAGCCAAGAATCTTAACCACTACACTAGCAAGCTACATGGCCAGTTGCTTTAAAAATATATATTTTTTAAACTAACTGGCCATGCAGCTCTATAGTGCAGTGGTTAACATACTTGGCTGTAATATAGAAGGTTGTGAGTTGTAATATAGAAGGTTGAGAGTTTGAATCCTGCCAGAAACTATTTAGAAATAGAGGCTAAATTAGATTTAAATATATGCACTCGAGCAGACGCGATATTCGGCCAAACACTGCGATGTGCCGACCATAGCGATGCTCGAGCTGAACTGGTGTTTGGCCAAGCACACTCGCCCAACACTAGTGCCTTCACATGCTGCTGATTAACTGAAAATTAGTTCCATTCACCTGAATGGGGCTTGCAGAAATCCATGTGCTTTCAGCCCCATTCAAATGAATGGAACAGATTTTAAGTCAAAATATAACCAGGTGCCTGAAACCTCTTTGCTCCCACCTGTTAAAAATTTGAATCCCACCTCTAGTTGCATGTGATTTGATAATCATACATTTTTAGCGTTGTAGTGTGTTATTTTGAGATCTTGATGCGGCCATATTATTTATTTTCTAAATAACACTATTGCTTCTGTTTGTATCATATGACAAAACTATCTGTTTGGAAAATATGGAGTGGTTATTAGTTATTTGTATATACAGTGCATTGTGACATATATGGCTACACTATATGGAAGTATTAGTTGTGAATACACACAGCGCCATTTTACTGCACGTTGGTGGGAAAAAGCACGAGGGAGGAAGTAGGATGGGCTTGCTCTGATTGGCTCACAGGCCGACAGACAGCCTGGATAAGCCCATCTGTGCGGCAGCAGGCCCTTGCCCTTGCAGAAAAAGCAGAACTTGATTCTGTGTTGGGCTGTGAATCAGGGTGGATTGGTCTATTTAGTATTTGACAGAAAACAATCTTAGGGACAGTGTACAATCACAATCAAACTCCTATTCTAGTCTGAGGGATAGTAAAGGGAAAGGCTAGAAAGAAGAAGAATTGTGTTGAATAGGGAAAGGTAGGGAAAGCTTACAGCCAGAGAGTGAGAAGTGAGGATCTAAGGCTGGGTATGCCTGGCAGTGCCTTCTAGCTGTAATTACTGCCATATATCATAGCTGCTGCTGCAGAACCTCAAAAGCAGCTACCTGCAAGAACATTTCTTTTTTTTGTTTTACCCATTTTAGCAGAAATAGTTTTGTAAGCTCAGAACTGCACATGTGTTTTTTATGAGGTATGTGAAAATAGCAATATACATGTGTCTTACAATCCTGAGGGTGGCGTTTTAAATCTCCGAGTGAAAACGCATGAAATACCATATTTTTCACCCTATGAGGCACCTTTTTTTCCCAAATTGGGGTGGGAGGGGAATGTCAGTGCATCTTATGGGGCAAAATAGTTCAGGAGGACCAGGAAGCAATAAAGCACTCCCTGTGTTCTGCACTCACCGCTTCCTGGTCCTTGGCCACTGAGCTCATCGACACACTGTGACCTCACACTGTGTGCATCGGGTCATAGCACAGCACACGGCAGGCTGGACTAAAAGAGAGTGGATGTAAGGAGCGGCGGCGGTGTCCGGTGCATGAGAGGTAAGTTAATTGTTTCTTGTTTGCTCTGAGCCTAGAGCTATGATCTGAGGTCTACTAGAAATGTGGGGGGGGGGCCAGTGTCATTCACATCAGGCCCTGATCTGAGTTCTGCTTGGGGGAGTCATTCACATTGGTGCTTTGATCTGAGGTCTGCTAGACCAGTCATTCAGATCAGACTCTGATCTGAGGTCTGATTGGGGGTAATATTCACATTGAGGGTCTGATCTGCGGTCTGCTTGGGGGTCATTTACATTCGAGGTCTGAATGGAGGGTTCTTATTCACATTGGGGCTATGATCTGAGGTCTTATTGGGGGTCTGAACTGAGGTCTGATAAACATTGGGGGTCTGATTGGTGCTGTAATCTGAGGTATTGTAGTGTCCCACTAGGTAAATGTGGGCACTACACAAGGGTCAATTGGGCCACGTTTTTCCCCACTTTTGTGGAACAGGGTCATTGTATTTTATACGGTATTTTGTATTGCATAATTGTGTGTATTTTCCTGTTGTCTCCTGTTCCAGGCCTGTTAGGGGTAGTTCCTCCTCCTAGACAGTAGAGGGAGCTAGGGAACCCCCTAGTATATATGGTGAGGTCCAGTTCAGGAGAGAAAGTTAGTGAGTGAAGGAGTGGTTTTAGTTAGAAGCCAGTAGACACTTTAGCTAGAGGTTAGCTGAAGTGTAGCTTCTAACATGCAGCTAGACAGCCCAGGTTCCTAGCTTGCATCCAGGGGAAGAAGTTGCCTCCTGAAGTTCCTTTAAAAGTACAGTGCAGAGCCAAGTTTATCCAGCCAAATAGAGAGCTGAAGGGCAGAAGGATATTTTACAGCAAGGAGATATATACCAGAGGAAGGTTTCCCTACCCAAGGATAAAGCCAGCAATAGGGCATACGGGCCTTGGAGAAAGCCAGACAGGAACTGAGGAAAATACAGCCTGATCTGTAAGTGTTATTCCCTCTGAGTATCTTGCAAGGACTTTGCCTGCCGTTTATATAAAGCCTGCCTGTTACAACCTTTTACATGTGGAACTGACTAAAGACTGTAAATAGTTAAACTGTTCAGTAAAAGGAAGTTCTGGTTCACTGCAACTTGTGTTCCTCAATTATTCCTACAACAAATCGGTGTGCCACCGTTACCGGCACTGGCGTCACAAACTTAAAGGGATCTTTCTACCGGCACACTAAACCTGCAACACCCAGGGCACCTCACCTACCACCCGGCCTGGTCCCTATATACAGAGAGTGCCCCAGAGGATCCATGTGCCAGCCTCTCCATCACTGCTGTACGCCCTTTCCCAGGGTATATAAAAACTGTGAGTACCAAAAAGACCCTCGGTTAATAACTACCCCTGTGACCTCACATTCGCTCACCCTGCAGGGCTGTGTACTGCAGTATGATTAACATTGGGGGTGTTACTTGGGCTCTGAGCTGAGGTCTGATGAAAAATATTTCCTCTAAAGTGTGTCTTATAAAGCATACTGTTATGTACTGCTGACATTAGCCCATCGCTAATATCAGTCAGCTACACAAAGTTATTTCTCATGACACAAACCCTTTAAAAGGTGAAACTATTATATGAGATAGACTCATTACATGCAAAGCGGGATATTTCAAGCCTTTATTTGTTATAATTTGGATGATTATGGCTTACAGCTAGGGATGAGCGAACTCGAACTGTATAGTTCGGGTTTGTACCGAATTTTGGGGTGTTCGTGACACGGACCCGAACCCAAACATTTTCGTAAAAGTCCGGGTTCGGTGTTCGGCGCTTTCTTGGCGCTTTTTGAAAGGCTGCAAAGAAAGCGTCATACTACTTGCCCCAAGAGGCCATCACAGCCATGCCTACTAATGGCATGGCTGTGATTGGCCAGTGCAGCATGTGACCCAGCCTCTATTTAAGCTGGAGTCACGTAGCGCCGCACGTCACTCTGCTCTGATCAGTGTAGGGATAGGATGCAGCTGATGCTGTTAGGGCGAGATTAGGCAGTGATCAAAAACAATTACTGAAGTGATCGATGTACAGCTGTGTATCATTCAAACTCTGCTATTTATTTGCTCACTGTTTTCAGGCTGCCCAGAGCATTTTTCTGTCACTTTTCTGGGGTGATCGGCAGCCATTTTGCGTCTTGTGGTGCGCCAGCACAAGCTGCCACCAAGTACATTTAACCATCAATAGTGTTTGTTGTTTTTTGCTATATCCTACATCAGGGGCTTGGCTGTGCTTGCTATTTTATTGAGGGGTGAAATACAATTGCCAAAATAGCAGTACCCTAAATCTGGTGTTTCAGCTGTGGCCAGCCAATTGTAATACTGTCTGCTGTCTGGCAAAGGATATATTTTTTTCTGGGTTGAAATTCAATTCCCAAATTAGCAATTCCCTAAATCTGTGATTTCTGCTGTATCAGGCCAAGTTTAAATATATCCATAAAAGGGTATATTAGATTGAAGGTGCGGATAGGGTCATCCTCAATAACTTCACACGCTACCGTGCATTTCCAAGTCTAATTCTGTCTGTAAAAGGGATACCTGTCATCCAAACAGGGCCTAAATACTAGGCCTACAATTTATATTTAGCTAAATCTGTGATTACTGCTGTGCCTGCATTAGTGTAATGCGGTACCTAAATAAATAGCCAGATAGTGTTAGGTGCCTGTAAAAAAAAAAAAGGCCTGAATTTGAATTCAATACATTGGGCCAAATAATTTTTTTCTTATTGTTGTGAACGATAACAATGAGGAAAACATCTAGTAAGGGACGCGGACATGGTCGTGGTGGTGTTAGTGGACCCTCTGGTTCTGGGAGAGGACGTGGCCGTTCTGCCACAGCCACACGTCCTAGTGTACCAACTACCTCAGGTCCCAGTAGACGCCAGAATTTACAGTGATATTTGGTGGGGCCCAATGCCGTTCTAAGGATGGTAATGCCTGAGCAGGTACAGGCATTAGTCAATTGGGTGGCCGACAGTGGATCCAGCACGTTCACATTATCTCCCACCCAGTCTTCAGCAGAAAGCACACAGATGGCGCCTGAAAACCAAGTCCATCAGTCTGTCACATGACCCCCATGCATATCAGGGAAACTGTCTGAGCCTCTTATGCTGTTTGAAGACTCTGCTGGCAGGGTTTCCCAAGGGCATCCACCTAGCCCTTCCCCAGCGGTGGAAGACATAGAATGCACTGATGCACAACCACTTATGTTTCCTGATGATGATGACATGGGAATACCACCTCAGTACGTCTCTGATAATGAAACACAGGTGCCAACTGCTGCATCTTTCTGCAGTGTGCAGACTGAACAGGACGTCAGGGAGGAAGACTGGGTGGAAGACGATGCAGGGGACGATGAGGTCCTAGACCCCCCATGGAATGAAGGTCGTGCCACTGACTTTCAGGGTTCGGAGGAAGAGGCAGTGGTGAGAACGAGCCAACAGCGTAGCGAAAGAGGGAGCAGTGGGCAAAAGCAGAACACCCGCCGCCAAGAGAGTCCACCTGCTACTGGCCACCACCATCTGGGACCGAACACCCCAAAGGCAGCTTCAAGGAGTTCCCTGGCGTGGCAGTTCTTCAAACAATGTGCTGATGACAAGACCCGAGTGGTTTGCACGCTGTGCCATCAGAGCGAGGCATTAATGTTCTGAACCTTAGCACAACCTGCATGACCAGGCACCTGCATGCAAAGCATGAACTGCTGTGGAGTAAACACCTTAAAAACAAGGAACTCATTCAGGCTCCCCCTGCTACCTCTTCTGCTTTAGCCACCCTCGATCCCTGGCCCTGAATGCCAGCATTTCTAAACTACTGGCCTATGAAATGCTATCATTCAGGCTGGTGGACACAGACAGCTTCAAACAGCTCATGTCACTTTCTGTCCCACAGTATGTTGTTCCCAACCGCCATTACTTCTCCAAGAGAGCCGTGCCTTCCCTGTACAACCAAATATCAGATAAAATCAAGTGTGCACTGCGCAACACCATCTGTGGCAAGGTCCACCTAACCACAAATACGTGGACCAGTAAGCAAGGCCAGGGACGCTATATCTCCCTAACTGCACACTAGGTAAATGTAGTGGCGGCTGGGCCCCAGGCCGGAGAGCTGTTTGGCGCACGTCCTTCCGCCGCTAAGGATCGCAGGGCAACATTCTTTGACTCCTGTAGCCTCCTCCTCCTACTCGGCTTCCTCCTCCTCTTCTTCCACCTCATCCAGTCAGCCACACACCTTCACCACCAACTTCAGCACAGCCCGGGGTAAACGTCAGCAGGCCATTCTGAAACTCATATGTTTGGGGGACAGGCCCCACAACCACGCAGGAGTTGTGGCGGGGTATTGAACAACAGACCAACGAGTGGTTGCTGCCGGTGAGCCTCAAGCCCGGCCTCATGGTGTGCGATAATGGGCGAAATCTCGTTGCAGCTCTGGAACTAACCGGTTTGACGCACATCCCTTGCCTGGCGCATGTGCTGAATTTGGTGGTGCAGAAGTTAATTCACAACTACCCCGACATGTCAGAGCTGCTGCATAAAGTGTGGGCCGTCTGTGCGCGCTTCCGGCGTTCACATCCTGCTGCTGCTCGCCTGTCTGCGCTACAGCGTAACTTCGGCCTTCCCGCTCACCGCCTCATATGCGACGTGCCCACCAGGTGGAACTCCACCTTGCACATGCTGGACAGACTGTGCGGGCAGCAGCAGGCCATAGTGGAGTTTCAGCAGCAGCACGCACGGGTCAGTCGCACTGCAGAAAAGCACCACTTAACCACCAATGACTGGGCCTCCATGCGAGACCTGTGTGCCCTGTTGCTCTGTTTCGAGTACCCCACCAACATGACCAGTGGTGATGATGCCGTTATCAGCGTTACAATACCACTTCTATGTCTCCTTGAGAAAACACTTAGGGCGATGATGAAAGAGGAGGTGGCCCAGGAGGAGGAGGAGGGGGAGGAGGAAGAGGGGTCATTTTTAGCACTTTCAGGCCAGTCTCTTCGAAGTGACTCAGAGGGAGGTTTTTTGCAACAGCAGAGGCCAGGTACAAATGTGGCCAGCCAGGGCCCACTACTGGAGGATGAGGAGGAGGAGGAGGTGGAGGAGGATGAGGATGAAGCATGTTCACAGCGGGGTGGACCCAACGCAGCTCGGGCCCATCACTGGTGCATGGCTGGGGGGAAACGCAGGACGATGACTATACGCCTCCCACAGAGGACAGCTTGTCCTTACCTCTGGGCAGCCTGGCACACATGAGCGACTACATGCTGCAGTGCCTGCGCAACGACAGCAGAGTTGCCCACATTTTAACGTGTGCGGACTACTGGGTTGCCACCCTTCTGGATCCACGGTACAAAGACAATGTGTCCACCTTACTTCCTTCACTGGAGCGTGATAGGAAGATGCGCGAGTACAAGCACACGTTGGTAGACACGCTACTGAGAGCATTCCCAAATGTCACAGGGGAACAAGTGGAAGCCCAAGGCGAAGGCAGAGGAGGAGCAAGAGGTCGCCAACGCAGCTAAGTCACGGCCAGCTCCTCTGAGGGCAGCGTTAGCATGGCAGAGATGTGGAAAAGTTTTGTCAACACGCCACAGCTAACTGCATCACCACCTGATACGGAACGTTTTAGCAGGAGGCAACATTTCACTAACATGGTGGAACAGTACGTGTGAACACCCCTCCACATACTGACTGATGGTTCGGCCCCATTCAACTTCTGGGTCTCCAAATTGTCCACGTGGCCAGAGCTAGCCTTTTATGCCTTGGAGGTGCTGGCGCCAGCATTTTGTCTGAATGTTTATTCAGCACGGCAGGGGGCGTCATTACAGACAAACGCAGCCGCCTGTCTACAGCCAATGTGGACAAGCTGACGTTCATAAAAATGAACCCGGCATGGATCCCACAGGACAGATTAGACATTTATAACTACCTCCCCTTAATATATTATTGTACTCCAGGGCACTTCCTCATTCAATCCTCTTTTTATTTTCATTTTACCATTATATTGCGGGGCAACCCAAAGTTGAATGAACCTCTCCTCTGTCTGGGTGCCGGGGCCTAAAAATATCTGACAGTGGCCTGTTCCAGTGTTGGGTGACATGAAGCCTGATTCTCTGCTATGGGACCTCTCTCCTCTGTATGGGTGCCGGGGCCTAAAAATATCTGACAGTGGCCTGTTCCAGTGTTGGGTGACATGAAGCATGATTCTCTGCTATGACATGAAGCCTGATTTTATGCTATGGGACCTCTCTCCTCTGTCTGGGTGCCGGGGTCTAAATATCTGACAGTAGCCTGTTCCAGTGGTGGGTGACATGAAGCCTGATTCTCTGCTATGGGACCTCTCTCCAATTCATATTGGTTAATTTTTATTTATTTTATTTTTATTCATTTCCCTACCCACATTTGTTTGCAGGGGATTTACCTACATTGTGCTGCCTTTTGCAGCCCTCTAGCACTTTCCTGGGCTGTTTTACAGCCTTTTTAGTGCCGAAAAGTTCGGGTCCCCATTGACTTC
Source organism: Bufo gargarizans (assembly GCF_014858855.1). Lineage (NCBI taxonomy): Eukaryota > Metazoa > Chordata > Amphibia > Anura > Bufonidae > Bufo > Bufo gargarizans. The sequence goes on along the minus strand of NC_058083.1, from coordinate 373,939,095 downwards.
AATGGGGTTCGGGTTCGGGGCGAAGTTCGGGTCGAGTTCGGATCCCGAACCCGAACATTTCCGGGAAGTTCGGCCGAACTTCTCGAACCCGAACATCCAGGTGTTCATTCAACTCTGCTTACAGCTTATGAAAACCCCAAATTCTCAGAAAATTTGAATATTATACGAAATCAATAAAAAAAGGATGTTAAATAGAAAAATGTAGGACCTCTAAAAAGTATAATCATGCATATGTACTCAGTATTTGGTTTGGGCCCCTTTTGCATCAATTACTGCCTCATTGTGGCGTGGCATTGATGCTATCAGCCTATGGCACTCCTGAGGTGTTATGGAAGACCAGGATGCTTCAATAGCAGCCTTCAGCTCATCTGCATTGTTCAGTCTCATGTCTCTCATCTTTCTCTTGGCAATGCCCGATAGATTCTCTATGAGGTTCAGGTCAGGCGAGTTTGCTGGCCAATCAAGCACAGTAATCCCATGGTCATTGAACCAGGTTTTGGTACTTTTGGCAATGTGGGCAGGTGCCAAGTCCTCCTGGAAAATGAAGTCACCATCTCCATAAGGAGTTTTTTATTAGTATTTTTATTATACAAATTCTATTGATTGGTTGTTTTCTTGTTGATTTATATTGGGTAGTGGGACTGTGTTGGGGTTATCACCCGGATAGTGTAGGGAAGAGTGAAGGGGTAGTGAGGTCTAAGTGTGTTGGAATTGCAAATGTCTAATCGATAATTAAATCTGTTGGGGTGGGTATTCGATAATTGATCGAAATATATTAATAATCAATGTGATAAAAAATGATCAGTGAGAAAGGGTATATATATATTTTGGTCAATAAAAAGAAAAAGGATATATAATTGATAGCGATAAGCAAATATATTCGATGAGTCTCAAATATTCGATAAAAAAACACACAGGATATAGTAATGGAAAATAATCGATAGTAGTGGTCGATAATATGAGTCAGTAGAGGTCTTATGGTATAAAAAATGAAAAAATATATATATATAAAAAATGAAAAAAATATATATATATAAAAAAAATTTAGCACGTGGTTGTTTGCTATTTCCGCTTGTACCTTTTTCTTTGTGTCCTTTATTTCATAAAAAAATTCGTATAGAATTTGGTGTAGTTTTTCGTATGTAGGTTCGTATGTTGTTGCGAAGATCCGAGGTCTTATTATCAAAAGCGTGGGTATTGGTGGGTAGTCGCTAGGACATCAATAAACTGCTCCGCAGCAATACTGAGAGACGGGCTTCATCTCCTCATCTCCCCAGCATCCCCCATACAGGAACCAGTGCGCTCTGCTCTGTAGAGACACCTCTAGAATGGAGTCTCTATGAGCAGCTCCTGTCAGCAGTGATCGGCCAGAGTGGAGCTGCTCCTGGGAGATCCTGCCTCCTGCAACTCCAGTCACAGCCCTGACTACCGACCGGGACCTGCCCACTATCTGCTGTCACGTGAGACGCCAACCCGGCAGGAAAGAGCGCGCAACACACAACGTGGACAAGTAAACCACCGGGAAGATTACAACAGCTACTGCTCCATCAATACAGGTACAACTTGGACCGCAGGGTGAGTACAAATATTTGCTGTGTGGGACGCCACCAGCATTTAACATCACAAAGTGAACACTGTACAAAATACCCTTTGACGGCAGACAACATCACCTGTATTTATGAACATGTACCGTACCTAAAAACATCATTTAAATGATACTGGATTACTCCTAAAATCCTTCTTGATATATACAGCCTTTATGATATCATTATCTTGGATAAACATTGCTGTATTCCTCAGATATCTTGGACGATCTTGGACTATTTCTAATAAAAAAAAATAATTTTTTTAAAATATTTTTTTATATATATATTTTTTATATATATATATATATATTTTCATTTTTTATACCATAAAACCTCTACTGACTCATATTATCGACCACTACTATCGATTATTTTCCATTACTATATCCTGTGTGTTTTTTATCGAATATTTGAGACTCATCGAATATATTTGCTTATCACTATCCATTATATATCCTTTTTCTTTTTATTGACCAAAATAGATATATACCCTTTCTCACTGAACATTTTTTATCACATCGATTATTAATATATTTCGATCAATTATCGAATACCCACCCCAACAGATTTAATTATCGATTAGACATTCGCAATTCCAACACACTTAGACCTCACTACCCCTTCACTCTTCCCTACACTATCCGGGTGATAACCCCAACACAGTCCCACTACCCAATATAAATCAACAAGAAAACAACCAATCAATAGACTTTGTATAATAAAAATACTAATAAAAAACTCCTTATAATAACCAGATATAGAGTGCCTGTCAATTTCTTTACTTCATTCTCTATACCTACCAGTGGTCAGGTGAACCACTCCAGACAAGAGCACCACTCCAGGGAGTAATCTGGGAGAGCCACTATTATTCTTACATAACCATCTCCATAAAGCTCATCTGCGGAAGGAAGCATGAAGTGCTCCAAAAATCTCCTGGTAGACGGCTGCGTTGACTCTGGACTTAATGAAGCACAGTGGACCAACACCAGCAGGTGACACAGACTGTGGAAACCTCACACTGGACTTCAGGCATCTTGTATTGTGTGCCTCTTCATTCTTCCTCCAGACTCTAGGTCCTTGGTTTTCAAATGAGATGCAAAAGTTGCTCTCATCAGAAAAGAGGACTTTGGACCACTGAGCAACAGGCCAGTTCTTTTTTTCTTTAGCCCAGGTAAGACACTTCTGACATTGTTTGTTGATCAGGAGAGGCTTGACAAGAGGAATATGACATTTGAAGCCCATGTCCAGGATCCATCTATGTGTGGTGGCTCTTAATGCACTAACTCCAGCAGGAGTGTAGCTAGAAATGACTGGGCCCCATAAAAATTTTTATAGGCCCCCCCCTCCCGAATCTCCCACCCCCACATACCTCTCAGACCTCGCCGCCACATCCGCAGCTCCTCATGCACTTGCAAAGGTTACGCGTAGGACTGAGCACAGACAGTTGGTCACTGGCTACGCATTTGTGCCAGTGTAGGAATTGTATGAATCTAAATGTCTGTGTATTAAAGAAGATTGTTAAATTGTACAGGGGTCTTCAACACAAGAAGGTGAAAGTACATATCGTGGGGTGTGTATGTGTATTAGACAGAAGGTAGGGATATGTATCTTGTATAGTTTGGGTATTAGGGAGAGTAAGGGGTATATATCTAGTGCTGATACACTGATATATTATAAGCTCCCCTTATATATAATTTACTTACAGTTCTGAAGACTCAGGGGTGCTGGCTGGCTTGGCCTAAGGGGTGCTGGCTGGCTTGGCCGGGCAGAATGAGTGTGGGAGATTGTGAGGCCTTTTTTCTCCAAGTTGCTCCGGAAAAAGAAAATGTCATTACACCTCATGTCAGACCACCAATCAGACCCCCAATGTTAATCAGAAATCAGCTAACAGCCCCAATAAGACCACAGATAACACCTCAGCTCAGACCCAAATATGAATGACCCCCAATCAGACCTCAGATAAGAGCCTTATGCCTCATAGCAGCCCCCAGTTGCCTCTCCATCAGCCCCAGTGCCTCTCCATTAGCCCCCAGTGCCTCTCCATCAGCCCCCAGTGCCTCTCACCAGCCCCCAGTGCCTCTCCATCAGCCCCCAGTGCTTCTCCATCAGCCCCCAGTGCCCCTCCATCAGCCCCCAGTGCCTCTCCATCAGCCCCCAGTGCCTCTCCATCAGCCCCCAGTGCCTCTCCATCAGCTCTCAGTGCCTCTCACCAGCCCCCAGTGCCTCTCCATCAGCCCCCAGTGCCTCTCACCAGCCCCCAGTGCCTCTCCGTCAGCCCCCAGTGCCACTCCATCAGCCCCCAGTGCCTCTCACCAGCTCCAGTACCATCTCCATCAGCCCCCAGTGCGCCCTCCCCGGTATTAAAATCATTGGTGGGCAGTGCGCCCTCCCCCTTCGCTATTAAAATCATTGGTGGGCAGTGCGCCCCCCCCCCTCGCAATTAAAATCATTGGCGGGCAGTGCACCCTCTCCCCCTTGCAATTAAAATCATTGCTGGGCAGTGCACCCTCCCCCCCCCCCTCGGTATTAAAATCATTGCTGGGCAGTGTGCCCCCCCCCGGTATTAAAATCATTGGTGAACAGTGTGCCCTCCCCCCACCTCCCCTGTATTAAAATCATTGGTGGGCAGTGTGCCCCTTCATATTAAAATCATTGGTGGGCAGTATGCCCCCCCCCCCGGTATTAAAATCATTGGTGGGCAGTGTGCCGTCCCCCATCTCCCCTGTATTAAAATCATTAGTGGGCAGTGCGGTTCCCCACCCCCCGATCATTGGTGGCAGCGGCAGTCCCAATCAGAGTCCCAGCAGTGTAATGCTGAGGCCAGTGGTGTATCTTGGTTTTGTGCTGCCCTAGGCGAGACTAAACTCGGGCACCCCCCTAATATACATTTGACCCGCCCCATCCTTGTTAAAAAACAATGTACAGCTAGAGTTAGTACAGTATTAATCCCTCCCTAATTCTCCCCCCCCCCTCTAACCACCCAACGGGTCCCACCCCCCTTACCCCCAAAAAAACTAAGTAATTGAATTTTTGTGAGTTACTGTAATTTAAGTACTTGCAATTTTTGAAGACAGCAGGCTCAGGGATCAGTGCATTGGTGGCCGGGGCCTGGCCTCAGTGTTCACGGTGACCGTGTGCAGGATCCGCTCTATACTTGGAGGAGATAAGGCTCACCCTAGCGTTGCCGGCCTGTGACTCCACCTCCGTGTGACGTCACGACGGCAACGTGAGGACGCAAAAGGCAGGGGAGGTCGGGAGGAAGTAAGTTTTTCAACTCCTTCACTATGCGGCGCCTCGCATAATGAAGGATCGGACAAGGGGCAAAAAATATATTTAGCATATTGTGTAACTATCACTAAGCAAACAAGGCATTTTGCCGCCCCCTTTTCAAGTGCCGCCCTAGGCAAATGCCTTGTTTGCCTTGTGATAGATACACCCCTGGCTGAGGCTCCGATCTGTTACCATGGCAGCCAGGACGCTACTGAAGTCCTAGTTGCCATGGTTAGTTACTCTGCAGCATACTTACATGCGCTGTAGCCGCCTGGCGCTCCTTCTTCTTGTAACTAGTCACAGGTCTGTGCGGCGCATTGCTTATGCTTATAGCAATACGCCACACAGACCTGTGACGAGTTATAAGAAGAAGAAGCGCCCGGCGGCCACAGTGCATTAAGTATGCTGGCTGCATCTGTGCTTTTCTTTACTACTTTGAATCATAAGCACTGGTTTATCGGAAAAGTTCCTCTGTCATTTGCATGCTCTGCTGACAATGCTGGTTTACTATAGATGTTGTTGCCTCGGTAAAAAATGATAAGATGAAAAAGGGACCTCGCCATCAACCAGATCTCATGCAGACGTATGCAGAATTTGGAGATGCTTATTCATAAAATTGCATATTACACAGATAAGGACACAATAGTGACTTCCCTGAGGACTGGCTTATCTCCCATTCTCATGTTAAGAACCACACCTACAAAGATGACACAGAACATCTCACAACATACAAAGTACAGAAGTCTCGTAAAGCAGCATTCCACATAAGCCTTCTCTTGGCAATCTCTGAGAAAAACACATTTGTGCTGATATCTGCATCAGGCATTTTAAGCCCTCCAAAGGACAATGGTAAAAGTATACTGCCAAATTTAAGTAATTTCCAAACACTAAACTCAATCCTTTGTACACCAGATAACGAGGTCTTTGAACAATGATTGTATGAAAGGAAATAAACACAATAGTTCATGGAAGTAACTTTTTTTAGCACTGTAAAGTTCAAAATTAACTGTGATTCAGAGAGGAATATGAGTTGTACTCTAGATCCGGAAGCTGTTCTTCAGTTCTGTGCACTTTGAGTTATATGGGTATACTAGAAAAAATATTAAGTGTTGATCTGTTTGTGTGTTTATTGGATTGTTCCAAGGGTGTCCAGCAGGCTAATCCATACCCTCATTTTTTTTTTTGACGGGGAAATCACTAGTAGCACTATAAACCACGGCAGTTAAACACTGTTTATTTTATTTTTAATTGTCCCCCATAACAGTGACCTCCACGGCACCATGGCCCCTTAACTGTGACCTTAACAGTAACCTCCACAGCACCCCGCCCCTTTAACTGTGACCTCCATAGCTACTTGACAGCTTGACACTGATCTCTACAGTGACTCTCCCCTTAAAGGGGTTGTCCAAGTTATGAAAAAAAATAATATAGCACTGAAAATCTTATATATAATCGAGTTAAGCAAGTTTTATGCAAAAAGAATATATATATATTTCCTCATTTCCCTGGTTCTTTTCTGGCCCTTTGTTTACATGCAATAGAAACAATCTCTGCCCCTCCCCCTGCTCTGCTAAGGGAGTGGATACAAGAGCTGCCCTGAGTGACATGTCTGCCTGCTGGGAGACTCTGCAGCATGTTGTATGTGTAGGACTACAAGTCCAAGCTGTATAATGACACTGCTAAGGGAGTGGATACAAGAGCTGCCCTGAGTGCTGGGAGAAGCAACAGCAACTTGTAAGTGTAGAACTACAAGTCCCAGCTGTATAACGACACTGCTAATACACACAGGTTCTTCCCTCTACCTTATTGTGCAATGCTCTCCCTAGTATGTCAGCTCCAGTGCCCAGCATTGTCTCCTCACTGCCTGCAGAGCTATGCAGCTGAAGGGGTTAAGAATCCTAGCAGAGAGGAGACGGCAGTGAAGGCGGGGCGTGGCCAGCATAGTGACTGGTTTTCAGGCTTGTAAACAACCTTTATCAGAGCAGGGAGAGAAGCTGACATCACAGGTCATGTGACCCTCAGTGAAAGCTGAGAAACCAGCCACTGGAGATAGAGTGAGTGAATTGGAAAGCTGTTACATTTGCTTAGTTAGGAACATAGAAAGAACAAAAAATAACTTGGATAACCCCTTTAACAGTGACCTCCACAGTGCCCCGCCTCCTTAACAGAGACCTCCACAGTGCCCCACTACTTAATAGTCATTTCTACGGTGCTCCGCCTCCTTAACTATGACCTCCAAAAAAAAACCACCCCTTAAGGCTGGTTTCACACGGGTGTTGCGGATTGGGGCCGGATGCGTTCAGAGTGCGTTCAGTGAAACTCGCACTATTTTGCAAGTAAGTTCAGTCAGTTTTGTCTGCGGTTGCGTTTAGTTGTTTTGATGTGTTTTTCATGCGCGTGATGAAAAACTGAATGTTTGCAAACAACATCTCTTAGCAACCATCAGTGAAAAACGCATCACACCCGCACTTGCTTGCGGATGCAATGTGTTTTTCACGCATCCCCATTCACTTCTATGGAGCCAGGGCTGCTTGAAAAACGCAGAATATAGAACATGCTGCGATTTTCACGCAACGCAGAACTGATGCGTGAAAAACAACACTCATGTACACAGACCCATTGAAATTAATGGGTCAGGATTCAGTGCGGGTGCTATGCGTTCACGTCATGCATTGCACCCGCACGGAAAACTCAATCGTGTGACAGGGACCTAACAGTGCCATCCGCAGTGGCCAACAACCTTAATAGTGACTTCCACAGTGCCCTGCACCCTTAACAGTTGCCTCCACAGCACCATTCTCCCAACAAACTACATTGCCATGTGCATATACACTAAAGGTATATGCACACAATGCGTATTACGCACGTTTTTTCTGCATATATTGTAATTCAGAAAATTTGCAGCGTAATACAGTGCTGGCAAAGTTAATGAGATTCCCAAATCTCATGTATATGGTGCCTATTGTGTACACGTGGAAATTGACTTGGGGTGTGGCATGTCAAGTGTTTGTGCAGCTCCCTGATTAATGTAGTGCAGATTTTCCCGCCAAACTTCTGCATCATTTGTATATACCCTAAGGGTATGGCCACACATGCAGGAAAATCCACAGCGGATTTTGTTGCAGAAATCCTCACAGGAAATCCTGCAGTTTTTCCCCAGATTTCACTATGAATTGACATGCTGAGGATCCACGCTACATGTCAAGTTATATGCAGGGTTTTCTTGCAGAAAATATCCACAGTGAGTGAATCAGATTCTTAAAAATCTCATCCACTTTGCTGTTACTGCAAACAATGCAGATTTTTCACATGCACATCTTCTGTGGAAATTCCACACCGTATATTCTCCACGTATGACCATATCCTTATGGGATCTCCAGGTTCCACTATATCTTAGGCCCCTCTATCAGCAGCTGGTAATAGTGAGTCTCACTACTGAAAAATCCCTTAATTATTCCTTGACTTTAAGTGAACTGAAAGATAAAATCCTGTCGTCCACAGTGGTCGAGAGATAGAGCAGTAACATGAAGCTCCTGAGACCCGGTGCAAAATTTGGGGTCCCACACCTAGAATGTGCTTTTTGGGTTTCCTCAAGCTTTAGGACTTGGGTGTTTCTGTTACCCATAGCTATGTTGTTCAGCAGTACTGACATAGACTAACGTCACTCTTGGTTTTGGCTAAAACAGGGCATTAAAAAACCTAGAACCTGAGTCAGAACACGTGTGGTATATAGTAAAAATGTATATATATGAATTCAAAATATCAACCTATATGAATAATATTTGTATAGGAGTGGAATTTTTGGCACAGGTCTGCACAGGTTGCACTGTACTTCTAGCATGAACATATATAAAACAGATTTTCTACCTACGTCTAGCCACAACAAAATTGACAAATGCACGCAAGTTTAAGCAACCGTGCTACTTACAAGTAACAATCCATATCCATAAGCCTAAAAAGACAAAGCTTACCAATTGTATGATTCACAATGCTATTACTGAAGATAAAAGCAAAAGTGTTTCATCACCTCATTTGGGCTTATCTATAATTTTACTTGTACTCCGGTTCAAAACTTGCATTAACAGGGCATTCACACGACTAGGGACTAGCTATATGGGAAACAGGTGCTTCGGGGCCCGAACTCACAAGGGACCCCCTCAGGTGGAGGACTAAAAGATTTTAATGTCAGGGCCCCTTCCACAGTATTATACAATGGCAATACAGTGAATGTAGGAAATGGCCAGAGCGGCTGCCAGGCCTTGCCTGAGTGCTGGATCTTGACTAGCAACAGGAGTGGGGTTTGCACGTGAGTTGGGAGTTGCGAAGAAGTTGCTGGGGTGGGGGGGGGGGGGTCATTAAAAAATTTGCTGTGGGCTGCAGTCAATTCTAGTTAAAACACTGCACATAACTAGGGTTTAGCGAACACCTGGAGATTTGGGTTCGCTGGGTTTGGGCAAACCTAACCCCGAACACCATTGAAGTCAATGGGGACCCGAACTTTGGGGCACTAAAATGGCTCTAAAAAAGTCATAGAAAGGGCTAGAGGGCTGCAAAAGCAAGCAATATAGTAATAAGAGCAGGACAAATGTGGATAGGGAAATTAATTAAAATAAACTAGAATAAAAAAATTTTTAGAAAATAATTATCTTGAACTAGGAGGTGGAGGTCAAAGTGAAATAGGAGGTTGAGGAGGCGGTGGACGTGGTGGTGTAGGTGGAAGCGGTGGTGGAGGAGGAGGAGGTAGCCAACACAATTTTTGGATTATTATTTTTTTTTAAATAAATTTGGGAAGACCCCAAAACATTGGGAAATATAAAAAAGAAAACAAAGAGAAAGTGCGCTGGAGCATAACAATGGCTGGGTGCGGACGGTATACTTGTCTATTCTGCACAAGGTAGGGACAAGTCCTGTGGGATCCCTGCCTGGTTCATTTTAATGAACGTAAGCTTGTCCACATTGGCTGTGGACAGATGGCTGCGCATGCTGAACACACGTTTGGACAATACACTGGCTGCAGGCGAGCAGCAAGAAGGTGAGAAGAAGGTGAGAACGGCGAAAGTGCGCACAGACGGACCGCACTTTCTACAGCAGCTTTGACATATCAGGGTAATTTTTCAGGAATCTCTGCACCACCAATTTCAGCACATGCGCCAGGCAAGGGATGTGTGGCAAACTGGCTAGGCCCAGAGCTGCTACGAGATTTCGCCACGCCAGGGAACTGGAGCTGGCTAGGGGTTGGCCACTCTGCTTTTGCACCCTTCTCCCTCTTTTTCTGTGCGGCTGGTACTGTGTGACCACCACCTCTCCCTCTGAACTGCACACGTCACTCGCATGACCTTGATTCCATGTGGGGTCTAGGACCTCATCATCCTCCACATAATATTCCACCCACTCTTCACCCCTGCCCTCCTTGCCAGTCTGCACACTGCAGAAGGCAGCCACAGTTGGCACCTGTGTTTCGTCATCATCAGAGATGTGCTGCGTTGGTCCTCCTATGTCCACATCCTGTAACATAAGTGGTTGGGCATCAGTGCACTCAATCTCTTCCACTTCTGGAGAAGGTCTATGTGGACAGCCATTGGAAACCCTGCCAGCTGTCATCAAAAAAGCATAAGAGACTGCTGCATGACTTGGGGTCAGACTGCTTGGCTGATTTGCAAGGGGGTGAGGTGAAAGACAGATGCCCATGGGCTGCAGGTGCCAATTCTGCGCTTTCAGCAGGGGACCGGGTGGGAGACTGGAGGCACTGTCAGCTACCCAATTTACTACTGCCTCTACTTGTTTTGGCCTCATAATTCGTACACCGGTATTCGGGCCTACAAAATAATGCTTTAAGCTCTTTCACCTATGTACACCTGAGGAAGGTGTTTCATTTGGGCATGTAGCTGGCACAGATCGACACGTCCTCTCCCTGCAACAGGATCTCCACCAACCCCAGCAGCACCACGACCAGGGCCACATCCCTTATTTGATGCTCTCCTCATTCTTTGAGATCACCCACTGAACTAACAGACAGATTAACTATATTATTCTACCTGCAGTGCAGGTGTACTTCACGCAATAAATTGGTATATGACCTGCACCTAACTAACAGACGGATTAACTATATCAATTTCCCTGTCACGTATGCAGTACAGGTGTACGGCTACATTCACACAACCGTATATTTGGCTCTGCGTCTGTTCCGCAACCTTTCAACAAGCTTTATTAAATGCCTGAACACCAATCTCCGGGTATCAAAAATCGTAAAGTTGGGTACGGACGCAAACTTTACAGTTTGGGTTCGCTAAACACTACACATAACCATAAGTGGTTTGTGCTCCACAAACTACGGATCTGCAAAACACTTACAGGCCTGGGCCCCTGATGTTTTGTCCCAGGCCGGAATGTCCTGCCTGCCTGCTAGATACAACTGTATTGCCATCCACAGGACGGCAATACAATTGAATCCAATGCGGTGGAAGAGCTGAAGGACCTATGGTGACTGTGGCGGAACCCGCCTCGCCACTGGGCATTGGAGAGGCCTGGCTTCCCGCCTCTACCTGCTGACTATGGCCCCTGGTAAATTTGTACGTTGTAATGCAATTTGGGCATGTGGTATTTTATATTGCTGCTACTGGCCCTTTAAGGACCATCCGTGGACATATTATGACTTTTAGGAACGATGCCCTTTAAGACTGTGTAGCAGATTGCATTCAGGCTGTCTTAAATATTATGTATGTTATTATGGGTTCGGTTAAATTGTATTGCGATGTATTGTAAACTGTATATATCTTGCTCTTACTGTAATGTTTACTATGTTAAAGGCATTGCTGTTCTGTGCCTTTTCTCCTCCCCCTTTTTCCTGTCCCATTGTTTACCCAGCAAGGTGTTGTCTCAGGGACACTGGGAGACCAGTTTAAACCAGCTGCTCTGTCCCTCCTCAATCTCCCATCAGCCCTTGCTATTGTCTGGCCCCACGCTTCCTTGTACCATAGTCCTCCATGTGCCCTATTGTATGTAAATGAGGCTGTTGGAGGGGGGGGGGGGGTTAAAGTAGGTGTGCTATGTCTAAATAAAGTCAGTTCCTGTTTTAACCCTCAAAGTGAAGCGTCGTCTCATTCTTGGGGAGGATTTATGGTATGCTGTTCCAGTTTGACTGCTAGGAGCGTAAACCTATTCGTATGGTTTCCTATTCAACTGTCTACAGCATTCATATGCTTGAGAGGATTTATATGCTTCTTCGGTTTGGTGATTGTGGAGTCTGCCAGAGTGCTTGAAAACCTCAGGAAAACGCTAGGAGCATCCATCAACGGAGGTACTCAGTCGGAGTGCCAGGTGATCCGTTACAGTGACATCACAGGTCATGTGACCAGTAAAACTGAAGTCAGTGGTTGAAAAGGACCTGTGATGATGTCACTGTAACGGAACGCCTAGCACCCCGACCGGGTACCTCCGTCGATAGATGCTCCTAGTGCTTTCCGAGGACTCCAAGCACTCCACTTGACACCATACGCCCTGCAGACCCCACGAACCGCCGCAGCTTGGTTGGGGTCTCACCGTCCTCCACCCACGCTGGACCTACGACAAGGCTCCAGGCTCCAGTGGGTGAACCTCTCCTACAGCCAGAGAGCAGGAACAGCTCTTACAAGAGCTAGTAGTTATGCAGGGGGAGTATAGCAAATCTTCAGCGTATAGCAATCCCCCAGTTTGATCAGTTATCCAAACACCAGTCTCAGCATGATGAAGGATAAAACTGTGAGGGCACCCAGATAGCTAATATTATTGTATTTGTGTATTCTGAGTGCCAGTCACCTAATGATATGCACTCAGACTTGAGCTATCTGGGGATATGTTAAATGTCTGTGTTTGCTGTGGGGGTGTGCCATTGTGTGTTTGGGTGGTGATTCCTGTCCTGTTGTCTCCACATGTGTATTGGTGATCTCCCCTTTGTCCTGAGAGATAATTGATTGTGTTCGGTCGTCTCCGGGACAGAGGGGAGGAAACCATGATGCATTGTGGGGATATGTTGTATCTGTCCTGTATCTGCAACAAACTGTAATAAAAACCAGGCTGGGTGTGCCAGCACTTCAGATCACTGCTGACCCTCAAGACGGAGCCTTGTCTCGTTATTGGGGGGATTCCCTGTATGCTGTTGGAGACTGATTGCCAGGAGTGTAAGCCGACTGAATGCTTTTCCTGTTCGCCTGCTGACAGCTATTTGCGAGGTTCCAGTTTGGAGTGCTATTTTGTATCCAGTTCGGGAAGTTGGTGTTCTGCAGTAGCTGTGCCTCTCTCTCGGAAAGGGGCATATCGCATAAACGGATCTTAACCCCTTGTCTGCAGAAACGTGCCGTTACAGTCACCATCATGTGACTAGTGCAGGAGAGGGAGGCAGTGAAGAGGGGAAGAAGCTGATGTCACGGTGGGGAGTGGGGGAAACACCCCACCGTGCGGTGTCAAAGGGTAAAAGGGGATCAGCCTGGCCAAAAGGAATAATAAGGGAGCATGTCACCTCCTACAACATCCCTAATCCTCTCCCTGACTCCTCACCGTTTTAGTGGACCCCGATGGTAGGATGACTCATACTCAGGATACCTAGAGACCCTAAGTCGCCCTGGTAATCCCTCACCAAGGAGCAGGGAAGAGATGACCTGTTCATCCCAGTCATGGGGGAACAGGAGTCTCTATCTGAGGCCAGGCTGCAAGGAGAGGGGAACACATACAGCTTAACCCCTTAAGGACACAGCCTTATTTCACTTTAAGGACCAGGCCATTCTTTGCAAATCTGACCAGTGTCACTTTAAGTGGTGATAACTTTAAAACGCTTTGACTTATCCAGGTCACTCAGAGATTGTTTTTTCATCACATATTGTACTTCATGACACTGGTAAAACGAAGTCACTTTTTTTTTTTTTTTTTAAAAAAAAAACCAAATTTACCAAAAATTTGGAAAAATTAGCAAATTTCAAAGTTTCAGTTTCTCTACGTCTGTAATACATAGTAATACCCCCAAAAATTGTGATGACTTTACATTCCCCATATGTCTACTTCATGTTTGAATTATTTTGGGAATGAAATAAATTTTTGGGGGGATGTTGCAAAGCTTAGAAGTTTAGAAGCAAATCTTGAAATTTTTCTGAAATTTACAAAAAAACAATTTTTAGGGACCACTACAGCTCTGAAGTCACTTTGCGAGGCTTACATAATAGAAACCACCCAAAAATGATCCCATTCTATAAACTACACCCCTCAAGGTATTCAAAACTGATTTGACAAACTTTGTTAACCCTTTAGGTGTTGCACAAGAGTTATTGGCAAATAGGGATAAAATTTGAGAATTTCATTTTTTTGCCTAATTTTCCATTTTAACCCATTTTTCCACTAACAAAGCATGGGTTAACAGCCAAACAAGATTGTATCTTTATTGCCCTGACTCTGCCGTTTACAGAAACACCCAATATGTGGCCGTAAACTACTGTACGGCCACACAGCGGGGCATAGAGTGAAAGGTGCGCCATTTGGTTTTTGGAAGGCAGATTTTGCTGGACTGTTTTTTCGACACCATGTCCCATTTGAAGCCCCCTGATACACCCCTAGAGTAGATACTCCATAAAAGTGACCCCAACTAGGTGTTGCACAAGATTTAATGGAAAATAGAGACACAATTTCAAAATTTCACTTTTTTGGCAGATTTTCCATTTTAATATTTTTTTTCCAGTTACAAAGCAAGGGTTAACAGCCAAACAAAACTCATTATTTATGGCCCTGATTCTGTAGTTTACAGAAACACCCCATATGTGATCGTAAAATGCTGTACGGTCACACGGCAGGGTGCAGAAGGAAAGGAATGCCATACGGTTTTTGGAAGGCAGGTTTTGCTGGACTGTTTTTTTTGAAGCCATGTCCCATTTGAAGCCCCCCTGATGCACCCCTAGAGTAGAAACTCCAGAAAAGTGACCCCATTTTAGAAACTACGGGATAGGGTGGCAGTTTTGTTGGTACTAGTTTAGGGTACATATGATTTTTGGTTGCTCTATATTACACTTTTTGTGCGGCAAGGTAACAAGAAATAGCTTTTTTGGCACTTTTTTTGTTATTTACAACATTCATCTGACAGGTTAGATCATGTGGTAATTTCATAGAGCAGGTTATCACGGACACGGCGATACCTAATATGTATACAATTTTTTTAAATTTATGTAAGTTTTACCCAATGATTTCATTTTTAAAACTTAAAAAAGTTTTAGTGTCTCCATAGTCTAAGAGCCATAGTTTTTTCAGTTTTTGGGCGATTATCTTAAGTAGGGTCTCATTTTGGGGTGCATATGACTTTTTGATCGCTTGCTATTACACTTTTTTGTGACGTAAGATGACAAAAAATAGCTTTTTTTACACCGTTTTTATTTAGATTTTTTTACGGTGGTCATCTGAGGGGTTAGGTCATATGATATTTTTATAGAGCCGGTCGATACGGACGTGTTGATACCTAATAAATTATGTTTTAGTGTTTCCATAGTCTAAGAGCCATAGTTTTTTAAATTTTTGGGCGATTATCTTAAGTAGGGTCTCATTTTTTGCGGGATGAGATGACGGTTTGATTGTTACAATTTTGGCATACATGCGACTTTTTTTATCACTTTTATTACCTTTTTTTGGGAAGTAAGTTGGGCAAAATTTCAATTTCATCATAGTGTTTTATTTTATTTTTTTATGGCGTTCACCATTCGGCTAAAGTAACATGACAGTTTTATAGATCAGGACGTTACGGACGTGGCGATACCAAACATGTGTAGGAGGGAATTTAATTTTTTTCATTTTTAATCAGTGATAAATATGTTTTTTGATTTTTACTTTTTTTTCACTTTTTTTTACTTTTTTTACCCAGACCCACTTGGTTCTTGAAGATCCAGTGGGTCTGATGTCTGTATAATACAGTACAGTACTCTATATAGGGTACTGCACTGTATTTTACTTACACTGAACAGATCTATGCCTTCAGCACAGATCTGTTCAGCACCATGGACAGCAGGACGCCTGAGAAGGCGTCCTGTTGTCATGGGAACCTTCCCCGTCTGCCACAACTTCGCAGACGGGAAGGGGTAAGCACGGGGCTGGGGGGGGGCTGTCTGGGAGCTCTCTCCGTCTCCTATCGGGGGGCTGCAAATGCACAGCAGCCCCCTGATCGGAGAGGGAGGGAGCTCCCTGAGCTGTTAACCTTTTCCATACAGTGGTCCATCGCATCACCGATGTCAGCCGTTTATACCAGGGTGTCAGCAATGTGCTAGCACCCTGGTATACCCACTGTACACCAACGATTATTCAATGGGAGGCGGACGGGGGATCGCGATCCCTCCTGCCGCACCGCCCGCAACCCCCCCCCCCCTGCACCTCCCACCGGGCTAAAATCATTCAGAGGTGCAGAGGGGGTGATAAATATATATTTTCGCTGCACTAAAGTTTCTGATCGCCGCGGTCAGAAACTGCAGAAATTGCAACAAACCACAGGTATGAATTGACCTGCGGTTTGTTGCGATCGCGGACATGGGGGGGTCACGGGACCACCCCGCGCATTTAGCCGAGGTGTCTGCTCAATGATTTGAGTAGGCACCTTGTTCCGATCACAGCCAACCGTACCGGTACGTCATGTGTCCTTAAGGGGTTAAGGAGATGGCAGGTAAGCGAAGCCAATAACCCACTTACCTGCCACAGACACACTGACTGGATCCCGTGCACAAGTGCTTCTGTACACACCAACATTAAAGGACACAGCACACTCCACAAACCACACAGGAACCCAGGACAGCCATAGCTGCAATAAACGTGAGACAGGGGAATGTCTAGCAAACATGACACCAAACTAGACATACAAACACCCTGAACATAACCCACTCCATACAAATAGGGACAGGAAGGGAAGGAGACACCGGGATAACATTGATGACCACAAGGGTGGCCCTCACTGGACAGATGGAACACCCTGGACTGGAGCAGAGCTCCAGCACCAACCACAGCTGAAGTACAACTGACTCCAGCCAGGGAGCCACAGGGGATAAAACCCTAGTGACCGCACCCAGTCAGGGAGTTAACCCTTATAGCACCAGACAGGACAGAGGGAGGCTACAACTTAAAGGGAAAGAGCACACACAAGCATACCAAAACCGTAACCACCGGCAACAGCATGTGTGGCAACCATGTCATGGCAATCACCCAGAAGGCCGAGACAATGCCACCGCATGCTCTCACAGCAACATGTTGCCGCGGGCAACAGTGTCACAGCGTACACCATAGGCCGTGACAGGTGATGTATGCTACATCAGGAGAGGTAAGTGAAGGGAAAAGCAGAGCAGTGCTGGGAGTTGTAGTTATTTAACTGGGACTGTATGTTAGTGCTGAAGCAAGGGATGTTATTTAAATGGAACTAAATTGCAAACAATACCCCTGGCGCTCACTGAAGCTTCTGCTTACCTACTTGGCTACTGGTGTCTCAGCAGCACCGCACTAACCACTGCCAAACTGTACACTGTAATTATCAATAGATATGACAATGCGCTCTTCCCAGCCTCTGCCAACCCACTATCACACACTGAAAGTGTCACCGACACACTCGCCAATAGATAACACAGGATAATATTGATTACCTGTCCCTTGGCGCTTCCTCTGTGTCTATTCCTTCTTCTTATGTATGAGCAGACGTGGTGCTGGATGTCAGGCTAGGATAACTAAATTACGGATTACGCCCGGCCGGTGGTGTGATGCTGAGTGTATACTTCGTACCTCGCACAGATAGTGACGTTACTATACAGACTACGGTGAGTAGGTACCAAAATTCCTATCTACATATTTCGGACATTACGCTGTCCTTCGTCAGGAGGAGTAATCCGGCGATGCTGCTTGGTACCTAATATTTATACACTTCTCTCTATAATCCTAACCCTTTCCCTCCTCTGCTCTTTGTCTTTTGGTTCTAGACTCCTGGGTTCACACTCCCCACAGATCCCTGCCTTATTCAAATGCAAACAGCTCAATATCAGAGTTTAACCCTCCAGGGGTCAATGTATCCATATTGAAGATCCATTTAGTCTCTGCTCTTGACATGCTCTTGATTAAATCCCCCCCTCTAGATCCCAATCTAATCAATTCGATCCCACAAAAGATTGAGCCATCAAATTTCCCCTCATGTTTCTCCATATAATGCCTTGACAGTGGGTGCCCCTCAAATTTTTCCTTGATATTATATATATGTGTTCCCCCACTCTTTTCTTTATTTGTCTCTTAGTCCGGCCAATGTATGTCTTGTTACAGGGGCATGTAATTGCATATATTGCCCCCAGCTATTACAGGTAATAAAATACACAAGAAGAAGGAATAGACACATAGGAAGCGCCAAGGATCAGGTAATCAATATTACCCTGTGTTATCTATTGGCAAGTGTGTCACTGACACCTTCAGTGTGTGATAGTGGGTTGGCAGAGGCTGGGAAGAGCACAGTATCATATCTATTGATAATTACAATTTAAAAGGAACTGTGTGTTGGAGGTGGCTGGGGAGGGAGTCATGTTATTTACATGGGAGTGTATGGTGATAGTGGCTGAAGGAGGGAGTGATGTTATTTACATAGGACTGTATGTTGGAGGTAGAGTTGTTGCGATACAAAAATTTTTATTCGGTTTGGATACCATAAAAAAGTATTGCGACGCTCGATACCATTCGATACTACGCAAAAAAATAAACCAAAAAAGCCATGTGCATTCCGCATTTTAAAAAATGGCGAATCGCGCAGTTTTTATTTATTTTTTCTGCTCCGGCGTTCACTGCATATGTGATATGTTTATTCATTTTATATGTGAAATTGGGAAAGGGGGTGATTCATACTTAATATTTTGGTGTTTTTTTTTCCTTTTTGTATTATTTTTTTTACACTTTTTATTTAATAACTATTTCCCCCTTAGGGGCTAGAACCTGGAATTTTTTTCATCCCTTGTCCTATTCACCGATCAGAATCTGCACCTGCCACTTCACCAACAATGAGGGGAGGGGAGAGGACCCTGTGGCCACTGCCACCAATGATTTTAATTCTGGGGGGAGGGGGCACTGTGCCACCAATGATTTTAATGGGGTGGGCAGTTGAAGGGGGGTTCACTGCGCCACCAATGATAATTACCCCTTAATACAGGAGGCGGGTACTGGCAGATCAGCAGCAGTTAACCCCTCAGGTGCGGCACCTGAGGGGTTAACTGCCGCTGATCGCAGCTCCCTGTCATGGGCAGGGTGCCGACAATGCGATTCTGCTGCCGGCACCTGCCTCCTGTATTATGTGTTAAAGTCTGGACCCATAAAGTAGTCTTTAAGTATTAGGCTACACAAAGCGGCGCCCAGAGATGTCCCAGCACTTACTATTATTCCTGGGCGCCACTCCGTTCGCCTGCTGTGCCCCATTACTGTCTCCTCTCCTGCTCCATATACTAATTACTATTGGAAAAATGGGGAGGAGACATCAGCTTCTCTAGTGGGCGTCCCTGCACTGCTATTAGACAGCGCTACAGCCAGGGAGAAGCTGATGTCTCCTCCCCATTGCTCCGATAGTAATTAGCATATGGAGCAGGACACAGTAATGGGGCACAGCGGGCAACAGAGTGCCACTCTGTCCCTCTCTCCGTTCATAGGTGGCAGCGGCAGCAGAAGCACAGGGGGAGGGCGACACTGCTTCCTTCTGCCCTGTGCTGCTGAGGGAACATGAGCGCGCTGACAGCAGCACGCTCATGTTCAGAGATACTAGTCTGCCCAGCAGCGCAGCCCAGTATAAAAAAAGTGGAAATCCTGGTATTGTATCGATACTGGGACAAAAGTATCGATTGGGTAAATTTAGATACTCGCAACAACCCTAGTTGGAGGGGGCTGGGGCAGGGTGATGTTATTTACATGGGACTGTATGTTGAAGGTGGCTGTGGTAGGGGATTATGTTATGTACATGGGACTGTATGTTGGAGGGGGCTGGGCAGGGGGATATTATTTACATGGGACTATGTTGGAGGCAGCTGTGGGAGGGAGTGATGTAATTTACATGGGACTGTATGTCGGAGGGGGCTGGGGGAGGCAGTGATGTTATTTACCTGGGACTGTATGTTGATGGCGGCTGTGGGAGGGAGTGATGTTATTTACATGGCACTAAATGTTACAGGGGTCTGAGGGAGGTAGTGATGTTATTTACATGGGACTGAATGCTCAGGGGGCGATGCTATTTACGCTGGACTGTATGTTGAAGGTGGCTGGTGGGGGGAATGATGTTATTTAAATGGGACTGAATGTTGAGGGGCTGATGTTTACATGGGAATGCATGTTGGAGTAGGGGGTGACATCTGGGGAGGGGGTGATATTATGTACTTAAGACTGTATTTTGAAGGCGACTGGGGAGGAGGTGATGTTATTTACATGGGACTGTAATTTGGAGGGGGCTTTAGATAGAGAGGAATGTTATTTACATGGGACTGTATATTGGAGGGGCTGGAGAGATGGTGTGATGTTATTTATATGGGACTGTATGGTGGAGGGGGGGGGGGAATAGTGTTTTTTACATGGCACTGTATGGTGGAGGCGGGAATACCACAACAGGGGGCACTGCAAATCCAGGGGACATTATAGGTGTTCTTATTACTACTGAGGGCTTTATAGGAGGGACTTATAGATCCGCCTTATTTCTACTAATAGTACTATGGGTGCCTTATTACTACTGAGGGGTCTTTAGAGAGCTTTATTACCACTGGTGGAACAATAGGGGGCCTTATTTGTACTGGGGGCTCTGTGAAGGTATTATTAATACTGGAGGGCTCTTCTACTAATGGGGGCACTCTTGAGAAGAATTATCATGTTTGGGGGCACTGTAGGGGGCAGTATTACTATGGGGGCACTAATTTTTTTTCAGGATAGTATCTGGGGGTATTGGGGGGCACAGCGAGCAGCAGGATAACACTTTTGGGACTCCAGTTTGGAGGATGATAGAAATGTGAGCAAGCTAAGATGTCTGTGTGTCACACTCTGCAGAGACTAGGCTGTAGCTGGCCAGTTAAGACCTGTCCTAGGTTGCTAATATAGCTTATCTGTATATACAGCTAAACCTGCTAATAACCTTAATACAGTTCCTATGTTTTATGTGTTAAAGACAAAGACATAGTTATTTACTATGACATCATGTTTTGGATGTCATATAACTGTTATATATTTTGTGTTCACAGAAGCAGAAAAAGATAATATGCCTTTAAGATAAATTTTATAATGAAAGGTAAGCTCAGTGACACAGCAGAAACAAGAAGAAAGTATAGTGGTATAGTGGTCTGTTGTTGCTGGGCAGAAGTCTAGACCAATCACAGCCAGCTTCTCAAAAAGCAAGAGTTTTCACCAATCACAGCCAGCCTCACAGACAGCCTGTCTGGGAATTCCCCCAGAGACATTATTCACCAGAGACAGGAGCTGAAGAGACATTCACTCCACTGAGATCTGAGTTTTAAGGGAACAAGAGGTCAATATAGGTATTTAAAACAAGTTATACAATGTTCATATTGTTAGTATTGTGTTTAGAACTGTTTACTGAACTAGATATATGTGAGTGGACTTACAGTTCCACCAATTGCAAACTACAAAGTTGACATACAAATTCAAATTCCATATTGCAATCCAAACTACAATTGCAACCATACCAGATCATACTCAACCAATCTGCAAATAGTCACTGCTAACTGCATACTGCAAATGAACTATTAGTGAGGCCTTAGATATACCTCTCAGAGAGATCATAAAGTGCTTAAATAACTTAAAGTAAAAGTACAGATACTCAAGAGAGAAGTATATCCACCATTTTATGTTAAATGAGAAGATTGAACAGTTGAACCACCATCTGAATTATACCGCCATTTTGTGATATCTTTTTAACACGTGTTATGTACATGGACTATCTGCTATGGAGGCGGCAGTGTTATAGATGAAGAAAAGTTTAAGTTAATTAAGAAGTTATTTGTAGCATTTGGTGTGCTCTTTAAGCCTACTCTTGCCATAGAATGGCGCTAGAGGAATTACAGAGTGATAGACAGTCTGGGTAGACTAAAAGTCAGAGATATCAAAATTCTTCTAATGCCACAGCGCAAAAGCACTTCTTAGTGCTGCGCCTGCCACAGAGGCGTTTGAGAGAAGTTGTATGGACCGAATGGAGATGATGACAGAGAAGATCTACATCCGAGGAGACGTCACCTGGGAGGCCCTGGATGTGAGAGGTATGTGCCTCTCATCTCCATAGTCATCTGTATCGCCGTCTTCAGGACAGCAATACAGATGGCTATGCTGTGGGGCAGGGGAGGGAGAGGTGTGTCCCTTTCCTGTTCCTCTGATAGGCTGCCGGTGGGCACCGCCTGAGCCGTACAGCACGGGACACACCGCATCGCTGTGTGATGGAGGTAAGTATAAGTGTTTTTTTTTTATATATATATATATATATATGTACAATACTGGCGGCTACTGGCACATGATGAGGGGGGCCTCTGGCTACTGGCACATGGAGCTTTGGCTACTGGCACATGATGGGGGGCCTCTAGCTACTGGCACATGGGGCTCTGGATACTGGCACATGATATGGGGGGGCTCTGGCTACTGGCCCATGATATGGGGGGGCTCTGGCTACTGGCCCATGATATGGGGGGGGCTCTGGCTACTGGCACATGATGGGGGCCTCTGGCTACTGGTGATATGATATGGGGTGGCTCTGGCTACTGGCACATGATGGGGCCTCTGGCTACTGGCACATAATGGGGGGGCCTTATTATGGCAAGAGACAACTTTTCCCATTTTATTATACAAAGTTGGCATTTGACCGAGATATTTCTCTCACCCAGCATGGGTATATGTAAAATGACACCCCAAAACACATTGCCCAACTTCTCCTGAGTACGGTGATACCACATGTGTGACACTTTTTTGCAGCCTAGGTGGGCAAAGGGGCCCACATTCCAAAGAGCACCTTTAGGATTTCACAGGGCATTTTTTACACATTTTGATTTCAAACTACTTCTCACACATTAGGGCCCCTAAAATGCCAGGGCAGTATAACTACCCCACAAGTGACCCCATTTTGGAAAGAAGACACCCCAAGGTATTTTGTGATGGGCATAGTGAGTTCATGGAAGTTTTTATTTTTTGTCACAAGTTAGTGGAATATGAGACTTTGTAAGGAAAAAAAAAAATCATCATTTTCCGCTAACTTGTGACAAAAAATAAAAAGTTCTATGAACTCACTATGCCCATCAGCGAATACCTTAGGGTGTCTCCTTTCCTAAATGGGGTCATTTGTGGGGTTTTTCTACTGTCTGGGCATTGTAGAACCTCAGGAAACATGACAGGTGCTCAGAAAGTCAGAGCTGCTTCAAAAAGCGGAAATTCACATTTTTGTACCATAGTTTGTAAACGCTATAACTTTTACCCAAACCATTTTTTTTTTTTACCCAAACTTTTTTTTTTAATCAAAGACATGTAGAACAATAAATTTAGAGAAAAATTTATATATAGATGTCGCATTTAAAAAAAATAAAATTACAACTGAAAGTGAAAATGTCATTTTTGGCAAAAATTATGGTAAATTTCGATTAATAACAAAAAAAGTAAAAATGTCAGCAGCAATGAAATACCACCAAATGAAAGCTCTATTAGTGAGAAGAAAAGGAGGTAAAATTCATTTGGGTGGTAAGTTGCATGACCGAGCAATAAACGGTGAAAGTAGTGTAGTGCAGAATTGTAAAAAGTGGTCTAGTCATTAAGGGTGTTTAAGCTAGGGGAGCTGAGGTGGTTAATTAGGCAAATATCTTCTATAGAATAATGAGGATGTAATGGTTATCCACTGTCAATAAAGATTAAGTGGATTGGGTCAGTTTTCTATATCTATAAATGTAGTATATCGAGTGAAGAGAGCAGTACCTTCATTTCCGGTCCGAATCTTACACTTCCTGTCAACGTCCTCGCTCGGGGCGGTGCCAAGGTATGGTGCACCCCAGGGTGGAACACACCATAATGGAAGAGGGAACCTTCTAAGGAGGCGTGGTTGTCCATACATAAAATTAAGAAATATAACTAGATACACAAAAATAAAAATGATAATAGATATGTTTCAAAGGATATATAAAGAAATATACATATACCCAATAAATGAATAAATATATAAATAAATACATTAAATACATTAATAAATACATTAATACTTTAATAGGTTAAATCGGGAATATCATCCCTATCTCTTTCATACAAAGCTTAAAATAATTCCTATAGGACATGAGACAATTATTACCACCTTCATAATAAATAATTACATTTTTATAAGAAAATAAATTGTCTAATCTGGGAATAGTATTCATAATATGAGTTCATTAAATCACTCTATCAATTACATGGTCCCCCTATCAATTATATGGAATAATTACAACTGTCATAAAAAAAATCATTATTAATTGTTTATAAAAATAAAAAAAGGAGGAAATATTATCTACCAGGTGGCCCTAAGAGCTCAAAATTGATAGTACACTTAATAATTTGTATACTCTAATGTTTTGTTTAATCCATACAGAGTTAGTGTGTTAAAGTGGAAGATCCAATACATCTCCTTTTTTACAAAGTTTTTGGAAGGAGTTTGGTACATGCTTGATTGCCGTTAACATGCTCGAGGCTGGCGTCACTATTATGATTATCTTTAAAGTGTTTTGATACACTGCGTTTGAGGTATTGCCGATTGATATTTGAGCGATGTTGAGCCCTTCCCTTAAAATCTGCATGGTTCGACCTATATATTGTAGCCCACATGGGCATTGTATCATGTATACTAAATAGCTGGAGCCACAATTCATATGATGTTTTAACCTGTCTCCCTGCTATTTGTGATGAGGACTTCATTGTCTCACAACATTTGCAGCATTTGGAACCGTATCTGTATGAGCCCTTTTTCACTACTAAGATCTCTTCCTTATCCCCCCCCCCCCCCTCCCAGAGAGTTCTTCACCATTAAGAGATCAGCATCACCACATTTTGTCACCAGAAAAGAGCAACCCTAGAAAATAGACAGCGCATTGAGATTTAAATATTGTATCCCCTCAGGTGAACCATTTACCTTCTCCCTCCTCACCTTCTCTATTGGCAAATATTTCCACTTAAAGCAACAGTTCTTCTAGTTCAGAACCTTTTTTAGCCTTTCCAGCAAATCTATTAGACAATCCCAGCATACAACTACTGTCCCCTTTTTTAGCCCAATCTACTATTTCATCCATGAACACATAACAAAACATACGTCCACATCAAACGTTGAAAATAACAAATTTTTACAGCTCAATTTCCCTTCTATTAAGGAAAAAAAGACGAAAATCTGAAAAGGAGATGTAGAGGAGGGAGATCCAGAAACACCAATCAACAAAAAAGCCTGATCAGATCTAAATCTTCAGCACATTCCCCCAGTTCAGGTCTAAAAAATAAAGGCATCTTTAATTTAGCCAAACAAATCCTTAAGAAAGATGAAATAGAAGTAATGTCTAAAGGTCTGTCTTTCTGCCCTATTAGTGGTCAAAATCTGTTTGAACTCTGTCAATCTCAATCAATATATTCAAAAATTGACCCTACAGCGTCATTTCTCAGTAAAAATACATATTTTCCCAACAATGGATCTGGACAATGAAGGAGAGGAAATGACAATGACGTAGACCAGCTTATTGGTGAGCTAGAGATTGCACCCATTGCATCTCAATTCTGACCAAAATCAGCTTTCTACCCCATAGAGAATAGAGGGTCGATACTTAAGTACTGACCCCCACAGACGTTTACAAAATAAAATCATTATTTATATTGATAGATCAGGGCCAGACGGATACTATTCTCACCAAGAGTGAAACAAAATTTCTGAAGATCCATCACCCTTCAAAGACATATTTCTATTACCTTCCAAAGATCCATAAATCAATCAACAATCCTCCTGGTCGACCTATCATTTCTGGTATTTATTCCCTTACATCTAACTTATCTGCATACATAGATAAAATACTTAAAAAATATGTCATACATCTGCCTTCATATCTGAGAGACTCTAGTCACCTAATCACCTTATTACAAGAATTTAAGTGGGAGCCGAACATATTCTGGGTTACCATGGATGTTTCATCACTGCATAGCAATATCATTTCACTTTCACAAAAACATAAGACATTCATTTTGGATGAAATTAGGTTTATATCAGAACACAATTACTTTTAGTATCAGGGGAAATTTTATTTACAAAAGCAAGGTACGGTAATGGGGACAAAGTTTGCCCCCTCGTATGCAAATCTCTTTATAGGAGCCTTTGAAAAAGATATGGGACTCCATGAACATAAAAATATTCAGTTCTATAAGAGATATATTGACAACATTATATTTATTTGGCAGGGGGATCTTGAAACCTTGAACACACTCGTGATAGATCTGAATTCCAATCAATGGAATTTAACTTTGACTGCCCATATAGACTCCCAAACAGCAACCTTCTTAGATCTTGACCTTGTTTTTAGAGATAATTGCATCAATACTAGAACCCACTTTAAAGGGGTTGATGCAAATAGTTATATGGATTTCCTCAGTAGACACTGCAAGAAGTGGAAATGTAATATCCCTTATGGCCAAATGAAAAGAGTGAGAAGGAACTGCTGACCATCCTACAAAATAGATTTTTAGATAAAGAATATCCATCAGGTCTTATTAGTAATGCAATGGATAGGATTATGACATAAAGTCAAAGCAAGTGTCTAAAACTTTGGAAACAAAAAGAAAATAATGGAGAACACTGCTCAAACTTCATTACCAGATACAACTCAGACCATAATCATATGAAACAAATCTTAAAAAAGCATTGGCCAATTTTATTAAAGGATCCGATTTTAGGCCAATATCTACCCAAACAGCCAAATATTACTGTCACGGATGTACCGAGACATACAGGTGGAACATGGGTGACAGAAGATGTGTGAGACTGGCAACACGTGCTTGATCTGACAGGTTTCATTGTGGATCAATAGACATCTGTGTTGTTTCTCATTCTGGCCACACCTCTAATCTCCAGGTGTTGCTATTGTGGTCATTTAACTTTCCTTATTTATAGTTACTTCTCCATCAATGCTGTGCGGTTTATAGCTTCAGTGGTATCTGTGGTCTGCTGGTGTTTAGGTCTTGGCTGAGTTCCTGTTGCTGCCATAGCTAATGGTACTTAAGTGTTTCCTTTCTCTTTTGCATTTTGTTTTGGTTTATCTTGTTGTTTTTCCCCTGTCCTTTGTTGTAGGCCTGAGGGAGACTCACTATCGTCAGGGTCTTATAGGGTGAATTAGGACTCTAGGTACTCCTGCGTATGAACTCATCTACCTTTGGAGTCTGTTCATACTGATAGCCAGTCAGGACTGCGACTAGGGATTTGACTAGGTGGTGTCCTTTCTTCACTTGCTTTCAAGGCCTTGTTTCTTGTTCCCTCTTCTACTTTGTCCGGTGTGATGTCTCCCTCCCACACACGGGCTTGACGATTACATTTCGAACAGCCCGAACCTTAAAAGAATATCTGTCAATATCTGTACCCTGCTACTGTCATGCTTCGGTGTGGGAGAGAAACACCACACTGGGCATAAGAGGGAAGGGGGGAACAGGGAATCAGGCCTGAGAACTAGGGAAGGAAGATAGACACCTCCTAGTAAAACCCTAACCAAAATCTTGACTGACTACCAGTATGAACAGACACCAGAGGTAGGTTTGTTCATACTCATGAATACCTAGAGTCCTATCTAGCTCTATAGGACCCTGGTACTAATGGCAGGGATAAGACTACATATCCCTCCAAAAGGAAGGATGAAGAGGAGTCTCCTTCAGGTCTAATACAAACATTAGGGAAATGCAACACACAGAACCCAAACAAAATACAAGAAGGGAATGGAAAGACTGAACTTCAAAGGGGCTATGGAAGCACCAGGAACTCTGTCGAGATCCACACACCAGCTATCCACAACTGAAACTGAAGCTATAAACCGCACAGCATTGTGGAAGCAGCAATAACTAAGGAAGGTTAAATGACCACATTAGCAACACCTGAGGCAAGGGGTGTGGCCATTACCAGAAACAGCACAGACACCTATTGATTCACAAGGAAAACCTGTCAGATCAAACCACGTGTTGCAAGTCTCACTGATCTCCTGCCACCTGTCGCGGGAACGTCTGTGACAGTACCCTCTTTCTACAGGTGACCGGGCACCCAGGACGAGACCTTAACCAGGTGAGACCTATGAAAATATTTTACCAAATGACTGGCATTCACGTCAGATGCCGGTACCCACATCCTCTCCTCTCGTCCATAACCCTTCCAGTGAACAAGATACTGAAGAGATGTACGGAGAACTCAAGAGTCAATTATCTTGGCGATCTGAAATTCCAAACTACTGTCCACCATGATAGGAGCGGGTGACAAGGAAGATGGCTCCAAAAGTTCAACATATCTCTTCAACAAAGATTTATGAAACACATTATGAATTTCAGGGCCTGAGGAAGTTCAAGACGAAAAGCTACAGGATTAATAATGGCAGTGATCTTATATGGACCAATAAATCTTGGACCCAACTTCTAAGAAGGTACCTTCAACTTAATGTTTCTTGTGGACAGCCACACAGAATCACCCATTCTTAGGTCCGGACCATTCATACGTTTCCTGTCAGCCACACGTTTATACTTGTTGCCTATATTCATCAAGTTATTTTACATTTTCCACCATATAGAAGACAATGATGACAAAAAACGTTCTTCCTGGGGATACCAGAAGCATCAGAACCAGAAAATATGCGAAACTGCGGGTGAAACCCATATGCCCCAAAAAACGGCAACTTACCAATGGACTCCTGTCTACGATTGTTTATGGCAAACTCTGCCAAAAGCAAAAACTAAGACTACTCCTCCTGGTTCTCAGAGAAAAAACATCTCATGTAAGTCTCCAGACTTTGATTAGTGCATTCAGCCTGTCCATTCGACTGAGGATGAAAAGCAGAAGAAAAGTACAGCTGTACCCCCAGTCGAGTACAGAACGCCTTCCAGAATCTGGTAACAAACTGAGTCCCATGATCCGAGACCACATCAGAGGGAATGCCATGGAGTTTCACAATGTTGTCAACAAACACTTGTGCAAATGTTTTAGCATTAGGTAGGCCCGGCAACGCTATAAATTGCACCATTTTACTAAAGCGATCAACTACCACCAGAATAACAGTTTTTCCTAAAAGAATTAGGTAGATCAGTGATAAAATAGATGGATAAGTGAGTCCATGGTCTGGACAGGATGGGCAACAGAAGTAGAGATCAGGAAAGTCGAGTATGTGTCACCTTAGTACATGCACAGGTACTACAGGCTGACACATAGTCCTCAACACACTTACGCAACCCTGGCCACCAGAATCTATGAGAGATGAGGTAGGCAGTGGATCTACTCCCAGGGTGTCCCATAAGTGATGTTCCTCAAACACCTTGTGACGCAATTAAGATGGCACAAACTGTTTCCCAGAGGGACAAGAATCCGGTGTGTCTCCCTGGGCCTCTAACACCTTCACCTCTAAGTCAGGGTAAAGAGCGGATATCACCATCCCATTCCGACAGTATAGGACTCGGTTTTCAAAATTACCACATCCAGGAAAACTACTTTACAAGGCATCTGCCTTGACGTTCTTAACCCCAGGACGATAGGTGACAATGAAATTGAATCTGGTGAAAAACAAAGACCATCTGGCTTGTCTCGGGTTCAGTCGCTTAGCCAAATCCAGATAAGCCAGGTTTTTGTGATCTGTGAACAACGTGATCTGACGAATCGCCCCTTCCAACCAATGACGCCATTCCTCAAAAGCCAACTTAATGGCCAGTAACTCTCTGTTACCCACATCATAATTTCTCTCTGCGGAAGAGAGCTTTTTAGAGAAAAAGGCACATGAGCGCCATTTACTAGGTGACGGGCCCTGTGATAAAACTGCTCCTACCCTCACCTCGGATGCATCCACTTCCACAATGAAAGGTTGTGATACATCCGGCTGCACCAATATAGGGGCAGAAGAGAAGCATTCTTTAATAGTGTTGAGCGAGCATGCTCGGCTGAATACCTGTTCGGCTCGAGCATCGCTATGCTCGGCACATGGCGGTACTCGGCCGAGTACCGCATGTGCTCGAGCTCCATGCTCGAGTCTCCTTCCCGCTCGTTTCGCAGCTGCTAAGCAGCCAATAATGCAGGTAAGTACTGCCATCACTGTAATGCCAGTAGCCATGTTGGCTACTGGCATTACAGCGATTGGCTGGCTGAGTTTGGGTCATTGTGAGTCAGGGAGAGCTGCGCTTAGAAATGGACAGATAGTTTCGGGAGTGTGATCGCAATATATTTGATCGAAAAACATTTCAAAGACCCAAAAGTTATTTTAAGGACTATTGTGTGTGGTGGCAGGTTTGCAGCAATATTATTTAGCCAGCAATTTTTTTTCCGATACTTTTTACAATACTTTTTCGATAGAGGGTGTCTGCAGTGACTTGTGACATCTGTGTTGCAATACCTTCTGTGTGTCAGGGCCAGATATTGGGGAAAATATTACTGACAACAAATATATATTTTCCATAATCTAGCCACACTTTGCCTATAAACAGTGTCTGCAGTTTATTGTCACATCTGCGCTGCAATAGCGTGTGTGTTTGTCAGGGACAGATATTGGGAAAAATATTACTGACAACAAATATATATTTTCCTTAATTTATCCACAATTTGCCTATAAACATGTCTGCAGTGAATTTTCACATCTGCACTGCAAGCGCGTGTGTCTGTGTCAGGGCCAGATATTGGGAAAAATATTACTGACAACAAATATATATTTTCCATAATTTATCCACACTTTGCCTATAAACGTTATCTGCGTTGCCAGCACGTGTGTGTATGTGTGTGTCAGGGCCAGATATTGGGAAAAATATTGCTGACAACAAATATATATTTTCCATAATTTATCCACACTTTGCCTATAAACGTGTCTGCAGTGAATTTTCACATCTGCGCTGCAAGTGCGTGTTTGAGGGCCAGATATTGGTAAAAATATCATTGACAAAAAATATATATTTTCCATAATTTATCCACACTTTGCCTATAAACGGTGTCTGTCTCTGCAGTGAATTTTCACATCCGCGCTACAAACGCGCGCGTGTGTGTGTCAGGCCCAGATATTGGGAAAAATAGTACTGACATCAAATATATATTTTCCATAATTTATCCACACTTTGCCTATAAATGGTCCCTTATAACATACAACATATAATATGAAGAAGGCGAGCAGTAAGGAACAGGGAAGTGGCCGTGATGCTGATGGTGCACGCAGAGGCCGTGGCCCTGGGCGCAGTGAAACTGTGCCTGCTGCCAGAGCACAAGAAAAACAATCATCCAAGATACCTAGCTTCATGTCCCAGTTTGCAGGGCGGCGCAGGACACCACTCTTGAAGTGCGCCCAGTGCGAGCAGTTGGTCGGTTGGATTGCAGCAGATAGTGCTTCCAGTCGGTTAAGCACCACTCTGTCTTTCACCAAGTCCAGTCTCGGTAGCCAGGAGTCTGGTCTTCACAATCCTCACACTGATCCTCCATCATCCCACCATTTACAGTCTGGCCAAACAAGTGATCCCACACTCGGATATTCCAAGGACCTCTTTGCATCACCATTAATTGATTTGGCCCTCTCGCCAAGTACGCTTGAAGAGGGACCTGCGATCTTGTGCCCCGATTCCCAACCTCTTGAGCATCCAGAGTCACAAGAACATGACGCTGGGGAACGGCAATTAGTGTGTAATGAGGTGGTTGATGATGAGACACAGTTGCCAATGAGTTATCCGCTATTACTGTCTCAAGAGGTTGAGGAAGAGGATGACGCACAGTGGTCAATCACTGAGGTTGTGGTTAGGTCAACAAATCAGGAGGATGATCAGAGTGAGGAAGTGATTAAAGAGACAGGGGGCACACCAAATAATACAGGGAGTGCAAAGGGTGGTGAAAAGAGCATATAACAAATCACCTGACCCAAGAGAGAGTCACAAGAACCACCCCAGCGCATCCAACAATAAATCAATATTAAAAATATATATATAGTTCTTGATGTACATTACTCAAACATGTTTGCTTGCTTTGTAACTACTATTGTAATGAGCAATTGTTGTAAAGCTCGCCTTTATTTGTACTTGTATAATGCTTGTATGATGTCAATACATGCTGATGATTCTAATGCAAAATCAATAAACAGATATTTGTTAAAAAAAAAATATATATATATATATATATATATATATATAGTTTATTAGAAACACATTAAAAATTGTATACAATTAGAACAAAGTGCGGTATGCAATAAAATATATGTAACCGACACACACAGGTCCACTGAGTTACCACTGAATAGGGACATGCACTATAAACCAGCATATAAAGAATCCAATAAATAACATGAAGCAAATGTAAGGTAAGGGAAGACCACAAAAATGGAGACAGACCATGATAAGGTCAAATATCAAGAGCCAAACCTACATCAACAGCTGGTGCAGTGGACCTGGAAACATGAGAAGCGCCCAACGCATATCGCCGGAGCAATCCGGCTTCCTCAGGGGTAAAGAGCTGTATGTTGGGGTATCACATAATATAAGATAGTAAATGAGGTACAATTATATTCACCTGTGCAGCAGGAATGATATGGGCAGTGTGGAAGCATGTCAAACTGTGCAAATCCGGAAACCGGAAGTGTGGAAATCACATGATCGGCAGGTGGAATGCATATGCGTTCCACCGGCCCAATCACAGCCGCACATCACAGATGAACAAGGGGACAGTGGAATCTAATGCAATGGAATCAACATATATGTATTTGGAAGATATAGGGAGCAGTGAGGACACATGAGGCAGCAGCAGCGATACCAGCCAAGCTGGTGAGCGAATGGTGGCGATGATCGTGGACCAGATGTGTGAAAACACATGACCGGAAATGGAATGCCGCAGTGAATTGCATGGTGGAGCGCAAAGTGCGCTTCACAGGGAATAGTGGAACGCACGATGCGCTCAACACACGGGTAGGAGAGCTGGGGGCAGCCCACCATACTGGAGGGGATGGAGAAGGGAATCTAAACAATAAGGGCAGTTTTGTAAACATAATATAGCTGTTATGCATGCATTTGAGACAGTGAGTGTTGAACATAAAAAGGCACTAATAATGAAGTAGATATATATCTATATGGCTATAAATATGCGCATATATGCACAAGAGGTCAGACATTGAACAGTTAATACATGATTCGCATCATGTACAGTACAGATCAAAAGTTTGGACACACCTTCTCATTCAAAGAGTTTTCTTTATTTTCATGACTATGAAAATTGTAGATTCACACTGAAGGCATCAAAACTATGAATTAACACATGTGAAATTATATACATAACAAAAAAATTTGAAACAACTGAAAATATGTCATATTCTAGGTTCTTCAAAGTAGCCACCTTTTGCTTTGATTACTCCGTTGCACAGTAATGTGTGTCTGTTGGTGTGTCTAATAAACTTCATATATATTTTTAATATTGATTTATTGTTAGATGTGCATTCACAGAGTGAGGAAGTGGAAGAGGAGGTGCTGGACGACGAGGTCACTGACCCAACCTGGGAAGGTGCAAACAAGCCGAGTAAGGAGAGCAGTACAGAGGGAGAGAGATCTGCAGAACTGCAACAGGCTGGAAGAGCCAGTGGGGTGGCAAAAGGTAGAAGGTGGGCATCACCAAACAGGCCTGCAACTGTTCCACGGAGCACCCCTTTGTCTAAATCTCCCTTGCCAAGGGGTAGTTTTACCGAATGCCTGGATCCTTAATCTGTGTCTGAGGGTCACTCCACTGCCTCCTCTTCCCCTGTGTTACGTGCTGGCCAACCCCTGTCCAAGATGCAGGCCCGGATGCCTCCCGCCCTGCACCTGGACCTTTGCAAGCATCATCAGCGACCACATCCCTGTCCCAGTGCAGCGTCCAAATGTCATTACCCCAGGCATTTGAACGCAAGCGCAAATACCCAGCGACCCACCCAAAGGCCATAGCACTAAATGCGCAGCTTTCCAAATCACTGGCCCTGGAAATGTTGTCATTTAGGCTTGTGGACACTGAGGCCTTCCGCAGCCTGATGTCGGTGGCTGTCACTCATTATGCAGTCCCCAGCCGCCACAATTTTTCAAGGTGTGCCTTGCTAGCCTTACACCATGTGTCCCTTAGCATCACATGTGCCCTGACCAACGCAGTTACTGGGAAGGTCCACTTAACCACGGACACATGGACAAGCGCTTTCAGCCAGAGACGCTACATTTCTCTGACGGGCACACTGGGTGAATGTTGTGGAGGCCAGGAGCGACTAGTACACTGGGATGGCACAAGTTCTACCGAAGCCAAGGATTGCGGGCCCTACTTCCATGAGGGTTTCCGCCAGCACCTACATTAGTGGCTCCAACCCCCACTTCTCCTCCTCTGCCTACTCCTCCACTTTCACCTCAGAATAATCCATGTGCAGCACCAGTCAGTCATCAGCCGGTAGCTGGAAGCAGTGTAGCACTGCAGTGGGGAAGCGGCAACAGGCTGTGCTGATGTTGATCTGCCTAGGTGACAAACGGCACACCACCGCAGAGCTGTGGCAGGGGATTAGAGAGCAGACTGAACTGTGGCTCTCGCCACTCAAGCTAGAACCAGGTATGGTTGTGTCTGATAATGGCCATAACTTTGTGGCGGTTTTGGAGCTGGGCAACCATAGACACATCCCATGCCTTGCCCACGTATTCAACCTTGTGGTTCAGCGGTTTCTCAAAACCTACCCCAATTTGCCTGAGCTACTGGTGAAAGTGCGCTGCGTGTGTGCACATTTATGTAAGTCACCGACAGCTTCAGCCGGTCTGTCAACGATGCAGCAGTGCTTGAAATTGCCAGCTCATCGGCTGTTGTGCGACTTGAGCACGCACTGGAACTCCATGTTCCACATGTTGGCCAGGCTTTGTGAGCAGCAGAGGGCAGTTGTGGAATACCAGCTGCAACATAGTGGTCACCTTTCCAGTCAGCTTCCACTATTCACAAGTGAGGAGTGGGCATGGATGTCTGACCTCTGTGAGGTTTTACGCAATTTTGAGGAATCAACACAGATGGTAAGTGGCGATAACGCTATTATCAGCGTCACCATCCCACTTCTGTGTCTTCTCAAATGCTCGCTGCTCACAATTAAAGACGACGCTGTGCATGTGGAAGAGGTGGAAATGGGGGAAGATATTACACAGGTTGACGATAGCCAGACCACCCTCAGTTTGCCTTCTCAGCGCGAATTGGAGGCTGAAGAGGAGGAGGAGCAGGAGACGGTTTCCTCAGCTACAGAGGGTAGTACCCATGTAAGTTTAGTTCCATCTGTTCTGCATGGGTGGGCAGAAGAGGAGGAAGAGGATGAGGAGATTGGGAGTGATCCCCCTGATGATGACAGCGAAGTCTCGTCTGTTGGTACTCTGGCACACATGGCTGACTTCATGTTAGGCTGCCTTTCCCGCGACCCGCGCGCTATACGAATTTTATACAACATGGATTACTGGTTGTTCACCCTTCTCGACCCCCGCTACAAAGAGAACTTCTCATCTCTCATTCCTCTGGTGGAGAGGATGAGCAAAATGGCGCAATACCAGAAGATCTTTGTTGGAAAATTGCTCCAAAATTTTCCATCTGACAACGCTTGCGGCAGAGTCCATACTTCCTTGGCCAACCAAGGAGGGGAGACAAGGGGAACACACAGCAATTCCAACAGACGCAGGGCAACACTCTCCAAAGCCTGGGGCAGTTTCATGACAGCCTGCCAGTACCCTCACCCTGATGTGTGGCCTACTGCCACAAGGAGAGAAAATTTTGGGCAGATGGTGAAGGAGTACATAGCAGACCGTGTCAGTGTCCTCAATGATC
This sequence comes from Bufo gargarizans, assembly GCF_014858855.1. Taxonomy (NCBI): domain Eukaryota; kingdom Metazoa; phylum Chordata; class Amphibia; order Anura; family Bufonidae; genus Bufo; species Bufo gargarizans. Next base: position 373,903,248 of record NC_058083.1, on the reverse strand, counting down.
CCTCAGTGCCTTACAACTACTGTGTGTCCAAGCTGGACATGTGGAACAAACTAGCGCTCTGCGCTTTGGAGGTGCTGGCCTGCCCTGCCACCAGCGTTTTGTTTGAGCATGTATTTAGTGCTGCTGGTGGCATTATAACAGATAAGCGTATCCACCTGTCAACTGAAAATGCTGACAGGTTGACTCATATAAAAATGAACAAACTGGAGCTCTGCGCTTTGGAGGTGCTGCCCTGCCCTGCCGCCAGCGTTTTGCTTGAGCATGTATTTAGTGCTGCTGGTGGCATTATAACAGATAAGCGTATCCGCCTGTCAACTGAAAATGCTGACAGGTTGACTCATATAAAAATGAACAAGGCCTGGATTGACCATAACTTCTCAACTCCACTAGAGGAATGCTGATGAAAATAAAGGCACTTTACATGTGTTGTTTTTAATGTAGTTAATAGACTGTATTCCCATGCACTCCTTTCACCACAAACAAGAGTATATGGTTGAATCTTCCTTTTCTCATCCTCCTCCTCCTCTTCCATCATATCAACATGCATTGCTTATTCGTCACATATAATGCCCTCGCATATATGGCCCTCACATATAATTTTTTAAAAGGTCCGCTCACCAGCAGGCCCTCACATCACATTTTTACAGGGTCCACTCACAGGCAGGCCCTCACATATAATTTTTTACAGTGTCCGCTCACCAGCAGACCCTCACATATAATTTTTTAGAGGGTCCGCTAACCAGCAGTCCCTAACATAATTTTTTTTTTACAGGGTCCACTCACCAGCAGGCCCTCACTTTTTTACAGGGTCCTTTCAACAGCAGGCCCTCACATCTAATCTTTTACAGGGTCAGCTCACCTGCAGGCCCGCAACTCAAATCTTTTACAGGGTCAGCTCAACTGCAGGCCATCAATAATAACTTTTAAAGGGCGTGTATGATGCCGTCCTTTATGTGTAACTAAGGGTGTATTGGAGTGCCTCTTCCTTGCAATTTTTGGCAGCACTTGCACTTTATATACAAGTAAATATACAGGAAAGAATGTTTTCTACCAATTTTTCCTCTAAAATCGTTTTTTTCCTTTGGTTTTGTGTTCATTATTGTCATTATGTAAAAGTGGCGTACTATCGGACAACATAGTTCCCAGCAGTGACCAGCAAGTCCAAGATGCATCCATACATCCTCCCCATGCAGTTCCAGAACCATTTTGGTGCTGTTACCAACAATTTCTGACATTTTCTTATGAACCAGGCACCGTCCCCTCTTCAGAGCAGGGGGTACCTGGTTTAATGCTTGGGTTCTCCCATTGACTTCCATTATACTCGGGTGCTTAGTCGATTCACTCGAATATCACGATGTGTTCGGCCCGAGCACCCGAGCACCACAATGCTCGATCAACACTATTCCTTAATCGCAGAAAAGGCTCGCAACGCTCAGACCACACTGAGACATGCGTCCATTTTTTAGTCATGTCAGTTAAGGGTTTTACTATTGTTGAATTATTCTGAATACATTTTAGGTAATAGTTGGTGAACCCCAGAAACTGCATAAGAGCCTTCAGATTTTTGGGTCAATCCCAGTCAAATACAGCACGGACTTTCTCTGGATACATTTGAAAACCTGAAGATGACAGCAGGTAGCCCAAAAACTGCACCTCATTTACATCAAAAACACACTTCTCTAATTTTGCATACAATTTATTCTTTTTTAGGATCTGTAACACCTGTCTAACGTGATATGTTTCCACATCTGAAGAATAAATTAGAATGTCATCCTAATACACGACTACAAACCTCCCCACAAGGTGATGAAAAATGTCATTCACAAAATGCTGGAAAACCGCAGGAGCATTGGTCAACCTGAAAGGCATGACCAGGTTCTCAAATTGCCCCTCAGGAGTATTAAAAGCCGTCTTCCATTCATCCCCTTCCTTGATCCTAATCAGATTATATGCAGCCAACTTGGAGAACACCTTGGCACTAATAATCTGGTTAAACAAATTGGGAATCAAAAGAATAGGGTAAGCATCATAGACAGTAATCCGAAAACCTCCATCCTTTTTTTTAAACAAAATAGAACCCTGCTGCCACTGGAGACTCGGAAGTCTTATGTGTCTTTTAGCCAAACTCTCAGTAGTATACTCTCTCATGGCCAGTCTTTCAGATTCAGAAAGGTTATGCAATCTAGATTTTGGCAACTGAGCTGCGGGAATAAGATTGATAGGACAATCATATTCCCGATGCGGAGGTAAATCCTGGCATCCACTCTCAGAAAACACGTTGTCAAAATCATATATATATATAGTAATTAAAACATAAAGATGTATTCAGACAACTGGCAATGCAAAAATCACCCCAATCCAGAATCTGTCTAGCTTGCCAATCGATGGTTGGATTGTGCTTGCTTAACCATGGTAAACCCAGAACCACCGATGCAGGGAGACCCTCCAACACAAAACACAAGATAAATTATTGGTGAAAGTCTCCTATTCTTAATCTGATATCATGCACCACTTGAGATAAACACTTCTGAGCTGGAGGTGCAGAATCAATAGCACTCCGTGACAACCCGTGCATACGGACGAACTGAGCATCAATCAGGTTCAATCCCCACAGTTTTTGACTCTATCGGCATCTCAGCAGTCAGGAGAAATCGGGCACTACCAGTAAAAGACAAATGCACATTTTCTGACTCTCCTCTCACCTCTTCAAGAGTCAGATGGGAATTAAATGTCCCTCTTTTTTCTTTAATGTTTCCTTAGCCGGACGCCAGCCTGAACATTCTCAAGGAGCAGGCGGCACGGCCTCCCTCGGACAGACATTGAGTGGGTGGGTCTGGGACCAAGGACGGCTGTACCGGGTCACGGTCCAGCAGGGCTCAACAGAGGCGTGACCTAGGGACTGGCAGATAGTAGAGCTGACAGGGAACGTGGCAGTCTCGTCTATTCTGGCCATGTCCAGTCAGTGGTTTCAGGCACAGCCTCCCTCGGACTCAGATCTCAAGCGTGTGTTCTGGGACAAAGAACAGCTGTACAGGGTAATGGTCCAGCGGGGCTCACCGGAGGCATGGCCTAGGAACCGACAACTAGTGGTACACTTTCTGTTCAGGGTGAAGTTGTTGCGGGTTGCGCATGAAATTCCGATGGCCAGATACCCAGGGGCCACTAAGACAGAGGCTTGGATGGGAGGCGTAGCCACCCCTGGGGTGTCGGTCATCGAGTGTGTCATGCGCTTCCAGGAAAAGGCGCAGACCTTGTCTCGGTTGATGCACGACAATGTGGTGCAGGCCCAGACTGACCAGAAGTGGGGGTACAACCAAAAGGCTTGTGAGAGGACCCACCAGGTGTGTCAGCAAGTGTGGATACTGGTCCCCATACCTCAGGACAAGGTTCAGCTGCTCAATGCCAGGATGTACCTGGTCACCCTGGACCACGCCTGGGGAAGGCAGAAGGACTTGCCTGTGAACGTGATGCAGGCACATCATGAGTGGGAGGCAGGTGCCCTTCAAGAATGCCACCCTTTCCGGGAAATGTTCAACAATAAGCCCGGAAGGACAGAGTTCACCGAGATGCTGTGCGGCTGTGTACCTGGATGACATTGTCATCTTCAGACCCACATGGGAGGATCACCTAGAGCACCTGACACAGGTGCTCGGGCGGATCCACCAGGCAGGCTTGACCATAAATCCAGAAAAGTTCCAGCTGGGCATCAGCGAGGTCCACTACCTGGAGTACCAGGTAGGCGGAAGACCATGAAGCCAGAGTCTGGGAAAGTGGATGCGATCGCATCCTGGCCCACCCCCCAGGACCAAGCAACAGGTGAGCAGAATCCAACTCTGCTATTTTTATGTTTATTAATGCCCCCCTTACTGCATAATTCTTAATTTTGGAATATAAAAAATTTGCCTCTAGGAGCATCCTGCTCCTGCTCCTAGAGGCTCTGTTCTCCCACCTCATTCCATGCCCGGCCATCCTTGATTGACAGGCCAGCATTTGTATTCTCCTGCTGGCCCTGTGTGCTGCATAAGTCTTGCGCCTGTGCAGTGCCATTTAAAAAAATCATATGTACCCAAAAATGGTACCAATAAAAACGTCAACTCTTCCTGCAAAAAATTAGCCCCTGCACAAGACGATTGGCAGAAAAATAAAAAAAATATGGTGTTTAGAGAATGGAGACACAAAAACATAATTTTTTTAAAATATGCTTTATTATGTAAAACTGAAACAAACAAAGAAAGTAGACGTATTTGATATCGCCGCATCTGTAACAATCTTCTCTATAAAATAGCACATGATCTAACCTGTCAGATGAACGTTGTAAAAAATAAAAACAGTGCCAAAACAGAAATTTTTTTGTTACCTTGCCTCACAAAAAACGTAATATAGAGGGATTAGAAATCATATGTACCTCAAAATAGTATCAATAAATCTGTCACCTTATCCCCTAGTTTCCAAAATGGGGTCACTTTTGGGAGTTTCTACTGTAGGGGTGCATCGGTGGGATTCAAATGGGACATGGTGTCTAAAAACCAGTCCAGCAAAATCTGCCTTCCAAAAACCATGCGGCAGTCCTTTCCTTCTGTGCCCTTACACCAGTTTACGACCATATGTGGGGTGTTTCTGTAAACATCAGAGGGTAATAAATCTTGAGTTTTGCTTGCTAGGCTATACAGATACAGAACAGATACAAGGCAAGGTACAGGGCCAGAAGACAACAATACAGAACCAGGCGGAACACACTGAGGTGTAGATGATAGAACCCCTTGGGTCAGCAGCAAAGGGCAAAACCTGGCAAGGCAAACGTAGACAAACAGACTACACAGAGCAGAAGGGTGAAACACCCACAAGACAAGATAGAACAGACTGACCAAGACTGACCTTAACACTCCACGCTCAAAGTCAGAAATAGCAGCCTAACGAGCGCACCTGAAAGGACACACCCAAGAACCGACCAGGGGAGGTTAACACCATCAGAACCAAACAGAGAGGTACCAAATCAGGTTGGGCTAACCAGAAGCCACAGCATACAAAGCTGTGATACAGGACATTGCCCCTAGCAACCAACATGCACTGAACACCGCAGCCAGTACACAAGAGGATAACCAACCTCACATACCCACAGGGAGGCGATACAGCCAAACAGGTACACACACACATGGGTAGGTTCACACTAGATACCGCAGCCAAAAGCAACCACCCTACACGTGATCACCCACAGACAGTACGCAAAAGGCGTGCAGCCAGCCTGCACGAAAAACCACGCCAATTTGTAGAGCTTCACGCCATAACTTGCCCGCTTAGAGGGAAAATACTGGCGGAAAATGAGTCTCCCCTTCATAGCAATGAGAGATTCATCAACCGCGACCTTCCTTCCAGGTACATATGCCTCCCAAAAATTTGGCCCCAAAGTGATCAATGACCGGCCTGATTTTGTACAGGCGGTCATAGGCAGGATCACCTTGGGGGGGACATGCTGCATTATCTGCATAATTCAGGCATTTCCGGATGGCCTCAAACCGGGATCATGTCATGGCCGTACTGTAAAGTGGGGTCTGGTAGAGGACGTCCCCACTCCAATAATGCCTGACACTGGGCTTTTTGATTAGGCCCATGTGCAGCACGAGGCCCCAAAACGTCCTCATCTCGGCTGCACTGACCGGAGTCAAGCCACCGGCCCTAGCCAAGAAAGGAACATGTTCATTTGCTCCACCATCAGATCCACAAAGTGGTCACTGAAAAAAAGATTAAAATAGTAATATTCAGTGAAGCCCACTGTGGGAATCTGGATTCCTGCTTGGCCAACAAAATCAGGAATTGCATGCTCAAAATGCTCTGGGGTACACCATACAAGTTCACCGGTAGGGAGCTCAGGTAGACTTAAAGTATAACTGTCATATTTTTTTTATTTTTTGGGGTATTGGATTGTGGTGATTAATATCTCCTTGGTGGCCCTATTTCAACTTTTCACTGTGTATTCAATTACCCCTTAATTCCACAGTTTTGTTCCCTGTGATGCCTACTTTTACCTGTGCTTAAAATAAGGTTGCTAGGCATGGTCCGTCTATGTGTTGAAGGACGGAGGACGCTGCGCGCAAGATCAGATTACTGACAGCCAGGGACTGTAAGTAAATGATTAAAGCCAGGTCCTCCCCAGCAGCTGATAACAGTGCCTGGGCTGTGTGCACTTCTCCCTGTCCCTGCGCTTGGCAGACGCTTCCTCACTCAGCAGAGCTGGAGAATGCAGAGTTGGAGCAGGGCAGACCAGGTAAGGGAGATCTGCCATCTGCTCAGTGTATAAATGAAAGCAACATGTGGTAAGAGGACCCCTTTGTGCTGCAGGAGATTAACCCTTTAGAGGGAGTGCTATGGTTACTGACACTTTTGGGGGGCTATTGTTACTGGCTAATGAGGGCAGGCGGGATTAGCCTCAGGGTGAGGGCAGTGGTGGCCATCTTAACTGAATAGTGAAATTGCAGTTTTATGCAGACTGGTTGCTGAATTTTATAAAATATGGGGTGAGTCAGTCTAATAGTAACTGATTCTGGAATATCATGTTATTAGTAACTACATATATGAAAATTGAAATTAGGGTCTAAGTGTGACAGTTATCCTTTAACTGGTGGGACGGAAAACTAGTACAGGCCCCAGAACACGGTCAAACTAGAGGCTGTTGAGCTTCTATTTCTTTTTTATAAAAAACAGAAAAAAGGTGGAAAAAATAAATAATTCAAACTCGCTGATCAGACGTCCGAAGCTGTGCACTGCGCTAACAGTGGCCGGACGCTAAGAGTGCCGGCCACAGTCAGCGTACGCAAAAAATAAATAAATGCTTGTGCCCTAAAAAATGTGGGGGTGCCGGGGGGCAAGCTGCAGCACCCCTGGGGGGTCTAGGGTTACACAGCTGTGCTGTGGACCCCAGACACCCGATTAGGGTGCTGCAACAGTTAAAACTTTTTTTTTTCCACTAAACTTTCTCTGAATATCCCTGCCTAACCTAACCTGTCCCTAACCTTTCCCTAAATACCTTTCAGTGCCAGATGGCACTGTGGAGGGTCAGAAGGGGGTGCTGGGCACAGATATGGGTGCTGGCTCTGGAGATCCGATTGCAGGCTCCTCTCTCCTTGCTCCCAGACACAGAAAGGAGGAGGAGAGGAGCACTGCAATAATTTGAACCGCCCGCCCTGCAGCCAATCAGAAGCGATCCTGAGAGGTGATGCCACCATCACCTCTCAGGATTGCAGGATGGTGATTGGTGGCGTATTATCACACCACCGATCACCATCCTGTTCCAGGTTATCGGGTCCCCAGAGACCCGAATAACCCGGAAAAGCAGGAAACCGCAGATCTGAATTGACCTGTGGTTGGCCACGATCGCCAATACGGGGTTGGATCACAGGACCCCCCCGCGCATTGTCCCAGGGTGCCTGCTGATTGATTTCAGCAGGCACCCAGTTCCGATCACCGCCCGCCGCGTGGCGGTGATCGGAACTACACATGACATACCGGTACGTCATGTGTCCTTAAGTACCGGGACATCATGACGTACTGGTACATCATGTGTCCCCAAGAGGTTAAACATATTAGTATTCCTTTTGGATTTTAATTCTTCACTATAAATGATACATATATTTTTAGTGTACTCTACTCTTTCTGGCGCCCCACACATCTTTCCTTTTCACGTGTCTCTTGCAGTCCCACCGGTTTTTGATGAGTCTGTACACCACATTTGGTACCGTGGGTGCTGCCTACCTTTATATATACTTCGGAGAGAAACAAAGATAGTATTCGGTGCCCCATTGGCGCCTTTTACCCTAGCCCCCTTCCTTTTTTTTCTCCATAAACCAATCGTCTCCCCATCTTACTCCATTTGTTACTTCTCTAAGACTGGAATAGGGTATGAATTTATATAACAAGTGTCTGGCTGCTAAGATTTTAAATTTAGTGGTACTTGCAAATTAATCATTGGGACTAGAGATGAGCAAATAAAAATAAAAAATGTATTTTGAATCAGATGCTTCGCCGAATTAAGAAAAAAAAATTTGCCTGCAGGGAGAGTGTATCTCAGTGTATATTGTAAGGGATCGCCTCTTATTCGGGGGGGGGGGGGTCATTCTCACAATGATCTTCATAACCACTGGGTTTCAGGTCCAAACAGTGCAATTTATTTTACACTCTTCATACACAACATGGCATAAAACAAAAGCCTGCCCATCTGGGCTCTACCTAAACATAATAAACATCGTATCCCTAACTCGGCTATACGATAGCGTTCCCACGTGGAACCAGGTGCGGCTTACCCCAGACATACAGTCCACCAGCCCTCAGGCTGTAACAAATGCAGTACCTTTGGAGGGGGTTGTGGTCTACCAGTCCTCCTGACTCTGACCTTTCAATGCTTGTTCCCGGGTGTCGCTGAGTCCCCCAAAGTCCAGGCTATTGCATAGCCTCGTGGCTCCTCAGCCTTGCCTAGCTGAGACCATACTGACAGAACCTCACCAGGCCTCTGTCTGCACACAGACACTCCAGAGTGAGACACACCCAGGATCCAGTAGCAGGATTAAATAGGATCCCTGGACATGAGCATGCCCTAAGTCCCGGACTGAAACCTGGGGAAACAACACCTCAATGTTCACATTGCCACATATCTATTTAACAAACCCCAACAACAGTAAAAAATAGACAGCTTATTGGCCCTAGTTTTATAATCAAGGCCTAATAGAGATACGTATCTATTTAACAAGGTGGACACCCCAATATCAGTTAAATTACACAACTTGTTCACCCCGATTTGAGAATCAGGATGTAAAGGAATTGCATATCTATTTAAAAAGGTGGACACCTCAATAACAGTTAAATTACACAGCTTATTCACCCCAATTTGAGAATCAAGACGTAAAGGAATTGCTTATCTATTTAGCAAAGTTGGCACCTCAATAACTGTTAAATTACACAGCTTATGCGTCCCAATTTGTGAATCAAGACCTAATGGAATTGCTTATCTATTAAACAAGGTGGGAACCCCAATAACATTTAAATTACATAGCTTATTCACCCCAATTTGAGAATCAAGGCATAATAGATATGAGTATCCATTAACCAAGGTGGGCACCCCAATAACAGTTAAATTACACTACTTATTTGTCCCAATTAAAGAAGCAAGGAGTAATGGAATTACTTATCTAATAAACAAGGTGGACACTGTTCAATTAGATAGCTCTGTGCAGGGATTGATGCAAACTGAGCTGTCTCCTATGGATCCCTTCAACTTCAGATTGCACAGCCTGCACTGTCCCTGCACTCTTCCTATGCTCTTCCTATTATCACTCTACACTGTCCCTGCACTATCCCTGCAATCTCCCTATCCAAGATTCTGAAATTTAAGCTTTGTTAAACACTGTCCCTAGCACTTGGAAGATCTGTCCCTATGCACAGTTCACTGTAAAATGGTGGGATTTTTTTATAGGACTGTGACATTACAGGAGATGGCTATCTGCTGATTGGCTGGCTCCACTGCATTATGGGTAATATCTCTTGTTCCCTGGCTTCTCACTTTCACTTTGTAACATGTGTAGCTGGCATTTTAGAAAAAAATATATTTGTTACCACCAAGCTCCTGGAAATTTGGATTTGTGGCTAATCAAATTTTTTCTGAACTTCGGCTCGAATTCCACTTTGGATGTTTAAATTCTCTGAACACTAATTGGGACCAAGGTTGTACATAGCATAGAAGCAGACAATGCAGCTTATTTTGAACCCCTGGAGGGAGGGGACTCATTCCAGGTTGGTCATTTTTGTATTTAAATGAGAGGTTAAAATCTGATGTGGAAAATGTATTTGAGTCATAAAAAAGGAATGGGGTCTGAGAACTTGCATTGGCAGGGAATAAGAAATATGGTGTCAAGGAGCACCAGTAAAGGGGACATAAGTTATCTTTGTTGGTGGGCTTCTTGGTTTCGGTTCATTGACACAGTATAGATATACTATTTTTAGACATATAGGTCCGAACCTAGAGCTCTCCAATCCCCTGGATATGGACAGTGGGGACTAGTTCCTTGTATGTGCATACCTCCTTCTCGTTGACTGGTATGAGTAGGGTGAAGACACACAGTCTAATGCGGTTCTGGAAGCCAAAATCAGGAGTGAATCTTAAAAGGAGAGCAAGTATAAAGGACAGTGACAGTCTGCTGCTTGCAAATGATGATTTAGGTGACCGCAATTATCTATTACCCCATGAATGAGTATTTCACAAGTCCATCGGGTAATAGGCTGCACCGTTACACAGGCAGATTACCACTAACGAGCGTCCGTACAAATGCTGTTTTGCGATAATCTACCCAAATATCAGGCAATGTAAAAAGCCCTCTACTGTGGCTCAACTCCCATTTAAGCATTCAGGGACTCTTTCCTGAATTGTCTCACAATGCACTTCCACTAACCTCATAGACAGCTGCAGCTTTCAGTTCATTCATTGCATGACCTTTGGTAATGCTTACAGATAATTTGTCAATTTCACTGTGCAGGCTGCACATACAAAGTAAATTATTTTTGTATCTGTGAAAGAATAGGTACCTGTATCAGGCACGGAGATATACATTGTACCGAATGCTTCAGTGCCTAGAAAATAAGATTGATTGTCATCACATCAAGAGCTATCTGTATTTTGACATGTAATATCCTTTCAATAACCTAGTTGAGACCAGCTGTTTTCATGTTGACTTTCTCGAATTCAGTCAGGCCCTCAAAAATCTTCCATGGTCTAATAATATGGGGGCAGACAGTTATGTGTCTTTTGATGGTAGTCTGCAACATGACTTATAGGGTAGGTAAAAAAAATATGCAAAAAAGACGCAAAATTCTCCATGCTTGCATATACAATATACAGTATATTGACCACTTGTACGCTTCTGGTTTGTTAACTGACAAATGTAAATGGTTAACAAGCAGCAGAAGTGTTTTACATATTTTTTGATATTTTAAAGATAGTAAGCCGCAACTGTTAACCAATTAAAATTAATATCAGTATCATGTTATAACACATTGGGTGTAGATGCACTAAATGACTTTTAAGAATGTCGAATAGACCAAATCAGAGAACATTACTCATAATAAAATATGGTAGTTTTTATATCTACGGGGATCCCTCTAGGCCATTAACTATTTCAACTTTTAACTGATATGTTGCATAACTATTCTTTGAATCATTGAGTAGATTATCTTGGTGCTGGTGACTGATTGAAGTGCTCATTAGTGGCATTACTCTAGGACCCACCTTCAATAATTAAGGGGTCGGGTTATTGACTACACGCCTTAAAATATTGAAACTGTAAAACTCATTATCTTATCTATAAAACTATACAAATAATATATAAATATGAGACCCTATAAGACTCATACAGTACATATAGCTGTTGGGTGACTGCTATTTCCTCCAGTTGTCTTTATTTAAGATATGGAGGATGTGGCTGCACTAAATCCCACAATTGTAGCAAAGCTCTTGCTGTGAATTTCCTGTTGGTATGATATTATTAACCTAATTATTATAACTTACCCATAGAGCATCCCGAAAGTGAACATGCTTGAGACTATAAACCAGAGAAGCCTGGACTATAAACCACTTCTGACTTGTTAAAAATCTACTGGCGAGTATATAATAAAATGCAAGTTATCTTGTAAGTGAGATTTAATCTTACCCACTTTATTAACACTGATTTGTTAGATTAAATGCTGACAGTGGTGCCATTTACAAATGTCTATTCTTGTCCCTAAGCACCACTTTTACAATTTTCCAGACCTGCCTTTCAACTTGTAGCCTGAAGGCCAAAGAGGCCTTTGAATGGCCCTCGCACCATCTGCCCAAGTTAATGTCATTATATATCTCTAAACCTAAAACAGTCTGTTATTTGCTATTGAGTAATACTAGTTCTATAAACTGTACATTAAAGAATGATTTAATTAATAAAAAAAAAACTCAGTTAGGATGTAAAAAACACATCTGGTATGATGTAAAGTTTTTCAAATCATCTTTTGAAAACTGATTTCCACAACATGCACAGTTTAACCCATTATAAAGTGTCTTCTTTTCACATCCTCCTACTTATGCTGTATGGGGCTGACAAATGCAAGACTTGTTTATCCACAGGTGAGGGGTCAGGTGTCACTGGCAGCTGGCCTGTTAAGGGACTGTATAAAATTTACAAAATGCAGTATTGCTGCCAATAGATTTATCTGAGGGGTAACATAAGGAGAATCAATCTTGGAAAATACTGTACATCCTCATTTAGGCATTACTAGCAAAAGAAGTCTGCTACCTGGTTTTTCACTTTCCTTGAGGTGAACCACCATAAGTTTTGAATATCCAGGAGAAATATGTTCAGAGTTATATCTACCCTCCTCTCCCATTTATTTGTGCCACAGGGGTTGTCTTGTTGGATAAGATGTTTATGTCTCTGCCTCAGTAGCTGTCTTGTTGAATAGGATATTTATGTCTCTTGTTCTTTTTAAAGGAAAACATTAACATTACTTAATCCCCAGGACTGGCAACTGTGATAATTAGGATCTGATTTGGTAAGAAGGCCCCATTAGACAGATTCACCCTGTCTGACCAAGAACATAGAAACACTGGTGACCCATGTCCACCGCTGCCCTGCTGTCCTGGGCGGGGGGGGGGCACAGGTGTCACTTCAGTCCCCCCATGTGTAGTGGGGCTAGTATTCAGTGAAACCTCTCTGTAGTACTGCAAATAGTAACCTTCCCTCTTTCTTGCTGTTAAGTTGCTCAACCCTCAATTTATTCTGGGTTGTTTGTTCCTCCCCTTTGCCTGAGCTTTAGGTTCCTAGTTTGCTAGTGTTCCAGTAAAGGCTCATCTGTTTGCCCAGGTACGGTACCTCTGCCTGTTTATCGTCTTTAATCATTCACTGCCTGGCTAACCTTAGATCAGTTTACCCGGATATGCACAAAGCCTTTCTGCCTTGACAGCCTGTTTCTTGACTATGAGTATTGCCTGTTCTCTTTGCACCAGTATCTCTGACCCCTGTGGATCAGCTGCCAACTGCACTGGGAATATTGAAAGAGGTAGCTGCCTGGTGGTGCAGCAAAGGCCAGAACCCTGTAGAGGGATTAAAGGGTGAAAACTAAGGGATTCGTTTTTAGAATCTTCATCTGGAAAACTTTAATCTGGGCCGAGAGGACTGCTGGAATGCAGACCTTGAGCTTTCCTGCACCCAACTGAAAAGCACATAGGGATTCAATATTATTCTGTATTCTACTGACAGAATTTTTTTTTTTTTGGAAGTAATAAAGGTTTCTCGAGTTTCTCTTTCTAACCTAATTTGTCTAGAATGAAAAGTCCTTTGACATCTGACCAAAAAGGGATTCTGGGGAGTCTTCTACAATAACCAATGATCCATGTAAAGGATGAAAATAAAATGAATATCTCTATTTTTCCATTACTGTATGTTCCCTTTGATCTTTGTAAAGACCCTTGCGGCAAATTATAGCCCAAAGAAGAGGGCACAAAATTGAAGATGAACTATAGATGAGTCGAGTATTAGAGCTATTTTTATTTTCAAGTATAAAGTTTGAGATTACGCATCCGTGAGGTCAATGAGCAACATGTATGAGTTCTAAAAAATGATTTTGACCTCTGCTGACCAGATAGTTTCCATTTTGAATCTCCTGTATTGGAAGAATTGATTTAAATATTTCAGTTTGATAATTGTCCTGAATGTGCCATTGGGCTCTGGTGCTAAGAAGTTTCAAGTAGAACCCTTGACCTTCGTCTATGGGGCCATTCACACAAATGTAAGTGTTTTGCGGTGCACAATATGCGGATCTGCAAAACATGGATAGCGGCGATGTGCATGCTGCTGGGTCATGGTACGGACCATATCCATGTGACCATGCTGCAAAAGATGGGACATGTCCTATACATGGACCACAGACCCAGTGAAGTCAGTGGGTTATGCAATGTGCACACAGCACAAGTAATTTTTTTGTTCTTTGTAGGTTTCTAACTAATAAAATGACCTGTGATGTCAGCTTCTCTCTCTGGTCTGATGATGTTTTGTGCACAAGCCAGGGGAGCAGGTCTGTGTCTGTGCATGAGACGACACTGTGCTGGTCACGCCCCCTGCACTGGCGAGCTGCTGCTGTCCTGTGTGTCCCCTTCCACTGGATTCTTCAGGAAAGTTTAACTCCTTCTACCATCAGCAGTACAGACTCAGTGTTGGAAGCTTTCCTGAGCAGCTACAGGCAATGAAGATAAAAAAAGCTGGCCACAGGATCTTCCCTGCTTATCCTGCAGACACAGAGCTGACAGAATGGAGGAGTTCTACGGGGCACTGCACATAAACAGGTATGGGGAAGATCCTGTATCAGCCATGTCATTGTACTGCTGGGACTTATAGTTCTTCACATACAACATGCTGTTGAGTATCCCAGCAGTCAGACATTTCAATCAGGGCAGCACTTTTATTCACTTCCTTTGCAGAGCAGGGGGAGGGGCAGTCTTTTTTGACGCGTCCAAATATTCATGAGGAAAACCTCAGAGATTGTTGTTATTGCAGGTAAGAGAACTAGGGAAATTAGGAAATATAAAAAAAGTTGCCTAAAACTTGCTTAGCTTATGTATATATTGCTGTCCATTAGCTTTACAGTGCTATATGTTTTTTTTTTGTTTGTTTGTTTGTTTTTTGCATAACTCAGACAACCCCTTTAAGGATTTTGTATTTGATACCAGAAATATTGTGGAAGGAAAAGAAGTAGATTCTTGTATTAGACCATTTAATAATATTCAGAACTGTGAAACAGATGGAAATGATAGCCCAAGCCACGAATAATCTGGATTGTTTTCCTCCCACCTTGTCCTTGGTGTCCCTTGTGAAAGGGACTTTTTACTGTTAGCCCAATAATAAACAGCAATTACCTAGCCATATTCCTGGAGAATTCCTATTTTTGTTTATTTTAGTGCTTAATTCCTTCAGTATGGGTTGTTCACAAGACTGCAAACTGGACTTCACCTATGGTAGTTGCTTTTACCAAGTACTGACATGTCTTTTGGTTCTCAGAAAGCCCTAGGACTTACAGTTGGTATAACAACTGATTGGTTGCAATAAAAATAAATGACACACATATCAACAATGAAACACATGGCAACAAGTATACAGAAATAACTCACTGATGTATGACAAAAGCTGAATGATGATGACAGGAGATGGAAGTCCAGCAATGGAGCAGATGGAAATGGGATTCAGTCAAAGAATGGTGAATCGCAATGAGCAGAAATAAAGACATAGCTGAGTTCACTCTGATCTGCAATATAACCCAGCAAGACAGCCACGATAAAATTGAAACCAAATGTTAGGCTGGGGGCTCATATCCACCATTGTCCTGCACAAACTCTACCTGCCCTGACCTTTCCCACAATAAATCCACAACAAACACAATTACTATGCTACAAACAATGAAAGACAGAATATACATAGTAACATAGTTTACAAGGCCAAAAAAAGACATCTGTCCATCCAGTTCGGCCTGTTATCCTGCAAGTTGATCCAGGGGAAGGCAAAAAAAAAAAATGTGCGTAGAAGCCAATTTTTCCCACTTAAGGGGGAAAAAATTCTGTCCTGACTCCAATCAAGCAATCAGGATAACTCCCTGGATCAACAACCCCTCTCTAGTAGCTATAGCCTGTAATATTATTACACTCCAGAAATACATCCAGGCCCCTCTTGAACTCTTTTTGTGAACTTACCATCAGCACCTCCTCAGGCAGAGAGTTTCATAGTCTCACTGCTCTTACCATACAAACCTTCTTTCCTCCAGACACAGAGGATGTCCCCTTGTCACAATCACAGTCCTGGGGATAAATAGACAATGGGAGATATCTCTGTACTGACCCCTGATATATTTTATACATAGTTATTAGATCTCCCCTCCGTCGTCTTTTTTCTAAAGTGAATAACCCCAATTTTGGTAATCTTTCAGGGTACTGTAGTCCATCCATTCCAGTTATTACTTTAGTTGCCCTCCTCTGAACCCTCTCCAGCTCTTCTATGTCTGCCTTGTTTACAGGAGCCCATAACTGTACACAGTACTCCATGTGTGGTCTGACTAATGATTTGTAGAGAGGCAGCACTATGTTCTCATCACGGGCTTCTATTCCCCTTTTGCTGCAAACCATTATTTAAATGGTCTTGGCAGCAGCTGCCTGACACTGGTTTCTACAGCTTAGTTTGCTGTTCACCAAAATTCCTAGGTCCTTTTCCATGTCAGTGTTACCGAGTGTTTTACCATTTAGTATGTACGGGTGACTTGCATTTTTCCTTCCCATGTGCATAACCTTACATTTTTCAATGTTAAACCTCATCGTCCACTTGTCTGTCTAAGGCCGAATGCACACGGCCGTTTTTCATGGCCGTCAGCGGTCCGTGGAACCGCGGCCTGGATTCCTGCTGAGAGCAGGAGCGCACGGCGTCATTGGTTGCTATGACGCCGTGCGCTCCCTGCTGCCGCCGCAATACAGTAATACACTGGTATGATCTATATTTTCTAAAATATAATGCAGCTACTCTGCAGGTCTGACATGCTCTTCACTGTGACCTGATGAGCACATGTACTACGTTCTCACACTGTGTGCATTAGGACATAGTGGAGAGTGAGCTGGAGCCGTAAAGTAGAAAGTAACCGATCAGGAAAAGAGATCTGAGCAAGAAGCAAAGAACCGCATGCGTCTCAAGAGCCACGGGTTGGCCACCCCTGACCTATGGCCCCTCTTAGTTGGCTAAATTTAGCTTTTTTAAAGTTTGGTATTTTTGTTCCTCCCTGAAGAAACACTCTTTTGAATGACAATTGGAAGGTTATTACTTTATGGTCACTATTTCCAAGGTGTCCCCCGACCTGCACATCTGTTGTTCTGTCAGGTCTATTGGTGAATACTAAGGAGTAAGTCCAGTATGGCCGTCACTCTAGTCGGGTCCTGAACCAGTTGGGAAAGGTAATTGTCTTTGGTTATTGCCAATAACTTGTTTCCTTTATGAGATGTACAGGTTTCAGTTTCCCAGTCTATATCTGGGTAGTTGAAGTCCCCCATAATAACAACCTCATTATGATCTGCCACCTCGTCTATCTCGTTTAGTAGTAGATTTTCTGTGGACCATATTAGGTGGTTTTTAAAAACTCCTTTTTGTATTTTATTATTGTTTTTGCCTTTATGTATTTCTACCCACAATGATTCCACATGTTCATGTCCCTCACTTATATGTTCTCGGACTCTGAGCTTTAGACAGGACTTTACATAAAGGCAGCTCCCTCCCCCTCTCTGGTTTTGGCGATCCTTTCTAAACAGACTGTAACCCTGTACATTAACTGTGCAGTCATAGCTATCATCCAGCCATGTCTCAGTTATTCCCACTATGTCATAGTCCTCCTCACACATAACTAATTCCAGTTCACCAGTTTTATAAGTCAGGCATCTGGCATTAGTATACATACAATTAAGAGGTTTATGTATATTTTTTACCCTACACCTTTCCTTCTGAACTGTTCTAGTCCCTCCTTCCATTCCTCCCCCAGTTCCATTACATCGCCCCCGGTCCCAATCTGCACTATTCTCCCATCCTGTAACGTAATTACCCTCTCCCCAGTCCATACTTTAACCACCTCAGCCCCCCTAGCTTAAACACCCTTAATGACCAGACCACTTTTTACAATTCTGCACTACACTACTTTCACCGTTTATTGCTCGGTCATGCAACTTACCACCCAAATGAATTTTACCTCCTTTTCTTCTCACTAATAGAGCTTTCATTTGGTGGTATTTCATTGCTGCTGACATTTTTACTTTTTTTGTTATTAATCGAAATTTACCAAAAATTTTGCAAAAAAATGAAATTTTAAACTTTCAGTTGTAAAATTTTTTTTAAAAAAACGACATATATATATCAAAATTTTTCTCTAAATTTATTGTTCTACATGTCTTTGATAAAAAAAAATGTTTGGGTAAAAAAAAAAGGTTTGGGTAAGAGTTATAGCGCTGGTACAAACTATGGTACAAAAATGGGAATTTCCGCTTTTTGAAGCAGCTCTGACTTTCTGAGCACCTGTCATGTTTCCTGAGGTTCTACAATGCCCAGACAGTAGAAAAACCCCACAAATAACCCCATTTTGGAAAGTAGACACCTTAAGGTATTCGCTGATGGGCATAGTGAGTTCATAGAACTTTTTTTTTTTTTGTCACAAGTTAGCGGAAAATGATTTTTTTTTATTTTCCTTACAAAGTCTCATATTCCACTAACTTGTGACAAAAAATTAAAACTTCCATGAACTCACTATGCCCATCACAAAATACCTTGGGGTGTCTTCTTTCCAAAATGGGGTCACTTGTGGGCTAGGTTTACTGCCCTGGCATTTTAGGGGCCCTAATGCGTGAGAGGTAGTTTGAAATCAAAATGTGTAAAAAATGCCCTGTGAAATCCGAAAGGAGCTCTTTGGAATGTGGGCCCCTTTGCCCACCTAGGCTGCAAAAAAGTGTCACACATGTGGTATTTCCGTACTCAGAAGAAGTAGGGCAATGTGTTTTGGGGTGTCTTTTTACATATACCCATGCTGGGTGAGAGAAATATCTCGACAAAAGACAACTTTTCCAATTTTTTTATACAAAGTTGGCATTTGACCAAGATATTTATCTCACCCAGCATGGGTATATGTAAAATGACACCCCGAAACACATTGCCCAACTTCTCCTGAGTACAGCGATAACACATATATGACACTTTTTTGCAGCCTAGATGCGCAAAGGGGCCCAAATTCCATTTAGGAGGGCATTTTTAGACATTTGGATCCCAGACTTCTTCTCACGCTTTAGGGCCCCTAAAATGCCAGGGCAGTATAAATACCCCACATGTGACCCCATTTTGGAAAGAAGACACGCCAAGGTATTCAATGAGGGGCATGGCGAGTTCATAGAATTTTTTTTTTTTTTGGCACAAGTTAGCGGAAATTTTTTTTTTTTGTTTTTTCTCACAGTCTCCCTTTAAGCTAATTTGGGACAAAAGTTTCAATCTTTCATGGACTCAATATGCCCCTCAGCGAATACCTTGGGGTGTCTTCTTTCCAAAATGGGGTCATTTGTGGGGTGTTTGTACTGCCCTGGCATTTGAGGGTCTCTGCAATCATTACATGTATGGCCAGCATTAGGAGTTTCTGCTATTCTCCTTATATTGAGCATACAGGTAACATAGTACATAACATAGTACATAAGGCCGAAAAAATACATTTGTCCATCCAGTTCGGCCTGTCATCCTGCAAGTTGATCCAGAGGAAGGCAAAAAAAAAAAAACTGTGAGATAGAAGCCAATTTTAAAAAATTCCTTCCCGACTCCAATCAGGCAATCAGAATAACTCCCTGGATCAACAATCTCTCTCTAGTAGCTATATCCTGTAATATTATTACACTCCAGAAATACATCCAGGCCCCTCTTGAATTCCTTTATTGTACTCACCATCACCACCTCCTCAGGCAGAGAGTTCCATAGTCTCACTGCTCTGACCGTAAAGAATCCTCTTCTATGTTTGTGTACAAACCTTCTTTCCTCCAGACGCAGAGGATGTCCCCTCATCACAGTCCTGGGAATGAATAGATGATGGGATAGATCTCTGTACTGTCCCCTGATATATTTATACATATTAATTAGATCTCCTCTCAGTCGTCTTTTTTCTAAAGTGAATAACCCTAATTTTGATAATCTTTCAGGGTACTGTTTTGTTGCCCCATTCCAGTTATTACTTTAGTTGCCCTCCTCTGGACCCTCTCCAGCTCTGCTATGTCTGCTTTGTTCACTGGAGCCCAGAACTGTACACATTACTCCATGTGTGGTCTGACTAATGATTTGTAAAGTGGTAGGACTATGTTCTCATCACAGGCATCTATGCCCCTTTTGATGCAATCCATTATCTTATTGGCCTTGGCAGCAGCTGCCAGACACTGTTTTTTGCAACTTAGTTTGCTGTTTATTAAAATTCCTAGATCCTTTTCCATGTCAGTGTTACCGAGTGTTTTACCATTTAATAAGTACGGGTGACTTGCATTATTCCTTCCCATGTGCATAACTTTACATTTGTCAGTGTTAAACCTCATCTGCCACTTATCTGCCCAAGCCTCCAATCTATCCAGATCGCTCTGTAGTAGTATACTGTCCTCTTCAGTGTTAATTACTTTACACAGTTTAGTGTCATCTGCGAAAATTGATATTTTACTATGCAAGCCTTCTACAAGATCATTAATAAATATATTGAAGAGAATAGGGCCCAATACTGACCCCTGAGGTACTCCACTAGTGACAGTGACCCAATCTGAGTGTGTACCGTTAATAACCACCCTCTGTTTTCTATCTTTGAGCCAGTTACTTACCCACATACAGACGCTTTCTCCCAGTCCGAGCATTCTCATTTTATATACTAACCTTTTATGTGGCACAGTGTCAAATGCTTTGGAGAAGTCCAGATACACGACATCCATTGATTTGCCGCTGTCGAGTCTAGAACCTCCTCATAGAAACTGATTAAATTAGTTTGACATGACCGATCCCTCACGAAGCCATGCTGATATGGTGTTATTTGCTTATTTCCATTAAGATGCTCTAACATAGCATCTCTCAGAAAACCTTCAAACAGTTTACCCACAACAGATGTTAAACTTACCAGCCTATAGTTTCCAGGCTCTGTTTTTGGACCCTTTTTGAATATTGGCACCACATTTGCCATGCATCAATCCTGTAGGACATTCCCTGTCAATATAGAATCTGCAAATATCAGAAATAAGGGTCTGGCTATGACATTACTTAATTCCCTTAGGATACGGAGGTGTATGCCATCCGGTCCTGACGATTTGTCTATTTTAATCTTTTTAAGTCGCTGTTGTACTTCTTCCTGGGTCAGACAGGACACTTTTAATGGGGAATTTATTTCAACATTCAGCATGTCATCTGACAGTTTATTTTCTTCAGTGAATACATTGGAGAAAAAAATATTTAACAGCTTTGCTTTCTCCTCGTCGCTCTCTGCGACTCCCCCCTCATTACTCTTTAAAGGGCCAACACCTTCAGATTTATACTTTTTAAAATTTATATAATTGAAGAATTTTTTCGGGTTAGTTTTTTTTCCGTTCAGCGTCTGGGCTGAAAGAACAAAATGAACGGCACAGATTTCTTCATTCGCATCGATCAATGTGGATGAAAAAATCTCTGCCAAAAAAAAAAAAGGAGGGGAAAGGCGTCTGCCAGGACATAGGAGCTCCGCCCAACATCCATACCCACTTAGCTCGTATGCCCTGGCAAACCCGATTTCTCCATTCACATCAATCGATGTGGATGAATAAATTATTACCGGGATTTTTTTATTTATTTTTTATATACAAAGTGTTTGCCAAAGCATATGAACACCGCCACCCCCTCAGCTCATATGCCTCGGCAAACGTATCTTTTACTGCAGAGGAGAAATCTCGTCTTGCAGCGCCGCATACACCGACTTTTGTGCAATCTGACAGCAGCGCAATGCTTCTGTCAGAATGCACATCAGTGCGATCGGTTGGTCCACCTGGAAGGTAAAAAAAAAAAAAAAACAGGCCGCAACGCAATAAATGTATTAACTTTATAATAACATTTGAGCGGAACATATAAACTTTATTTAACTTTTTGAACAGAACATTAACTTTTTTGCTTACTGGTGATTTTTTTTTATTTTTTACCTTTATAGGACATACCTCTCCTTCCCCATGGGACAATGTGCAAAGCGCAAATCGCCCAAAGATGTGGCGAAGTACATTATGCACTTTGTCCCAGGTGAAAGGAGAGGTTTGCAGCAGCTCTGTGTGAATGGGCCCTAATAGCCCTGTGTGCCTGTCCTGTGAGATGCAATCCCTATGCTAAGTGTACCTGTGTGTGGTGCTTCCAGAAACACTCCCCTAAGCATAGGGCAGGGTGGTCAGGGCAGTCAGGACAGAAATAGCGGGTGTCACGCCTTATTCCACTCCTGCTACAGACACAACATCTTTTTCGGGGTGACGGTTGGGTTGAGGTACCAGCAACGACATTGGGGAAATGTTGCTCGTGTAGACGGTTCACTACACTGGTGGATGGGGCCACGGAACCTCCTGGATACAGGATGTTCTCGATGATCTCTTCCTGAAATTTGAGGAAGGATCTTGATCTCCCAGCCTTATTGTAGAGAACAAAACTATTATATACAGCCAAATGAATTTAATATACAGCCACCTTCTTATACCAGCGTCTGGTGCGTCGGGAAACTAAATAAGGAGCCAACATCTGGTCATTAAAGTCCATCCCTCCCATGAGCGAATTATAGTCGTGGACACAGAGGGGCTTTTCAATGACACTGGTTGCTCGTTCAATTTGTATTGTCGTGTCTGCGTGAATGGAGGAGAGCCTGTAAACGTCACGCTTGTCTCTCCATTTCACCGCGAGCAGTTCTTTATTACACAAGGCAGCGCTCTCCCCCCTTGCAAGACGGGTTGTACGGCAGTGCTGGTACTAGGTCCAGGGTAGGCTGTGCTGCTGGTGTATGCCTCACCACGTAATCCGACAGCGCCAGCCCCACTCTGCTGCCCTTGAAGCGGATCCTGCACAACCTGTGGTGTAGCAACACAGGGCCGGGTACGCCTGTTGGTATCAGGGACCTCAACCTCCTCGTCCAAACTTTAGGTCAGACTGCCACTGCTTTCTACAGTTTCATATTCTGACCCGCTGGATTCATCAGATGAGGGTTCCCATTCCTCATACGACTGGGTCAGAAGCCTGTAGGCCTCTTCAGAAGAATACCCCTTGTTTGACATTTGGACTACTAAATTTAAGGGGTATTCCCTGAGACTACCCAAGAATAAAAGCAAGCCTGTCTTACAAATGGGAGGCTAGCAAAGTACCAGAGGCCACTGCGATTGATAAAAAATATCAAAACTGATTTATTTATCGCTGCAGCGCTTGTAAAGTGACTGTGCAGTGATTAAAAAAAATGTTTTGTCACTGCGGCGGGGCGGGCGTGGGTGAACGCACGTGTGGGCGACCGATCAGGCCTGATCGGGCAAACACTGCGTTTTGGGTGGAGGGCGAGCTAAGGTGACACTAATACTATTATAGATCTGACTGTGATCAGTTTTGATCACTTACAGATACTATAAAAGTACAAATGCTGATTAGCAATAGGCTAATCAGCGAATCAGTGACTGCGGTGCGGTGGGCTGGGCGCTAAACGATCGCTAACTACCTAACCAAGGGGCCTAAACTATCCTAAAAGCTAACAGTCAATACCAGTGAAAAAAAAGTGACAGCTTACACTGATCACTTTTTTCCCTTTCACTAGGTGATTGACAGGGGCGATCAAGGGGTTAATTGTGCTGTTTGGTGTACTCACTGTGATGTCTGCTCCTCTGCTGGAACCAACCGACCAAAAGGACCAGCAGAGGAGCAGAGCAGCCATTTAACGCCTTATATTTATAAATATAAGGTGTTAAATGGCTTGTGATTAGTTTTTTGGAAAATCATCAGCCTGCCAGCCACGCTCATTGGCTGGCAGGCTGATGATCTAACCCCCCTCTAACTTTTGTCGGCCCGCGATGCGCATGCCCCCTTCATCAGGACAATGTAAAAATGTAAAAGTTTTATTGTCCTGATGAAGGGGGCAGTTCGCCCCTGAAACGTGTTGACCTTTTGAATAAAAGATTACCTTCTATGGTAACATCTCATTACGGAGTCTTCTTCTGCATCAGCGCCGCTTGAAAATGGTCTGATTTCTTCTCTCAACTAAAACTTTTACATAATGACAATAACATGCACAAAACCAAGGGGAAAAATGTATAGAAAACATTCTTTCCTGAATATTTACTTGAATATAAAGTGCAAGTGCTTCCAAAAATTACAAGGAAGAGGCACTCCGATACACCATTAGTTACACATAAAGAACGGAATCATACACACCCTTTAAAAATTATGATTGATGGCCTGCTGGTGACCCTCAAAAACATTAGGAGCAAGGGCCATTGTAAATTCCGGTTAACAGGGAATCAGTGTTTGATTCCGGAGAGGGAGCCTAAGAAACGGCTACCACATCCAAAGAAAGGCAAGCGGGTGGCGCGCAAATCACACACTCTCGTGGAGGTAGTGATGATTAATAATAATACAGGACTCTTAAGATGCCCTGTTATTGGAATGAGTAATAAAAAATTACAGGGAATGTCACTGTGGTATTTTGGATGAGGAAACGTTATACAGGAGACTCTAGCTAACTGCTGCCTGATTGCATGTCCCTGTGACATCCCCGATCCATTTTGATATCTTCCCTATCAACTTTAGATTCTTTTATGTGCCTACAATGGTGACAGCCGGTAACAGGAATCATTGTTCGATTTCAGAGAGGGAGCCTGATAAACGGCTATGGCTACTACTTCAAAGCAAGTCAGCATGAGTTGACTCAGTAAAAGATTTTAGGTGCGGGCCTGCATGTGAGCTGACCCAGTAAAAGTTTTGAGTTGCGAGCCCACAGGTGAACTGACCCTGTAAAAGATTTGAGTGGTTGGTCTGCTGGTGAGCTGAGGTGGATCTGACAAACACAACGTGATTTTGATGGCTGCATTAATCTGCAGGTGACTGTCATACAGCGCTATAGATTTGTTTCCATCTGCATCTTTCTCAACAATCTGTGGCCTCAGTCTTTTATCATTGTGCCACTATGTGGCCTCCTCATGCTGCCATCTCAACACCATGTCATCTTGTCACTCATTTTTATCACCATGCTGCTGCTGATGCTGCTTAAAAGGCCTTAAACTGATCACCAGGCCCACAATTTCATTAAAGGGAACCTGTCACCAGGATTTTGTGTATAGAGCTGAGGACATGGGTTGCTAGATGGCCGCTAGCACGTCCGCAATACCCAGTCCCCATAGCTGTGAGTGCTTTTATTGTGTATAAAAACCGATTTGATACATATGCAAATTAACCTGAGATGAGTCAGAGCTTGAAAATATGACTCTTCTCTGGTCACACAAGTAAGATATGACTCTTTTATGTTAATTTGCATATGTATCAAATCGGTTTTTATACACAATAAAAGCACACAGAGCTATGGGGACTGGGTATTGCGGACGTGCTAGCGGCCATCTAGCAACCCATGTCCTCAGCTCTATACACAAAATCCCAGTGACAGGTTCCCTTTAAGGTTTTGGAATCGATAAACCCAACTTGCTTTTGTGGGCTGCATCAGTGGCGTAGCTAGAAATGACTGGGCCACACAGCAAATTATTGAATGAAACTCCATCCCACAGTAATTTTTTTGCGACCCCTTCCTTTCATGCCGCCCCCATTCCTGTGGCTAGTAAAGATCGCTCTCTCAGACCAGGGCCGGCAGCTGTTCCATCCATTTTATACACTGTCTATACTGTCACTGTATATAATTTAATTGTGTGATACTGTTGAGGGGGCCCGGACAAAATCCTTTAGTCCTCCTACTCCTGGATGGGCCCCTTCTGGGTCAGGGCCCCAAAGCTGCAGCTTCCCCTGCTTCCCCTATAGCTACACCCCTGGTCTGCATTAATCTGCAGGTGACCGTCATATAGGTCAACAGATTTGTTTCCATCTGCATCTTTCTAAACAATCAGTGGCCTTAGTCGTTTATCCAGACTCAGACCACAATCTAATTAAGGTTTTACGCACAAAATCTAAGTAAAAAATAGATTTTATAGGAAAAAAATTGAAAACATACTTTCCTGTATATTTACTTGTATATAAAGTGCAAGTGCTGTCAAATATTACAAGGAAGAGGCACTCCCATACAACCTGTATATTACATAAAGGAGGGCCTCATTCACATTGAGTTGTGGGCCTGTAGGTGAGCTGACCCTGTAAAAGATTTGAGTTGCGGGCCTGCAGGTGAGCTGGTCCTGTAAAAGATTTGAGTTGCAGGCCTGCAAGTGAACTGACCCTGTAAAATATTTTAGGTTTGGGCCTGCTGGTGAGCTGACCCTGTAAAAGATTTGAGTTGCTGGCCTGCAGGTGAGCGGACCCTCTAAAAAATTATATTCGAAGGCCATATATGCGAAGGAATTATATGTGACGAATAAGCAATGCATGTTGATATGACGGAAGAGGAGGAGGAGGAGTAAAGGAAGATTCAACCATATACTCTTGTTTGTGGTGGAAGGGGTGCATGGGAATACAGTTTATTAACTACATTAAAAACAACACATGTAAAGTGCCTTTATGTTCATCAGCATTCCTCTAGTGGAGTCGAGAAGTCATGGTCAATCCAGGCCTTGTTGATTTTTATATAAGTCAACCTGTCAGCATTTTCAGTTGACAGGCGGATACGCTTATCGGTTATAATGCCACAAGCAGCACTAAACACATGCTCAGACAAAATGCTGGCAGCCGGGCAGGCCGGAACCTCCTAAGCGAAGAGCGCTAGTTCATTCCACCATCTGTGTTGATTCCTCAAAGTTGCGTAAAACCTCACAGAGGTCAGACATTCATGCCCATGCCTCACTTGTGAATAGTGGAAGCTGACTGGAAAGGCGACGACCATGTTGCAGATGGTATTCCACAACTGCCCTCTGCTGCTCACAAATCCTGGCCAACATGTGGAACATGGAGTTCCAGCGTGTGCTCCTGTCACACAAAAGCTGGTGAGCTGGCAATTTCAAGCGCTGCTGCAGCGTTGACAAATCGGCTGAAACTGTTGGTGACTTGGGAAAATGTGCACCCACATGACGCACCTTCACCAGTAGTTCAAGCGAATTGTGGTATGTTTTTAGAAGCCGCTGAACCACAAGGTGGAATATGTGGTCAAGGCATGGGATGTGTCTAAGGTTGCCCAGCTCCAATGCCGCCACCAAGTTACGGCAAGTATCAGACACAACCATGCCTGGTTCTAGTTTGAGTGGTGAGAGCCACAACTCAGTCTTGTCTCTTATCCCCTGCCACAGCTCTGCAGTGGTATGCTGTTTGTCACATAGGCAGATCAGCTTCAGCACGGCCTGTTGCAACTTCCTCACTGCAGTGCTACACTGCTTCCAGCTACCGACTGATGACTGAGTGGTGCTGCACGCAGATAATTTGGAGGTGGAGGAGGAAGCGGAGGAGGTGAAGTGGGGGCTGGAGCCA
This sequence comes from Bufo gargarizans, assembly GCF_014858855.1. Classification (NCBI taxonomy): domain Eukaryota; kingdom Metazoa; phylum Chordata; class Amphibia; order Anura; family Bufonidae; genus Bufo; species Bufo gargarizans. The sequence continues at coordinate 373,876,090 of NC_058083.1, read as the reverse complement.
CTAATGTAGGCGGTGGCAGAAGCCCTGATGGAATTGGGGCCCGCAATCCTTGGCGTCGGTAGCACCTGTGCCATCCCAGTGTACGAGTCGCTCCCAGTCTCAGCAACACATTTACCCAATGTGCCATCAGGGAAATGTAGCGTCCCTGGCTGAAAACACTTGTACATGTGTACGTGGTTAAGTGGACCTTCCCAGTAACTGCGTTGGTCAGGGCACGTGTGATGTTAAGGGACACATGTTGGTGTAAGGCTGGTACAGCACACCTTGAAAAATAGTGGCAGCTGGGGACTACGTAACGAGGGACGGCCACGGACATCAGGTTGCGGAAGGCCTCAATGTCCACAAGCCTAAATGGCAACATTTCCAGGGCCAGTAATTTGGAAAGCTGCGCATTTAGTGTTATGGCCTGTGGGGGGGGGGGTGGCTGGGTATTTGCGTTTGCATTCAAATGTCTGGGGTAATGACATTTGGATAATGCGCTGGGACAGGGAAGTGGATGTGGTCGCTGATGGTGCTTGCGAAGGTCTTGGACAGAGGTTTGGCCAGCATGTAACACAGGGGAAGTGGAGGCAGTGGCATGACCCGTAGACATAGATTGTGGACCCAGGCGTTCGGCGCTCCTATTAGGGTGTTTTGATGCCATGTGGCGGATCATGCTGGTGGTGGTAAGGTTGCTAGTGTTCATGCCCCAACTCATTTTGGTGTGGCACAGGTTCCAGACTACTATTCTTTTGTCGTCCTCACTTTCCTCAAAGCGCCACACTGCAGAACACCTACCTCTTGGCAAGAGAGATTTACACAAGGGGGTGCTCCATGGAACAATTGCGGGCCTGTTTGGTGGTACCCGCCTTCTACCTTTTGCCACCCCACTGCCTCTTCCAGCCTGTTGGAGTGCTGCAGATCCTTCCCCCTCTGTACTGCTCTCCTCACTCCACTTGTTGCCACCTTCCCAGGTTGGGTCATTGACCTCGTTGTCCAGCACCTCCTCTTCCACTTCCTCACTCTGATCATCCTCCTGATTTGTTGACCTAACCACAACCTCAGTTATTTACAACTGTGTGTCATCCTCTTCCTCAACCTCTTGAGACAGTAATTGCGGTTGAGTCATTGGCAACTGTGTCTCATCATCATCCACCTCATTAAACACAAATTGCCGTTCCCCAGCATCATGTTCTTGTGACTCTGGATGCTCAAGAGGTTGGGAATCAGGGAACAAGATCTCAGCTCCCTCTTCAAGCATACTCGGCGAGAGGGCCAAATCAATTAATAGCGATGAAAAGAGGTCCTCGGAATATATGAGCGTGGTATTACTTATTTGACCAGACTGTAAATGGTGGGAGGAAGGAGGAACAGGGTGAGGATTGTGTGGACCAGACTTCTGGCTACTGAGACTGGACTTGGTGGTAGACAGGGTGGTGCTTAACTGACTGGAAGCACTATCTGCTGCAATCCAACCGACCACTGGGCTGACTTCAAGAGTGGTGTCCTGCGCCGCCCTGCAAACTGGGACATGAAGCTAGGTATCTTGGATGATTGTTTTTCTTGTGCTCTGGCAGCAGGCAGTTTCAACGTGCCCAGGGCCACGGCCTCTGCGTGCACCATCAACATCATGGCCACTTCCCCATCCCTTAATGCTCGCCTTCTTCATATTAAATGTTATATGCACGCTTGACACACAGGATGTGGCACGGATGTCACAGTTCACAGCAAGCACAGTATATGGTAAGAGTACTTAAAAGTATGGAAAAAGGAAAATAGTTTTCACTTATATTTTTACTATCTCTTGCCCTGACACACACACGCTATTGCAGCACAGATGTGACAATTCACTGCAGAAACTGTTTATAGGAAAAATGTGGATAAATTATGGAAAAATTATAATTGTTTTCCCTAATATTTTTCCTAATATCTGGGCCTGACGCACACATGCTATTGCAGCACAAATGAGACAATTCACTGCAGGGACCGTTTAAAGATAAATTATGGTTAAATTATTGAAAAAATATATTTGTTTTCACTAATTTTTTTCCCAATATCTGGGCCTGACACACAGATGCTATTGCAGCACAGATGTGACAATTCACTGCAGAAACTGTTTATAGGAAAAATGTGGATAAATTATGGAAACATTATAATTGTTTACCCTAATATTTTTCCTAATATCTGGGCCTGACGCACACATGCTATTGCAGCGCAGATGTGACAATTCACTGCAGACACCGTTTATTGGAATATTATGGAAAAAATATATTTGTTGTCACAATTTTTTTTCCCAATATCTGGGCCTGACACACAGATGCTATTGCAGCACAGATGTGACAATTCACTGCAGGGACCGTTTATAGGAGAAATGTGGATAAATTATGGAAAAAATATAATTGTTTTCGCTAATATTTTTCCCAATATCTGGGCCTGACACACAGACGCTATTGCAGCCCAGATGTGACAATTCACTGCAGGGACCGTTTATAGGAAAATTATGGATAAATCATGGAAAAAATATATTTGTTGTCACTTATATTTTTCCCAATATCCGGCCCTGGCACACAGACGCTATTGCAGCACAGAGGTGACAATTTACTGCAGGGACCGTTTATAGGAAAAATGTGGATAATGTATGGGAAAAATATAATTGTTTTCGCAATTTTTTTTCCCAATATCCAGACCTTTTATAGGAAAATTATGGAAAAATAAAATAAAAATTCTCAATTTTTTTTCCCAATATCTGGGCCTGACCAACACACACATGCTATTGCAGCACAGATGTGACAATTCACTGCAGGGACCGTTTATAGGAAATATGTGGATAATATTCTTCCTGTCACTGCCCCTGACACACAGAAAGTATTGCTGAACAGATGTCACAAGTCACTGCAGACACACTCAATAGAAAAAGAATCACAAAGTATAGAAAAAAAATTGAAGACTACTTTGCAAGATTAAATTGCTGCCACCACACACAATAGTCCTTAAAAGGACTTTTGGGTCTTTGAAATATTTTAAAATTTAATAAATTGCAATCACAAACTCCCTACACTATATGTCCCTTCCTAAGCGCAGCTCTCCCTGACTCGCAATGAGCAGAACCCACGAACCCACGATGATGCGTTTCCGGCTAGCCAATCACTGTAATGCCAGTAGCCAACATGGCTACTGGCATTACAGTGATGGCAGTACTTACCTGCACGTTTATTGGCTGCTTAGCCGTGCGGGGAGGAGATTCAAGCATGGCACTCAAGCACATGTGGTACTCGGCCGAGTACTGTCATGTGCCGAGCATAGCGATGCTCGAGCCTAACAGGTATTCGGCCGAGCATGCTCGCTCAACACTACTAATCAGACCAGAAGAGTCTGAACAGTAAGCAGTAGCAACGACGTAGCAACCAAATTATAGAATTCAGTCATTGTTCTGTGTCCCCAAAGGGAAACAATGGCTTTCCATATTTCAAATAGTTATCTGCAACTGCTAGCAAGAGTGAAAGCCTTTATCAGAACTAGGCTAGAGCAGTTGAGGTTGCAACATTTGTCATGCAAACAACACTGCTGGATTTTTTTGCTATTCTGGGTCATAAGTCATAAGTCATGCTGCAACCTCATTCTGTTCAATGGTTGCACTGCTACACAGTGATCTTTATTTGTGTAAAGGGTGTCCTTGACAGGATCCATGTGTAGTCCCAGCCATAAAGGAATGCTAAGCAATCAAAACCTCCTCCCTAAAGCCTGTATTTGGCTGGCCGATTCTCGGCCAGTTCATTGTTAATGAGTGTTCGCAGGAAAGGTTCCACAGGCTTTGTCAACTAAGGTGGAACAAAATTGATAGTTTCCACAGAGCCTGGTAATTGAAGCTATGTCCTCTGACCATGATTTCAGCCAGAAAAACTTTTGACCAGAATTGGAGGATGTTCTGGCTGGCAATCTTACTGCATCTACAGAGATATCTACAATAAATACTGTGGCTTTACTGAGGGCAATGGTGGGCTTCTTACTAATCAGACCAGACCAGAAGAGGCTGAATAGTAAGCAGTAGACGTAGCAACCAAATTATAGAATTCAGTCATTGTTCTGTGTCATCAAAGGGAAACAATAGCTTTCCATTTTCCAAATAGTTCTCTGCAACTGCTAGCAAGAGAGAAAGCCTTAATCAGAACTACCACCATCCCCTTGAGCAATTTTGTTTTCTAAACAAGAAGAGGAGCAGAAGTACTGGAGTAATCATAACTTCTAGGTGCTTTTATATCTTTAACTAGCAATGGATATTGTTCAGATACTATTTTCTGTATACATTGACAGCACACAATTTAGCTTTTTTGCTGACATATGCCTCAGGCATACACAGAGTCTGACTACACCTAAGGTTTGCCATGTTAGTACATGCGTAGTACCTCAGACCTGAGGATACTACCATTGTATATAGGCTTGTATTATGTATTGCATTTCGTTATATATTGTTGTGCAATTTTGTATGCTATGGCCGTATGTTCCTGCAAGATTATGGATGGCAAGAGTTAACAAGTAACAAGCAGCCATGAACAGTCAACTTAAAAACAGTAAACTATTCCATGATGAACAAATTAATTTTATAGCTGAAGGTGTAGAGATGATTTTAAAACACAACTATTTTTATTTCGATTTGGAATATTATCTCCAGATCACCAGGTTCACCCCCGGTTATGCTAATGTATTTATGTCACAATGGGAAGAATTGTCCATTAACAATATACTGGGGTCAAACCTGGTGCTCTGGTATCGTTATAGCGACAATGTGATTTTTATTTGGAAAAGGAGTGAAGAGGCTTTGACCACATTTTTAGACACGATTAATGTGAACCAATTGCATTTACGTTTTTCCTCCCATATTATTAAAACACATTTAGAATTTTTAGATTTAAATATAAGGGTTGAGCAAGACTGATTAACCCATTAAGGACCGGGCTCATTTTCACCTTAAGGCCTCATGCACACGACCGTTGTGTGCATCCGTGGCCGTTGTGCCGTTTTCCGTTTTTTTTCGCGGACCCATTGACTTTCAATGGGTCCGTGGAAAAATCGGAAAATGCACCGTTTGGCAGCCGCATCCGTGATCCGTTTTTCCTGGCCGTGAAAAAAATATGACCTGTCCTATTTTTTTCACGGCCAACGGTTCACGGACCCATTCAAGTCAATGGGTCCGTGAAAAAACACAGATGCACACAAGATTGTCGTCCATGTCCGTGATCCGTGTCTGTTTTTCCTATCATTTCAATGGCAAACTTGACTTAGATATTTTTTTTCATTTTTCATGTCCGTGGATCCTCCAAAAATCAAGGAAGACCCACAGACGAAAAAACGGTCACGGATCACGGACCTACGGACCCCGTTTTTGCGGACCGTGAAAAAATACCGTCGTGTGCATGAGGCCTAAGGACCAGGCCATTTTTTGCATATCTGAACAGTGTCACTTTATGTGGTGATAACTTTAAAATGCTTTGACTTATCCAGGCCATTCTGAGACGGTTTTTTGTCACATATTGTACTTCATGACACTGGTAAAATGGAGTCAAAAAAAATATTTTTTATTTATAAAAAAATGCCAAATTTACCCAAAATTTTGAAACATTTACACATTTTTAAGTTTCAATTTCTCTACTTCTATAATACATAGTAATATCTCCAAAAATAGTTATTACTTTACATTCCCCATATGTCTACTTCATGTTTGGGAATGATCTGTCTTCTTCATCATTTTGGGAATGATATTTTATTTTTTGCGGATGTTACAAGGCTTAGAAGTTTAGAAGTAAAGAAATTTCTCAGAAATTTTCAAAAACCAACTTTTTAAGGACCAGTTCAGGTCTGAAGTCACTTTGTGAAGCGTACATGAAAGAAACCACCCACAAATGACCCCATCTAAGAAACTACACCCCTCAAGGTATTCAAAAATGATTTTACAAACGTCGTTAACCCTTTAGGTGTTCCACAAGAGTTATTGGCAAATAGAGATAACATTTCTGAATTTCAATCTTTTGGCAGATTTTCCATATTAATCAATTTTTTCCAGTTACAAAGCAAGGGTTAACAGCCAAACAAAACTCATTATTTATGGCCCTGATTCTGTAGTTTACAGAAACACCCCATATGTGGTCGTAAACTGCTGTACGGGCACACGGCAGGGCGCAGAAGGAAAGGAATGCCATACGGTTTTTGGAAGGCAGATTTTGCTAGACTGTTTTTTTTTTTTTACACCATGTCCCATTTGAAGCCCCCCGATGCACCCCTAGAGTAGAAACTCCATAAAACTGACCCCCATCTAAGAAACTATACCCCTCAAGGTATTCAAAACTGATTTTACAAACGTTGTCAACCCTTTAGGTGTTCCACAAGAGTTATTGGCAAATAGAGATGACATTTCTGAATTTCCATTTTTTGCCAAATTTTCCATTTTAATCCATTTTTTCCAGTTACAAAGCAAGAGTTAACAGCCCAAAAAACTCAATATTTATGGCCCTGATTCTGTAGTTTACAGAAACACCCCATATGTGGCCATAAACTGCTGTACGGGCACATGGCAGGGTGAAGAAGAAAAGGAATGCCATACGGTTTTTGGAAGGCAGATTTTGCTAGACAGTTTTTTTTTACAAACGTCCCATTTGAAGCCTCCCTGATGCACCCCTAGAGTAGAAACTCCAAAAAAAGACCCCATTTTAGAAACTACAGAATAGGGTGGAAGTTTTGTTGGCACTAGTTTAGGGTACATAGGATTTTTGGTTGCTCTATATTACACTTTTTGTGAGGCAAGGTAACAATAAATAGCTTTTTTGGCACCGTTTTTTTTTTTGTTTGTTATTTACAACATTCATCTGACAGGTTAGATCATATGGTATTTTTATACAGCAGGTTGTCACATACCTAATTTGTGTACATTTTTTTATTTATGTAAGTTTTACACAATGATTTCATTTTTTAAACAAAAAAAAAAATCATGTTTTAGTGTCTCCATAGTCTGAAAGCCATAGTTTTTTCAGTTTTTGGGCGATTATCTTAGTTAGGGTCTCATTTTTTGCAGGATGAGATGACGGTTTGATTGGCACTATTTTGGGAGTTTATGACTTATAAACACTTGCTGTGGCGAAACCAACCTCGCCACTGGGTTTTGGAGAGGCCTGTTTAAAAGCCTCTTGCCTCGGGATTATGGCCCTGTGGCACACCCAGCCACTATATATGGTAATTCCTGTACGTATGATGTTAGGGCATATGGGTATACCACTTTAAAGAACCAAGCGTATACAGACGTGGACAAAATTGTTGGTACCCTTTGGTCAATGAAAGAAAAAGTCACAATGGTCACAGAAATAACTTTAATCTGACAAAAGTAATAATAAATTAAAATTCTATAAATGTTAACCAATGAAAGTCAGACATTGTTTTTCAACCATGCTTCAACAGAATTATGTAAAAAAATAAACTCATGAAACAGGCATGGACAAAAATGATGGTACCCCTAACTTAATATTTTGTTGCGCAACCTTTTGAGGCAATCACTGCAATCAAACGCTTCCTGTAACTGTCAATGAGACATCTGCACCTCTCAGCAGGTATTTTGGCCCACTCCTCATGAGCAAACTGCTCCAGTTGTGTCCGGTTTGAAGGGTGCCTTTTCCAGACTGCATGTTTCAGCTCCTTCCAAAGATGCTCAATAGGATTGAGGTCAGGGCTCATAGAAGGCCACTTTAGAATAGTCCAATTTTTTCCTCTTAGCCATTCTTGGGTGTTTTTAGCGGTGTGTTTTGGGTCATTGTCCTGTTGCAAGACCCATGACCTGCGACTGAGACCAAGCTTTCTGACACTGGCTAGTACATTTCTCTCTAGAATTCCTTGATAGTCTTGAGATTTCATTGTACCCTGCACAGATTCAAGACACCCTGTGCCAGACGCAGCAAAGCAGCCCCAGAACATAACAGAGCCTCCTCCATGTTTCACAGTAGGGACAGTGTTCTTTTCTTGATATGCTTCATTTTTTCGTCTGTGAACATACAGCTGATGTGCCTTGGCAAAAACTTCGATTTTTGTCTCATCTGTCCACAGGACATTCTCCCAGAAGCTTTGTGGCTTGTCAACATGTAGTTTGGCATATTCCAGTCTTGCTTTTTTATGATTCGTTTTCAACAATGGTGTCCTCCTTGGTCGTCTCCCATGTAGTCCACTTTGGCTCAAACAACGACGGATGGTGCGATCTGACACTGATGTTCCTTGAGCATGAAGTTCACCTTGAATCTCTTTAGAAGTCTTTCTAGGCTCTTTTGTTACCATTCGGATTATCCGTCTCTTAGATTTGTCATCAATTTTCCTCCTGCGGCCACGTCCAGGGAGGTTGGCTACAGTCCCATGGATCTTAAACTTATGAATAATATGTGCAACTGTACTCACAGGAACATCTAGTTGCTTGGAGATGGTCTTATAGCCTTTACCTTTAACATGCTTGTCTATAATTTTCTTTCTGATCTCTTGAGACAGCTCTTTCCTTTGCTTCCTCTGGTCCATGTCGAGTGTGGTACACACCATATCACCAAACAACACAGTGATTACCTGGAGCCATATATATAGGCCCAATGGCTGATTACAAGGTTGTAGACACCTGTGATGCTAATTAGTGGACACACCTTGAATTAACATGTCCCTTTGGTCACATTATGTTCTGTGTTTTCTAGGGGTACCATCATTTTTGTCCATGCCTGTTTCATGAGTTTATTTTTTTACATAATTCTGTTGAAGCATGGTTGAAAAACAATGTCTGACTTTCATTGGTTAACATTTATAGAATTTTAATTTATTATTACTTTTGTCAGATTAAAGTTATTTCTGTGACCATTGTGACTTTTTCTTTCATTGACCAAAGGGTACCAACAATTTTGTCCACGTCTGTATATGTTTGTGTAACTTGTCAGCTTGGGAGACAGTTGGGTGGATAGACAGAGGGGAGGAAAATGCTGGGTGTGTTCCATTGTCCCATTGTGCCATTGTCCCATTGTGTATTTAAATGGTGATGTCTGTCCTGTTGTCTCCACATGTGAATTGTCGATTTCCCTTTGTCCTGAGAGATAATTGGATTGCTCTTCGGTTGTCTCCAGGACAGAGAGGAGGAAACCATGATGCATTGTGAGGATGTGTTGTATCTGTTCTGTGTCGCAGTCTCCCTTCTGGTCCTCTGGGGGGCGTGAACGATTGCTTGCTGTACTTGCATTGTGTGTGTTGTAAGATATTGATTGGTTGGATTTCAAAACCCTGTGGGCAGTACTATGTTTGTTTTTTATGAATAAAAGAGGCTGTACTTGAAGTACAGTCAGACCACTGCTTGACCCTCAACACGGAGCCTTGTCTCGTTATTGGGGGGATTCCCTGTATGCTGTTAGAGACTGATTGCCAGGAGTGTAAGCTGATTGTATGCTTTTCCTGTTCGTCTGCTAGCAGCTATTCGCAAGGTTCCAGTTTGGAGTGCTATTTTGTATCCAGTTCGGGAGTTTGGTGTTTTGCAGTAGCTGTGCCTGTCTCTCAGAAAGGGGCATATCGCCTAAACGAATTTTAACCCCTTGTCTGCTGAAATGGTCCGTTACACTTGCTATTACACTTTTTGTGATTTAAGATGACAAAAAATGGCTTTTTTTACACTGTTTTTATTTTTTACGGTGTTCATCTGAGGGGTTAGGTCATGTGATATTTTTATATAGCTGGTCCATACAGACGCGGCGATACCTAATATGTATACTTTTTTATTTATGTAAGTTTTACACAATAATATCATTTTTGAAACAAAAAAAAATTATGTTTTAGTGTTTCCATAGTTTTTTCAGTTTTTGGGCGATTATCTTAGGTAGTGTATGATTTTTGCGGGATGAGATGACAGTTTGATTGTCACTATTTTGGGATGCATATGACTTTTTGATCACTTGCTATTACACTTTTTGTGATGTAAGGTGACCAAAAATGGTTTATTTAGCACAGTTATTTTTTATTTTTTACGGTGTTCATCTGAGGGGTTAGGTCATGTGATATTTTTATAGAGCCAGTCGATACGGACCTAATATGTATACTTTTTTTTATTTATGTAAGTTTTACACAATAACAGCTTTAAAACCAAAAAATATATGGTGTTTTAGTGTCTCCATATTCTGAGCCATAGTTATTTTTTGGGTGATTGTCTCAAGTAGGGGCTCATTTTTTGTGGGATGAAGTGATGGTTAGATTGGTACTATTTTGTGGGTGTACGCCTTTTTGATCGCTTGCTGTTGTACTTTTTATTATGTAAGGTGACAAAAAAATTGTTTATTTAGCACAGTTTTAATTTTTTATTTTTTACGGTGTTTACATGAGGGGTTAGTTCATGTGATATGTTTATAGAGCTGGTCTATATGGACGCAACGATACCTAAAATGTCTATATGTCTTTTCCCTATTTTATTTATTTTATTTATTTTTTTTTCACTTTATTTTTGGAAAAGGACGCTTTTTTTTACTTGAAACTTTAAATTTTTTGTAAAACTTTAATTTTATAAACTTTTTTTTCACTAAATTTTTTTGTCTCACTATGGGACAGGGTCTGATCCTTGTTTCAATACAGCACAATACATCTGTATTGTGCTTTATTGAACTGTTAGTGTCTTACACAGTTGCCTAGGAGACCTGGCCTGGGGGCTGGGCCTCTTAGGCTTCTGCACATGACAGGCCCCAAGCCTTGAAATGGCTTGGGGCTGCCATGGCAACGATCGAGTCCCCGCCACAGCACAGTGGGGACCCGATGCATCAGGTGAGGCAGCGCAAACCTCCCATATGCCGCGGTCAGCATATTGCGTTATCGCCTAGTGGATGCAGCATGGATCCGGCGGTCAGTAACCGTCGGATCTCTGCTGCCGACTTGGGGGACCGCACGCGGGGGGAGGAATGACTGCAGGACGAGAGCGCTCGTCCTCGAGCGCTAAGTGATGGTGTTTGAGGACGAGCATTCTCGTCCTGGGTCGTTAAGGTGTTAATGTGCTCTAGTACCAAAAACCCACCGCCAGAAATAGTTTTATTCTCCACTCTAGTTGCCACCTACCCAGGTGGCTCCTTAATATTCCAGGGAGTCAATTTAGACGGTTAAAGAGGAATTGCACTGATAATTATATTTTCGAACAAGTTTTCAAGCAGAAGTTTTAAAATCAGTTTATAGAGAAAAAATATCCTATAAGATGTTGAGGACTCCTTGAATAGGATAAAACAGTTGGACAGACAGACCCTTTTTAACAAAAATCATAACAATACAGAAAATTCTACAATATGTAAAAACACTTCACAATTAGAACAGACACATATTATTCTCACTTTCAATGCACATCATAAAAAGATTGAGAGAATCATTAACAAATATTGGCATTTTATTCAAAAAGATAAAACAATAGGACCACTATTGCCAAGTAAGCCCATATAGTTTGCAACAGAGCTTCCAATTTAGGTCTCAAAATTGCTCCAACTGTTAAGTCAGATCAAATCTATCGGATCCCTCCATACATAAATGGCTCAATTTAAAAGTTTTTTTTTTAGGTGTAACAGTTGCCCTAATTGCAAAAGGACACATTTCCATAATATATATATATATATATATATATATATATCATCCACTTCTAATGTTTTTATGGTTTTACACACAAGATACGACATTTTTTGAAATGCAATAGCAAAAATGTTATTTATATTCTTCAGTGTCTGTGCGACAAGCAGTACATAGGTCGCACCAAAAGAACTTTTAAAGAAATAATTTCTGAGCATTTCACTAAGATGAGAAGTGGATCAGACAACCATACAGTTTCAAGACATTTTAAATTACATCATAACCAGAATCAAAACTGTCTTTCTTTTGCTACCATTGAAAGTGTGAAATCCCATTGGAGAGGCAGGTGACTTTATTAAACAAATTTCCGTGTGGAATCCAGATTCACTTTTGATTTTAACTCAATTATACCTATTGGCCTAAATGCCGAATTTGAGCTTTTTGGCTTCCTTCAAGATGGATCTTAGGGTGGGCGCCCTCCATCCGACGCCGGCCCAGAGGTGGTTTGTTTTTACCCACTCTGGTCCCCTTGGGTGGAGGGCCTCCACTCATTTTCCTTCTTTTGAATAGTCACATTAGCAATAAAGTTACAATTGGATATGAATTTGACTACTTACTCTACACCATATTTTAAGATTTTACATATATGTCTTTAATACTTTGTAATTTCTCTACTACATTTTTAAAAATAGTTGTTATACATATTTTATATAATTTTAGTATATATATATTTAGTATTAAATGATTTGATTTTATTAATAACATTATTCATTATAGTTACCATTTATTGAGCTAAATACACAAGGTTGCTAAATAGGACAAATATTATTCTGTGGTTGCCTTTGAAAACAATGTTTGCTTAAAAATGCTTACTTAAATAGGATAGAGTAAAGAATTTTTGAAATATAAAATATGGAACTTACCCACTTGGCATGTACAGCAGTGAAGAGCAATAAAACGCACTTTTGGAGAAAAAAAACGCACCTATGAGACAAAAAACTGCATCAATATCGCATGCTATATTTTTTGTCGATTAATGAATATACCTTGAATTTCGAAGATTCCATGTCTGAGTTTACTTGTAATTCGACTTCACTCCGGAAATTATGATGCACTTAATTTAATCAATGCTGGATATAAAAATGGATAGATTACTTTTGCAGGTCACCACTGAGAAAGGGGCCAGGAAAAGACTCAGAAACGAGCCTGGTTGTTTAGAGACCCGCACATCAGCTGATGGACAATTATTTATCCACTTACTCTGGATTTGGACCCTCATTCATTCAAGCTCCAATACCATAGAGGCTAGATTCTTACCTGGCATATAAGGAACGCCGCGATTTAATTATTTGGTCCTGATAATTGGGAGACACCACTTGAATAATCCCCACGGTTTGAGACAGTCCGGAAGGCAACTGAAGACCGTATAGACAAGTGACCGTTGAATCGTTCGAGTTGTTCCAGCTGACAACTTGTAACCAGGTATCGCTGTATCCGACATTGTAAGCCCTTTTGGATGCCACTGTGTGCGCAAGTCGTACGGCAATACAATTACTCTATACTGGGAAGTGCAATCATAATATATCAGTCAGCGATTTTATGTCGAACTTTTATTGCCAGCATATCGATTACAAACAATCGAGTTGGGAACATTATACGCGATATTAGTTACGATTATTACTACCATCCAATATCGATGTCTCAGAATTGAATATTAGAAGATTGAACCACAGTTATTGTAATATTTGGTGTATTCATCATATTTCATTGTTTTTAATTATTATTATTATTATTATGTCGCATTATCTGCATTTTTTAATAATAAAATACTCAGGCGTTATTACTACTCGGGTTCATCTTTTTCTCTGTGGGCCCAGGTGGTGAGTGCTCAGCCTTTATAGTTATTTTTGTCACAATTCCTTATGACTGGGTGAGTCATTAGGCTTAGTAGTACCCAATCCATAGTTATCGACAGAGTGAGACACCATATCCTTATATTCACAAGGGTTAACAAGTAACAGGGCTAACCACCCTGTTCCTTCCCTCTTGGTTGGAGTGGGCTGGTCCTGCTTGCTGCCAGCAGGTCGAGTTCCTGTTGAGCTACAGAAGAAAAAGGAAACATAAGTCTGAGCTCCTATTCCTAAAGTGAAATACATTTACATACTGCCTCAAGTAAATCCTTCAGAAGACAATAGAGTGAACAACTACATCCAGCGTTTAAAGACACTGCTGTAAGGTGAGGCATTAAGTGCTAAAGTGCTAAATTGCTGCCATCCAACCTGCCTCCATAATCTTTACCGATACCAGAAGATTGCACTCAAAATCTGCTGCTATTGAATGTATTCAAAGTTCTATGTTGCACTTACTTAGAAAGAGTTTGTTACGTTCAATTCTGGCTTTGTTCGTCAATACTGTATTTCCACAGCACCGATCCCCATGGAGCAACTGGGAGCACCATAACATAACACTTCAACAGGGCCACTACTACTTCCATTGTCTGCACCGGCTCCTCCGGGGCTTGCTGCCCATGAATTTGTCTAAATTAAAGCAAGGATGTTAAAAGGGTTTCAACTTTAGAAAGGTCTTATAAACATAAGTTGATCACAGAATGTCTCTCTAATGGGACTCACAGGGGAAACTAAGCATTACATTTGTGTAGTGTGTCCTGCAAAGCAAGATACGCTCTTTGTAACCACTCTCCATAATCGTAAAAAGTCAAAACACAAAACTACCCATTGCGATTGTGTTAAGAAACCCATGTCCTAATATTTGATCCCCAGATTACTCTCAAATTGCAGAGTCCAAAGGCCTTCTTATATCAGCCTATGGATGGTTATTCCCAATCATTTCCCCATGCCAACATAATTTAAAAGGTATAAGCAATCACATTAACAATCGCTGTTTGTAACAGGAATAGGTAGATTCTATGCCAAAACATCTTTGCCGCAACTAATTGCTGAAAAAGTTCTCTAGTAAAGTCTTTAGTTCTATTATACTCTAGTGTGACCTCTCTATCTCAACCTTGTGTGGACAACACTGTCCTCCAATGCAATTTTGGTGTAGTCTGCAGGATTAAGAGAACAGTATGAGCCTCAGTGGCAAAAATCCAGAAGTTGCCAGCAGCTCTAGAGCTGTGTCTCGTAGTAACATAGTAACATAGTTTATAAGGCTGAAAAAAGACATCCGTCCATCTAGTTCAGCCTGTTATCCTGCAAGTTGATCCAGAGGAAGGCAAAAAAATTCCCTGTGAGGTAGAAGCCAATGTTCCATTCCAACTCCAATCAGGCAATCTGAATAACTCCCTGGACAACCAATGTCTAGTAAGTATAACCTGTAATATTATTACACTCCAGAAATATATCCAGGCCCCTCTTGAACTCGTTTAGTGAGTTCACGATCACTATGAGGCGATCCGCATTGGTGCAGCCATAATAAACATGTCCAAACTTGACGGACACAATATGTTGCTGTCCGACTTTGTAGAACTGCAGAGGATAGTGGCACGGCTGTATGAGGTACCCGCAGTCCAATCTGGCCTTGAAACCGCTGGAAGGTGACACCAAGCAAGCAGTGATTGTCATGCCCTTGGAACAATTAAATACTATGGATACTATTGTGGGCCACCTTGAGTCACTAGTTACTTCCACATCTGATTTGGGAAAGAAGTTCTATTCTAGAATGCAGCAGGATGGACATTCAGTATAGCAATTCTCTGTGGCTCTCCAGGTGTTGTGGAAGTGGCTCATAAAGAAGTATCAAGAGGGGTGCTCTGCTGTGCCTAGTGTGGTCTGCTACAAGATCAGTTTATCTCGGGGGCCACATGACCTAGTGAGCTCTATGAGATTATGGGCGACTGGAGGATTATGACTCCCAACAGGACATTGAGGTAGATTTATCAAAACTGGTGTAAAAGAAAAGTGGATTAGTTGCCCATAGCAACCAATCATATTCCACCTTTCATTTATCAGAGCTCCTATGGATAATGAAATTTGGAATCTGATTGGTTGCTATAGACAACTAAGCCACTTTTCCTTTACACTAGTTTTGATAAATCTACCCAATCGTGTGCAAAGCCATTGAGTTAACAAAAGATGAAGTGGAATATGCCTGTGTGGCTGAGAAGAGATACAGTACAAAGAGACTTATAGCAACATGTTCTATAAGTTTGCCAAGGACCTTCGTGAGTCCCTAAAATAACTTAAAGGGGCTGTATCATCTCAGAAATAAGGACATATCGCTAGCATATGCCCCCATTGTCTAATAAGTGCGGGTCCCACCTCTGGGACCCGCACCTATCTCATAAACAGACCCTTCAAAGTCACGGAGGACACACCGTGCATGTACAGCCACCCAGTACTCGGCTATTTATGGTGGCCCTGTAGAAATGAATGGAGGGCAGTGTGCCCTCCATGGCTTTCAAGGCTCAGTTTACGAGATAGGTGCAGGTCCCAGAGGTCCTAGCGATATGCCCCCATTGTCTAAGATGGGAACACCCCTTTAAAGGGGTTCTACAGTTTGTTTTAACTGATGATCTAACCTCTGGATAGATCATCAGCATCTGACCACCCGGGTCCGACACCCGGGACCCCTGCCGATCAGCTGTTTGAGAAGGCAGTGGTGCTTCAGCAGCGCCGTGGCCTTCTCACTGTTTACTGCTGGCCCAGTGATGTCACGACTAGTTTCAACTGGCCTGGGCGGGGCTAAGCTCCATTCAAGTGAACAGCGCTTTGCCCTGCCCAGGCCAGTTGATACTAGTCTCGACATCACTGGGTCAGTGGTAAACAGTGAGAAGGCTGGAGAGCTGCTGCCTTCTCAAACAGCTGATCGGCGGGGGTTCCGGGTGTACAACATTCAACACAACCTGATGAATGTTGCAAATAACAAAAAATAAAAACGGTGCAAAAACAGATATTTCTTGTTATCTTGCCTCACAAAAAGTGTAATATAGAGCAACCAAAAATCACATGTACCCTAAACTAGTACCAACAATACTGCTACCCTATCACGTAGTTTCTAAAATGGGGCCACTTTTTGGAGTTTCTACTCTAGGGGTGCATCAGGGAGGCTTCAAATGGGACATGGTGTAAAAAAAAAAAAAACAGTCCAGCAAAATCTGCCTTCCAAAAACCGTATGGAAAACCCCCCACCATGCAATAGCTGAGACTGCAACACCAGATAGCAAGGAACAGGGAGCAGGTCACCTCCTAATGTAACCCTGAGCTCTCCCTAGACTCCTAGCGCATGAGCCGCCTCAGAAGGTAAGGGGGCTCATGCTCACCAACCTAGGACCCTGCTATCCCTGCTACGCCCTAGGTCTAATGACAGGACAGAGACTACCTGTGCATCCACGACACGGATGAAAGGCGTCTCCAGAGGCCCAGTAGCAGACAGGATGTAAGACTACGGGTGAAGCAGTACGGCAGGTAAGTCCCACAGCAACATAACCATGCTATCCACACTTACCTGCCGCAGCCGAGATGGACGGAGGCTCCAGGCTGGGAAACCCACAGTCTTGCCTTTGCTTAACCCCTCCGGGAAAACACGCCCCTTCCGGAGCCGTCACACACCACAATCAAACCTCCCAAACAAAACCCACACCATAACTACATACACCAGGTGGGGGGAGGAATGACAGAAACACACCGGAGGGGACAACAGACACAGCAAAGGAAACAGAATAATAAATAAGGGTGACTCACACAGACGTAATCACAAGCAGCCCGGGAACAGAGCTCCACACCAAGCTGACAACACAAATCAAACTGACCTTCAGGCTCCGCCACACTAACATATAAGGAGGCCTGAGGTCACACCCACCACACCTACCAGACACACCTTAGGAAGGAAGTTAACCCTTCCAACACCAGGGAAGGAAGAGAAGTACGCTACACCTTAAGTGGAGCGTGTGGACTGCTGGGGGCGCACGAGACAACCAAACAAGGACCGTGTTTTAATTTCGGCAGTATTCCATTTATTTATAAGACAGATGAGCCGTGACACTCTCCTAACCTTCCCGGCTCAGACTTGATAAAGGGGACTTTACCCCGAAACGCGTTGTCTTATAAATAAATGGAATACTGCCGAAATTAAAACACGGTCCTTGTTTGGTTGTCCTTGATTACGTCTGTGTGAGTCACCCTTATTTATTATTCTGTTTCCTTTGCTGTGTCTGTTGTCCCCTCCGGTGTGTTTCTGTCACTTAAGGTGTAGCGTACTTCTCTTCATTTCCATTACCCTAGTGGCAGGGTGGCCCCTGCCCAAAGGTGTTAGGACGGATCTTGGCTGCACCAACCATCCCTTGTCTATACTTGATCTCCATTGCAGTTGCATCCATTTGATGCAACCGCAGTAGGTGAGCAAACCATTTCTTTCATTAGAAATTTGTTTGTTTGAATTTACTTACCCTATGAGCGCCTTCTCTATCCCATTGGCCATCATTTGCAACACCAGGGAAGGGAAGACATCAACTTAAAGGGGAAGTGCATACAACTCAAACCCTGTGCACACCAAACAGGGAATGTGCACACATATAAACACACATTGCCCGAGGCAACCGCATGCATTGACAGTGAGCCGCCTAGCAACAAGCTCAGGCTGCTACACTGCCAACAACACCACGTTGCCAGAGGCAACCGCATGCATTGACAGTGAGCCACCTAGCAACAAGCTCAGGCTGCTACACTGCCAACAACACCACATTGCCAGCGGCAACCGCACGTGAGGCTACCAACTAACAGCCCTTACCTGTGGTAAACAACCAACCTGGCCGCTGGCAACTGCATGCGGCTCTAAGAGTCACGACCATGTCCATAGTGGTGACAGTCCCCGTACAGCTGTTTACGACCACATATGGGGTGTTTCTGTAAACTACAGAATCAGGGCCATAAATATTGAGTTTTGTTTGGCTGTCAACCCTTGCTTTGTTCCTGGGAAAAATGGATTAAAATAGAAAATTTGCCAAATTGAAATTCAGAAATTTCATCTCCATTTGCCAATAATTCTTGTGGAACACCTAAAGGGTTAAGGATGTTTGTAAAATCTGTTTTGAATACCTTGAGGGGTGTAGTTTCTAAAATGGGGTCACTTTTATGGATTTTCGACTCTAGGGTTGCATCAGGAGGCTTCAAATGTGACATGTTGTCAAAAAAAACAGTCCAGCAAAATCTGCCTTCCAAAAACCATATGGCATTCCTTTCCTTCTGCGCTCTGCCGTGTGCCCGTACAGCGGTTTACGACCACATATGGAGTGTTTCTGTAAACTACAGAATCAGGGCCATAAATATTGAGTTTGGTTTGGCTGTTAACCCTTGCTTTGTAACTGGAAAAAAATTATTAAAATTGAAAATCTGCCAAAAAAGTGAAATTTTGAAATTGTATCTCTATTTTCCATTAATTCTTGTGGAACACCTAAAGTGTTAACAAAGTTTGTAAAATCAGTTTTGAATAGCTTGAAGGGTGTAGTTTTTTGGGTGGTTTCTATTATGTAAGCCTCGCAAAGTGACTTCAGACCTGAACTGGTCCCTAAAAATTGGGTTTTTGAAAATTTCTGAACTATTTCAAGATTTGCTTCTAAACTTCTAAGCCTTGTAACATCCCCCAAAAATAAAATATCATTCCCAAAATGATCCAAACATAAAGTAGACATATGGGGAATGTAAAGTAATAACTATTTGTGTAGGTATTACTATGTATTATAGAAGTAGAGAAATTGAAACTTGGAAATTTGCAATTTGTTACAAAGTTTTGGTAAATTTGGTATTTTTTTATAAATAAAAATGATTTTTTTTTTTTTTACTTCATTTTACCAGTGTCATGAAGTATAATATGTGATGAAAAAAACTATCTCAGAATGGCCTGGATAAGTCAAAGCGTTTTAAAGTTATCAGCACTTAAAGTGACACTGGTCAGATTTGCAAACAATGGCCAAGTCTTTAAGGTGAAATAGGGCTGAGTCCTTAAGGGGTTAAGGGTGAGATCTCTCAATTGAGGCACCCAGATGAAATAACTGTGTGGAGAACCTGTAAGCTACTTGGCCCAGTCACACCCCTTTAAACTAGGAACACCCGCTGCTGAGGGCCAAATGGTGGAATCCCATCCTAAGGGTCCTCCTTCTTCCCCAGGAAATATTGCTGGACATTGTTGTCATGGTTTAGGCATATATAAATAGACTGTCAGTGGCACGTCTGAGAAATACAGGGTCCAAGTTCACAACGATGTCCAGCCAACTTTACCAGACTTGCTTCCAGAATCAATATGCACTTGAGCCTCCCTGGGTTAACCTTACATCCGCTAATAATTTGCCCATTCTGGTGGTAGTAGCCACCTAGATGGATGTGGAGCTGTTTGAGAGGGTATTTAAACAGAAGGGCATTGTAGTGGTACAAGACTGTGACCAGGTTGGAGTGGGCATGAATATTCTGGCAGGTTGCATATGAAAGGGCTAGGTGAGGGATATGATAAGCGCAAAGATATTACCCAAGAGGAAGACCCCACTGCAATTCCAGCAAACATGGGTGCAACAGAGCTAGTTTGCTGCAAAAGTGCCATGCACATTCACTCCTAGCCTCCTAGCAACAGATCACTATATCCTTGGTTGTGGGTACTCATAACAAGCTAAGAAGAGCACCGGTACTAATGATGCCTCCAGCCACAGAAAAGACCACCTGGACTGTTGATGTTTTGGCTTCTTTGTTACACAAGGAACGGCATGACATGATCCCGGCTTTCTCATTCTGTTTGTATTGCTGCACAGTGCTTGTTGAGGCCTACATGCTGTAGGAACACTGTGACTGGTGCCTAGTGGCCGGAGGGGTGTGGGGTTTGTGGTGCTCCTAGGCTGGATTATGTCTGGCACGAGCCCATTATGTTACCTGTTGACTGCAATTTGGCACATTTGACTCGGTGCGATCGTTGTTTCAGTCCTGCTACTGGGCCTGCTGCTCCAGTTTGGACCTTTCAGCCCATCCTGTGATCCTGTGGGCTTGTTTGGATGGTGAAGTAACATAGTAACATAACAGCTCATTTATTATTCTGAAATAAGCCTAAATTAGGCGTATTTCAGGCGCAGATAGCGGCTCAACGGTTAGTTGTGCCACTATCTGTGACTTCTCCCTGCTCACACCAGGTCTAAAATTGTGGGTATAGCATGAGTGGTGAAGGAGAGGGTCCTGTTTTAGGCATAGAAGAAGGTCTAAATGTAAGACTGGCAGAGGACGTGTCTTGCTGTAGCAGTGCTCTCCCTGAACTGACATCCCCCTCATCTGCCAACCTTGCAAACTTGTTGGGGTGTGTCAGATCAGGGCAAGCCTTTTTAACACTCTTCCCTCTACCCTGCCTTCTAACTGTTACCCATATAGCTACCTCACTTTCCTGATCTTCCATGCTACCATCCTCCCTCTCATATACCCCATTGACTGTCTGCTTAGACTTAAAGATGTTGAGACTCATAATGTTTGGAAAATGCTTGCAAATGGAGTCAGTGAGTGTTAAAAAGGATGTTTTCAAAATTGTGGAGGAGAATCGATGTTGCATACTAAAATAATGGATCTAGAAGACAGGTCCAGATGCTGCAATATTAAGATCATTCTATTACCAGAGAGAGATAAACAGAATGACCGTCACCATTTTACAATCATGGATTTTGAACAACTTAGGTAGAGAAAACGTCTCACCGCTATTTGGGGGAAAATGTGCCCACCATTTAGCGGGCAGCAACACAGTTTCTAGGGGTGCGCCTCGTGGTATGTTGGCAATATCCTAAGTTCTAAGGACAGACACATAATACCGTATATGCCGGCGTATAAGACGACTGGGCGTATAAGAGGACCCCCAACTTTTACACTGAAAATATAGAGTTTGGGATATACTCGCCGTATAAGACTACCCCTTTTTCAACACACAGCAGTACATTACTGCATCCCACCACCATCCCTGGGTACCTCTGCCATCCCTGAATCCCACCACCATCCCTGGGTACCACTGCCATCCCTGCATCCCACCACCATCCCTAGATACCACTGCCATCCCTGCATCCCACCACCATCCCTAGGTACCACCGCCATCCCATGGTATCACCACCATCCCTGCATCCCACCACCTTCCTTGTCCTCCCTCCCTGCCTCCCAGAACCTAAACATGTGCCACCTATACCCTGAACATGTTTTTGTTATGTTATTCTTCATATTCACATATGCACATCTGCGCCGCACTTAGATACGCCGCACGGAGATCTCGCACATGCTCAGGAACGAGATGCGAGTGGCCATGAGGATCCCGTGTATCCACGCTCGCCGCATGAAATCTTGCACATGCGTAGGAGCGAGATGCGAGAGGCCGGGAGGATGGCGGTACAAGGAGCATACAAGGTACAGAGCAGGGGGGAGGCATACAAGGTACAGAGCAGGCGGCGGTATGCAAGGTACAGCACAGGGGGGGCATATGCCGTGGGTTACATCGCAGCTCTCAGCTGCTGGGGATACAAGGCAATAGCCCAGGCTCTCTCTGTTGATAATTCGGGCGTCCCGGCACTGCAGCGCCCGCCATACCCGGCGTATAAGACGACACCCGACTTTTGAGAAGATTTTCATGTGTTAAAAAGTAGTCTTATACGCAGGAATATACAGTACTCAGAAATGCCAGGGAAAGTTCAGATCTACTTTATAATGGTAGTAAACTGTTGCTTTCAATTATTTAATAGATACTTCCTTGCATCTCAGCTTCAGATGCTGATGGAATAG
Organism: Bufo gargarizans; assembly: GCF_014858855.1. Classification (NCBI taxonomy): domain Eukaryota; kingdom Metazoa; phylum Chordata; class Amphibia; order Anura; family Bufonidae; genus Bufo; species Bufo gargarizans. The sequence goes on along the minus strand of NC_058083.1, from coordinate 373,853,798 downwards.
CATTCCAGCCCGGTACTGGCAGAGCTGGTGAGAAATCTGAATACTATGATCTATTCATGTTACTGGAGTTGGGACAATTGTCAGTAAGAGAAAATAGGAAATGTCTAACAAGTAAGTTAATCAATAAATGCTGGATCACTTTGAAACAAATGATTGGTATTAGGGGATCACTTGGGTTTACATAGTTGAGACAATCACTACTTAAAGGAGTTTTTACAAATGTCCTGAGTTATTTTGGAGGAGATTGGGTATTAATTATAGTATATTGCACAAGTGTCCAAGGAGGGTACTTTGATTCCATATGACCCTTTTAGGAAATTAGTGGATTGAATGGTGAGAATTGGTTTAGGTATTATCAATTATATTCTGCTTGTGTTTGAACTGGGTGCTGTTCTGCATTAATTACTTGGTTCAGCCTCAAGGAAGAATAGGTAAGATTTCACAAGTTTATAAATGAATTAATACTTTCTTAGATTAATTAATTGGGATATACCCGGCCTTAACAAAGAGCATTGGTATTGTATATATAGATATATGGGAAATTACACGTTAAATACAAATCACACTGTAACACTGAGCAAAATGTATAAGAAAAAATTGCCTTATCATTCTTGACGTGATCATACTGCAGCTGACTTTAAACATTTCTGTTGGTCTTGTGCCGGGGATGCGAACTTTTACTTTTGGCATTCAGTATATGATCCAACTCAAGCTAAACTAAAAATCAACATTGATATTTAATATGCAGAGTGTGATCCTGAATGATCTGGTTGGGGTGGGGTTTAAGTGGAGCCAAAGATATCTTGATTCTTGCTTCCAAAGTCCTGTTCCTGGCAAGATCAGCAAGTTCAGAGAGAATCTGCATGGTTAAACATGCACCAACTTATTAGCTTGGTATAATTTGGTAAATAAAGTAAGGAAATACGAAAAGATAGCCTACAAAAGTAGAAATAATCTTATTGGCTGGACAAATATATGGTCATCTTGGAATACATTTTAGAATCCCCCTTTTTTGTGTGTGTGTGTGTGTGTTTTCCCTCTCCCTTTCTCTTGGCATGATATGGGGTACTAGGGTTATATATCTTTGTACTGATTTATCTCGATGATATGTCACTGGGATGTCTCATATTATTTAACAGATATAATTTTTTGTATTTGAACAAACATGAAGCATCAGAGTTGCACCAGAACCGACTCAAGCGAACTTGTACTCTAAACAGGGAAGCACATTAGTTATCAAGGACCAAGGAAACAGTTCCGATAATTCCTGGACCTCAGATGGGGGAGCAGCAGCTGCACGGGTTAATCTCACAGATTGACCCCCATTTGCCAGTGCATGAAGTGAATCTGGAAGACCAGCAAGGACCTAGCAGAAATCTCCACAGGAACTAACTTCGACACTGCATCTTCTCAGCTAGAAAACCCTCTCTCTCAACCTGCTGAAAAAGGCTTGGCACCAGAAACTGTAAAAGAATATTGGATAGTTAACCCCAGTGCTTGAGACTGGGATGTTGAACAGAGGCCTGGATCTGAAGTGCACTCCCCCCCCCCCCCCCCCAGCTGCTGAAGAAGCAGAGGTACCCCCCTCAGTCTACACGGGGGTATGGCCAAGCCATCTTCGAGCCTTTGAAATGGGAGAGCAGGGACTGAAGTTAAAAAGCCGTGACTGCTGAAGAAGGCATGCAGGCCGCTGGGAGGCAGGTTGCTGTGTCAGTCTGTACCACTACATTAGTGCCACGGTTTTCCCAGGCCACTTTATGGTGATGCTCCATGTGTTGACGCAGGACCATGGGGCCAACATTAGCACTCTGACCAAGCTTTACCTTCTAGCAACATATCTTGCATATCACCACGCTAACGTCCCCCAATGACTTGATAGAAAATTCCCAATCTGCCGAGTATGGCATTTTACTCCGTGCTGAATGTCTGCCGCTGCCTGTAAGAACCTGTGCATCACTAGTTGTTTCCTGACAGGTAGGCTCTTGAGTAGCAGACGGTCTACCCCGGGCGCATTTGGCTCCAGATATCCCACTGCTTCCACCCTGCTGCTGTCCCATGGACCTGCTGCCACACTCATCATCCTGAAGATGATTCCCCCTATTCACCCTTCTCCCACATGTGATTGTCTACATCATGATTGACTACTGTCTAGTCACCATATGTAATCTTCATCAGTCTCATGGCCACGACCCTGACCGCTTGCAACACATGCTCCCACCCAACTGTCTTCATTGCTAGTTGTACACCTAAGGGTGGATCCAGTGGATCTCTCCTCCAACTCTGTGCTAGCCTGTATCTGCTGACTGTCCTCACTAAGCTTATCCTCAGTGAAAAGCGGAGCAGAGCTGGCAGCATTACTTCCTGAGCAGAAGGAGCAGTAAAACAGAGGTTGTTCTTGGGTCATGCCAACAAAGTGTGGTGTCAGAGGAACCCACCAATTCCTGGCTGTGTGTATCTGTTGTCACCTAAGATGATGTTGAAGAGTGAGTCAACCATTCCAATACAGCTGGATGACAGTGACAGCTCTTGCCTGTTGCTGAAGCTGCTACTACCACCACCCCTTTTTCTGCTACTACTTGTAACGGCTACAACAACATTTTTGCCACTGCCCATTTCTTTTGAGGTCCCAGGCAACTGTCTGTTGGCCATAGTGTGCAGTAACTGAATCAGCAATGTAACAAATTAACTTTGAATGGCGCAGCAGATAAACTAGAAAAACGTGCCTATATATTACACCACCTGTCGACAATGAGTCTGATGCACATATCAAAACAGATTAATTATGAAAGGTGCAGCAGATGAAATAAAAAAACGCACCTACATTGGTTTTCTTTCTGTTATTGTTTAAGTTATTTGCAAGACTTTGGTTTGTGTTCAGAGGTCTAAAAGCTCATATATTAGGTTCTGTCCTCAGACCCAGGCTCGGACTGGCCCACAGGGATACAGGGGAATCCACCGGTGGGCCCCTAGTTTCCCACCCCCGCACAAGTGGCACATAACACATATTCAATGTACAACACCTCAACCAGCCTATGTTCATATAGAAAACTTGTTAGATTATTTACTACTAGCAGAAGGACCTGGCTACGCACGGGTATATTTCATCTATTTCATTTAATGTTTGTGTGTGTCGTTAAAAGATATCGACAGTATACCCCATAACAGTGACCTCTACAGCACCCCGCCCCTTTAACAGTGAACTCCATAGTCCCCCACCCCTTAACACTCTACCCCCCACAGTGCCCCGCCACTTTAAAATTGGACCGCCACAACAGCCATTCCCTTAACTTTGACCTTCACAGCAGCCCGCACTCTTTAACAGTGAGTTTCACAGCACCCCACTCCCTTGACAGTGGCCTCCTCAGGGGCCCGCCCCTTAACAGTTACCTCCACAGTACCCCACTGCCTTAACAGTGACCTCACAGTACCCTAATACCCTGTTGCCATAACAGTGACCTCCGCAGCAGTTGCCTTTTAATAAAGGCCCCTGTCCCCTTAACAGTGACCTTCACAGTGGACTGACCCTCAACAGTAACATCCACAGTGATCGCCTCTTTAACAGTGACCTCCACAGGGCCCACCCCTTTAACAGTGACCTCCACAGCGCCCTGCCCCTTTAATCCTAGAGCTACACGAAGACATGTGTCGTGCAACATTTCGTCTCAACAATTTTTATAATGATTAGCTATGGTGTTGCACTGCGACATGTGACATGCTGCGACTGCAACACGACAGTTGATAAAATCCATCCAAGATGTATTTTTCTGCAACAGTCGCGTCGAAGTCGCATCATGTCAAATGTTGCAGTGCAACACCATAGACTATCATTATAAAAATTGTCACGCGACATTGGTGCGACATTAATGTAGCGCGACACATGTAGCAGTGTATTTGTGCCCTATGTGTCGTGCAGAACATACATACATACACACATATATACGTTCTTCCGTTCTTCTTTATAGCATAGAAGAATGGCGGCACTGACAAAAAATGGTTAGAAAGGTTGGGTGCACGTTCACTGGGGAATGAGCTGCTTACCCCTTGGTATATAAATAGAAAAACGAACAGCACTCCTGGAATCCGAAGAAAAGGTTTTTCTTTATTCACCCATGTGATGCATCCTTCTATACATATATATATATATATATATATATATAGATCCAGAAAAAGGACGGCACTCCGGTCTTGAAAAAGTGAAGTTAATCTTTAATCAACCTTGCGGTTGAAAGTTACTTTGGTTCTACCCGTAAAGGGTGTTATCCGTGTTATAACTGCATCAATTGTAAATTAATGCTGAGAGGCGACTCTTTTGTGCATCCCACTTCGGGACAGAGGTTTAAGATCAGACAGTACTTAACATGTGACTCCTCCTATGTTATTTATTTGCTGATGTGCCCATGTGGCCTCCTATATGTTGGGGAGACCACATGGGACGTCAAGACTCGTCTCAATCAACATAGGTTTTCTATCAGAAAACAAAAAATGGATCTCCCTGTATCCAAACATTTTACTGAAGCTAAACATGACCTGCGCTTTAGAATTTTGGAGCAAATATCTCTCTCAAGGCGAGGCTGTGACCGAATAAAACTTTAAAAAAAACGTGAGCTCTACTGGATTTACACACTTGGTACCCTTAAGCCACATGGTTTAAATGTAGAGTTTAGGATTGTCTAGTCATTGATTATGTGTCTTTTCTCCTGGTCCGATGACGTATGTGGAAAACAACATGTGCTATACAAAAATATAAAATATTTTCTCTTTTTTTTCTTTTTTCTGTAGGATATGACTTTGAAATACAGCATATGAATGTTCACATATGGCGATGACTGTAGGAATCTTGTTGGCGATCCTTCTTCTTCTTTTCTTTTCTTTTTTGCATTTTACAGTATGTATAATTAATGCTTGAGGACAGTCACTGTCTGTGGGATGGTGCAACTCCAGCCCCTTCTGGGACTTGGATTGCATCTACACAGACGGAAGCTGCTGCCCTATTTAATATAAATATAATATGGATACAGTATGAGCCCCGATGCAGTTTGGTCCGTGCCTCTCCAGCGGACAGTGGTTTTTGGATCCAAATCCCACTTTATTGCTGTGAGTGACATGGAGCGGATGTGCTGTTATTCTGGACTACTGGGTGATAACGGTGTGACTACCGTACCGCCACGTAGATACAGATATCCTATTGGTGACCGACGTTGACCCGCCGGCCCCCAATGTTTGGATCAGCTCTGTCTGCTAGATGCTGCGGTGCTCAGGCATTGTACGAGTGCCTGTCAAATCTACATGGGCGGTGTTTTGGCACACGCATGCGCCCTGAAGCAATGTTCTAAAGTGGCCATTTTTGATGTGGTTTGCACGTCTTGTATTACCACTGTGAATCTCGCGATAGCGGTCGGAGCGGCGCATGCACCGTTTTCCTTTCCGGACGCCAACAAGCTCCCATCATGTCCATTTCGCCTGAAGTGATTCATTCAAAGGTTTTTAATTTATATTATGTTAAACACATTTGTTCACTTGTCACCTGTGATTAATAATTATGGAGTTTTAGCGATTCTGTATTGTTTTTATTGCACTATGAAATTTTTATGAATATATTGATAATGCTGCTATATTGAACCATGTTGGTACACTGATAACTTTTGTAATATGGCTGTAATATTTATGCATTTGCACTTTATTATATGATGTATCAATTTGTATTTAGTTAAATCACTTGCTCTATATATAAATGTAATTTGGCACATGTTACTCAGCTGGAAAAAGGCTCCATAGAGAGAGCTGAAACGTCGCTGATGAGTGAATAAACCGTCCACTTTTTCACAATCATCTGGAGTGCTGCCTTCTTTTTGCTACATTATCCATACCTGGGACCTTGGTCACAGGTCCCTTAGGAGGATTTTTTGTACCCACATCTTTGTGTGCTGCTTCTCTTTTTTCTATTTTTATATATATATATATATATATCTATATATATATATATAGATATAGATATAGATATAGATATTTGAATGTAGGGCAAGATCAAAAATAATATGTGTCATTTATTTATATTTATTGCCCAAATGTTGATCAATTAGGTTTTCTGAAGCATGTACTAGAGAAGTTGGACTCCTTTAAAGGGAGGTTATTGATAGTGGGAGGTAATCTGAATATCACCTTGGAACCCTCCACAGACTGTACTAGTGGTACTACACACCTAGCTTACAGGCGTCTCAGGGCTATTAATAAAAAACTTCATCACTACCAACTAATAGATGTTTGAAGGATGGATAACCCAAAAAATCATGATTATTCATTTAACTCGAGGATACATAACTCCTATACCAGAATTGAATACTTTCTTACACCTCATTGTAACTTAGAGAAGGTTGTAAAAGCTTCATATGGCAATATCCATTTATATGATCTTGCCCCAATATTTATGGCCCTGCTTTTGGATGACCAACTAGTTAATATGTGCACATTGTCTCTTAACGGCTCCCTGTTGAAAGGATATAGAACACATAGCTAAACATCTAAAAGTATTCTTCCAAGAAAATTTAGAGGGTAAACCCTGTGACGCGACGATATGGGAAACACACAAAGCTGTAATGAGGGGTTTATTTATTCAACTGGGTGCAAAAAAGGGAAAGACTCCAAAAGATTACTGAGACCCTACAAAGAATTAGGCAGCTTGAATCTGCACATAAAGCTTCCTTGCAACGTAAGACTGAATTAGTACTAATCTCCCTGAGAATCGCTCTGGGTGAACTTCTAAATGAAAATTTGGAGAGATATTTCTTTATGCATCATTACAAAAATTACATAGAGGCTAACAAATGTGGCAAGAGACACAGATTAGTGCAAAAAAATAAATAAAATTGCATATATCGAAAATGAAAGATGAAAAGAGTATAGAACATCACAAGACTAAGGATACAGCATCCACATTATGTAACTTTTACAAAAAGTTGTCTAAGATCTATAAAAATAACACTTGCGAGAACTCTCTGAAAAGGAATATAAAAAATTATCTAAATTTGCCCGCTCTTTCAGCTTCACAGAAGAAAGCATTAGAAAGACCCTTTTCTAACGAGGAAATTGTGACTGCCATCAAACAGATCCCCTCAGGAAAGTGCCCCAGCTCAGATGGTTTTTCCATGTACTACTACTTTAAAAATATACGGATATCTTGTCTCCTCACCTAACACTTACCGTACTTTAATGGAATTGGTATAACAGACTCATTTAGAAAAGTATAATTGTTGGTCCATATTACAGTAATACCCAAAGAAGACAAAGACAGTTCCCTGTGTGGGAGTTATAGACCTATTTCCCTCTTCAATCACAATATTAAGATATATGCTAAATTAATAGCCCTTAGATTACAACCCCTATTGCCATACTTAATTAATGTTGATCAGGTGGGATTCATTGCAGGGAGGGAGGCAAAAGATAATGTGATTATATACAGTATGCCAATAAATCCAATTTTAAAACAGGTCTAATTTCAACAATGCTGAGAAAGCTTTTGACAGATTAGGATGGAATTTTTTAAAGTTTAACATGCCCCTAATTTACATTAAAAAAAAAATGGCTTTCTACACTTCCCCTTCAGTCCTAATTCAAATAAATGGTACACATTCACCCACCTTCTCAATTATGAATGGTTCAAGACAGGGGTGTCCCCTTCCCCCTTTTATTTATAGCAGACAACCTATTCATTGTGTCTGAACCCCTTACTTCCATCCCCAAATTAATGAACAAGTTAGGGTACTTTCACACTTGCATTATTCTTTTCTGGCATTAAGTTCCATCCTAGGGGCTCTATACCGGAAAAGAACTGATCAGTTTTATCCTAATGCATTCTGAAAGGAGAGCATTCTGTTCAGGATGCATCAGGATGTCTTCAGTTCAGTCTTTTTGCCTTTTCAGGACGGAGATAATACCGTAGCATGCTGCGGTTTTATTTCCATCCAAAATTCTGGAACACTCGCTGGAATGCTGGATACGGCATTTTTTTCCATTGACATGCATTACTGTCGGATCTAGCCCCGAGTGTTCCAGCAAAACTGATCTGGCATTTAAAAAAATTTGAAAAAAATAAATGATGGATCAGTTTTTTCGGATGACACCGGAGAGACGGATCCCGCATTTCAATGCATTTGTCATACGAATCAGGATCCAGGTCCGTCTGACAAATGCCATCAGTTTGCATGCGTTTTGACGGATCCAGCAGGCAGTTCCGGCAACGGAACTGCCTGCCGGAATCCTCTGCCGCAAGTGTGAAAGTACCCTTAGACTTTTTATAGTTCTCTATCAAACTATAAAATTAACTTTAAATCTTTACCATTCAATATAAATGTTGAAGGCAGCTTTTGGAAAGACATTTTCTCAATCAGTTCACTCAAACCAATTATATCCTCTTTTAAATACCTTTGAATTAATCTAACAACCTTGCATTCAGATCTGTTTTCTCTAAATTTCCCCCTATTATTAGGCAAGATTGAGAAAGAACTCAGAAACTGAAGAGATCTTTATGTGACATGGTTCAGAAGAAATAATTTGATAAAAATTACTTTACCAAAAATGCTTCACCTATTCAATTGCATTCACATAGTTTTACCTTTTTCCTAAAAAGATGAAACACATAATCCTTTCGTTTGTTTTAAAAGAGGGCCACAGCAAAGTCACCTATAAAACCCTAATTAGACCGAAAGATAAAGGCGGAGTTGGTTTGCCCGATTTCAAAAGATACTGGAGGGCCACTTATATTTCCAGAGACCTAGAGTGGTTTGTTACTCCCTCTAGAAAACTACAGTGTGGCCTAGCTAGCCCTTATGCTATAGCACAAAGTTACTGAGAATAAGAGGTATTCCACTCTGTTAGCCTGGACACACCTGTCGGTGTATTGATTTCCAGAAAACTCAGACGCCTTTCAGTAAAACCTAACAAAGACCCCAAATTACACTGTAACCCAGCTGTTGAAAAACAACACATCATTACCATATCAGGACCTTAATGCGCTAATTGGTGAAGGTAATTTTAATTTGTGTGAATATAATAAGAGTTGAACGAAGTTTTCAAAAATGTGATTTGGTTCAAATTATTTAGTCACAAAGCGGTGTACATCACTGAGCATTGTAGAAACATGTATAGCTAGTCCGGTGTGCTAGTGAAACAGTTACTGTGCGTCATTATGATAGGCATCACTCTTAAGCCTCATTCACATGTCAGTGTTTCAGTCAGTGATTTCAATCAGTGATTGTGAGCCAAAACCAGGTGTGGCTCTAAACACAGAACAGGTGCAGATCATTCCTTTATACCTCATGTCTATGGAGGCTCCAATCCTGGTTTTGTCTCACAATCACTGATGGAAATCACTGGCCAAAATACTGATGTTAAGCATCAGTGTTTTGGCGTTAGAGGCTTTAGTGAGGCTTTAAAGTCAGTAAACACTTCAAATATTTTGTCAGTTACGGGTCAAAAACTGACCAAATAACTGAAATGTGAACTCAGCTATAAAGGTCAATGTTAGCATCAGGTAGGGGTGTAGCAATAGGGGGTTGTCAGGGAACCATGAACCAGACGTACACAAGAGATAAGTGGAAATAAGAAGGCTTTATTGAAACTCAAGCTGTAAGCAAAAGTCCAAGCGGATGGCTAAACCGAAGCAGGGTCTTGCGAAGCCAGAAGTCAGGAACCAGAAGGGTAGTCAGACGAAGCCTGGATCAGGAACCAGCAGGGTAGTCAGACGAAGCCTGGATCAGGAACCAGCAGGGTAGTCAGACGAAGCCAGGATCAGGAACCAGAAGGGTAGTCAGACGAAGCCAGGATCAGGAACCAGAAGGGTAGTCAGACGAAGCCAGGATCAGGAACCAGAAGCAGCAGCAGTCTTAGAAGCATGTGAACACAGGAGGACCAAGCAGGGAACTGAAGCCACAGACCTCCTATATATATATGAGCTGGGCATCCAGCTCCTCCCAGTGGGAAGGAGAAGCCGCAGGGTGGGAGGCTACAAGAAACCCAGAAACCAAGATGGCCGCCAGCACATGTCAAACGAAGGAGAACAGCAAGAAGGTAAGACCATGACAGTACCTCCCCCTCAAGGGCCCCTCCTCCGCGGAGTAAGGACCGGTTTCTGAGGGAAGCGTGCGTGGAAGGCTCGGAGCAAGGCAGGAGCATGGACATCTGCGGAGGGAACCCAGGAACGCTCCTCTGGACCATAACCACGCCAATGGACCAAAAACTGCACCCGACCGCGGACCAGGCGTGAGTCCAGGATATTGCTCACTTCATACTCCTCACGATTGCCCACTTGGACCGGACGAGGCCGAGGAACCGAGGAAGTGAAACGATTACACACCAGTGGCTTCAACAGGGAGACATGAAACACGTTGGAGATCCGCATGCCAGGAGGAAGCGCGAGGGCATAGGCTACCGGGTTTACCCTGCGAAGCACTCGGAAGGGACCAACAAAGCGAGGCGCCAGCTTGGGAGTGGGCACTCGAAGGTTGAGGTTGCGGGTGGACAACCATACGCGGTCTCCGACCTGGTAGGAAGGAGCGGGCGCTCGTCTGCGATCAGCCTGGAGTCTCTGGCGCTGCGCAGAGACCTCAAGGGACCTCTGGATCTGTACCCAAGAAGCACGTAGAACGGAAAGGTGATCCTTCACAGCCGGAATATCCTGGGGAGAGAATACCTCCGGTAACACGGCAGGTTGGAACCCATAATTGGCCATGAAGGGAGACGTCCCAGAGGAAGAGTTCACCGCCGTGTTCCTGGCAAACTCAGCCCAAGGCAGGAGGTCAACCCAATTGTCTTGGTGATCGGAGACATAGCAACGAAGGAATTGCTCCAAGGCCTGATTGGATCGTTCTGCGGCCCCATTGGACTGAGGGTGGTAGGCCGAGGAGAAAGAGAGATGAATCCCCAACTGGGAGCAAAAGGCGCGCCAGAACCTGGACACAAACTGACTCCCCCGATCCGACACAATCTCCTTGGGCAAACCGTGCAACCGGAAGACCTCCCTGGCAAAAATCGAGGCCAACTCTTGTACAGAGGGTAACTTCTTGAGAGGAACACAGTGGCACATTTTGGAAAACCGATCCACAATCATGAGAATGACCGTATGGCCTCGGGATGCAGGGAGGTCCACAATGAAATCCATCCCCAGGTGTGACCATGGACGCTCCCCGGTGGCTATGGGTTGCAAAAGACCCAACGGAAGGTGCCGAGGGGACTTACTCTGGGCACAAACGGAGCATGCCGCTACATATGCGGCGATGTCGGAACGTAGAGAAGGCCACCAGAACAGACGTGAAACAGCCCAGGACAGCTGATTCTTTCCAGGATGCCCCGCGGCCTTGGAGTTATGGTAGGTTCGCAACAACCGAGTGCGCAACTCCTCAGGCACAAAACATCTGCCGTTGGGTCTCCCAGAGGGAGCACCAGATTGAGCCGCCAAAATCTGCTCACCCAGGGGAGAGGTCAGGCTGGTGCGAATAGCGGCCAGGATCTGATTCGGAGGTATGACCGAAGTCGGAATCGACTCCTCCCCGGACAGCTCGGAGTACTGCCGTGATAAGGCATCCGCTCTGATGTTCTTGGAACCGGGTAGGTAGGAGACCACGTAATTAAAACGTGACAAGAACAGAGCCCATCTGGCCTGACGTGGTGTCAATCTCTTGGCCTCAGAGAGGTAGGTCAGATTCTTGTGGTCCGTCAGGATGAGAACCGGAACCACCGAGCCCTCGAGCAAGTGCCTCCATTCTTTAAGGGCCTGCACGATGGCCAATAACTCCCTGTCACCAATCTGATAGTTGCACTCCGCGGAAGACAGTTTCCGGGAGTAAAACCCACAAGGAAGCAGAGGACCCTCTGGTGTTCTACGCTGAGACAGGAGGGCGCCTACTCCCGTCTCAGACGCGTCCACCTCGAGGACAAAAGGCAACCCAGGGTTGGGATGCGACAGAATCGGAGCCGACACAAAGGCGGACTTTAGAGCCTCAAAAGCTCGGATGGCCTCGAGCGGCCAGACCTGGGGATTACTGCCCTTCCTGGTCAGATCCGTGAGAGGCTTGGCTAGCATGGAAAAGTCCCTGATGAACTTCCGATAATAATTGGCGAAGCCCAAAAAGCGCTGCAGGGCACGAAGCCCACTGGGCTGGGGCCACTGTAAGACAGCCGAAACCTTCTCAGGATCCATGGAGAACCCCTCAGCGGAAATGATGTAACCTAAGAAGGTTACCTGGGATCGGTGAAATTCGCATTTCTCAAGCTTACCGAACAGCTTGTTCTCTCGTAAGCGTTGCAACACTCGTCTGACATCCAGAATGTGGGCCTCCATGGATTCAGAATATACCAAGATGTCATCCAAATAGACCACCACACACTGCTGCAACAGGTCACGGAAAACATCGTTGATGAATTCCTGGAAGACTGCGGGCGCATTGCACAACCCAAAGGGCATAACCAAGGATTCATAATGACCGGTCCTGGTGTTAAACGCGGTCTTCCACTCATCGCCCGCCTTGATCCTTACCAGGTTATATGCCGCCCTCAGGTCGAGTTTGGTAAAGACTGTGGCCCCTTTGAGGCGATCGAACAGCTCGGAAATCAAGGGTATCGGGTAAGCGTTCTTGATCGTGATGCGATTGAGACCCCTGTAGTCGATGCAAGGCCTCAACTCACCGCCCTTCTTTTTCACAAAGAAAAATCCAGCCCCTGCCGGGGACGAGGATTTGCGAATGTGTCCGCGTGAAAGCGCCTCCCTCACGTACTCCTCCATGGCCTCATTCTCCGCTACCGACAGTGGATAGACTTTGCCACGAGGAGGAACGGCACCAGATTGTAACTCTATGGCACAATCGTATGGGCGGTGCGGAGGTAGGGCAACCGCACGCACCTTATCGAATACATCCCGGTACTCCTCGTATTCAGGAGGCAACAGAGAGTCCGAGGAAGTACACAGCAACTTGACAGGCCCATGGATGCAACTAGCCCCACACTGCGGTGACCACGAGAGGATCTCGGCCGATCTCCAATCGAAAGTCGGATTATGCTTCTGGAGCCAGGGGTACCCCAAGACCACCGAGTAGTGTGGAGACGAAATAACCTGGAGACAGACCGACTCTCTGTGAACGGCACCAATGGCCATCCCCACTGGAAGGGTCTCCTGAGTCACGTGTGGCGGCAGAAGGGGTCTGCCGTCTATCGCCTCAAGAGCCAGTGGGGAACCTCGAGGCTGCAGAGGAATGGAATTGGCGGCAGCGAACACACTATCAATGAACAAACCACCAGCACCAGAGTCCACCAACGCCTGGGTCGTCACCAAGCCCCCGACCCAGGAGAGGACAACAGTAATCAGTGGTTTGTCAACACGGGAAACCGGGGACGAGGAGACTCCACCCAAGATCTGCCCCCGACAGGATCTCAGGTGCGAGCGTTTCCCGGACGGTTCGGGCATGCCAACCGAAAATGCCCACCGAGACCACAGTACATGCATCGGCCCTCGCGTCTCCAGAGTACCCTCTCCCCCTCGGACAGGCGAGCAAACCCCAGCTGCATGGGTTCACCCCCAGACAAGTCATCCCCAGGAGGCGTGGGAGGAGAGGGAGGCACGGGTGGGACAGCAAACGTAGGCGCCAATCTGTTAGAAGACCTCCGCAGGCTCTCCTTAAAGGAAGGTCTCTCCCTGAGTCTGGTGTCAATCAAAATCAGGAAAGAAATAAGGGACTCGAGCTCCACTGGTAGGTCCTTAGCTGCAACCTCATCCTTCAAGGCATCCGAGAGACCATGAGAGAAAGCAGCGACCAGAGCCTCATTATTCCAGCCCACCTCTGCTGCCAGGGTACGAAACTCAATGGCGTATTCAGCTACGGATCGTGAACCCTGTCTGATGGACATAAGGAGCTTCGCAGCAGAGGCAGCACGAGCCGGCACATCGAATACCTTCCAAAGAGAAGCAACAAAACCGGAAAACTCGGCAACTACCGGATTGTTGTTCTCCCATAAAGGGCTGGCCCAGGCCAAGGCCTTGTCCGAGAGCAGCGAGATCAAGAAGCCCACCTTTGATCTCTCAGTAGGAAAGGCATGTGGCAGCAACTCGAAATAAATGCCCACCTGGTTAAGGAAACCTCGGCACTGAGTTGGCTCTCCCCCCAAAGCGCTGTGGAAGATGGGCAGAACCGGTCATACCCCGAAACACCGCAGGCGCAGCAACAGGTGTCGGGGTAGACTCTGGCGCAACAACCGGAGCTGCAGTAGGAGCGGGCCCAGGAGCGACAACCGACCCATCGGCAACGGAAGCTAAATGAGCCGTGCGTTCAAGCAGGGTTTGCAACGCCACAGCGAACCGACCCAACAGGTGATCCTGCTGATCAAGTCTGGCAACCAGCGTAGGTAGCGAGGATGGCCCTGTACCGTCAGAATTCATGGCTTGGTCCTAATGTCAGGGAACCATGAACCAGACGTACACAAGAGATAAGTGGAAATAAGAAGGCTTTATTGAAACTCAAGCTGTAAGCAAAAGTCCAAGCGGATGGCTAAACCGAAGCAGGGTCTTGCGAAGCCAGAAGTCAGGAACCAGAAAGGTAGTCAGACGAAGCCTGGATCAGGAACCAGCAGGGTAGTCAGACGAAGCCTGGATCAGGAACCAGCAGGGTAGTCAGACGAAGCCAGGATCAGGAACCAGAAGGGTAGTCAGACGAAGCCAGGATCAGGAACCAGAAGGGTAGTCAGACGAAGCCAGGATCAGGAACCAGAAGCAGCAGCAGTCTTAGAAGCATGTGAACACAGGAGGACCAAGCAGGGAACTGAAGCCACAGACCTCCTATATATATATGAGCTGGGCATCCAGCTCCTCCCAGTGGGAAGGAGAAGCCGCAGGGTGGGAGGCTACAAGAAACCCAGAAACCAAGATGGCCGCCAGCACATGTCAAACGAAGGAGAACAGCAAGAAGGTAAGACCATGACAGGGGTGCAGAGGTAGCAGTCACTACCAGGCCCAGGAGCCTGAAGGGGCCCAAAGACCTTTGTGCCACATAAGAAGATACTGGTATTACAAAAAGCGCATAGTGATCAAGTTACACATCTGGCTGGAGGGAAGGGGTTAGGTCAAGAATTTTCCCTTGAGGAAGCAACTTGTGAAACGTGCATTGGGGTCTGAGCCACATTGGTGTCACAAATACAGGGGAGGGGAAGGACACAGAACTAGGCCTCAAGGCTAGGGAGAGGGAAAAGCTCACCTCCTATGAAGCCCCTAAACCTGGCCCCGACAACTCTGTCAGTATGTATAGACCCTGAAGGTGGGAAAATACATATGCCGTAACCTAGACCCTAGGAGCCCTGAAATGCCCTAGGTAGTGGCAGAGAAGGAGACTACTGGTTCCTTCCCAGGTGAATGAACCAGCGTCTCCCTGAGGCCTAGTAACAACAAGCACAGGGGAACAACCAAATACAAAGAGAAGTACAATTTATCTTATAGAAAATGGATGAGCTGGAACACAGGTAAGGTCTGCACACTAACTCTTCCAAATCCAAGCAGAGAATATCAACCGCATGGTATGAAGTGTGAGACCAAACTAAGTAGGGAATGTAGTAATGACCACGGGCTGCACCTGACCAGAGGTGAGGTCATTACCAAACCACAACACTGAGAATCAAGAGACTGTCAGTTAACATCACATGCAGTCAGTCTCTCCGATCTTCTAATCTCTGTCACAGAAGGCACCGTGACAATTGGTCTGTGTGAGGAATATGGATTAATATTTACTGTCAGCCATGTTCCCACACCAACCATCTGCTGAAAGGTAGCAGAGGCAGTGAGCTCCAGAGAGGGTGCCCTGCTTCAAAGCCCAGCCAACTGGCAGAGAACTTCTTGCAAGCCACCTTTGTTTACAATTTTACACATCCATTCAGCCAACGAGGAACCCAGGTAATGGAACAGGAAATACCTCTCTGCAGGGGATCTAAGCCAGACCCCAGTTCAGTCAGAATTATCAGGGGCTTCATAAGGAATTATGAATCGCCCAGCAATCACAGGCACAACCTGGATACATATTTGTGTCCCTATGGCCACCATGAACAGGGCTGTCAGGATTCGTACCCGTGACCAGCCACATCCCAGGCGGTAGCCCTGCTTACTAGGCTACCGTCCTCTCTGGACATTCCTTCCTGAAGCCTATTATTTACCCTCAGTCTTGCCAAGCCTTGCTCATCACCCTTGATTCCCCACACCTAGTACTTCCCTATATAAGTCCAGCCCCTTGCACTCCAGCTTGCTGATTATTGAGCTCCTGAGCCTTGATCAAGCTTCTCCTCATTTGCTGCTCTTGCTACTACTGGAAATCCACTGCTGACCAGGAATTGACTATCGACTACTCTTCTGATTTGTCCCTACCTACTGAACTGCTACCACCGTTGACATCCGGATTGTCTGACCACGCTTACTGCCGCCTGCCCTGACCCACCGCCTGCCTACCGACTACGCCTCTGCCAGACTTCCTGCACCTACTACCTGCCTGCGGTCCTTGCCACTGGGCTCCACTCCTACCTCCAGCCAGCTGTCCTCTGACTCAGGTGAGCCTGTAGGACTGTTACAGAATAATCAGCCACACTATGGAGTCCGCAATGGCCACTCTGCGTAAGCAGGTCTCTGAAATTCAAGAATTTGGTACTACATATCAGGAGAAATTTGCCCAGCTCCAAGGCGTAGTCCAAAGCCAACAGAGCGAAATTATTGAACTACAGAGGCAACTCGTGGACGTCCGCGGCACAGCCGCAGACACCCGCATGCCACTTCAATCAAGATTCGGTGGCGACAGACGCCAGTATCGGGGGTTTGTAAACCAATGCCGCATCTACAAACCGGATTCCAAAAAAGTTGGGACACTATACAAATCGTGAATAAAAACAGAATGCAATGATGTGGAGGTGCCAACTTCTAATATTTTATTCAGAATAGAACATAAATCACGGAACAAAAGTTTAAACTGAGAAAATGTACAATTTTAAGGGAAAAATATGTTGAATCAGAATTTCATGGTGTCAACAAATCCCCAAAAAGTTGAGACAAGGCCATTTTCACCACTGTGTGGCATCTCCCCTTCTTCTTAAAACACTCAACAGACGTCTGGGGACCGAGGAGACCAGTTTCTCAAGTTTAGAAATAGGAATGCTCTCCCATTCTTGTCTAATAAAGGCCTCTAACTGTGCAATCGTCTTGGGCCTTCTTTGTTGCACCTTCCTCTTTATGATGCGCCAAATGTTCTCTATAGGTGAAAGATCTGGACTGCAGACTGGCCATTTCAGTACCCAGATCCTTCTCCTACGCAGCCATGATGTTGTAATTGATGCAGAATGTGGTCTGGCATTATCTTGTTGAAAAATGCAGGGTCTTCCCTGAAAGAGATGACGTCTGGGTGGGAGCATATGTTGTTCTAGAACCTGAATATATTTTTCTGCATTGATGGTGCCTTTCCAGACATGCAAGCTGCCCATGCCACACGCACTCATGCAACCCCATACCATCAGAGATGCAGGCTTCTGAACTGAGCTTTGATAACAACTTGGGTTGTCCTTGTCCTCTTTGGTCCGGATGACATTGCGTCCCAGATTTCCAAAAAGAACTTTGAATCGTGACTCGTCTGACCACAGAACAGTCTTCCATTTTGCCACACTCCATTTTAAATGATCCCTGGCCCAGTGAAAACGCCTGAGCTTGTGGATCTTGCTTAGAAATGGCTTCTTCTTTGCACTGTAGAGTTTCAGCTGGCAACGGCGGATGGCA
This sequence comes from Bufo gargarizans, assembly GCF_014858855.1. Lineage (NCBI taxonomy): Eukaryota > Metazoa > Chordata > Amphibia > Anura > Bufonidae > Bufo > Bufo gargarizans. The sequence continues at coordinate 373,836,025 of NC_058083.1, read as the reverse complement.
CGGTGGATTGTGTTCACTGACAATGGTTTCAGGAAGTATTCCTGAGCCCATTCTGTGATTTCCTTTACAATAGCATTCCTGTTTGTGGTGCAGTGTCGTTTAAGGGCCCGGAGATCACAGGCATCCAGTATGGTTTTACAGCCTTGACCCTTACGCACAGAGATTGTTCCAGATTCTCTGAATCTTCAGATGATGTCATGCACAGTTGATGATGATAGATGCAAATTCTTTGCAATTTTTCACTGGTTAACACCTTTCTGATATTGCTCCACTATCTTTCTGCGCAACATTGTGGGAATTGGTGATCCTCTACCCATCTTGGCTTCTGAGAGACACTGCCACTCTGAGAAGCTCTTTTTATACCCAATCATGTTGCCAATTGACCTAATTAGTGTTAATTGGTCTTCCAGCCCTTTGTTATGCTCAAATTTATTTTTTCCAGCCTCTTATTGCTACTTGTCCCAACTTTTTGGGGATTTGTTGACACCGTTAAAATTTGAATCAACGTATTTTTCTTTTAAAATGATACATTTACTCGGATTAAACGTTTGGACTGTCATCTACGTTCTATTACAAATAAAATATTGACATTTGCCATCTCCACATCATTGCATTCAGTTTTTATTCACAATTTGTTTAGTGTCCCAACTTTTTTGGAATCCGGTTTGTATTTTCAGATGTACCCGGCCCCCTTCACCACCGAGAAAAAGAAGGTGCTATTCATGATGAGTCTCCTGACGGATGAAGCATTAGCATGGGCATCACCATACGTGGAGACTAACAGTCAGCTCCTGGACAACCTAAACAACTTCATCACCACCATGAGCCAAGTCTTCGAACGACCCCAACCGCTGTGCGACAGCCAAGGCGCAACTACATAGTTTGCGGCAAGGGAGACGCTCCGTCGCCGAATACACCGCTGAGTTGGGTCACGGACACCACCTGGAACCCAGCGGCACAGAGGAGCCAATTTCCGGCGAGGCCTGTCCGAATTAATAAAGGAAAAACTCGCCAGAGTTGAGGCCTCGGACGATCTGGATGACTTCATTCAGTTATGCATCCGGATAGATCAAAGACTCTCCGAGAGGAAGAAAGAAAGACTCTGGTCCTCGGACCACAGACGCACTTACTCCTTCTCTTCCACCGCCCAGCGCGACACCCAGTTAGCAACTGAACCTATGCAGGTCGACGCTCTATGTAGGTCTCTATCCACAGCTGAGAAGGAGAGACGGCTGGCTGAAAACCTCTGTCTCTACTGTGGGGAGCCGGGTCATTTTGCCATCACAGAACTAAAGGAGCAACCACAGACTCCATCCCCGCCAGCAGCCCCTGAAAATAACAACACGGCGGCTCTTGGATCCCACTTCATTGTCCCCATCCTCATCGACATTGAGGGGCGAAAACTCCCCTGTTCAGCGATGTTAGACTCCGGGGCGGGAGGCAACTTCATGGACCAAACCTTCGCCCGCAAAAAGAACTACTGGCGATCAAGGATGCCTTCTCCGAGTGGAGCCACCTGCTGGAGGGAGCCACCAACCCCATAATCGTACTAACTGACCACAAGAACCTCAAGTTCATCCGCAGCGCTAAGAGACTCTCAGCCAGACAGGCCAGATGGAGCCTATTCTTTTCCCGCTTCAACTTTCTCATTACCTATCACCCCGGTTCAAAAAACGGCAAGGCTGACGCCCTCTCCAGAATGATTTCCGAGCCCTCACAGAGTAACAAGGGCCAAAATAACATCCTACCAGAGAGAAGGGTCGCAGGGGCCACCTACTCTAAAGAACTCCTGGGCACAATCAAAGAAGGATACGAAAATTACCTCTTCCTCGCCCTCCCTACAGGGAATGTCAGCCTTACGTTTAAGAACGGTCATTGGTTTCATCAGGACCTACAACTATATGTACCAGAAATCACACGGCTCGAAGTGCTCAAACTCAATCATGACTCCAAGCTGGCCGGCCATTTTGGCACAAGAAAGACCCATCTCCTTGTGCACGGTCTATGCCCACAATAAGACTCCTCGTTCCTCTCCCGTGGGTCTGTTACAACCCCTCCCGATTCCCTCCTGCCCCTGGGGCTTGATCTCCATGGACTTTGTGGTAGACCTTCCTCCTTCAAAAGGGATGAACACCATCCTGGTCGTGGTCGACCGTCTCACCAAGATGGCCCATTTCATCCTCTACAAAGGCCTACCCACCGCCAAACAGACGGCCGATCTTATTTTCAGAGAGGTCTTCAGGCTGCATGGGATCCCAGACGGCGTGGTCTCCGACCAAAGCGTACAATTTGCCTCAAAGTTCTGGAAGAACTTCTGTCTGGCGCTCGGGGTTAAAGTGAACCTGTCCTCCGCTTTCCACCCTCAGTCAAACGGAAAGACGGAGAGAACTAATCAGACCCTAGAGCAGTAACTACGTTGTTTCAGAACCCATCTGCAGGATGACTGGCTTGACCATCTCCCCACGGCCGAGTTCGCCTACAACAATGCTGAGCACAGCTCAACCAAGCACAGCCCCTTCTTTGCTAACACAGGCTCGCACCCGGTGTTCATTCCCCACCTACTCGTCGCCTCCACCCTCCCAGCAGTGGCCGAACGACTAACTACCCTACAGGAGGCACAAAAGAACATTATAGACAACCTCCAGCTTGCCCAGAGGCGCTTTAAACAGGGAGCAGACAGACGTCACAAACCCACCCCGAACTTCCATGTGGGAAACAAGGTGTGGCTGTCCACCAGGAACCTCAGATTGAAGGTCCCCTCCAAAAAGTTGGCCCAAAGATACATGGGTCCGTTCCGGATCACCACACAAATCAACGAGGTCATGTTCCAGCTCAACCTTATGGACTCCATTAGGGTGCACCCTGTCTTCCATTGCTCACTCCTCAAGCCATAAGTGGAGAACACCTTCACAGGCTGCCACTCGCCCCCTCCACCACCCGTGAGGGTACAGGGTAAAGAAGAATACGCTGTTGCAAAGATCCTCTACTCCAGGCTCCACCGGGGAAGACTACAATACCTAATTGGGTGGGAGGGTTACCTTCCCGAGGATAACTCCTGGGAGCCAGAAGAAAATGTCCACGCCCCCAGACTGGTAAAAGAGTTCCACCAACAGCACGCCAGTAAGCCTGCCCTTGCGGTGCCCAGAGGTCACCTTGGAAGGGGGGGTACTGTCGGGATTTGAAACCGTGACCAGCCACATCCCAGGCAGTAGCCCTGCTTACTAGGCTACCATCCTCTCTGGACATTCCTTCCTGAAGCCTATTATTTAACCTCAGTCTTGCCAAGCCTTGCTCATCACCCTTGATTCCCCACACCTGGTACTTCTCTATATAAGTCCAGCCCCATGCACTCCAGCTTGCTGATTATTTAGCTCCTCGGCCTTGATAAAGCTTCTCCTCATTTGCTGCTCTTGCTACTACTGCAAATCCACTGCTGACCAGGAATTGACTATTGACTACTCTTCTGTTTTGTCCCTACCTACTGAACTGCTACCACCGTTGCCATCCGGATTGTCTGACCACGCTTACTGCCGCCTGCCATGACCCACTGCCTGCCTACCGACTACGCCTCTGCCAGACTTCCCGCACTTACTACCTGCCTGTGGTCCTTGCCACTGGGCTCCACTCCTACCTCCAGCCAGCTGTCCTCTGACTTAGGTGAGCCTGTAGGACTGTTACAAGGGCTGTGGTTCTAGTCTGGCGGTGGGATGCCAGGGAGGGGAGATATACATATCTCCCCACAGAAACTACATAACGGTACCATGCTTTGATTCTACTGGTAGCGAGAACCCAGGCGGATTCATTGGTCCCAGAACCACCTCCCTACGACATTCTGGTCTGGAGCCATAAGTCCTAATAAGAAAGAGGAGCCAGCTACAGGTTAAAAGGCTTGTGCCAGCAAGCATGCGTGTCTTTTCTCTGAAGGAGGGTCACATCGTGCCATGTGTTTAGAGGGACCTGCAACCTGCTGACATCACTGCCCTCCATATGACTACAGCAAAGGACTCAACACAACCCAAAAGGACTCATCCATCTGCTCTTTTTTAATCCTGTTTGCACCATACCACCTGTATTTGTAGGCTCAGGCCACTGTATATATCATTGTGTGTATAGTGTATTGTCTAGTGAGCCCTTAAGGTGATTAAATATATAATTTAATATTGTGCTGTCTGGTATCTCGATCACGAATCCCCATGTCCGTGTTTCGTCCTAGTTATAAGCTACCGCGGGTTGGTTTCTTACCCTATATAATCCCGTCAGCGGACAGGGCTTATATCAAACAAGAAACTGGTGGCAGTCTTCATGGGCTGAGAACGCGCTGTTTCACTGGGGCAGTGTAACGGCTCTCTCAGCTTTTTGCCTGTCTGTGCCCATGTGGACAGGAGGAGTCTGTGAAAACTGTACCAAGACTGACCGTAACCGCTCCTCCAAGAGGGCATAAGTCGTGCCTTGGTAACCAGTGATCATACCGTATCTCGCTGGCTCTACGTAGTTGACGTCTGACATTAGTTGGGGGACGAGGAGTGGTATCCCTCACAGTCTGTGTAAATTTATTTTTATGTATTCCCTGATGAACTTTAAATGTTTTTTTTTTTTAACATAGCACTTTTGTCCACCTCCCCTTGTATTGAAGGTTACATAGATGGGTTTGCACTATGCAGGATTGAATATTATTGTTGTTTAATCCCTTTCAAGAGAAGGTGTAGAAAAAAATAAAATCAGCACTACCTTCAAAGTTGTCTCAGTTAGTCCATTCGGTGGCGGTACCTGTGGTGTCGGATCCTAGCCTCTAGGGATCCCAAGATGCCTAAATAAAAGGAAAAACCGTGGCACGCCAACTTCTCAAATCAAGTCTGTGTTTATTTTTCACCCAGCGTGCAACATTTCGAGTCCACTTGAGTCACTTTCGAGTCATGCTCGATAAAGACTCAGTGGAGTCGAAACATTGCATGCTGGGTGAAAAATAAACACAGACTTGATATGAGAAGTTGGAGCACCACGGTTTTTATTTTAATTTCAAGAGGATACCATACAATAATTAGAGATGAGCGAATTTAAAAAAAATGTGATTTGGCCGGTTTGCCGAATTTTCCCCAAAAATTTGGTTCGATATAAATTTATTTGTGGCAAATTGCAGCTATTTACTGGCTGCAGAGAGCCTTTATAGTGGTGTAGAACACTGTGCCTTGCAGTAACACGCATAGTGAGTCTGCTGTGGTAGTGAAACAATACCGTGAGTCTGTAGTTTTCACAAAGTTTGCTGCTAAACTGCTTTTAGATCTTTGTTTCAGTTGTTTCTGTGATATACTGAAATATAATTACATGAACTTCATAGGTTTCAAAGGCTTTTAACGACAATTACATTACATTTATGCAAAGAGTCAGCATTTGCAGTGTTGGCCCTTCTTTTTCAGGACCTCTGCAATTCGACTGGGCATGCTCTCAATCAACTTCTGGGCCAATTCATGACTGATAGCAACCCATTCTTTCATAATCACTTCTTGGAGTTTGTCAGAATTAGTGGGTTTTTGTTTGTTCACCCGCCTCTTGAGGATTGACCACAAGTTTTCAATGGGTTTAAGATCTGGGGAGTTTCCAGGCCATGGACCCAAAAATGTCCACGTTTTGGTCCCCGAGCCACTTAGTTATCACCTTTGCCTTATGGCACGGTGCTCCATAGTGCTGGAAAATGCATTGTTCTTCACCTGTCCAACTGTTGTTGGATTGTTGAAAGAAGTTGCTATTGGAGGGTGTTTTGGTACCATTCTTTATTCATGGCTGTGTTTTTGGGCAAAATTGTGAGTGAGATCACTCCCTTGGATGAGAAGCAACCCCACACATGAATGGTCTCAGGATGCTTTACTGTTGGAATGACACAGGACTGATGGTAGCGCTCACCTTTTCTTCTCCGGACAAGCCTTTTTCCTGAAGCCCCAAACAATCAGAAAGAGGCTTCATTGGAGAATATTACTTTGCCCCAGTCCTTAGCAGTCCATTCACTATATTTTCTGCAGAAGATCAATCTGTCCCTGATGTTTTTTTTGGAGAGAAGTGGCTTCTTTGCTGCCCTTCTTGACACCAGGCCATCTTCCAAAAGTCTTCGCCTCACTGTGCGTAGAGATGCACTCACACCTGCCTGCTGCCATTCCTGAGCAAGCTCTGCAATGGTGGCACTCCAATCCCGCAGCGGAATCCTCTTTGGGAGACGATCCTGGCGCTTGCTGGACTTTCTTGGACGCCCTGAAGCCTTCTTAACAAGAATTGAACCTCTTTCCTTGAAGTTCTTGATGATGCTATAAATTGTTGATTGAGGTGCAATCTTAGTAGCCACAATATCCTTGCCTGTGAAGCTATTTTTTTGCAACGCAATGATGGCAGGTCACCATGGTTAACAATGGAAGAACAATGATTTCAAGCATCACCCTCCTTTTAACAGGTCAAGTCTGCCATTTTAACCCAATCAGCCTGACATAATGATCTCCAGCCTTGTGCTCGTCAACATTCTCACCTGATTTAACAAGACGATTACTGAAATGATCTCAGCAGGTCCTTTAATGACAGCAATGAAATGCAGTGGAAAGGTTTTTTTGGGATTAAGTTAATTTTCATGGCAAAGAAGGACTATGCAATTCATTTGATCACTCTTCATAACATTCTGGAGTATATGCAAATTGCTATTATAAAAACTTAAGCAGCGACTTTTCCAATTTCCAATATTTATGTAATTCTCAAAACATTTGGCTACAACTGTAGATGACAGGCGTCACTCTTAGAATCACTGCACACTTCACTTATTTGGGTAGTTAAGGGGTCAAAACTGACCAAAAAACTCAAGTGTTTTGCGTCAATGTTAGCGCCAGGTATAAAGAACTGTGCAGAGGCCTAAGATCCTACTATAGCGTGAAAGAAAGGACAATGCAGCAGCACTCTGCAAACACAAATAAAGTACAATAGTGCCATAATTATAGAAAACATTATGAATTAAATGCTACGCTTATTTTTCAAATTTGAGATTCTTGGCAAATACATTTTGTACAAAATTATTTGGGCACGTCTGCGAAACGTCAAGGCGATCTCTATCAGACGGGAACCTACCTGTTATGTGCCATAATGGCCACCATAAAATTCAGGGAGTGCAAGTTCCACATGCATGCTGGGTCCACTCTGCTATTTACCATTTTTGGTGCCATAACGGTGTTCATTAAATCCAGGGATGCAGGTACCAACATGCATACTGAGCCCACTCTATACTTCTCCTGGTGCCGAATGGCTTCTAATAAATACAATGAGAGCAGGCTACAGCTTTACGGCTCGTTAACACAAACATGTGAAGCCCGTGCTAATCCATCAGTATTGCTAAAGCAAAAAACACTGGAGTGGAGCCAAAACAGAGATGACACGTGAATGGAATATTTGCATGTCTTCTGAGTTTTGTACCCACTCCTTCTTTTGACTACCAAATCACAAGCCAATTCTGATGCAAAATAGGGACCATGTCATGCAAGCCTTACAGCTGTTACATAGACAGGATCCGTTATGCGTCTCATTTTTCCTTCCTTCTGACAGATCAGAAGAAGGGTCAAATAAATGATGATGTCAGCCAAGTTGAAAGGCCAAATTGTGGCCCAGACATGAAGTGGGGAGAGTAGGAACAGCATGAGAAGCCCACAGAGTGGCCCTATAACATGGTGGTGAGGAGACCACAGAGTGGCATAATAACGGAGTCTAGAGGTGGCAGCAGCATCAGGAGGAGGCCACAGAGTGGCACAATGACAGTGTGGATGTGGCAGCAGCAGCAACAGAATGACTGAAGGAGGAGGAGCAGGAGCATCAGGGCCAGCAGATGATGGGAAGGACAGACAGTTCCTTCACCTGAGGTGGAGGAGCCTTGACTGCCTGAAATCGGGTGCATGCCACTGGGTGATGCAGCGGTTGCTGCGGCAGGCTGGACCACCACATCACAGCCACTGTTCTCCCAGGCCACTTTATGGTGATGCTGCATATGTTGATGCAGCGCCATGGTGTCAATATTGGCACCCTGGCTATGCTTCACCTTCTGCGCACAGATTCTACAAATGGCCATGTTCACATCCTCCGGCGGCTTAACAAAAAACTGCCACACCGCCAAGTAGGTGATTTTACCCCCAACACTCCGCACTGACTGACTGCTACCCCGCTGCTTCCATGAACCCCTGCACCACTACTTTCCAGGCAGGTATGCTCTTCCAAAGCGGGTGGTCTACCCCGGCACGTTTTGGCTCCCAACTTCCATCTGCAGCCACTCTGCTGACTCCTGGCCACGCTAGTGACTTGCTGGCTCCACCGCTGCCTCATGGGCAAGCTGCCACCCTCTTCTCCTGATGATGATGTAGCCCCTAATTTCCCAGCTCCCAAGTGCAATCAGCTGCATCATGATCATCGAGTACAGTCTGCTCATCACTGATGTCATCCTCAGCGGTCTCTGGGTCAGGAGCCTGACAGCTCGAAACACCAGCTCCCATGCGACTTGCCCATAGAGGAAGCGGCGGATGTCTCCTCCACATCTTGGCTGGCCAGCAGCTGGTGACTGCCCTCTTGTAGCTCGCCCTCGCTATATGGTAGAGCTGAGCCCACAGCATATAATTCTTCTCTGACTGAGGGAACAGAAAAGGACAGAGGCAGGTTGAGGACAGGTGAGGGCACAGGGCCTTCTCCTGGGCCATGCCAACTAAGGGTTGTGTCTAACAAGGGGGAGCTGTGATTAGGGTTTTAAGCTAAAGAGGTCATGTGTGGCTACAGCTTTGTATGCAGTAGTAATACGGAGTGTGCTGCAGGCACTCTGATAGTTGTGTATAAGTTTGGATCACTAACTAGGCAGGGGAAATACAGGTGAAACTCGAAAAATTAGAATATCGAGCAAAGTTCATTTTTTTCAGTAATGCAACTTAGACTCATTACATGCAAAGCAAAATATTTCAAGCCTTTATTTGTTATAATTTGGATGACTATGGCTTACAGCTTATGAAACCCCAAAGTCTCAATTTTGAGGTACCCTTTGCTCAGGGGATATGGATTAATTAGCTGACTAGAGTGTGACATTTTGAGCCTAGAATATTGAACCTTTTCACAAAATTCTAATTTTAAGCTGCATTGATGCTATTCCTTTTAATTTGCATTATTGAAATAAATGGACTTTTGCATGATATTCAAATTTTTCGAGTTTCACCTGAAAGGGATATATAGGGATATCAATACTATAAATCAGGGAAAGCTATCCTAAGTAAAATAAGTTACACATCCTATAATAGACCCTAACTATATGTACTTAGAAAGAGAGTGTTATTGTGGCCAAGTGGCAAGCTACAGTAACGTAACAGCTCGATGTGAGCAATATTTTTATACCAATTTATGTTAACTCTCACTCCACAGTAACTTAGGGATATGAAGTGAATATCCCATAGAGATTTCCCACCTATTGATTATATGTGGAGAATCTTCACTAATTACTATCCACACAGTTGCGTCTCATGACCACTTTATTTTAGTTAAAACATTGTTTGGTTGTCTCTCTTAAGAAAAATAATAAATGTTACGTTTTAAAATTAAAAAAAGTCCAGAAACAGGAATGAGTTAGCCCAAATAGGGTTATTGTACCACGTATCATGAATTAATCCTGGGTCCAAAGTGGGCATTCTGACTATTATAACAAACCCACCGACTCTTGGCTGGGGGTGTCTGATGTCACTTGGGACGAAGTGGATGACCGAGTCAACCATTCAAGATCCGCTGGGTTGCTGGTCAATACATGACCGCTAGATGACACTGGAAGCTCAAGCTACTCGCTGCGACTCATGCTGCCACGCCCACTTACTCTGCTGCAACCTGTGCCTGTGCAGGAAACATTTAGACCTCTGCCACTCCACTGTGCAGGGCCTGAAACTTCTCTGTTTGGCATATGGTTAAAGCAAATAAATAAATAAAAAGGATATTAAAACACCCCAAAAAAGTCTGTAATTTTCTCACTTCACCACACAACGACTAAAAAGCCCTTTTTTTTCACTAATACATGCGAAAGAAGGCTTTAGAACATATACCTGCACAACTGAAAGGCAAACAGGCTCTTACTTTTTTCCACTTAAACACACCACAAAAGGCTTTAGAACATATAACTGCGTCGCTGAAGGGCAAATAATATATAATTTTTATACCACTAATACATGCCAAAAAGGGCTTTAGAACATATAACTGCACCGCTGAACAGCAAATATATATTTTGTGCCACTAATACATGCCAAAAAGGGCTTTAGAACATATACAGTGAGTAACAGAAGTATTTTAACACCCTGCAATTTTGCAAGTTCTCCCACTTAGAAATCATGGAGGGGTCTGAAATTCACATTGTAGGTGCATTACCACTCTGAGAGACAGAATAAAATAAAATAAAAATGGAAATCAAATTGTATGATTTTTAAAGAATTTATTTGTCTTGCACTGCTGAACATAAGTATTTGAACACCTGAGAAGCAGCAAGAATTCTGGTTCTCAAAGACCTGTTACATACACTCCACAAAAGGCTTTAGAGCATACAGTATAACTGCACCGTTGAACAGCAAATAATATTAATTTTTTTGCCACTAATACACGCCAAAAGGGCTTTAGAAAATATACCTGCACCACTGAACGGCAAATAGGCCCTTACTTTTTCCCACTTATACACTCCACAAAAGGCTTTAGAACATATAAATGCACTGCAGAACAGTAAATAATATATTTTTTTGCCACCAATACACACCAAAAAGGGCTTTAGAACATATAACTGCACCTGTGAACAGCAAATATATATTTTTTTGTCACTAATACGCGCCAAAAAGGGCTTTAGAACATAAAACTGCACAGCTGAACGGCAAATATATCTTTTTTGCCACTAATACACGCCAAAAAGGGCCTTAGAACCTATAACTGCACCGCTGAACTGCAAATATATCTTTTTTGCCACTAATACATGCCATAAAGGGCTTTAGAACATAACTGCACTGATGAACAGCAAATAATGTGTTTAGAGGGACCTGCAACCTGCTGACATCACTGCCCTCCATATGACTACAGCAAAGGACTCAACACAACCCAAAAGGACTCATCCATCTGCTCTTTTTTAATCCTGTTTGCACCATACCACCTGTATTTGTAGGCTCAGGCCACTGTATATATCATTGTGTGTATAGTGTATTGTCTAGTGAGCCCTTAAGGTGATTAAATATATAATTTAATATTGTGCTGTCTGGTATCTCGATCACGAATCCCCATGTCCGTGTTTCGTCCTAGTTATAAGCTACAGCGGGTTGGTTTCTTACCCTATATAATCCCGTCAGCGGACAGGGCTTATATCAAACAAGAAACTGGTGGCAGTCTTCATGGGCTGAGAACGCGCTGTTTCACTGGGGCAGTGTAACGGCTCTCTCAGCTTTTTGCCTGTCTGTGCCCATGTGGACAGGAGGAGTCTGTGAAAACTGTACCAAGACTGACCGTAACCGCTCCTCCAAGAGGGCATAAGTCGCGCCTTGGTAACCAGTGATCATACCGTATCTCGCTGGCTCTACGTAGTTGACGTCTGACATTAGTTGGGGGACGAGGAGTGGTATCCCTCACAGTCTGTGTAAATTTATTTTTATGTATTCCCTGATGAACTTTAAATGTTTTTTTTTTTTAACATAGCACTTTTGTCCACCTCCCCTTGTATTGAAGGTTACATAGATGGGTTTGCACTATGCAGGATTGAATATTATTGTTGTTTAATCCCTTTCAAGAGAAGGTGTAGAAAAAAATAAAATAAGACAGCACTACCTTCAAAGTTGTCTCAGTTAGTCCATTCGGTGGCGGTACCTGTGGTGTCGGATCCTAGCCTCTAGGGATCCCAAGATGCCTAAATAAAAGGAAAAACCGTGGCACGCCAACTTCTCAAATCAAGTCTGTGTTTATTTTTCACCCAGCGTGCAACATTTCGAGTCCACTTGAGTCACTTTCGAGTCATGCTCGATAAAGACTCAGTGGAGTCGAAACATTGCATGCTGGGTGAAAAATAAACACAGACTTGATATGAGAAGTTGGAGCACCACGGTTTTTATTTTAATTTCAAGAGGATACCATACAATAATTAGAGATGAGCGAATTTAAAAAAAATTTGATTTGGCCGGTTTGCCGAATTTTCCCCAAAAATTTGGTTCGATATAAATTTATTTGTGGCAAATTGCAGCTATTTACTGGCTGCAGAGAGCCTTTATAGTGGTGTAGAACACTGTGCCTTGCAGTAACACGCATAGTGAGTCTGCTGTGGTAGTGAAACAATACCGTGAGTCTGTAGTTTTCACAAAGTTTGCTGCTAAACTGCTTTTAGATCTTTGTTTCAGTTGTTTCTGTGATATACTGAAATATAATTACATGCACTTCATAGGTTTCAAAGGCTTTTAACGACAATTACATTACATTTATGCAAAGAGTCAGCATTTGCAGTGTTGGCCCTTCTTTTTCAGGACCTCTGCAATTCGACTGGGCATGCTCTCAATCAACTTCTGGGCCAATTCATGACTGATAGCAACCCATTCTTTCATAATCACTTCTTGGAGTTTGTCAGAATTAGTGGGTTTTTGTTTGTTCACCCGCCTCTTGAGGATTGACCACAAGTTTTCAATGGGTTTAAGATCTGGGGAGTTTCCAGGCCATGGACCCAAAAATGTCCACGTTTTGGTCCCCGAGCCACTTAGTTATCACCTTTGCCTTATGGCACGGTGCTCCATAGTGCTGGAAAATGCATTGTTCTTCACCTGTCCAACTGTTGTTGGATTGTTGAAAGAAGTTGCTATTGGAGGGTGTTTTGGTACCATTCTTTATTCATGGCTGTGTTTTTGGGCAAAATTGTGAGTGAGATCACTCCCTTGGATGAGAAGCAACCCCACACATGAATGGTCTCAGGATGCTTTACTGTTGGAATGACACAGGACTGATGGTAGCGCTCACCTTTTCTTCTCCGGACAAGCCTTTTTCCTGAAGCCCCAAACAATCAGAAAGAGGCTTCATTGGAGAATATTACTTTGCCCCAGTCCTTAGCAGTCCATTCACTATATTTTCTGCAGAAGATGAATCTGTCCCTGATGTTTTTTTTGGAGAGAAGTGGCTTCTTTGCTGCCCTTCTTGACACCAGGCCATCTTCCAAAAGTCTTCGCCTCACTGTGCGTAGAGATGCACTCACACCTGCCTGCTGCCATTCCTGAGCAAGCTCTGCAATGGTGGCACTCCAATCCCGCAGCGGAATCCTCTTTGGGAGACGATCCTGGCGCTTGCTGGACTTTCTTGGACGCCCTGAAGCCTTCTTAACAAGAATTGAACCTCTTTCCTTGAAGTTCTTGATGATGCTATAAATTGTTGATTGAGGTGCAATCTTAGTAGCCACAATATCCTTGCCTGTGAAGCTATTTTTTTGCAACGCAATGATGGCAGGTCACCATGGTTAACAATGGAAGAACAATGATTTCAAGCATCACCCTCCTTTTAACAGGTCAAGTCTGCCATTTTAACCCAATCAGCCTGACATAATGATCTCCAGCCTTGTGCTCGTCAACATTCTCACCTGATTTAACAAGACGATTACTGAAATGATCTCAGCAGGTCCTTTAATGACAGCAATGAAATGCAGTGGAAAGGTTTTTTTTGGGATTAAGTTCATTTTCATGGCAAAGAAGGACTATGCAATTCATTTGATCACTCTTCATAACATTCTGGAGTATATGCAAATTGCTATTATAAAAACTTAAGCAGCGACTTTTCCAATTTCCAATATTTATGTAATTCTCAAAACATTTGGCCACAACTGTAGATGACAGGCGTCACTCTTAGAATCACTGCACACTTCACTTATTTGGGTAGTTAAGGGGTCAAAACTGACCAAAAAACTCAAGTGTTTTGCGTCAATGTTAGCGCCAGGTATAAAGAACTGTGCAGAGGCCTAAGATCCTACTATAGCGTGAAAGAAAGGACAATGCAGCAGCACTCTGCAAACACAAATAAAGTACAATAGTGCCATAATTATAGAAAACATTATGAATTAAATGCTACGCTTATTTTTCAAATTTGAGATTCTTGGCAAATACATTTTGTACAAAATTATTTGGGCACGTCTGCGAAACGTCAAGGCGATCTCTATCAGACGGGAACCTACCTGTTATGTGCCATAATGGCCACCATAAAATTCAGGGAGTGCAAGTTCCACATGCATGCTGGGTCCACTCTGCTATTTACCATTTTTGGTGCCATAACGGTGTTCATTAAATCCAGGGATGCAGGTACCAACATGCATACTGAGCCCACTCTATACTTCTCCTGGTGCCGAATGGCTTCTAATAAATACAATGAGAGCAGGCTACAGCTTTACGGCTCGTTAACACAAACATGTGAAGCCCGTGCTAATCCATCAGTATTGCTAAAGCAAAAAACACTGGAGTGGAGCCAAAACAGAGATGACACGTGAATGGAATATTTGCATGTCTTCTGAGTTTTGTACCCACTCCTTCTTTTGACTACCAAATCACAAGCCAATTCTGATGCAAAATAGGGACCATGTCATGCAAGCCTTACAGCTGTTACATAGACAGGATCCGTTATGCGTCTCATTTTTCCTTCCTTCTGACAGATCAGAAGAAGGGTCAAATAAATGATGATGTCAGCCAAGTTGAAAGGCCAAATTGTGGCCCAGACATGAAGTGGGGAGAGTAGGAACAGCATGAGAAGCCCACAGAGTGGCCCTATAACATGGTGGTGAGGAGACCACAGAGTGGCATAATAACGGAGTCTAGAGGTGGCAGCAGCATCAGGAGGAGGCCACAGAGTGGCACAATGACAGTGTGGATGTGGCAGCAGCAGCAACAGAATGACTGAAGGAGGAGGAGCAGGAGCATCAGGGCCAGCAGATGATGGGAAGGACAGACAGTTCCTTCACCTGAGGTGGAGGAGCCTTGACTGCCTGAAATCGGGTGCATGCCACTGGGTGATGCAGCGGTTGCTGCGGCAGGCTGGACCACCACATCACAGCCACTGTTCTCCCAGGCCACTTTATGGTGATGCTGCATATGTTGATGCAGCGCCATGGTGTCAATATTGGCACCCTGGCTATGCTTCACCTTCTGCGCACAGATTCTACAAATGGCCATGTTCACATCCTCCGGCGGCTTAACAAAAAACTGCCACACCGCCAAGTAGGTGATTTTACCTCCAACACTCCGCACTGACTGACTGCTACCCCGCTGCTTCCATGAACCCCTGCACCACTACTTTCCAGGCAGGTATGCTCTTCCAAAGCGGGTGGTCTACCCCGGCACGTTTTGGCTCCCAACTAGAGTTGAGCGAACACCTGGATGTTCGGGTTCGAGAAGTTCGGCCGAACATCCCGGAAATGTTCGGGTTCGGGATCCGAACCCGATCCGAACTTCGTCCCGAACCCGAACCCCATTGAAGTCAATGGGGACCCGAACTTTTTGGCACTAAAAAGGCTGTAAAACAGCCCAGGAAAGAGCTAGAGGGCTGCAAAAGGCAGCAACATGTAGGTAAATCCCCTGCAAACAAATGTGGATAGGGAAATGAATTAAAATAAAAATTAAATAAATAAAAATTAACCAAAATCAATTGGAGAGAGGTTCCATAGCAGAGAATCTGGCTTCCCGTCACCCACCACTGGAACAGTCCATTCTCAGATATTTAGGCCCCGGCACCCAGGCAGAGGAGAGAGGTCCCGTAACAGAGAATCTGTCTTCATGTCAGCAGAGAATTAGTCTGCATGTCATAGCAGAGAATGAGGCTTCACGTCAGCCACCACTGCAACAGTCCATTGGCATATATTTAGGCCCAGCACACACACAGGCAGAGGAGAGAGGTCCCGTAACAGAGAATCTGGCTTCATGTCAGCAGAGAATCAGTCTGCATGTCATAGCAGAGAATCAGGCTTCACGTCAGCCACCACTGCAACAGTCCATTGTCATAAATTTAGGCCCAGCACCCAGGCAGAGGAGAGAGGTCCCGTAACAGAGAATCTGGCTTCATGTCAGCAGAGAATCAGTCTTCATATCATAGCAGAGAATCAGGCTTCACGTCACCCACCACTGTAAGAGTCAATTTTCATAAATTTAGGCCCAGAACCCAGGCAGAGGAGAAAGGTCCCGTAACAGACAATCTGGCTTCATGTCAGCAGAGAATCAGTCTTCATATCATAGCAGAGAATCAGGCTTCACGTCACCCACCACTGTAAGAGTCAATTTTCATAAATTTAGGCCCAGAACCCAGGCAGAGGAGAAAGGTCCCGTAACAGACAATCTGGCTTCATGTCAGCAGAGAATCAGTCTTCATATCATAGCAGAGAATCAGGCTTCACGTCACCCACCACTGTAAGAGTCAATTTTCATAAATTTAGGCCCAGAACCCAGGCAGAGGAGAAAGGTCCCGTAACAGACAATCTGGCTTCATGTCAGCAGAGAATCAGTCTTCATATCATAGCAGAGAATCAGGCTTCACGTCACCCACCACTGTAAGAGTCAATTTTCATAAATTTAGGCCCAGAACCCAGGTAGAGGAGAAAGGTCCCGTAACAGACAATCTGGCTTCATGACAGCAGAGAATCAGTCTGCATGTCATAGCAGAGAATCAGGCTTCACGTCAGCCACCACTGCAACAGTCCATTGTCATAAATTTAGGCCCAGCACCCAGGCAGAGGAGAGAGGTCCCGTAACAGAGGATCTGGCTTCATGTCAGCAGAGAATCAGTCTGCATGTCATAGCAGAGAATGAGGCTTCACGTCAGCCACCACTGCAACAGTCCATTGGCATATATTTAGGCCCAGCACACACACAGGCAGAGGAGAGAGGTCCCGTAACAGACAATCTGGCTTCATGTCAGCAGAGAATTAGTCTGCATGTCATAGCAGAGAATGAGGCTTCACGTCACCCACCACTGCAACAGTCCATTGGCATATATTCAGGCCCAGCACCCAGGCAGAGGAGAGAGGTCCCGTAACAGAGGATCTGGCTTCATGTCAGCAGAGAATCAGTCTGCATGTCATAGCAGAGAATCAGGCTTCACGTCAGCCACCACTGCAACAGTCCATTGTCATAAATTTAGGCCCAGCACCCAGGCAGAGGAGAGAGGTCCCGTAACAGAGGATCTGGCTTCATGTCAGCAGAGAATCAGTCTGCATGTCATAGCAGAGAATCAGGCTTCACGTCAGCCACCACTGCAACAGTCCATTGTCATAAATTTAGGCCCAGCACCCAGGCAGAGGAGAGAGGTCCCGTAACAGACAATCTGGCTTCATGTCAGCAGAGAATTAGTCTGCATGTCATAGCAGAGAATCAGGCTTCATGTCAGCCACCACTGCAACAGTCCATTGGCATATATTTAGGCCTAGCACACAGGCAGAGGAGAGGTTCATTCAACTTTGGGTAGCATCGCAATATAATGGTAAAATGAAAATAAAAATAGGATTGAATGAGGAAGTGCCCTGGAGTCCAATAATATATGGTTATGGGGAGGTAGTTAATGTCTAATCTGGACAAGGGACGGACAGGTCCTGTGGGATCCATGCCTGGTTCATTTTTATGAACGTCAGCTTGTCCACATTGGCTGTAGACAGGCGGCTGCGTTTGTCTGTAATGACGCCCCCTGCCGTGCTGAATACACGTTCAGACAAAACGCTGGCTGCCGGGCAGGCCAGCACCTCCAAGGCATAAAAGGCTAGCTCTGGCCACGTGGACAATTTAGAGACCCAGAAGTTGAATGGGGCCGAACCATCAGTCAGTACGTGGAGGGGTGTGCACACGTACTGTTCCACCATGTTAGTGAAATGTTGCCTCCTGCTAACACGTTGCGTATCAGGTGGTGGTGCAGTTAGCTGTGGCGTGTTGACAAAAGTTTTCCACATCTCTGCCATGCTAACCCTGCCCTCAGAGGAGCTGGCCGTGACACAGCTGCCTTGGCGACCTCTTGCTCCTCCTCTGCCTTGGCCTTGGGCTTCCACTTGTTCCCCTGTGACATTTGGGAATGCTCTCAGTAGCGCGTCTACCAACGTGCGCTTGTACTCGCGCATCTTCCTATCACGCTCCAGTGCAGGAAGTAAGGTGGGCACATTGTCTTTGTAGCGTGGATCCAGCAGGGTGGCAACCCAGTAGTCCGCACAGGTTAAAATGTGGGCAACTCTGCTGTCGTTGCGCAGGCACTGCAGCATGTAGTCGCTCATGTGTGCCAGGCTGCCCAGGGGTAAGGACAAGCTGTCCTCTGTGGGAGGCGTATCGTCATCGTCCTGCCTTTCCCCCCAGCCACGCACCAGTGATGGACCCGAGCTGCGTTGGGTGCCACCCCGCTGTGACCATGCTTCATCCTCATCCTCCTCCACCTCCTCCTCATCCTCGTCCTCCTCGTCCTCCAGTAGTGGGCCCTGGCTGGCCACATTTGTACCTGGCCTCTGCTGTTGCAAAAAACCTCCCTCTGAGTCACTTCGAAGAGACTGGCCTGAAAGTGCTAAAAATGACCCCTCTTCCTCATCCTCCTCCTCCTCCTCCTGGGCCACCTCCTGTTCCATCATCGCCCTAAGTGTTTTCTCAAGGAGACATAGAAGTGGTATTGTAACGCTGATAACGGTGTCATCGCCACTGGCCATGTTGGTGGAGTACTCGAAACAGCGCAACAGGGCACACAGGTCTCGCATGGAGGCCCAGTCATTGGTGGTGAAGTGGTGCTGTTCTGTAGTGCGACTGACCCGTGCGTGCTGCAGCTGAAACTCCACTATGGCCTGCTGCTGCTCGCACAGTCTGTCCAGCATGTGCAAGGTGGAGTTCCACCTGGTGGGCACGTCGCATATGAGGCGGTGAGCGGGAAGGCCGAAGTTACGCTGTAGCGCAGACAGGCGAGCAGCGGCAGGATGTGAACGCCGGAAGCGCGAACAGACGGCCCGCACTTTATGCAGCAGCTCTGACATGTCGGGGTAGTTGTGAATGAACTTCTGCACCACCAAATTCAGCACATGCGCCAAGCAAGGGATGTGCGTCAAATTGGCTAGTCCCAGAGCTGCAACGAGATTTCGCCCATTATCACACACCACCAGGCCGGGCTTGAGGCTCACCGGCAGCAACCACTCGTCGGTCTGTTGTTCAATACCCCGCCACAACTCCTGTGCGGTGTGGGGCCTGTCCCCCAAACATATGAGTTTCAGAATGGCCTGCTGACGTTTACCCCGGGCTGTGCTGAAGTTGGTGGTGAAGGTGTGTGGCTGACTGGATGAGCAGGTGGAAGAAGAGGAGGAGGAAGCCGAGAAGGAGGAGGTGGCAACAGGAGGCAAAGAATGTTGCCCTGCGATCCTTGGCGGCGGCAGGACGTGCGCCAAACAGCTCTCCGCCTGGGGCCCAGCTGCCACTACATTTACCCAGTGTGCAGTTAGGGAGATATAGCGTCCCTGGCCGTGCTTACTGGTCCACGTATCTGTGGTTAGGTGGACCTTGCTACAGATGGCGTTGCGCAGTGCACACTTGATTTTATCGGATACTTGGTTGTGCAGGGAAGGCACGGCTCTCTTGGAGAAGTAGTGCCGGCTGGGAACAACATACTGTGGGACAGCAAGCGACATGAGCTGTTTGAAGCTGTCTGTGTCCACCAGCCTAAATGACAGCATTTCATAGGCCAGTAGTTTAGAAATGCTGGCATTCAGGGCCAGGGATCGAGGGTGGCTAGGTGGGAATTTACGCTTTCTATCAAATGTTTGTGAGATGGAGAGCTGAACGCTGGCGTGTGACATGGTTGAGACGCTTGGTGACGGAGGTGGTGGTGGTGGTGTTGGTGGTACATCCCCTGTTTGCTGGGCGGCAGGTGCCAACGTTCCTCCAGAGGCGGAGGAAGAGGCCGAGGCGGCAGCAGCAGAATAGGCCGAGGCGGCAGCAGCAGAAGAGGTAGCAGGGGGAGCCTGAGTGACTTCCTTGGTTTTAAGGTGTTTACTCCACTGCAGTTCATGCTTTGCATGCAGGTGCCTGGTCATGCAGGTTGTGCTCAGGTTCAGAACGTTAATGCCTCGCTTCAGGCTCTGATGGCACAGCGTGCAAACCACTCGGGTCTTGTCGTCAGCACATTGTTTGAAGAAGTGCCATGCCAGGGAACTCCTTGAAGCTGCCTTTGGGGTGCTCGGTCCCAGATGGCGGCGGTCAGTAGCAGGCGGAGTCTCTTGGCGGCGGGTGTTCTGCTTTTGCCCACTGCTCCCTCTTTTGCTACGCTGTTGGCTCGGTCTCACCACTGCCTCTTCCTCCGAACTGTGAAAGTCAGTGGCACGACCTTCATTCCATGTGGGGTCTAGGACCTCATCGTCCCCTGCATCGTCTTCCACCCAGTCTTGATCCCTGACCTCCTGTTCAGTCTGCACACTGCAGAAAGACGCAGCAGTTGGCACCTGTGTTTCGTCATCATCAGAGACATGCTGAGGTGGTATTCCCATGTCCTCATCATCAGGAAACATAAGTGGTTGTGCGTCAGTGCATTCTATGTCTTTCACCGCTGGGGAAGGGCTAGGTGGATGCCCTTGGGAAACCCTGCCAGCGGAGTCTTCAAACAGCATAAGAGACTGCTGCATAACTTGAGGCTGAGACAGTTTCCCTGGTATGCATGGGGGTGATGTGACAGACTGATGGGGTTGGTTTTCAGGCGCCATCTGTGCGCTTTCTGCAGAAGACTGGGTGGGAGATAATGTGAACGTGCTGGATCCACTGTCGGCCACCCAATTGACTAATGCCTGTACCTGCTCAGGCCTTACCATCCTTAGAACGGCATTGGGCCCCACCATATATCGCTGTAAATTCTGGCGGCTACTGGGACCTGAGGTAGTTGGTACACTAGGACGTGTGGATGTGGCAGAACGGCCACGTCCTCTCCCAGCACCAGAGGGTCCACTAACACCACCACGACCATGTCCACGTCCGCGTCCCTTACTAGATGTTTTTCTCATTGTTATGGTTCACCACAACAACAAATATATTATTTGGCCCAATGTATTGTATTCAAATTCAGCGGGATATAAATTTGAGGCCTAGTATTTAGGCGCTGGGTGACCGGTATGGATTTAGTGACAGAATTAGACTTGGAAATGCACAGAAGCGTGTGTGTGAAGTTATTCTGAATGACCCAATGTGCACCTTGAATATTATATACCCTTTTTGGGATAGATTTCAAATAGCTCTGATATAGCAGGAACCACTAAATTATGAAATTGCTAAATTGGGAATTGTACTTCAACCCAGAACAAAAAATGTGCTTTGACGGGCACTAAATAACTTTCCCAGCTACAACAGGACAGCGGTAACGAGAGATTTAGAGGGATTTAAATTTGAGGCCTAGTATTTAGGCGCTGGGTGACAGGTATGGGTTTAGTGACAGAATTAGACTTGGAAATACACAGTAGCGGGTGTGTGTGAAGTTATTCTGAATGACCCAATGTGCACCTTCAATATTATATACCCTTTTTGGGATAGATTTCAAATAGCTCTGATATAGCAGGAACCACTAAATTATGAAATTGCTAAATTGGGAATTGTACTTCAACCCAGAACAAAAAATGTGCTTTGACGGACACTAAATAACTTTCCCAGCTACAACAGGACAGCGGTAACGAGAGATTTAGAGGGATTTAAATTTGAGGCCTAGTATTTAGGCGCTGGGTGCACAGGTATGGATTTAGTGACAGAATTAGACTTGGAAATGCACAGAAGCGTGTGTGTGAAGTTATTCTGAATGACCCTATGTGCACCTTCAATATTATATACCCTTTTAGGGATAGATTTCAAATAGCTCTGATATAGCAGAAACCACTAAATTATGAAATTGCTAAATTGGGAATTGTACTTCAACCCAGAACAAAAAATGTGCTTTGACGGACACTAAATATCTTGCCCAGCAACAACAGTACAGCGGTGGGTAACGAGAGATTTAGAGGGATTTAAATTTGAGGCCTAGTATTTAGGCGCTGGGTCACCGGTATGGATTTAGTGACAGAATTAGACTTGGAAATGCACAGAAGCGTGTGTGTGAAGTTATTCTGAATGACCCTATGTGCACCTTCAATATTATATACCCTTTTAGGGATAGATTTCAAATAGCTCTGATATAGCAGAAACCACTAAATTATGAAATTGCTAAATTGGGAATTGTACTTCAACCCAGAACAAAAAATGTGCTTTGACGGACACTAAATATCTTGCCCAGCAACAACAGTACAGCGGTGGGTAACGAGAGATTTAGAGGGATTTAAATTTGAGGCCTAGTATTTAGGCGCTGGGTCACCGGTATGGATTTAGTGACAGAATTAGACTTGGAAATGCACAGAAGCGTGTGTGTGAAGTTATTCTGAATGACCCTATGTGCACCTTCAATATTATATACCCTTTTAGGGATAGATTTCAAATAGCTCTGATATAGCAGAAACCACTAAATTATGAAATTGCTAAATTGGGAATTGTACTTCAACCCAGAACAAAAAATGTGCTTTGACGGACACTAAATATCTTGCCCAGCAACAACAGTACAGCGGTGGGTAACGAGAGATTTAGAGGGATTTAAATTTGAGGCCTAGTATTTAGGCGCTGGGTCACCGGTATGGATTTAGTGACAGAATTAGACTTGGAAATGCACAGAAGCGTGTGTGTGAAGTTATTCTGAATGACCCTATGTGCACCTTCAATATTATATACCCTTTTAGGGATAGATTTCAAATAGCTCTGATATAGCAGAAACCACTAAATTATGAAATTGCTAAATTGGGAATTGTACTTCAACCCAGAACAAAAAATGTGCTTTGACGGACACTAAATATCTTGCCCAGCAACAACAGTACAGCGGTGGGTAACGAGAGATTTAGAGGGATTTAAATTTGAGGCCTAGTATTTAGGCGCTGGGTCACCGGTATGGATTTAGTGACAGAATTAGACTTGGAAATGCACAGAAGCGTGTGTGTGAAGTTATTCTGAATGACCCTATGTGCACCTTCAATATTATATACCCTTTTAGGGATAGATTTCAAATAGCTCTGATATAGCAGAAACCACTAAATTATGAAATTGCTAAATTGGGAATTGTACTTCAACCCAGAACAAAAAATGTGCTTTGACGGACACTAAATATCTTGCCCAGCAACAACAGTACAGCGGTGGGTAACGAGAGATTTAGAGGGATTTAAATTTGAGGCCTAGTATTTAGGCGCTGGGTCACCGGTATGGATTTAGTGACAGAATTAGACTTGGAAATGCACAGAAGCGTGTGTGTGAAGTTATTCTGAATGACCCTATGTGCACCTTCAATATTATATACCCTTTTAGGGATAGATTTCAAATAGCTCTGATATAGCAGAAACCACTAAATTATGAAATTGCTAAATTGGGAATTGTACTTCAACCCAGAACAAAAAATGTGCTTTGACGGACACTAAATATCTTGCCCAGCAACAACAGTACAGCGGTGGGTAACGAGAGATTTAGAGGGATTTAAATTTGAGGCCTAGTATTTAGGCGCTGGGTCACCGGTATGGATTTAGTGACAGAATTAGACTTGGAAATGCACAGAAGCGTGTGTGTGAAGTTATTCTGAATGACCCTATGTGCACCTTCAATATTATATACCCTTTTAGGGATAGATTTCAAATAGCTCTGATATAGCAGAAACCACTAAATTATGAAATTGCTAAATTGGGAATTGTACTTCAACCCAGAACAAAAAATGTGCTTTGACGGACACTAAATATCTTGCCCAGCAACAACAGTACAGCGGTGGGTAACGAGAGATTTAGAGGGATTTAAATTTGAGGCCTAGTATTTAGGCGCTGGGTCACCGGTATGGATTTAGTGACAGAATTAGACTTGGAAATGCACAGAAGCGTGTGTGTGAAGTTATTCTGAATGACCCTATGTGCACCTTCAATATTATATACCCTTTTAGGGATAGATTTCAAATAGCTCTGATATAGCAGAAACCACTAAATTATGAAATTGCTAAATTGGGAATTGTACTTCAACCCAGAACAAAAAATGTGCTTTGACGGACACTAAATATCTTGCCCAGCAACAACAGTACAGCGGTGGGTAACGAGAGATTTAGAGGGATTTAAATTTGAGGCCTAGTATTTAGGCGCTGGGTCACCGGTATGGATTTAGTGACAGAATTAGACTTGGAAATGCACAGAAGCGTGTGTGTGAAGTTATTCTGAATGACCCTATGTGCACCTTCAATATTATATACCCTTTTAGGGATAGATTTCAAATAGCTCTGATATAGCAGAAACCACTAAATTATGAAATTGCTAAATTGGGAATTGTACTTCAACCCAGAACAAAAAATGTGCTTTGACGGACACTAAATATCTTGCCCAGCAACAACAGTACAGCGGTGGGTAACGAGAGATTTAGAGGGATTTAAATTTGAGGCCTAGTATTTAGGCGCTGGGTCACCGGTATGGATTTAGTGACAGAATTAGACTTGGAAATGCACAGAAGCGTGTGTGTGAAGTTATTCTGAATGACCCTATGTGCACCTTCAATATTATATACCCTTTTAGGGATAGATTTCAAATAGCTCTGATATAGCAGAAACCACTAAATTATGAAATTGCTAAATTGGGAATTGTACTTCAACCCAGAACAAAAAATGTGCTTTGACGGACACTAAATATCTTGCCCAGCAACAACAGTACAGCGGTGGGTAACGAGAGATTTAGAGGGATTTAAATTTGAGGCCTAGTATTTAGGCGCTGGGTCACCGGTATGGATTTAGTGACAGAATTAGACTTGGAAATGCACAGAAGCGTGTGTGTGAAGTTATTCTGAATGACCCTATGTGCACCTTCAATATTATATACCCTTTTAGGGATAGATTTCAAATAGCTCTGATATAGCAGAAACCACTAAATTATGAAATTGCTAAATTGGGAATTGTACTTCAACCCAGAACAAAAAATGTGCTTTGACGGACACTAAATATCTTGCCCAGCAACAACAGTACAGCGGTGGGTAACGAGAGATTTAGAGGGATTTAAATTTGAGGCCTAGTATTTAGGCGCTGGGTCACCGGTATGGATTTAGTGACAGAATTAGACTTGGAAATGCACAGAAGCGTGTGTGTGAAGTTATTCTGAATGACCCTATGTGCACCTTCAATATTATATACCCTTTTAGGGATAGATTTCAAATAGCTCTGATATAGCAGAAACCACTAAATTATGAAATTGCTAAATTGGGAATTGTACTTCAACCCAGAACAAAAAATGTGCTTTGACGGACACTAAATATCTTGCCCAGCAACAACAGTACAGCGGTGGGTAACGAGAGATTTAGAGGGATTTAAATTTGAGGCCTAGTATTTAGGCGCTGGGTCACCGGTATGGATTTAGTGACAGAATTAGACTTGGAAATGCACAGAAGCGTGTGTGTGAAGTTATTCTGAATGACCCTATGTGCACCTTCAATATTATATACCCTTTTAGGGATAGATTTCAAATAGCTCTGATATAGCAGAAACCACTAAATTATGAAATTGCTAAATTGGGAATTGTACTTCAACCCAGAACAAAAAATGTGCTTTGACGGACACTAAATATCTTGCCCAGCAACAACAGTACAGCGGTGGGTAACGAGAGATTTAGAGGGATTTAAATTTGAGGCCTAGTATTTAGGCGCTGGGTCACCGGTATGGATTTAGTGACAGAATTAGACTTGGAAATGCACAGAAGCGTGTGTGTGAAGTTATTCTGAATGACCCTATGTGCACCTTCAATATTATATACCCTTTTAGGGATAGATTTCAAATAGCTCTGATATAGCAGAAACCACTAAATTATGAAATTGCTAAATTGGGAATTGTACTTCAACCCAGAACAAAAAATGTGCTTTGACGGACACTAAATATCTTGCCCAGCAACAACAGTACAGCGGTAACGAGAGATTTAGAGGGATTTAAATTTGAGGCCTAGTATTTAGGCGCTGGGTGACAGGTATGGGTTTAGTGACAGAATTAGACTTGGAAATACACAGTAGCGGGTGTGTGTGAAGTTATTCTGAATGACCCAATGTGCACCTTCAATATTATATACCCTTTTAGGGATAGATTCCAAATAGCTCTGATATAGCAGGAACCACTAAATTATGAAATTGCTAAATTGGGAATTGTACTTCAACCCAGAACAAAAAATGTGCTTTGACGGACACTAAATATCTTGCCCAGCAACAACAGTACAGCGGTAACGAGAGATTTAGAGGGATTTAAATTTGAGGCCTAGTATTTAGGCGCTGGGTGACAGGTATGGGTTTAGTGACAGAATTAGACTTGGAAATACACAGTAGCGGGTGTGTGTGAAGTTATTCTGAATGACCCAATGTGCACCTTCAATATTATATACCCTTTTAGGGATAGATTCCAAATAGCTCTGATATAGCAGGAACCACTAAATTATGAAATTGCTAAATTGGGAATTGTACTTCAACCCAGAACAAAAAATGTGCTTTGACGGACACTAAATATCTTGCCCAGCAACAACAGTACAGCGGTAACGAGAGATTTAGAGGGATTTAAATTTGAGGCCTAGTATTTAGGCGCTGGGTGACAGGTATGGGTTTAGTGACAGAATTAGACTTGGAAATACACAGTAGCGGGTGTGTGTGAAGTTATTCTGAATGACCCAATGTGCACCTTCAATATTATATACCCTTTTTGGGATAGATTTCAAATAGCTCTGATATAGCAGGAACCACTAAATTATGAAATTGCTAAATTGGGAATTGTATTTCAACCCAGAACAAGAAATGTGCTTGAACGGACACTAAATAACTCGCCCAGCTACAGCACTAGGGACAGATTTAGCTGGATATAAATTTGAGGCCTAGTATTTAGGCGCTGGGTGACCGGTATGGATTTAGTGACAGAATTAGACTGGGATATGGCCAAAAAATAAACAGACTATTGCTGGTTAAATGCACTTGGTGTGACAGCTTCACCCTGATGTAGGCTTTAGCCAAAAAACAACCACACCATTGAGGGTTAAATGCACTTGGTGACAGGCGCAGCTTGCCCCTGATTTTGTATATGGCCAAAAAATGAACAGACTATTGCTGGTTAAATGCACTTGGTGTGACAGCTTCACCCTGATGTAGGCTTTAGCCAAAAAACAACCACACCATTGAGGGTTAAATGCACTTGGTGACAGGCGCAGCTTGCCCCTGATTTTGTATATGGCCAAAAAATGAACAGACTATTGCTGGTTAAATGCACTTGGTGTGACAGCTTCACCCTGATGTAGGCTTTAGCCAAAAAACAACCACACCATTGAGGGTTAAATGCACTTGGTGACAGGCGCAGCTTGCCCCTGATTTTGTATATGGCCAAAAAATGAACAGACTATTGCTGGTTAAATGCACTTGGTGTGACAGCTTCACCCTGATGTAGGCTTTAGCCAAAAAACAACCACACCATTGAGGGTTAAATGCACTTGGTCGCAGCTTGTGCTGGCGCACCACAAGACACAAAATGGCCGCCGATCACCCCAGAAAAATGAGACTGACAAACGGTCTGTGCAGCCTAAAAACAGTGAGCAATTGAGGATCAGCAGCTCAATGATCCACAGCTGCAGATCGATCAGTTAATCAAGTCCTTTGGAGGAGTTAATCTGCCTAATCTCGCCCTACTGTCGCAGCCGCAACCTCTCCCTACGCTAATCAGAGCAGAGTGACGGGCGGCGCTATGTGACTCCAGCTTAAATAGAGGCTGGGTCACATGGTGCTCTGGCCAATCACAGCCATGCCAATAGTAGGCATGGCTGTGATGGCCTCTTGGGGCAAGTAGTATGACGCTTGTTGATTGGCTGCTTTGCAGCCTTTCAAAAAGCGCCAAGAAAGCGTCACAAAAGCGCCAAGAAAGCGACGAACACCGAACCCGAACCCGGACTTTTACGAAAATGTCCGGGTTCGGGTCCGTGTCACGGACACCCCAAAATTCGGTACGAACCCGAACTATACAGTTCGAGTTCGCTCATCCCTACTCCCAACTTCCATCTGCAGCCACTCTGCTGACTCCTGGCCACGCTAGTGACTTGCTGGCTCCACCGCTGCCTCATGGGCAAGCTGCCACCCTCTTCTCCTGATGATGATGTAGCCCCTAATTTCCCAGCTCCCAAGTGCAATCAGCTGCATCATGATCATCGAGTACAGTCTGCTCATCACTGATGTCATCCTCAGCGGTCTCTGGGTCAGGAGCCTGACAGCTCGAAACACCAGCTCCCATGCGACTTGCCCATAGAGGAAGCGGCGGATGTCTCCTCCACATCTTGGCTGGCCAGCAGCTGGTGACTGCCCTCTTGTAGCTCGCCCTCGCTATATGGTAGAGCTGAGCCCACAGCATATAATTCTTCTCTGACTGAGGGAACAGAAAAGGACAGAGGCAGGTTGAGGACAGGTGAGGGCACAGGGCCTTCTCCTGGGCCATGCCAACTAAGGGTTGTGTCTAACAAGGGGGAGCTGTGATTAGGGTTTTAAGCTAAAGAGGTCATGTGTGGCTACAGCTTTGTATGCAGTAGTAATACGGAGTGTGCTGCAGGCACTCTGATAGTTGTGTATAAGTTTGGATCACTAACTAGGCAGGGGAAATACAGGTGAAACTCGAAAAATTAGAATATCGAGCAAAGTTCATTTTTTTCAGTAATGCAACTTAGACTCATTACATGCAAAGCAAAATATTTCAAGCCTTTATTTGTTATAATTTGGATGACTATGGCTTACAGCTTATGAAACCCCAAAGTCTCAATTTTGAGGTACCCTTTGCTCAGGGGATATGGATTAATTAGCTGACTAGAGTGTGACATTTTGAGCCTAGAATATTGAACCTTTTCACAAAATTCTAATTTTAAGCTGCATTGATGCAATTCCTTTTAATTTGCATTATTGAAATAAATGGACTTTTGCATGATATTCAAATTTTTCGAGTTTCACCTGAAAGGGATATATAGGGATATCAATACTATAAATCAGGGAAAGCTATCCTAAGTAAAATAAGTTACACATCCTATAATAGACCCTAACTATATATACTTAGAAAGAGAGTGTTATTGTGGCCAAGTGGCAAGCTACAGTAACATAACAGCTTGATGTGAGCAATATTTTTATACCAATTTATGTTAACTCTCACTCCACAGTAACTTAGGGATATGAAGTGAATATCCCATAGAGATTTCCCACCTATTGATTATATGTGGAGAATCTTCACTAATTACTATCCACACAGTTGCGTCTCATGACCACTTTATTTTAGTTAAAACATTGTTTGGTTGTCTCTCTTAAGAAAAATAATAAATGTTACGTTTTAAAATTAAAAAAGTCCAGAAACAGGAATGAGTTAGCCCAAATAGGGTTATTGTACCACGTATCATGAATTAATCCTGGGTCCAAAGTGGGCATTCTGACTATTATAACAAACCCACCGACTCTTGGCTGGGGGTGTCTGATGTCACTTGGGACGAAGTGGATGACCGAGTCAACCATTCAAGATCCGCTGGGTTGCTGGTCAATACATGACCGCTAGATGACACTGGAAGCTCAAGCTACTCGCTGCGACTCATGCTGCCACGCCCACTTACTCTGCTGCAACCTGTGCCTGTGCAGGAAACATTTAGACCTCTGCCACTCCACTGTGCAGGGCCTGAAACTTCTCTGTTTGGCATATGGTTAAAGCAAATAAATAAATAAAAAGGATATTAAAACACCCCAAAAAAGTCTGTAATTTTCTCACTTCACCACACAACGACTAAAAAGCCCTTTTTTTTCACTAATACATGCGAAAGAAGGCTTTAGAACATATACCTGCACAACTGAAAGGCAAACAGGCTCTTACTTTTTTCCACTTAAACACACCACAAAAGGCTTTAGAACATATAACTGCGTCGCTGAAGGGCAAATAATATATAATTTTTTTACCACTAATACATGCCAAAAAGGGCTTTAGAACATATAACTGCACCGCTGAACAGCAAATATATATTTTGTGCCACTAATACATGCCAAAAAGGGCTTTAGAACATATACAGTGAGTAACAGAAGTATTTTAACACCCTGCAATTTTGCAAGTTCTCCCACTTAGAAATCATGGAGGGGTCTGGAATTCACATTGTAGGTGCATTACCACTCTGAGAGACAGAATAAAATAAAATAAAAATGGAAATCAAATTGTATGATTTTTAAAGAATTTATTTGTCTTGCACTGCTGAACATAAGTATTTGAACACCTGAGAAGCAGCAAGAATTCTGGTTCTCAAAGACCTGTTACATACACTCCACAAAAGGCTTTAGAGCATACAGTATAACTGCACCGTTGAACAGCAAATAATATTAATTTTTTTGCCACTAATACACGCCAAAAGGGCTTTAGAAAATATACCTGCACCACTGAACGGCAAATAGGCCCTTACTTTTTCCCACTTATACACTCCACAAAAGGCTTTAGAACATATAAATGCACTGCAGAACAGTAAATAATATATTTTTTTGCCACCAATACACACCAAAAAGGGCTTTAGAACATATAACTGCACCTGTGAACAGCAAATATATATTTTTTTGTCACTAATACGCGCCAAAAAGGGCTTTAGAACATAAAACTGCACAGCTGAACGGCAAATATATCTTTTTTGCCACTAATACACGCCAAAAAGGGCCTTAGAACCTATAACTGCACCGCTGAACTGCAAATATATCTTTTTTGCCACTAATACATGCCATAAAGGGCTTTAGAACATAACTGCACTGATGAACAGCAAATAATATATATTTTTTTGCCACTAATACACGCCAAAAAGGACTGTAATTTTCTCACTTTAACACACAATGGCAAATAGGCCCTTACTTTTTTAACTTATACACACCACAAAAGTCTTTAGAACATATAACTGCACCGCTGAAGGGCAAATAATATATAATTTCTTACCACTAATACATGCCAAAAAGGGCTTTAGAACATATAACGGCACTGCTGAACAGCAAATATATATTTTTGTGCCACTAATACATGCCAAAAAGGGCTTTAGAACATATACAGTGAGTAACAGAAGTATTTTAACACCCTGCAATTTTGCAAGTTCTCCCACTTAGAAATCATATAGGGGTCTGAAATTCACATTGTAGGTGCATTACCACTCTGAGAGACAAAATAAAAACTGGAAATCATATTGTATGATTTTTAAAGAATTTGTCTTGCACTGCTGAACATAAGTATTTGAACACCTGAGAAACATCAAGAATTCTGGTTCTCAAAGACCTGTTACTGTGCCTTTAAAAAGTCCACCTCTACTCCACTCATTAATCTAACTTAGTAGCACCTGTCTGAGCTCTTTAAAGACACCTGTCCACCCCACAGTCAGTCAAACGCCAACTACTACCATGGGCAAGACCAAAGAGCTGTCAAAAGACACCAGAGACAAAATTGTGGACCTCCACAAGGCTAGAAAGGGCTACGGGGCAATTGCCAAGCAGCTTGGAGAAAATAGATCAACTGTTGGAGCAATTGTTAGAAAATGGAAGAGGCTAAAGACGACTGTCAGTCTCCCTCGGACTGGGGCTCCATGCAAGATCTCACCTCGTGGGGTATTACTGATGATAAGAAAGGTGAGCAATCAGCCCAGAACTACAAGGGAGGAGCTGGTCAATGACATGAAGAGGGCTGGGACCACAGTTTCAAAGGTTATTGTCGGTAGAACACTACGCCGACATAGTTTCAAATCATGCATTGCGCGGAAGGTTCTTCTGCTCAAGTCATCAGATGTCCAGGCCCGTCTGATGTTTTCCAATGACCATCTGGATGATCCAGAGGAGGCATGGGAGAAAGTCATGTGGTCAGATGAGATTAAAGTAGAACTTTTTGGTCTAAACTTAACTCGTATTTGGAGGAAAAAGAAGGATTAGTTGCATCCCAAAAACACCATCCCTACTGTGAAGCATGGGCGTGGTAACATCATGCTTTGGGGGTGCTTTTCTGCAAAGGGGACAGTACAACTGCACTGTATTAAGGAGAGGATGAATGGGGCCATTTATTGTGAGATTTTGAGCAACAACCTCCTTCCCTCAGTCAGAGCATTGAAGATGGGTCCTGGCTGGGTCTTCCAACATGACAACGACCCGAAGCACACAGCCAGGATAACCAAAGAGTGGCTCCATAAGAAGCAAATCAAGGTTCTGGAGTAGACTAGCCAGTCTCCAGACCTAAATTCAATAGAACATCTTTGGAGGGAGCTGAAACTTCGTGTTGCTAAGCGAAAGCCCTGAAACCTGACAGATCAAGAGGAGATCTGTGTGGAGAAGTGGGCCAAAATCCCTGTTGCAGTGTGTGTAAACCTGGTCAAGAACTACAGTAAACGTTTGACCTCTGTAATTGCAAACAAAGGCCAAATATTACCAAATATTAACACAAATTTTCTCAGGTGTTCAAATACTTATGTTCAGCAGTGCAAGACAAACTAGAAAAGCTACAATTTCTGGGGAAATTGTGTGAAGTGTTCTTGCCTCCACCAGTAGTCTACAACTGGAGTGAGCGGAGTAACTGGGTGGAGTGGAGTGTCCTGAGTAACTGTTGTGTGGTTGGAGTGGCTGGAGAAACTGTGGAAAGGTTGGACTTTATGGAGTGGGCAAAGTAACTGTATGGAGTGTTTGGAGTGAGTAAAGATAGTAAACATTACACTAACCAACTGATTGATCAAATTTAAAAAGTGCACATAAAAAGCTTGAGATTGAGAAATGCATTTCAACTTTTATTTATTTATATAGCACATTTAATTGCAATGTTGTTGCCCAAAGTGCTTCACAGTTACATTAAAACATACATTTATAAAAAAAACATTAGCAGCCGATTTGTGTAGGTGGGCTTGAAAATGATGGAGTGGTGGCAGTTTAGAAATCATGTCCTGATTTTTCAGCTCACACTCTAGCTTTTGTCACTCTGCTGGCTGCTCACACACCTGGGTTCCTATGGCAACTCACTCTACAGCAAGGGCAGAGAAGCGCGGTTAAAAACAAACTGCTCCCACTTGCTCACTTCACTGGCAGTTGCCATCTTAAAATGGTTGTAGTTTAAAAATTATAAATCCTACAGTGAAGACCTTTATATTATGAGAATCACAAGACCCAGACCTACATTTTGTTGCATAGTTTGTCTTTGAAATATTAAAAATGAAGGCACAGTCGCAGTTTAGAAATTACTCTTCAAATTTTAGGTGGCTAGAGTGGAGTTTCAATGAATGTCAATGGGCGGCATGAGTTGCAAACAAATGGTCATATTGTGAAAACTACTAGGACTATGGCTTAGCTGTTTTTAGTGGCAGCAGGGATAACTGAACGTTTTAATATAAGATTTGTATAGGTGGGCTTGAAAATGAGGCAGTGGTGGCAGTTTAGAAATCATGTCCAGATTTTTCAGCTTCCAGTCTAGTTTTCAACATTCCGCCATGCATTCCTATGGGACCAATTTCCCCACAAAAATGCCAATATTTTTTAACCATTCGGCGAAACGTTCGACAAAGTAATAGCACACCAATCGGGAACAATTTGCACGTTTCGGTATATTACTGTCTATAGAGTGTAAAAACTGTGGGAGTAGTTAGGGTGGTAAATTTGGCTATAATAATATGAATATATATGTGAGATAACAGTAAGTGGCCTTGCCATGCAAGAACACTTAATAAATTATTAAAAAATCATACAATGTGATTTCCTAATTTATTTATTTTTATTCTGTCTCTCAGAGTAGGAATGCACCTACAATGTGAATTTCAGATCCCTCCATGATTTCTAAGTGGGAGAATTGCAGGGTGTTCAAATACTTCTGTTCCTTACTGTAACTGCACCGCTGAACGGCAAATATATATATATATTTTTTTTGCCACTAATACATACCAAAAAAGGTTGTAATTTTCTCACTTCACCACACAATGACAAATACTTTTTTTTGTGCCACTAAAACACGCAAAAAAGTGCTTTAGAACATATAACGGCACCAATGAACGGCAAATATATATTCTTGCCACTAATACACGCCAAAAAGGGCTGTGATTTTCTCACTTCACCACACAAAGGGAAATGCTTTTTTATGGGGCACTAATACACAAAAGGCTTTAGAGCATACATTATAACTGCACCGCTGAACGGCAAATAATATTTATTTTTTTGCCACTAATACACGCCAAAAAGGGCTTTAGAACATATAACTGCACCGTTGAATGGCAAATAATATATATTTATTTGCCACTAATACACGCCAAAAGGGTTTTAGAACATATAACTGCACCGCTGAACGGCAAATAGGCCCTTATATGTTTTCACTTATACACACCACAAAAGGCTTTAGAACATAGAAACATATAATGTGTTGGCAGATAAGAACCATTTGGCCCATCTAGTCTGCCCAATATACTGAATACTATGAATAGCCAGTGGCCCTATCTTATATGAAGGATGGCTTTATGCCTATCCCATACATGCTTAAACTCCTTCACTGTATTTGCAGCTATTACTTCTGCAGGAAGGCTATTCCATGCATTTGCTACTCTCTCAGTAAAGTAATACTTCCTGATATTACTTTTAAACCTTTGCCCCTCTAAATTAAAACTATGTCTTCTTGTAGCAATTTTTCTTCTTTTAAATATTATCTCCTCTTTTACCTTGTTGATTCCCTTTATGTATTTAAAAGTTTCTATCATATCCCCTCTGTCTTGTCTTTCTTCCAAGCTATACATGCTAAGGTCCTTTAATCTTTCCTGGTAAGTTTTGTCCTGCAATCCATGTACTAGTTTAGTAGCTCTTCTCTGAACTCTCTCCAAAGTATCAATATCCTTCTGGAGATATGGTCTCCAGTACTGCGCACAATACGCCAAATGAGGTCTCACTAGTGCTCTGTAGAGCGGCATGAGCACCTCCCTCTTTCTACTAGTAATGCCTCTCCCTATACACCCAAGCATTCTGCTAGCATTTCCTGCTGCTCTATGACATTGTCTGCCTACCTTTAAGTCTTCTGAAATAATGACCCCTAAATCCCTCTACTCAGATACTGAGGTTAGGACTGTATCACTGATTTTATACTGGTTTTTACTCCCCAGGTGCATTATCTTGCACTTATCAACATTAAATTTTAGTTGCCAGATTTTTGACCATTCCTCTAGTTTTCCTAAATCCTTTTCCATTTGGTGTATCCCTCCAAGAACATCAACCCTGTTACAAATCTTTGTGTCATCAGCAAAAAGAGACACCTTACCATCGATGCCTTCTGCAATTTCTCTGATAAAGATATTAAACAATATGGGTCCCAGAACAGATACCTGAGGTACCCCACTGGTAACAGGACCATGGTCTGAATATACTCCATTGACTACAACCCTCTGTTGCCTGTCCCTCAGCCACTGCCTAATCCATTCAACAATATGGGAGTCCGCACACAAAGACTGCAATTGATTGATAAGCCTTCTATGTGGGACAGTGTCAAAAGCCTTACTAAAGTCTAGATAAGCTATGTCTACTGCACCTCCGCCATCTACCCATCTACCCAATCAAAAAAATCTATAAGATTAGTTTGACATGATCTCCCTGACGTAAACCCATGCTGTTTTTCATCTTTCAATCCATGGGATTTTAGATGTTCCACAATCCTCTCCTTAAGTATGGTTTCCATTAATTTTCCCACTATTGATGTCAGGCTTACTGGCCTATGGTTGCCCGATTCCTCCCTACTACCTTTCTTGTGAATGGGCACAACATTTGCTAATTTCCAATCTTCTGGGACGACTCCTGTTGCCAGTAGAGTTGAGCGAACACCTGGATGTTCGGGTTCGAGAAGTTCGGCCGAACTTCCCGAAAATGTTCGGGTTCGGGATCCGAACCCGATCCGAACTTCGTCCCGAACCCGAACCCCATTAAAGTCAATGGGGACCCGAACTTTTCGGCACTAAAAAGGCTGTAAAACAGCCCAGGAAAGGGCTAGAGGGCTGCAAAAGGCAGCAACATGTAGGTAAATCCCCTGCAAACAAATGTGGATAGGGAAATGAATTAAAATAAAAATTAAATAAATAAAAATTAACCAAAATCAATTGGAGAGAGGTCCCATAGCAGAGAATCTGGCTTCCCGTCACCCACCACTGGAACAGTCCATTCTCAGATATTTAGGCCCCGGAACCCAGGCAGAGGAGAGAGGTCCCTTAACAGAGAATCTGGCTTCATGTCAGCAGAGAATCAGTCTGCATATCATAGCAGAGAATCAGGCTTCACGTCAGCCACCACTGCAACAGTCCATTGTCATAAATTTAGGCCAAGCACCCAGGCAGAGGAGAGAGGTCCCGTAACAGACAATCTGGCTTCATGTCAGCAGAGAATCAGTCTTCATATCATAGCAGAGACTCAGGCTTCACGTCACCCACCACTGTAAGAGTCCATTTTCATAAATTTAGGCCCAGCACCCAGGCAGAGGAGAGAGGTCCCGTAAAAGACAATATGGCTTCATGTCAGCAGAGAATCAGTCTTCATGTCATAGCAGAGAATCAGGCTTCACGTCACCCACCACTGTAAGAGTCCATTTTCATAAATTTAGGCCCAGCACCCAGGCAGAGGAGAGAGGTCCCGTAACAGAGGATCTGGCTTCATGTCAGCAGAGAATTAGTCTGCATGTCATAGCAGAGAATGAGGCTTCACGTCAGCCAACACTGCAACAGTCCATTGGCATATATTTAGGCCCAGCACACAGGCAGAGGAGAGAGGTCCCGTAACAGACAATCTGGCTTCATGTCAGCAGAGAATTAGTCTGCATGTCATAGCAGAGAATGAGGCTTCACGTCAGCCACCACTGCAACAGTCCATTGGCATATATTTAGGCCCAGCACACAGGCAGAGGAGAGAGGTCCCGTAACAGACAATCTGGCTTCATGTCAGTAGAGAATCAGTCTGCATGTCATAGCAGAGAATCAGGCTTCACGTCACCCACCACTGCAACAGTCCATTTTCATAAGTTTAGGCCAAGCACCCAGGCAGAGGAGAGAGGTCCCGTAACAGACAATCTGGCTTCATGTCAGTAGAGAATCAGTCTGCATGTCATAGCAGAGAATCAGGCTTCACGTCACCCACCACTGCAACAGTCCATTTTCATAAGTTTAGGCCAAGCACCCAGGCAGAGGATAGAGGTCCCGTAACAGACAATCTGGCTTCATGTCAGTAGAGAATCAGTCTGCATGTCATAGCAGAGAATCAGGCTTCACGTCACCCACCACTGCAACAGTCCATTTTCATAAGTTTAGGCCAAGCACCCAGGCAGAGGAGAGAGGTCCCGTAACAGACAATCTGGCTTCATGTCAGTAGAGAATCAGTCTGCATGTCATAGCAGAGAATCAGGCTTCACGTCACCCACCACTGCAACAGTCCATTTTCATAAGTTTAGGCCAAGCACCCAGGCAGAGGAGAGAGGTCCCGTAACAGACAATCTGGCTTCATGTCAGCAGAGAATTAGTCTGCATGTCATAGCAGAGAATGAGGCTTCACGTCAGCCACCACTGCAACAGTCCATTGGCATATATTTAGGCCCAGCACACAGGCAGAGGAGAGAGGTCCCGTAACAGACAATCTGGCTTCATGTCAGTAGAGAATCAGTCAGCATGTCATAGCAGAGAATCAGGCTTCACGTCACCCACCACTGCAACAGTCCATTGGCATATATTTAGGCCCAGCACCCAGGCAGAGGAGAGAGGTCCCGTAACAGACAATCTGGCTTCATGTCAGCAGAGAATTAGTCTGCATGTCATAGCAGAGAATGAGGCTTCACGTCACCCACCACTGCAACAGTCCATTGGCATATATTTAGGCCCAGCACCAAGGCAGAGGAGAGAGGTCCCGTAACAGACAATCTGGCTTCATGTCAGCAGAGAATTAGTCTGCATGTCATAGCAGAGAATGAGGCTTCACGTCAGCCACCACTGCAACAGTCCATTGGCATATATTTAGGCCCAGCACCCAGGCAGAGGAGAGAGGTCCCGTAACAGACAATCTGGCTTCATGTCAGCAGAGAATAAGTCTTCATATCATAGCAGAGAATCAGGCTTCACGTCACCCACCACTGTAAGAGTCCATTTTCATTAAATTTAGGCCCAGCACCCAGGCAGAGGAGAGAGGTCCCGTAACAGACAATCTGGCTTCATGTCAGCAGAGAATCAGTCTTCATGTCATAGCAGAGAATCAGGCTTCACGTCACCCACCACTGTAAGAGTCCATTTTCATAAATTTAGGCCCAGCACCCAGGCAGAGGAGAGAGGTCCCGTAACAGAGGATCTGGCTTCATGTCAGCAGAGAATTAGTCTGCATGTCATAGCAGAGAATGAGGCTTCACGTCAGCCACCACTGCAACAGTCCATTGGCATATATTTAGGCCCAGCACCCAGGCAGAGGAGAGAGGTCCCGTAACAGACAATCTGGCTTCATGTCAGCAGAGAATTAGTCTGCATGTCATAGCAGAGAATGAGGCTTCACGTCAGCCACCACTGCAACAGTCCATTGGCATATATTTAGGCCCAGCACCCAGGCAGAGGAGAGAGGACCCGTAACAGACAATCTGGCTTCATGTCAGTAGAGAATCAGTCTGCATGTCATAGCAGAGAATCAGGCTTCACGTCACCCACCACTGCAACAGTCCATTTTCATAAGTTTAGGCCAAGCACCCAGTCAGAGGAGAGAGGTCCCGTAACAGACAATCTGGCTTCATGTCAGTAGAGAATCAGTCTGCATGTCATAGCAGAGAATCAGGCTTCACGTCACCCACCACTGCAACAGTCCATTTTCATAAGTTTAGGCAAAGCACCCAGGCAGAGGAGAGAGGTCCCGTAACAGACAATCTGGCTTCATGTCAGTAGAGAATCAGTCTGCATGTCATAGCAGAGAATCAGGCTTCACGTCACCCACCACTGCAACAGTCCATTTTCATAAGTTTAGGCCAAGCACCCAGGCAGAGGAGAGAGGTCCCGTAACAGACAATCTGGCTTCATGTCAGTAGAGAATAAGTCTGCATGTCATAGCAGAGAATCAGGCTTCACGTCACCCACCACTGCAACAGTCCATTTTCATAAGTTTAGGCCAAGCACCCAGGCAGAGGAGAGAGGTCCCGTAACAGACAATCTGGCTTCATGTCAGTAGAGAATCAGTCTGCATGTCATAGCAGAGAATCAGGCTTCACGTCACCCACCACTGCAACAGTCCATTTTCATAAGTTTAGGCCAAGCACCCAGGCAGAGGAGAGAGGTCCCGTAACAGACAATCTGGCTTCATGTCAGTAGAGAATCAGTCTGCATGTCATAGCAGAGAATCAGGCTTCACGTCACCCACCACTGCAACAGTCCATTTTCATAAGTTTAGGCCAAGCACCCAGGCAGAGGAGAGAGGTCCCGTAACAGACAATCTGGCTTCATGTCAGCAGAGAATTAGTCTGCATGTCATAGCAGAGAATGAGGCTTCACGTCAGCCACCACTGCAACAGTCCATTGGCATATATTTAGGCCCAGCACACAGGCAGAGGAGAGAGGTCCCGTAACAGACAATCTGGCTTCATGTCAGTAGAGAATCAGTCTGCATGTCATAGCAGAGAATCAGGCTTCACGTCACCCACCACTGCAACAGTCCATTGGCATATATTTAGGCCCAGCACACAGGCAGAGGAGAGAGGTCCCGTAACAGACAATCTGGCTTCATGTCAGGAGAGAATTAGTCTGCATGTCATAG
Organism: Bufo gargarizans; assembly: GCF_014858855.1. Lineage (NCBI taxonomy): Eukaryota > Metazoa > Chordata > Amphibia > Anura > Bufonidae > Bufo > Bufo gargarizans. The sequence continues at coordinate 373,796,234 of NC_058083.1, read as the reverse complement.
CAGAGAATGAGGCTTCACGTCACCCACCACTGCAACAGTCCATTGGCATATATTTAGGCCCAGCACCCAGGCAGAGGAGAGAGGTCCCGTAACAGACAATCTGGCTTCATGTCAGCAGAGAATTAGTCTGCATGTCATAGCAGAGAATGAGGCTTCACGTCAGACACCACTGCAACAGTCCATTGGCATATATTTAGGCCCAGCACCCAGGCAGAGGAGAGAGGTCCCGTAACAGACAATCTGGCTTCATGTCAGCAGAGAATCAGTCTTCATATCATAGCAGAGAATCAGGCTTCACGTCACCCACCACTGTAAGAGTCCATTTTCATAAATTTAGGCCCAGCACCCAGGCAGAGGAGAGAGGTCCCGTAACAGACAATCTGGCTTCATGTCAGCAGAGAATTAGTCTGCATGTCATAGCAGAGAATGAGGCTTCACGTCAGCCACCACTGCAACAGTCCATTGGCATATATTTAGGCCCAGCACCCAGGCAGAGGAGAGAGGACCCGTAACAGACAATCTGGCTTCATGTCAGTAGAGAATCAGTCTGCATGTCATAGCAGAGAATCAGGCTTCACGTCACCCACCACTGCAACAGTCCATTTTCATAAGTTTAGGCCAAGCACCCAGGCAGAGGAGAGAGGTCCCGTAACAGACAATCTGGCTTCATGTCAGTAGAGAATCAGTCTGCATGTCATAGCAGAGAATCAGGCTTCACGTCACCCACCACTGCAACAGTCCATTTTCATAAGTTTAGGCCAAGCACCCAGGCAGAGGAGAGAGGTCCCGTAACAGACAATCTGGCTTCATGTCAGTAGAGAATCAGTCTGCATGTCATAGCAGAGAATCAGGCTTCACGTCACCCACCACTGCAACAGTCCATTTTCATAAGTTTAGGCCAAGCACCCAGGCAGAGGAGAGAGGTCCCGTAACAGACAATCTGGCTTCATGTCAGTAGAGAATAAGTCTGCATGTCATAGCAGAGAATCAGGCTTCACGTCACCCACCACTGCAACAGTCCATTTTCATAAGTTTAGGCCAAGCACCCAGGCAGAGGAGAGAGGTCCCGTAACAGACAATCTGGCTTCATGTCAGTAGAGAATCAGTCTGCATGTCATAGCAGAGAATCAGGCTTCACGTCACCCACCACTGCAACAGTCCATTTTCATAAGTTTAGGCCAAGCACCCAGGCAGAGGAGAGAGGTCCCGTAACAGACAATCTGGCTTCATGTCAGTAGAGAATCAGTCTGCATGTCATAGCAGAGAATCAGGCTTCACGTCACCCACCACTGCAACAGTCCATTTTCATAAGTTTAGGCCAAGCACCCAGGCAGAGGAGAGAGGTCCCGTAACAGACAATCTGGCTTCATGTCAGCAGAGAATTAGTCTGCATGTCATAGCAGAGAATGAGGCTTCACGTCAGCCACCACTGCAACAGTCCATTGGCATATATTTAGGCCCAGCACACAGGCAGAGGAGAGAGGTCCCGTAACAGACAATCTGGCTTCATGTCAGTAGAGAATCAGTCTGCATGTCATAGCAGAGAATCAGGCTTCACGTCACCCACCACTGCAACAGTCCATTGGCATATATTTAGGCCCAGCACCCAGGCAGAGGAGAGAGGTCCCGTAACAGACAATCTGGCTTCATGTCAGCAGAGAATTAGTCTGCATGTCATAGCAGAGAATGAGGCTTCACGTCACCCACCACTGCAACAGTCCATTGGCATATATTTAGGCCCAGCACCCAGGCAGAGGAGAGAGGTCCCGTAACAGACAATCTGGCTTCATGTCAGCAGAGAATTAGTCTGCATGTCATAGCAGAGAATGAGGCTTCACGTCAGCCACCACTGCAACAGTCCATTGGCATATATTTAGGCCCAGCACCCAGGCAGAGGAGAGAGGTCCCGTAACAGACAATCTGGCTTCATGTCAGCAGAGAATCAGTCTTCATATCATAGCAGAGAATCAGGCTTCACGTCACCCACCACTGTAAGAGTCCATTTTCATAAATTTAGGCCCAGCACCCAGGCAGAGGAGAGAGGTCCCGTAACAGACAATCTGGCTTCATGTCAGCAGAGAATCAGTCTTCATGTCATAGCAGAGAATCAGGCTTCACGTCACCCACCACTGTAAGAGTCCATTTTCATAAATTTAGGCCCAGCACCCAGGCAGAGGAGAGAGGTCCCGTAACAGAGGATCTGGCTTCATGTCAGCAGAGAACTAGTCTGCATGTCATAGCAGAGAATGAGGCTTCACGTCAGCCACCACTGCAACAGTCCATTGGCATATATTTAGGCCCAGCACCCAGGCAGAGGAGAGAGATCCCGTAACAGACAATCTGGCTTCATGTCAGTAGAGAATCAGTCTGCATGTCATAGGAGAGAATCAGGCTTCACGTCACCCACCACTGCAACAGTCCATTTTCATAAGTTTAGGCCAAGCACCCAGTCAGAGGAGAGAGGTCCCGTAACAGACAATCTGGCTTCATGTCAGGAGAGAATCAGTCTGCATGTCATAGCAGAGAATCAGGCTTCACGTCACCCACCACTGCAACAGTCCATTTTCATAAGTTTAGGCCAAGCACCCAGGCAGAGGAGAGAGGTCCCGTAACAGACAATCTGGCTTCATGTCAGTAGAGAATCAGTCTGCATGTCATAGCAGAGAATCAGGCTTCACGTCACCCACCACTGCAACAGTCCATTTTCATAAGTTTAGGCCAAGCACCCAGGCAGAGGAGAGAGGTCCCGTAACAGACAATCTGGCTTCATGTCAGTAGAGAATCAGTCTGCATGTCATAGCAGAGAATCAGGCTTCACGTCACCCACCACTGCAACAGTCCATTTTCATAAGTTTAGGCCAAGCACCCAGGCAGAGGAGAGAGGTCCCGTAACAGACAATCTGGCTTCATGTCAGCAGAGAATTAGTCTGCATGTCATAGCAGAGAATCAGGCTTCACGTCAGCCACCACTGCAACAGTCCATTGGCATATATTTAGGCCCAGCACACAGGCAGAGGAGAGAGGTCCCGTAACAGACAATCTGGCTTCATGTCAGTAGAGAATTAGTCTGCATGTCATAGCAGAGAATGAGGCTTCACGTCACCCACCACTGCAACAGTCCATTGGCATATATTTAGGCCCAGCACCCAGGCAGAGGAGAGAGGTCCCGTAACAGACAATCTGGCTTCATGTCAGCAGAGAATTAGTCTGCATGTCATAGCAGAGAATGAGGCTTCACGTCAGCCACCACTGCAACAGTCCATTGGCATATATTTAGGCCCAGCACCCAGGCAGAGGAGAGAGGTCCCGTAACAGACAATCTGGCTTCATGTCAGCAGAGAATCAGTCTTCATGTCATAGCAGAGAATCAGGCTTCACGTCACCCACCACTGTAAGAGTCCATTTTCATAAATTTAGGCCCAGCACCCAGGCAGAGGAGAGAGGTCCCGTAACAGAGGATCTGGCTTCATGTCAGCAGAGAATCAGTCTGCATGTCATAGCAGAGAATCAGGCTTCACGTCACCCAACACTGCAACAGTCCATTTTCATAAGTTTAGGCCAAGCACCCAGTCAGTGGAGAGAGGTCCCGTAACAGACAATCTGGCTTCATGTCAGTAGAGAATCAGTCTGCATGTCATAGCAGAGAATCAGGCTTCACGTCACCCACCACTGCAACAGTCCATTTTCATAAGTTTAGGCCAAGCACCCAGGCAGAGGAGAGAGGTCCCGTAACAGACAATCTGGCTTCATGTCAGTAGAGAATCAGTCTGCATGTCATAGCAGAGAATCAGGCTTCACGTCACCCACCACTGCAACAGTCCATTTTCATAAGTTTAGGCCAAGCACCCAGGCAGAGGAGAGAGGTCCCGTAACAGACAATCTGGCTTCATGTCAGTAGAGAATCAGTCTGCATGTCATAGCAGAGAATCAGGCTTCACGTCACCCACCACTGCAACAGTCCATTTTCATAAGTTTAGGCCAAGCACCCAGGCAGAGGAGAGAGGTCCCGTAACAGACAATCTGGCTTCATGTCAGTAGAGAATCAGTCTGCATGTCATAGCAGAGAATCAGGCTTCACGTCACCCACCACTGCAACAGTCCATTTTCATAAGTTTAGGCCAAGCACCCAGGCAGAGGAGAGAGGTCCCGTAACAGACAATCTGGCTTCATGTCAGTAGAGAATCAGTCTGCATGTCATAGCAGAGAATCAGGCTTCACGTCACCCACCACTGCAACAGTCCATTTTCATAAGTTTAGGCCAAGCACCCAGGCAGAGGAGAGAGGTCCCGTAACAGACAATCTGGCTTCATGTCAGCAGAGAATTAGTCTGCATGTCATAGCAGAGAATGAGGCTTCACGTCAGCCACCACTGCAACAGTCCATTGGCATATATTTAGGCCCAGCACACAGGCAGAGGAGAGAGGTCCCGTAACAGACAATCTGGCTTCATGTCAGTAGAGAATCAGTCTGCATGTCATAGCAGAGAATCAGGCTTCACGTCACCCACCACTGCAACAGTCCATTGGCATATATTTAGGCCCAGCACCCAGGCAGAGGAGAGAGGTCCCGTAACAGACAATCTGGCTTCATGTCAGCAGAGAATTAGTCTGCATGTCATAGCAGAGAATGAGGCTTCACGTCACCCACCACTGCAACAGTCCATTGGCATATATTTAGGCCCAGCACCCAGGCAGAGGAGAGAGGTCCCGTAACAGACAATCTGGCTTCATGTCAGCAGAGAATTAGTCTGCATGTCATAGCAGAGAATGAGGCTTCACGTCAGCCACCACTGCAACAGTCCATTGGCATATATTTAGGCCCAGCACCCAGGCAGAGGAGAGAGGTCCCGTAACAGACAATCTGGCTTCATGTCAGCAGAGAATCAGTCTTCATGTCATAGCAGAGAATCAGGCTTCACGTCACCCACCACTGTAAGCAGAGGCGTATCTATCGCGAGGCAAACAAGGCATTTGCCTGGGGCGGCACTTGCCAATGGGGCGGCAAAATGCCTTGTTTGCCTACACAAATACTTGCCGATCGATCCGATCCTTTACTATGCCGCTGCGAGCGGCAGCATCGCCGGCGACGCATAGTGAAGGATCGGATCGATCACTTATCTCCTCCCTCCTCCTCCTCCCGACCTTAGCTGTTTTCCTACCCGGCCTTGATACCCACGTCACTTCCAGTAGTGACGTGGGAGGTGCGTCTCTTCCCTCCGCTCCTGACTGGGTTTGTTTGCGCAGGCCCCGTAGCAGAATATTCCGGCCCAGTGCGCATGCCCGAAGCGCAGTAGGAGGCGTAGTAGCAGAAAATTCCGGCTCCTACTGCGCCTGCGCCGAGTCGCCTTATTTGCGCATGCGCAGTGTGTCAAAATATTCAAAATACAAGAGGCAGCCACAGCCGGCCGGGAAAAGTCTGCCCAGACCGGCTCCCTCCTCACACAGACAGTTGGCCACTTTGCCTGACTGACTCCTGGCCTACGTACCCTGCGAGGAGTGTCCAGACCAGGACCAGGTCCTGAGGTCCAGGCAGAGGAACAAACAGGAGTGAGTGAGAGTGAGACAAGAGAGTTAAAAAGCACAGTTCACAGTGAGAGTGAGACTTATAAATAAAGGTGGTATGATGTCAGACTGTCTATAGTGGCCCTGGCCTCTCCTTGAGGCTGCCCCATACAGACTGTATGGCCTGGGGCAGCCTCGAGGAGAGGCCAGGTGTCACCATAGACAGTCTGACATCATACCACCTTTATTTATGACACAGACACAGTGCACTATTTGCTTGTGGCTGCCCCCGGCCCCCCATACAGTATAATGTCTCCTTATGTTTGCCCCCAAATATGCCATACAGTATGTATAATGTCTCCTTGTGGCTCCCCCCGCCCCCCATACAGTATAACGTCTCCTTGTGGCTGCCCCAGTGCCCCATACAGTATAACGTCTCGTTGAGGCTGCCCCCATACGGTATAACGTCTCCTTGAGGCTGCCCCATACGGTATAACGTCTCCTTGAGGCTGCCCCATACGGTATAACGTCTCCTTGTGGCTGCCCCAGTGCCCCCATACAGTATAACGTCTCGTTGAGGCTGCCCCCATACGGTATAACGTCTCCTTGAGGCTGCCCCATACGGTATAACGTCTCCTTGAGGCTGCCCTATACATTATAATGTCTCCCTGAGGCTTCCCCATACAGTATAAGGTCTCCTTGAGGCTGCCCTATACAGTATAACATCTCCTTGAGGCTGCCCCCATACGGTATAAGGTCTCCTTGAGGCTGCCCCATGCAGTACAACGTCTCCTTGAGGCTGCCCCATGCAGTACAACGTCTCCTTGAGGCTGCCCCATGCAGTACAACGTCTCCTTGAGGCTGCCCCATGCAGTACAACGTCTCCTTGAGGATGCCCCATGCAGTACAACGTCTCCTTGAGGCTGCCCCATGCAGTACAACGTCTCCTTGAGGCTGCCCCATGCAGTACAACGTCTCCTTGAGGCTGCCCCATGCAGTACAACGTCTCCTTGAGGATGCCCCATGCAGTACAACGTCTCCTTGAGGATGCCCCATGCAGTACAACGTCTCCTTGAGGCTGCCCCATGCAGTACAACGTCTCCTTGAGGCTGCCCCATACGGTATAACGTCTCCTTGAGGCTGCCCCATACGGTATAACGTCTCCTTGTGGCTGCCCCAGTGCCCCCATACAGTATAACGTCTCGTTGAGGCTGCCCCCATACGGTATAACGTCTCCTTGAGGCTGCCCCATACGGTATAACGTCTCCTTGAGGCTGCCCTATACATTATAATGTCTCCCTGAGGCTTCTCCATACAGTATAAGGTCTCCTTGAGGCTGCCCTATACAGTATAACATCTCCTTGAGGCTGCCCCCATACGGTATAAGGTCTCCTTGAGGCTGCCCCATGCAGTACAACGTCTCCTTGAGGCTGCCCCATGCAGTACAACGTCTCCTTGAGGCTGCCCCATGCAGTACAACGTCTCCTTGAGGCTGCCCCATGCAGTACAACGTCTCCTTGAGGATGCCCCATGCAGTACAACGTCTCCTTGAGGCTGCCCCATGCAGTACAACGTCTCCTTGAGGCTGCCCCATGCAGTACAACGTCTCCTTGAGGCTGCCCCATGCAGTACAACGTCTCCTTGAGGATGCCCCATGCAGTACAACGTCTCCTTGAGGATGCCCCATGCAGTACAACGTCTCCTTGAGGCTGCCCCATGCAGTACAACGTCTCCTTGAGGCTGCCCCATACGGTATAACGTCTCCTTGAGGCTGCGCTATACATTATAATGTCTCCCTGAGGCTTCCCCATACAGTATAAGGTCTCCTTGAGGCTGCCCTATACAGTATAACATCTCCTTGAGGCTGCCCCCATACGGTATAAGGTCTCCTTGAGGCTGCCCCCATACGGTATAAGGTCTCCTTGAGGCTGCCCCCATACGGTATAAGGTCTCCTTGAAGCTGCCCCATGCAGTATAACGTCTCCTTGTGGCTGTCCCATACAGTATAACATCTCCTTATGTCTGCCCCCATACAGTATGTATAATGTCTCCTTGTGGCTGCCCCCGCCCCCCATACAGTATAACGTCTCCTTGTGTTTTTTCTTTTAAACGGGGATTTATCGCGATATATATCGTTATCGCGATAAATTTCTTACTATCGTTATCGACTGAATATTTTTGATATCGCCCAACCCTAGGTGGAGTCACGGGCCGGCAACGCTAGGGTGAGCCTTATCTCCTCCAAGTGCAGAACAGATCCTGCACACGGTCACCGTGAACACTGAGTCTGCTGTCTTCAAAAACTGTAAGTACTTAAATTAGAGTAATTCACAAAAAATCGATTACTTAGATGTTTTATGGGGTAAGGGGTTGGGTGGTTATAGGGGGGAGAATTAGGGAGGGTTTAATAGGGCCCTCGCACTTGCATCTCTCTCTGCTCTGTCCCTGATTAAAGTCTGACTGTTGCCATGGAGAGCAGACAGCAAGCCGACCTCCCATGAGAAGCAGCATGCTCCTTCAGAGCCTCCTTCCATTATAGCCGAGCAGCACGTGCTACGTCTGTTAATTTTCAGTGACGTTATGTCTGTTGATTTTCACTGACGCTATGCCTGTTGATTTTCACTGATGCTCTGTCGGTTGATTTTCACAGCATTGGTACTATTCTTAGCAGCCATGAGTGACGGGCGAAAAAGGCTAAGTGGAGCAGGTTACCGAAAAAATGCAAAAATTAGGCGTGAAAAACAAGCCAGGGAGCTTGAACAGACAGGAAAAATTGAGCAATTTTTCACGAAACCTGTGGCTTCTTCTAATACTGAGCAGGGTGAGGAGGTAGTTGAAGATTTAACTGCTGACATCTGTGAAACTGATGTTGCTACATCATGCAGTTATGATACTTCCATAGCTACCAGTAGTACTAGTATTGCCAGAGAAACAGAGACTTCTGAATCAGGTCCTTCGAGTTCAGTAGAATTTGATGATCCTGTTGTACAAATAGGAGTGAGCTCTGACCCTGCTGAATGGGTTTTAAATGATTGCACCAGAGACCATGTGGCTAAACATGGAATAATTCAAAATGAGAATCTGGACTTTACACAGTCGAGAAGGCTGTATGCGGACCATTCTAGGTTGCTAACTAAACACCTTTTTGAAAAAGAAAACTTTAATGGAGAGAAACAAAAAAGGAGCTATTTGGTTTACTCCAAAAGCAAAGGAGTAGTGTTTTGTGCTCCATGTCGTTTGTTTGGTGGCAAATCCCAGTTGGCAGAAAGTGGCTTCAATGACTGGAAAAATGGCACGGCTCGATTAAATGAACACGAGCGTTCAGCTGAACACAAATCCTGTGTGCTATCTTTAAAATCGAGAGCATGTACACTGGGGAGAATTGATGAAAGTCTTACAAAGCAGCGTTCTGATGAAATTCAATATTGGAGAAATGTTTTAAAAAGAGTTGTTGCTGCAGTTAAGGCACTTGGCACTCGAGGACTTGCTTTCAGAGGGAAAGATGACCGTTTTGGTTCCACACATAACGGAAACTACATGATGATGTTTGAATTTCTGTCAGAATTTGACCCATTTATAGCAGAACACATTGCCCGTTACGGCAATGCAGGAAAAGGAGTCACATCTTACCTCTCATTCACTACCTGTGAGCAGTTTATTCAGCTTATGGCAGATTCTGTTACAAAGCAGATAGTTAAGGAGGCAAAGGCTGCTAAATATTACTCTATCAGTGTTGATTCAACACCGGATAGCTCCCACACGGATCAGCTGGCCTTCATCTTAAGGTATGTCAAGGAAGATGGCTTACCGATTGAGCGCTTTCTACATTTTATTCCAAATCCTGGACATAAATCGGAACAACTGGCTGAAGTGGTCCTCACCACTCTTAAGTCATATGATCTTGATATTGCCAACTGTCGTGGTCAATCATATGACAATGCAAGCAATATGTCTGGCCATTATAGAGGATTGCAAGCCAGAATTCTGGAAAGAAACCCACTTGCTGTGTATATTCCATGCGCTGCACACTCTTTAAATCTAGTAGGGAAGCATGCTGCTGAAAGTTGTCCTGAAGCCTGTTCATTCTTTGGTCTCCTACAATACCTTTACATTTTTTTTACTGCTTCCACTCACAGATGGGAGATTTTACAAGAACACTTATCATCTGTGCCAAACACTGTAGCGGTAAAGAGATTATCTGACACACGATGGTCAGCCAGGGAAGATGCCTGTCGAAGCTTAAATCGAAATTGGACTCAAGTAATCGAAGCCTTAACAAAAATTAAGGAAAATACAGCAGAGGCACCAGGAACATGCAAGGAAGCTGAAGGTCTTCTGAATAAAATACAACGTCTGGAGACTGCACTTATGAGTGGTTTGTGGGGTACTATCCTGGATAGATTTGGTGCAGTTAGCAAAAAACTCCAAAGCATTGGTATTGATGTTGGAATTGTAGGGGAGCTGTATGAGTCACTGATCCAGTTTGTTCGAGAAACCAGAGGCCTATTCCCGACTTTTGAAGCTGCTGCAATGGAAAAATCAGTTGTGAAGGATTATGAGACTAAGAGGAAAGGTGTACAAGCACGGAAAGTTTCAGCAACTTCCAGCAAGACACAGGCAGAGGTAGCCCAAGAAAACTTTCGCATTAACACCTTTTATGTTATTTGTGACAACTTAGTTGCTGAACTTATGAGAAGAAAATCGGCATATGACTCTTTTGTTGGAAAGTTTAAATTCATTACTGAACTATCAAAAACTGAGCCATCAGCAATTTCACAGCATGCAAATAACCTTTGTTCTTCTTACAGCAAAGACTTGGAACAGGAGTGTTTTGTTGATGAGTGCCTCCACTTTCGTTCATACTTAATAAGTTCTTCTGCAGAAGATACCTCTGTTCTGGTGATGTCCCGAATGATAAGAGAGAGAGGATTGCAAAGTATTTATTTAAATGTGGACATTGCTCTCAGAATGTTTTTGTGTACTGCAGCAACAAATTGCTCAGCTGAGCGTTCTTTCTCGACTTTGAAGCGAGTGAAGAACTACTTGCGATCCAGAATGGGAGAGGAAAGATTGAACTCCCTGGCAGTGTTGGCAATAGAGTCTGAACTCACAAAATCTTTGGACTATGAAGAGCTCATCAACAGCTTTGCCACACAGAGAGTTCGGCGAAAGGCATTTTAGTTTCCAAGTATAATTTAGATCTAATAGTCTAATATTCAACAGTTTGCACTTAAGTCAGAAATGTTTACAGTTTCATTTGTTGTATTCAACAAGTTGCATTTCAGTTTAATATATTAATATATTTAATTAAAGTCATCTAAGTTATTAAAAACCTCATCGTGTCCGTTTCAGGATAAATTAATTGATGTAAGTAAATGGTGTGTGAAAGTCTGTGCTATGGCTAAAGTAATGTAATGGACTGGATGTGTTGATATGTACAGTGGCATTGTCTTGTATGAATGACACAAATTGTGTATGCATGTCCAGTAACAGCTGTTGAAGCCTTGGTGCTGTTACTGCTCATGTGGACTCTGGACTGACCTTGTGCTAATTCAAACAATTTGAAGACGTGATCAATATAGTATAGTTGACCTGGATGACTGATCTTTGTAAAGTGGTTGAATTTACACTTTATATTATTATATGTAAAGATTCTCTTAAAATAATAGATGGTGCAGAAAACACAAAATATTGTCCTTCGTTATTCACTTTTAAATACAGAAAGGAAGATGTGAAGCTCCGACAGGAAAGGGTGGGGCCTAAAGAGGAAGGGGCGGGGTTTACAGAGGAAGGGGTTTGGCCGTGACAGGAAGGGGTGGGTTAAATTTATATTAGGGGGTGCCCAAGTTTAGTCTCGCCTAGGGCAGCACAAAACCAAGATACACCACTGACTGTAAGAGTCCATTTTCATAAATTTAGGCCCAGCACCCAGGCAGAGGAGAGAGGTCCCGTAACAGAGGATCTGGCTTCATGTCAGCAGAGAATCAGTCTGCATGTCATAGCAGAGAATCAGGCTTCACGTCACCCAACATTGGAACAGTCCATTGGCATATATTTAGGCCCCGGCACCCAGACAGAGGAGAGGTTCATTCAACTTTGGGTAGCCTCGCAATATAATGGTAAAATGAAAATAAAAATAGGATTGAATGAGGAAGTGCCCTGGAGTCCAATAATATATGGTTAAGGGGAGGTAGTTAATGTCTAATCTGGACAAGGGACGGACAGATCCTGTGGGATCCATGCCTGGTTCATTTTTATGAACGTCAGCTTGTCCACATTGGCTGTAGACAGGCGGCTGCGTTTGTCTGTAATGACGCCCCCTGCCGTGCTGAATACACGTTCAGACAAAACGCTGGCCGCCGGGCAGGCCAGCACCTCCAAGGCATAAAAGGCTAGCTCTGGCCACGTGGACAATTTAGAGACCCAGAAGTTGAATGGGGCCGAACCATCAGTCAGTACGTGGAGGGGTGTGCACATGTACTGTTCCACCATGTTAGTGAAATGTTGCCTCCTGCTAACACGTTGCGTATCAGGTGGTGGTGCAGTTAGCTGTGGCGTGTTGACAAAAGTTTTCCACATCTCTGCCATGCTAACCCTGCCCTCAGAGGAGCTGGCATTGACACAGCTGCCTTGGCGACCTCTTGCTCCTCCTCTGCCTTGGCCTTGGGCTTCCACTTGTTCCCCTGTGACATTTGGGAATGCTCTCAGTAGCGCGTCTACCAACGTGCGCTTGTACTCGCGCATCTTCCTATCACGCTCCAGTGCAGGAAGTAAGGTGGGCACATTGTCTTTGTAGCGTGGATCCAGCAGGGTGGCAACCCAGTAGTCCGCACAGGTTAAAATGTGGGCAACTCTGCTGTCGTTGCGCAGGCACTGCAGCATGTAGTCGCTCATGTGTGCCAGGCTGCCCAGGGGTAAGGACAAGCTGTCCTCTGTGGGAGGCGTATCGTCATCGTCCTGCCTTTCCCCCCAGCCACGCACCAGTGATGGACCCGAGCTGCGTTGGGTGCCACCCCGCTGTGACCATGCTTCATCCTCATCCTCCTCCACCTCCTCATCCTCGTCCTCCTCGTCCTCCAGTAGTGGGCCCTGGCTGGCCACATTTGTACCTGGCCTCTGCTGTTGCAAAAAACCTCCCTCTGAGTCACTTCGAAGAGACTGGCCTGAAAGTGCTAAAAATGACCCCTCTTCCACCTCCTCCTCCTCCTCCTCCTGGGCCACCTCCTCTTCCATCATCGCCCTAAGTGTTTTCTCAAGGAGACATAGAAGTGGTATTGTAACGCTGATAACGGCGTCATCGCCACTGGCCATGTTGGTGGAGTACTCGAAACAGCGCAACAGGGCACACAGGTCTCGCATGGAGGCCCAGTCATTGGTGGTGAAGTGGTGCTGTTCCGTAGTGCGACTGACCCGTGCGTGCTGCAGCTGAAACTCCACTATGGCCTGCTGCTGCTCGCACAGTCTGTCCAGCATGTGCAAGGTGGAGTTCCACCTGGTGGGCACGTCGCATATGAGGCGGTGAGCGGGAAGGCCAAAGTTACGCTGTAGCGCAGACAGGCGAGCAGCAGCAGGATGTGAACGCCGGAAGCGCGAACAGACGGCCCGCACTTTATGCAGCAGCTCTGACATGTCGGGGTAGTTGTGTATGAACTTCTGCACCACCAAATTCAGCACATGCGCCAAGCAAGGGATGTGCGTCAAATTGGCTAGTCCCAGAGCTGCAACGAGATTTCGCCCATTATCACACACCACCAGGCCGGGCTTGAGGCTCACCGGCAGCAACCACTCGTCGGTCTGTTGTTCTATACCCCGCCACAACTCCTGTGCGGTGTGGGGCCTGTCCCCCAAACATATGAGTTTCAGAATGGCCTGCTGACGTTTACCCCGGGCTGTGCTGAAGTTGGTGGTGAAGGTGTGTGGCTGACTGGATGAGCAGGTGGAAGAAGAGGAGGAGAAAGCTGAGAAGGAGGAGGTGGCAACAGGAGGCAAAGAATGTTGCCCTGCGATCCTTGGCCGCGGAAGGACGTGCGCCAAACAGCTCTCCGCCTGGGGCCCAGCTGCCACTACATTTACCCAGTGTGCAGTTAGGGAGATATAGCGTCCCTGGCCGTGCTTACTGGTCCACGTATCTGTGGTTAGGTGGACCTTGCTACAGATGGCGTTGCGCAGTGCACACTTGATTTTATCGGATACTTGGTTGTGCAGGGAAGGCACGGCTCTCTTGGAGAAGTAGTGGCGGCTGGGAACAACATACTGTGGGACAGCAAGCGACATGAGCTGTTTGAAGCTGTCTGTGTCCACCAGACTAAATGACAGCATTTCATAGGCCAGTAGTTTAGAAATGCTGGCATTCAGGGCCAGGGATCGAGGGTGGCTAGGTGGGAATTTACGCTTTCTCTCAAATGTTTGTGAGATGGAGAGCTGAACGCTGCCGTGTGACATGGTTGAGACGCTTGGTGACGGAGGTGGTGGTGGTGGTGTTGGTGGTACATCCCCTGTTTGCTGGGCGGCAGGTGCCAACGTTCCTCCAGAGGCGGAGGAAGAGGCCGAGGCGGCAGCAGCAGAATAGGCCGAGGCGGCAGCAGCAGAAGAGGTAGCAGGGGGAGCCTGAGTGACTTCCTTGGTTTTAAGGTGTTTACTCCACTGCAGTTCATGCTTTGCATGCAGGTGCCTGGACATGCAGGTTGTGCTCAGGTTCAGAACGTTAATGCCTCGCTTCAGGCTCTGATGGCACAGCGTGCAAACCACTCGGGTCTTGTCGTCAGCACATTGTTTGAAGAAGTGCCATGCCAGGGAACTCCTTGAAGCTGCCTTTGGGGTGCTCGGTCCCAGATGGCGGCGGTCAGTAGCAGGCGGAGTCTCTTGGCGGCGGGTGTTCTGCTTTTGCCCACTGCTCCCTCTTTTGCTACGCTGTTGGCTCGGTCTCACCACTGCCTCTTCCTCCGAACTGTGAAAGTCAGTGGCACGACCTTCATTCCATGTGGGGTCTAGGACCTCATCGTCCCCTGCATCGTCTTCCACCCAGTCTTGATCCCTGACCTCCTGTTCAGTCTGCACACTGCAGAAAGACGCAGCAGTTGGCACCTGTGTTTCGTCATCATCAGAGACATGCTGAGGTGGTATTCCCATGTCCTCATCATCAGGAAACATAAGTGGTTGTGCGTCAGTGCATTCTATGTCTTTCACCGCTGGGGAAGGGCTAGGTGGATGCCCTTGGGAAACCCTGCCAGCGGAGTCTTCAAACAGCATAAGAGACTGCTGCATAACTTGAGGCTGAGACAGTTTCCCTGGTATGCATGGGGGTGATGTGACAGACTGATGGGGTTGGTTTTCAGGCGCCATCTGTGCGTTTTCTGCAGAAGACTGGGTGGGAGATAATGTGAACGTGCTGGATCCACTGTCGGCCACCCAATTGACTAATGCCTGTACCTGCTCAGGCCTTACCATCCTTAGAACGGCATTGGGCCCCACCATATATCGCTGTAAATTCTGGCGGCTACTGGGACCTGAGGTAGTTGGTACACTAGGACGTGTGGATGTGGCAGAACGGCCACGTCCTCTCCCAGCACCAGAGGGTCCACTAACACCACCACGACCATGTCCACGTCCGCGTCCCTTACTAGATGTTTTCCTCATTGTTATGGTTCACCACAACAACAAAAATATTATTTGGCCCAATGTATTGTATTCAAATTCAGCGGGATATAAATTTGAGGCCTAGTATTTAGGCGCTGGGTGACCGGTATGGATTTAGTGACAGAATTAGACTTGGAAATGCACAGTAGCGTGTGTGTGAAGTTATTCTGAATGACCCTATGTGCACCTTGAATATTATATACCCTTTTAGGGATAGATTTCAAATAGCTCTGATATAGCAGAAACCACTAAATTATGAAATTGCTAAATTGGGAATTGTATTTCAACCCAGAACAAAAAATGTGCTTTGACGGACACTAAATAACTTTCCCATCCACAACAGGACAGCGGTAACGAGAGATTTAGCGGAATATAAATTTGAGGCCTAGTATTTAGGCGCTGGGTGACCGGTATGGATTTACTAACAGAATTAGACTTGGAAATGCACAGTAGCGTGTGTGTGAAGTTATTCTGAATGACCCTATGTGCACCTTGAATATTATATACCCTTTTAGGGATAGATTTCAAATAGCTCTGATATAGCAGAAACCACTAAATTATGAAATTGCTAAATTGGGAATTGTATTTCAACCCAGAACAAAAAATGTGCTTTGACGGACACTAAATAACTTTCCCATCCACAACAGGACAGCGGTAACGAGAGATTTAGCGGAATATAAATTTGAGGCCTAGTATTTAGGCGCTGGGTGACCGGTATGGATTTACTAACAGAATTAGACTTGGAAATGCACAGTAGCGTGTGTGTGAAGTTATTCTGAATGACCCTATGTGCACCTTGAATATTATATACCCTTTTAGGGATAGATTTCAAATAGCTCTGATATAGCAGAAACCACTAAATTATGAAATTGCTAAATTGGGAATTGTATTTCAACCCAGAACAAAAAATGTGCTTTGACGGACACTAAATAACTTTCCCATCCACAACAGGACAGCGGTAACGAGAGATTTAGCGGAATATAAATTTGAGGCCTAGTATTTAGGCGCTGGGTGACCGGTATGGATTTACTAACAGATTAGACTTGGAAATGCACAGTAGCATGTGTGTGAAGTTATTCTGAATGACCCTATGTGCACCTTGAATATTATATACCCTTTTAGGGATAGATTTCAAATAGCTCTGATATAGCAGAAACCACTAAATTATGAAATTGCTAAATTGGGAATTGTATTTCAACCCAGAACAAAAAATGTGCTTTGACGGACACTAAATAACTTTCCCATCCACAACAGTACAGCGGTAACGAGAGATTTAGCGGAATATAAATTTGAGGCCTAGTATTTAGGCGCTGGGTGACCGGTATCGATTTACTAACAGAATTAGACTTGGAAATGCACAGTAGCGTGTGTGTGAAGTTATTCTGAATGACCCTATGTGCACCTTGAATATTATATACCCTTTTAGGGATAGATTTCAAATAGCTCTGATATAGCAGAAACCACTAAATTATGAAATTGCTAAATTGGGAATTGTATTTCAACCCAGAACAAAAAATGTGCTTTGACGGACACTAAATAACTTTCCCAGCCACAACAGGACAGCGGTAACGAGAGATTTAGCGGGATATAAATTTGAGGCCTAGTATTTAGGCGCTGGGTGACCGGTATGGATTTACTAACAGAATTGGACTTGGAAATGCACAGTAGCGTGTGTGTGTGAAGTTATTCTGAATGACCCTATGTGCACCTTGAATATTATATACTCTTTTAGGGATAGATTTCAAATAGCTCTGATATAGCAGAAACCACTAAATTATGAAATTGCTAAATTGGGAATTGTATTTCAACCCAGAACAAAAAATGTGCTTTGACGGACACTAAATAACTTGCCCAGCCACAACAGTACAGCGGTAACGAGAGATTTAGCGGGATATAAATTTGAGGCCTAGTATTTAGGCGCTGGGTGACCGGTATGGATTTAGTGACAGAATTAGACTGGGATATGGCCAAAAAATAACCACACTATTGCTGGTTAAATGCACTTGGTGACAGGCGCAGCTTGCCCCTGATGTAGTATATGGCCAAAAAATGAACAGACTATTGCTGGTTAAATGCACTTGGTGTCACAGCTTGACCAACCACACTACTGAGGGTTAAATGCACTTGGTGACAGGCGCAGCTTGCCCCTGATGTAGTATATGGCCAAAAAATGAACAGACTATTGCTGGTTAAATGCACTTGGTGTCACAGCTTGACCAACCACACTACTGAGGGTTAAATGCACTTGGTGACGGGCGCAGCTTGCCCCTGATTTAGTATATGGCCAAAAAATGAACAGACTATTGCTGGTTAAATGCACTTGGTGTGATAGCTTGACCAACCACACTACTGAGGGTTAAATGCACTTGGTGACGGGCGCAGCTTGCCCCTGATGTAGTATATGGCCAAAAAATAAACAGACTATTGCTGGTTAAATGCACTTGGTGTCACAGCTTGACCAACCACACTACTGAGGGTTAAATGCACTTGGTGACAGGCGCAGCTTGCCCCTGATGTATTATATGGCCAAAAAATGAACAGACTATTGCTGGTTAAATGCACTTGGTGTCACAGCTTGACCAACCACACTACTGAGGGTTAAATGCACTTGGTGACGGGCGCAGCTTGCCCCTGATGTAGTATATGGCCAAAAAATGAACAGACTATTGCTGGTTAAATGCACTTGGTGACGGGCGCAGCTTGCCCCTGATTTAGTATATGGCCAAAAAATGAACAGACTATTGCTGGTTAAATGCACTTGGTGTAATAGCTTGACCAACCACACTACTGAGGGTTAAATGCACTTGGTGACGGGCGCAGCTTGCCCCTGATGTAGTATATGGCCAAAAAATAAACAGACTATTGCTGGTTAAATGCACTTGGTGTGACAGCTTCACCCTGATGTAGGCTTTAGCCAAAAAACAACCACACCATTGAGGGTTAAATGCACTTGGTGACAGGCGCAGCTTGCCCCTGATGTAGTATATGGCCAAAAAATAAACAGACTATTGCTGGTTAAATGCACTTGGTGTGACAGCTTCACCCTGATGTAAGCTTTAGCCAAAAAACAACCACACCATTGAGGGTTAAATGCACTTGGTCGCAGCTTGTGCTGGCGCACCACAAGACACAAAATGGCCGCCGATCACCCCAGAAAAATGTGACTGACAAACGGTCTGGGCAGCCTAAAAACAGTGAGCAATTGAGTATCAGCAGCTCAATGATCCACAGCTGCAGATCGATCAATAATCAAGTACTTTGGAGGAGTTAATCTGCCTAATCTCGCCCTACTGTCGCAGCCGCAACCTCTCCCTACGCTAATCAGAGCAGAGTGACGGGCGGCGCTATGTGACTCCAGCTTAAATAGAGGCTGGGTCACATGGTGCTCTGGCCAATCACAGCCATGCCAATAGTAGGCATGGCTGTGATGGCCTCTTGGGGCAAGTAGTATGACGCTTGTTGATTGGCTGCTTTGCAGCCTTTCAAAAAGCGCCAAGAAAGCGTCACAAAAGCGCCAAGAAAGCGACGAACACCGAACCCGAATCCGGACTTTTACGAAAATGTCCGGGTTCGGGTCCGTGTCACGGACACCCCAAAATTCGGTACGAACCCGAACTATACAGTTCGAGTTCGCTCATCCCTAGTTGCCAGTGATTGGTTAAATAAATCTGTTAATGGTTTTGCTAGTTCACTGCTGAGCTTTGGGTGTATTCCATCAGGCCCTTGTGACTTATTTGTATTAATTTTAGACAGCTGACTTAGAACCTCTTCCTCTGTAATGACACATACATCAAAAGATTCATTAGTCTTCTTTACTAACGGAGGTCCTTTTCCTTCATTTTCCTTGGTAAAAACTGAACAGAAGTATTCATTGAGGCAGTCAGCGAGTTCTTTATCTTCTTCCATATACCTTCCTTCTTTTGTTTTTAATTTGGTAATTTCTTGCTTTAGTTTCCTTTTTTCATTTATGTATCTGAAGAATGTCTTATCGCCTTTTTTCACTCACTGAGCTAATTTCTCTTCTGCCTGTGCTTTAGAAGCTCTTATAACTTGTTTGGCCTCTCTCTGCCTAATCTTATAAATTTGCCTGTCATCCTCGTTTTTATTTTATTTATAATTCCTAAATGCTATCTTTTTGTTTTTAATGATTTTGGCCACTTCTGCTGAGTACCACAGTGGTCTCTTCCGTTTTTTGCTTTTACTGACAAGCCTAATGCAATTTTCTGTTGCCTTCAATAGTGCCACTTTTAAGTAGTCCCATTTCTCCTGGACGCCATTGAAACTGTTCCAATCTGATAGAGACTTGTATACCATTAATCTAATTTTAGAAAAGTCAGTTTTTCTAAAAACTTACACTTTTGTTTTTGTGTGGTGTGACTCACCGCAGAACGGCAAATAATATACAAACCGGATTCCCAAAAAGTTGGGACACTATACAAATCGTGAATAAAAACTGAATGCAATGATGTGGAGGTGCCAACTTCTAATATTTTATTCAGAATAGAACATAAATCACGGAACAAAAGTTTAAACTGAGAAAATGTACAATTTTAAGGGAAAAATATGTTGAATCAGAATTTCATGGTGTCAACAAATCCCCAAAAAGTTGAGACAAGGCCATTTTCACCACTGTGTGGCATCTCCCCTTCTTCTTAAAACACTCAACAGACGTCTGGGGACCGAGGAGACCAGTTTCTCAAGTTTAGAAATAGGAATGCTCTCCCATTCTTGTCTAATAAAGGCCTCTAACTGTGCAATCGTCTTGGGCCTTCTTTGTTGCACCTTCCTCTTTATGATGCGCCAAATGTTCTCTATAGGTGAAAGATCTGGACTGCAGACTGGCCATTTCAGTACCCAGATCCTTCTCCTACGCAGCCATGATGTTGTAATTGATGCAGAATGTGGTCTGGCATTATCTTGTTGAAAAATGCAGGGTCTTCCCTGAAAGAGATGACGTCTGGGTGGGAGCATATGTTGTTCTAGAACCTGAATATATTTTTCTGCATTGATGGTGCCTTTCCAGACATGCAAGCTGCCCATGCCACACGCACTCATGCAACCCCATACCATCAGAGATGCAGGCTTCTGAACTGAGCGTTGATAACAACTTGGGTTGTCCTTGTCCATTTTGCCACACTCCATTTTAAATGATCCCTGGCCCAGTGAAAACGCCTGAGCTTGTGGATCTCACTTAGAAATGGCTTCTTCTTTGCACTGTAGAGTTTCAGCTGGCAACGGCGGATGGCACGGTGGATTGTGTTCACTGACAATGGTTTCTGGAAGTATTCCTGAGCCCATTCTGTGATTTCCTTTACAGAGGTAGTAGGGAGGAATCGAGCAACTATAGACCAGTGAGTCTGACTTCAATAGTAGGCAAATTAATGGAAACCCTACTAAAGGATAGGATTGTGGAACATCTAAAATCCCATGGATTGCAAGACGAAAAACAACATGGGTTTACTTCAGGGAGATCATGTCAAACAAATCTTATAGATTTTTTTGACTGGGTGACTAAAATAATAGACGGTGGAGGTGCAGTAGACATCGCATATCTAGATTTTATTAAGGCTTTTATATTTTTTTTTGCCACTAATACACACCAAAAGGGCTTTAGAACATATAACTGCACCGTTGAAAGGCAAATAATATATATATTTTGCCGCTAATACCCGCCAAAAGGGCTTTAGAACATGTTCTAAAGCCCTTTTTGGTGTGTATTAGTGGCAAAAAATATATATTATTTGCTTTAGAACATATAACTGCACCGCTGAACGGCAAATAGGCACTTATTTTTTTCCACTTATACACGCCACAAAAGGCTTTAGAACATATAACTGCACTGCTGCACGGCAAATAATATATTTTTTTTGCCACTAACACACGCCAAAAAGGGCTGTAATTTTCTCACTTTACCACACAACGGCAAATACTTTTTTTTGTGCCACTAAGGCTACTTTCACACTAGCGTTCGATCGGATCCATTCTGAACGCATCCGATCATTTTAATGCAGACGGAGGCTCCGTTCAGAACGGATCCGTCTGCATTATATTGGCAAAAAAAAGCTAAGTGTGAAATTAGCCTGAGCGGATCCGTCCAGACTTTTACATTGAAAGTCAATGGGGGACAGATCCGTTTGAATCGGAGCTCCCGAGCGGACAGCCGAACGCTAGTGTGAAACTAGCCTTAACCATGCCAAAAAGGGCTTTATCCACATCCACTTATACACGCCACAAACGGTTTTAGAACATATAACTGCACCGCTGAAAGACAAAAAAAAATTTGTGACTAATACACGCCAAAAAGGGCTGTAATTTTCTCACTTCACCACACAAAGGGAAATAAAAAATATTGTGCCACTTACACACTCCACAAAAGGCTTTAGAACATATAACTGCACCGCTGAACAGCAAATAGGCCCTTACTTTTTCAACTTATACACGCAAATAATATATATAATTTTTGCCACCAATACACACCAAAGAGGGCTTTGGAACATATAACTGCACCACTGAACAGCAAATAATGTATATTTTTTTACACTAATACAAGCCAATAAGGGCTTTAATTTTCTCACTTTCTCACACAACGACAAATACTTTTTTGTGCCACTAATACACACCAAAAGGTTCATTAGAACATATAACTGCACCGCTGAACAGTAAATAATGTATATATTTTTTGCCACTAATACACACCAAAAAGGGCTTTAGAACATATAACTGCACCATTGAACGGCAAATAATATATATTTTTTGCCAGTAATACATGCCAAAAAGGGCTTTAGAACATATAACTGCACAGCTGAACCATGGCAAATAGGCCCTTACTTTTTACGCTTATACATGCCACAAAAGGCTTTAGAACTTATAAATGCACCACTGAACGGCAAATATATATATTTTTTGCCACTAATACATGCCAAAAAGGGCTGTCATTTTTTTGCTTCACCACACAACGGCAAATACTTTTTTTGTGCCACTAATACACACCAAAAAGTTCTTTAGAACATATAACTGCTCCGCTGAACAGTAAATAATGTATATTTTTTTTGCCACTAATGCACACCAAAACGGGCTTTAGAACATATAATTGCACCATTGAACAGCAAATAATATATATTTTTTTGCTACTAATACATGCCAAAAAGGGCTTTAGAACATATAACTGCACCACTAAACGGCAAATAGGCCCTTATTTTTTTCCACTTATTCACTCCACAAAAGGCGTTAGAACATATAACTGCACCGCTGAACGGCAAAAAATATATATTTTTTTGCCACTAATGCACAGCAAAAAAGGCTTTAGGACATATAACTGCACCGCTGAATGTCAAATAGGCCCTTGCTTTTTTAACTTATACATGCCACAAAAGGCTTTAGAACATATAACTGCACCGCAGAACGGCAAATAATATATATTTTTTTGCCATTAATACACACCAAAAATGACTTTAGAACATATAAATGCATCGCTGAACGGCAAATATACAGGGAGTGCAGAATTATTAGGCAAATGAGTATTTTGACCACATCATCCTCTTTATGCATGTTGTCTTACTCCAAGCTGTATAGGCTCGAAAGCCTACTACCAATTAAGCATATTAGGTGATGTGCATCTCTGTAATGAGAAGGGGTGTGGTCTAATGACATCAACACCCTATATCAGGTGTACATAATTATTAGGCAACTTCCTTTCCTTTGGCAAAATGGGTCAAAAGAAGGACTTGACAGGCTCAGAAAAGTCAAAAATAGTGAGATATCTTGCAGAGGGATGCAGCACTCTTAAAATTGCAAAGCTTCTGAAGCGTGATCATCGAACAATCAAGCGTTTCATTCAAAATAGTCAACAGGGTTGCAAGAAGCGTGTGGAAAAACCAAGGCGCAAAATAACTGCCCATGAACTGAGAAAAGTCAAGCGTGCAGCTGCCAAGATGCCACTTGCCACCAGTTTGGCCATATTTCAGAGCTGCAACATCACTGGAGTGCCCAAAAGCACAAGGTGTGCAATACTCAGAGACATGGCCAAGGTAAGAAAGGCTGAAAGACGACCACCACTGAACAAGACACACAAGCTGAAACGTCAAGACTGGGCCAAGAAATATCTCATTTTTCTAAGGTTTTATGGACTGATGAAATGAGAGTGAGTCTTGATGGGCCAGATGGATGGGCCCGTGGCTGGATTGGTAAAGGGCAGAGAGCTCCAGTCCGACGCCAGCAAGGTGGAGGTGGAGTACTGGTTTGGGCTGGTATCATCAAAGATGAGCTTGTGGGGCCTTTTCGGGTTGAGGATGGAGTCAAGCTCAACTCCCAGTCCTACTGCCAGTTTCTGGAAGACACCTTCTTCAAGCAGTGGTACAGGAAGAAGTCTGCATCCTTCAAGAAAAACATGATTTTCATGCAGGACAATGCTCCATCACACGCGTCCAAGTACTCCACAGCGTGGCTGGCAAGAAAGGGTATAAAAGAAGAAAAACTAATGACATGGCCTCCTTGTTCACCTGATCTGAACCCCATTGAGAACCTGTGGTCCATCATCAAATGTGAGATTTACAAGGAGGGAAAACAGTACACCTCTCTGAACAGTGTCTGGGAGGCTGTGGTTGCTGCTGCACGCAATGTTGATGGTGAACAGATCAAAACACTGACAGAATCCATGGATGGCAGGCTTTTGAGTGCCCTTGCAAAGAAAGGTGGCTATATTGGTCACTGATTTGTTTTTGTTTTGTTTTTGAATGTCAGAAATGTATATTTGTGAATGTTGAGATGTTATATTGGTTTCATTGGTAAAAATAAATAATTGAAATGGGTATATATTTGTTTTTTGTTAAGTTACCTAATAATTATGTACAGTAATAGTCACCTGCACACACAGATATCCCCCTAAAATAGCTAAAACTAAAAACAAACTAAAACTACTTCCAAAAATATTCAGCTTTGATAATAATGAGTTTTTTGGGTTCATTGAGAACATGGTTGTTGTTCAATAATAAAATTAATCCTCAAAAATACAACTTGCCTAATAATTCTGCACTCCCTGTATCTTTTTTGCCACTAATACACGCCAAAAAGGACTTTAAAACATATAACTGCACCGCTGAACGGCAAATAGGCCCTTATTTTTTTCCACTTATACATGCAAATTTCGACTTAAAGTTACTTTTATTAAACCAGCAAAAAAAATTTTGATGGGAAATGACATAGGTGTCTCCCAAAAGATAATAAGACGATGTACAAGAGGCATTATTGTGGAAAAAAAAAACATTTCTCAGCTTTTTTTTACATTTGAGCAAAAAGTGTCCAGTCCCAAATTATTCATACCCTTCTCAATAATCAATAGAAAAGCCTTTATTGGCTATTACAGCAATCAAACGCTTCCTATAACTGCAGACCAGCTTTTTGCATTTCTCCGCAGGTATTTTTGCCCGTTCATCTTTAGCAATGAGCTTCAAATCTTTCAGGTTGGAGGGTCTTCTTGCCATCACCCTGATCTTTAGCTCCCTCCACAGATTCTCAATTGGCTTCAAGTCTGAACTCTGGCTGGGCCACTCCAAAACGTTAATGCTGTTGTCTGCTAACCATTACTTCACCACTTTTGCTGTGTGTTTTGGGTCATTGTCATGCTGAAATGTCTACTGGTGCCCAAGGTCAAGTTTCTCTGCAGACTGCCTGATGTTGTCGTTGAGAATCCTCATGTACTGCTCTTTTTTCATGGTTCCGTTTACTGTGATTAGTTTTCCTGGTCCATTGGCTGAAAAACACCCCCAAAGCATTAGGTTCCCACCACCATGTTTGACAGTGGGGATGGTTGATGGCTTCTCCTTTTTTTTACGCCAAATGAAGGAAACATCATTGTGACCAAACAATTCAATTTTTGTTTCATCTGACCATAACACAGAAGACCAGAAGTCTTCTTTTTTGTCCAGATGAGCTTTTGCAAAGGCCAAGCGAGCTTTTGTGTTCCTTATCTGGAGAAGTGGCGTCCACCTTGGTCTGCATTGTGCAGTGTCTGTTGGATTGTCTGCCTTGAGACATTGCCACTAGAGATGTCCCGAACTATTCACCGGCGAACAGTTCCCGGCGAATATCGCCTCCTATACGTCATCATTGAGCAAACTTTGACCCTGTACCTCACAGTGAGCAGACACATTCCAGCCAATCAGCATACCCTCCCTCCCAGACCCTTCCACCGCCTATCAAAAAGCAAGGACAGCATCCATCTTAGATTAATTCTGAAGCTGCAGTGTCACAAAGTTGTAATCGCAATGCGATTAACACAGGTTATATTAATCGCATTGCGATTACAACTTAGAGCTGGGTTCCTAATGGTTATATTGATAGAATATAACGAAGATTGAGAATATAGTGCTATATTCATTGTCAATTCTAGCAATACAACCATTAGGAACTCAGATCTAAGTTGTAATCGCAATGCGAATAATGCAGGTTATATTAATCGCATTGCAAATTCAACTTAGAGCTAAGTTCCTAATGGTTGTAGTGCTAGAATTGACAAATATAACGAATATAGCACTATATTCTCAATCTTCGTTATATACTAGCAATACAACCATTAGGAACCCAGCAGCTCTAAGTTGAATTCGCAATGCGATTAATATAACCTGCATTAATCGCATTGCTATTACAACTTTCTCAAATCCGACAGTACATTCTAGCATGGAGCCGTTCCCATGGTGATGGGGACGCTCCATGAGTCGGCAGAAGCTCTAAGTTGAAATCTCTCTATCCTCCTGGCCAACACAGGTGTCACTTTTGGCTTCCGACCATGTCCTCTGAGATTTTCCACAGTGCGGAACATCTTGCATTTTTTGCTCAAATGTAAAAAAAGCTGAGAAATTGTTTTTTTTCCACAATAATGCCTTATGTACATCGCCTTATTATCTTTTGGGAGACACCTATGTCATTTCACATCAAAACATTACTTGCTGGTTGAATAAAAGTAACTTTAAGTCAAAATTTGCCAGAGTTATGAATAATTATGGGCAGCACTGTAACTGCACTGCTGAATGGCGAATAATATATATGTGCCACTAATACACTCCAAAAAAGGCTTTAGAACATATAACTGCACCACTGAACGGCAAATAGGCCCTTACTTTTTCAACTTATTCACACCACAAAAGGCTTTAGAACATTTAACTGCACCGCAGAACGGCAAATAATATTTTTTTTTTTGCCACAAATAGACACCAAAAAGGGCTTTAGAACATATAACTGCAACTCTGAAAAGCAAATATATATATTTTTTCCCACTAATACATGCCAAAAAGGGCTTTAGAACATAAAACTGTACCACTGAATGGCAAATATATATTTTTCGGCACTAATATAGGCCATAAAGGGCTTTAGAATATATATGTCATGCCCTGCTCAGGTTATGTGCTGAGGTCCGCCAGGTTAGCAGCACGCGTGTAGTTATTTGTTTTGGTTTTGGAGTTGAGCTTTATCCGCCTCCCTTCAGGTGCACTGGGTGGGGTCGTTTGTATGAGTTTAAATTACGCCCCTTCCCAGTATCCTGTGCGGGTTATGGAAGGAAGGATGGATGAATGCTGTTTCTGCTCAGTAACAAGATAAGTTTTTTTTGTTTTGTTTTGTTTTCTGTCTAGGCTGTTAGAGAGACGCCTGCCCCCTCCAGGTCCTTAGGAAGCAGTCTGTCTCTTTCCCCCTTTCACCATCTTAGGGATTTTAGGGAATCTTCAGCCTTAGGCACGGGGGCACGTTTATTTCCACCTTTAGGGTCTGAACGTAGGCACAGAAACCTAGGGAGAGCTGGTAGGGATTAGTCAGGAGGTAAACTGTATCCCCAGCTTCTGGCCTAGACACTTGTTTTGTGGTTTTCTGTTGTATCTTGTATACTGTCCAGATGACATTATAACCCGCCGAAACCTAGACTGCCATTTCTCAGCAGCTTTAAAAGGGAGTCAATTGATTTGTTGGTTGATCGCATGCAGCAATTAACTTGGGAGGTAGCTGACCTCAGCAATGCAGTTGCACTTTGTCAGCATTTTCTGCTTAATGGCTTCGCTAATGGGAGTCAGTCCAGCCTTGAACCTAAGGTTGCTCTCCCTGATCGGTTTTCAGGGGGAGTCATGCAAGTTGTATTTTCAGCTGCGGCCATCTTCATCTGGTGATAAGAGTAGGGATAATCATTTCCCTGCTTAAAGGGGACGCGCAGTCCTGGGCCTTTTCTCTGCTGACCGGTTCTCTGGCCCTCCGGTCGGTGAATGAATTTTTTAAAGCCTTGGGATTCATTTATGATTACCCGGATCGGGTCTCGATGGCGGAATCTAAGTTGCATACTTTATTACAAGGAGAACATACTGCAGAGGCGTATTGTGTTGAGTTTAGGAGATGGGCTACGGAGTATGAGTGGAATGACCCCACGCTTCGTCAGTTTTGTCAGGGGTTGTCTGAGAGATTGAAAGATGCCCTCACTTTTCATGAATATCCGGATACATTGGAGAATGCTATGTCTTTGGCAGTACAGTTAGTACAGTTAGATAGACGCATTAGAGTGAGGTGTAAGGTCCCCTCCGCACGAGGGATCTCTTCCTTGAGTGGTTTTGTCTCACCAGTTCCCCAGAGTATTATGACATGTAATTCTGGGGTAGGGGAGGAACCCATGCAGCTGGGTCAGGTGTCGTTCCGTTCTGGTAATAGGAGCTTTAGGAGGTTGCATAAGCTATGTTATTACTGCGGAGAAAGTGGTCATTTTGTTTATGTTTGTCCTTTTGTTAAATCGCATGTTGATGATAAAGAACCACAAAGAGGTTTACATAAAGAGAAAAAAAAAACATCCCTGATTCTTGGTAGTGTGAATGGGGTGCCGGAGCAAGCAAGTATGCAATCTCCCTGCAATACTCGTTTTCTCCTTCCAGCTATGGTGGCGCTAGACCATTGATTGTGGTGCTGGGGTAAACCTTATTGATTATCTTTTTCTTCAAAATCTGGGCCTAAGTACTTGCACCTTAGAAAGAGAGATTCCGGTGTTCGCAATCGATTCTTCCCCTCTTTCTCAAAGGAGTCTCACTCATATTGCTCATGGTATTTAGTCATGGGTGGGTGATTCACGTGTTGAGATCATTTCTTGTTTTGTCATGAAGGACTTGCCCGCTCCTATGGTCTTAGGTTCACCGTGGTTGACAAAACATAACCCAACAATAAATTGGCAGTCAAGGCAGATCATTGGTTGGAGTGAATTTTGTTCGGACAATTGTCTTGGTGTATCTATCTCTGGGGTGTCTACTATGGTTTTACCTCAGTATCTCTCAGATTTTGCGGATGTATTTTTGGAGGGTGGGGCTCAGGAATTGCCTCCTCATTGTGAATATAATTGTCCGGTTAATCTCATCCCAGGGGCTAAGTTGCCAAAGTCTTGGCTATACAATCTTACTCAACACGAAAGAGAGGTCATGCGGAAGTATATTGCCTAGAGTTTTGCAAAGGGTCATATTAGGCCATCTAAATCTCTGATCACATTTGGTTTATTCTTTGTTAAGAAAAAGGATGGATTGCTTAGACCCTGTTTGAATTTCCAGGAATTGAACTGCATTACGGTCCAAGATCCGTATCCCCTTCCTTTGATCGCTGACCTTTTTGATCAAATTGTTGGAGCCAAGGTGTTCTCAAAGTTAGATTTATCCCCTTAAGGACACAGGGCATACCGGTACGCCCTATTTCCCGAGTCCTTAAGGACTCAGGGCGTACCGGTACGTCCTAACTTTTAATCAGGATTCCGGCACCGCGGGGGTTAATCGGAACGGGATGCCGGCTGAAATCATTCAGCCGGCATCCTGTAACAACGCAGAGGGGGGTCATTTGACCCCCCCCCCCCGTATCGGCGATCGCAGAAAACCGCAGGTCAATTCAGACCTGCGGTTTTCTGCGTTTCCCGTTCATTCAGGTCTCCGGTGACCCGATGAATCAGAAAAAGACTGCGATCGGTGGCATGATTATACACCACCAATCGCAGTACAAAGATTTGGAGAAGCGGTGTTGGCCCTGGTGCTGAACGCCGCTGTCCAGGGTGCTGATTGGTGCAGGGGAGAGAGGCGCGAGATTCAAACTTCCTGCGCTCCTCTCTCCCCTCCTCTTCCTGTCCAGCACCCGCACTGTGCAGCACCGTCCAGCACGTCCAGCACCAGCGTTCCCCTAATCGGCATCCATCACCCTCCTGCACCCATCGACATCCAGGTAGGTTAGGGTCAGTGAGGGAGAGGCACCGTTAGGCAGGGAAAGAAGGGAAAAGTTAGTTAGGAAAAAAAAATGGTGTTAAAAATATAAAATGGTGTTAAAAATATAAAATGAAAACGGTGCCAAAACACCCATTTTTGGGCAAAATTTCCATTTGAATCCTTTTTTCCGGTAATAAAGCAAGGGTTAACAGCCAAACAAAACTAAATATTTATTGCCCTGATTATGTAGTTTGCAGAAACACCCCATATGTGGTGGTAAATGGCTATATAGCCAAACGGCAGGGCATAGAACGAAGGGAACTCCATACGGTTTCTGGAAGGTAGATTTTGATGGACTGTTTTTTTTTTTTTTTACACCATGTCCCATTAGAAGCCCCCCTGATGTAGCCTAGACTAGAAACTCCAAAAAAGTGACCCCATCTAAGAAACTACACCCCTCAAGGTATTCAAAAGTTACTTTACAAAATATGTTAACCCTTTAGGTGTTCCACAAAACTAAATAGCTAATGTAGAAACAATTTTAGAATTTAAATTTTTTGTTACCTTGCCTCAAAAAAGAGTAATATAGAGCAACCAAAAATCATATTTACCCCAAAAATAGTCCCAAAACAACAACCACCTTATCCCGTAGTTTCCTAGATGGGGTCACTTTTATTGGAGTTTCTACTCTAGGGGTGCAGCAGGGGGCTTGAAAGGGTACATAGTGTAAATAAACCAGTCCAGCAAAATCTGCCTTCCAAAAACCATATGACGTTCCCCTTCTTCTATGTCCTGCCGTTTAGCCAAATAGTAGTTTACGACCACATATGGGGTGTTTCTGCAAACTACAGAATCAGTGACTCACCACAAACTCATAGACAGACCCCCACATCCATAAGCATATAACATTATAAAGTGCAGTGCACTCCTGAGGAAGCCAGAAAGTCTGGTGATACGCGTTGGGCTTTTCTCCTGACCACCACACACGCCCCCCATCATGCCATTTTTATGATAAGTATTATCATGAGCCTTATTCATTGTTGATGGATTACATGCACTTTATAATGTTATATGCTTATGGATGTGGGGGTCTGTCTATGAGTTTGTGGTGAGTCAGATGGGCATGTGCCGATACATGGTTCACATGGCATTGATTTGTTGTATACAACGATTTTAACTCATTTTGTGTTGTGTCTGTTTCCTTGAATAAATTTGTCATATTTTAGATGTGCGGCTCCTGTCCCGGTATTTTTTCTCTTTCTTTTTGCTATATTGTGCATTATATACCGTAAGTCGGCACTCTTTTTTACTATTGGATGTGCCCCTAGTTTTCGAATTGCATAACTGCACCATTAAACGGCAAATATATATTTTTTTGCCACTAATACATGCCAAAAGGGCTTTAGAACATATAACTGCACCGCAGAATGGAAAATAATAAATAAAAAATTGCCACTAATACACGCCAAAACAGACTTTAGAACATATAACTGCGTCATTGAACGGCAAATATATATATTTTTTTTTGCCACTAATACATGCCAAAAAGGGCTGTAATTTTCTCACTTCCCCAGACAACAGCTAATAAGCCCTTTTTTCCCAGTAATACAAGCCCAAAAATGCTTTAGAACATATAACTGCACTGCACAAGGGCAAATTAAATGTATAAATATTTCCTTGTAGTTAACCTTGTTAATGGCTGTATCAAACAGCACTTGTACCCCAATAACAAGAACAGTTTGTTGGAATTACAGAGCTGTATAATGGCAATTTGGATCCCCAGTCAGTGCAGAAAGGTGCAATAGGATTGTTCCTATTACCCAGGCTGTAAACTCCACTACTGAACGCTGTTTTGCTTCAATACTGTCGAATGATTCCTCTCTATCCTTTCCCTGAACTTCTATACAGCAAAATAAAAGTTTTAAAGTATTTTCTACCACTGTCCATAGCACTTGCTGACGTCTCTCCCTGCACCAAGTACACTGGAAAATAGCTGAATCCAAGATGGCTGAGACTATTTATAGGGCTGTGACATCACAGGGCTGGCTGGCTGCTAATTGGCTGCATGCATGGCATTGTGGGTGATCCCTTGTTCCCAGAGTTCCCTGCTCCATGTGCAGCAGCAATTTTAGTTACCACGAAGAGTGGGGAAATTCAGATTCGGTGTGGATCGAATTTTTCCTGAAATACGGATTGAATTCTTCTTCGTCAACATCAATTTTCTCATCTCTAACTATAATTTAAGGCTCATTATTGGGATTTCCTCTTTTACTGATATATGACATACATTGTGGATTTTTTTCTTTGTTTATGCCGCTGCTGCTGACTTTTTTAAATTGTACATGATTGTTTGGTAAGGAATTAATAAAGAGAAAAAGGTGGATTCATATCGCCCCATCTCCCTCCTCAATACTGATTTTAAAATATGTGCCAAATGACTTGCAAATCGCCTAAGAAAAGTTATTGAGAAGTTAATACACCCGGATCAATCAGGGTTCGTACCTAAACGTCAAGCTCAGACGAATATTCGACGGACATTACTGAATATGCAGATGGGCGGGGAAGGTGCTCATTCCATCCTGTCATTGGACGCCGAGAAAGCGTTTGACAGGGTGGAATGGGCATACGTTTGGAAGGTTATGTATGAGTTTAATCTGGGAGAAAAATTTATTGGATGGGTTCAGCTTCTATATAACAACTCAAAAGTTAGGGTAAAAATTAATGGAGTAATATCAGAATCGATACCTTTGCAGAGGGGAACCCGACAGGGGTGCCCACTCTCCCCATTATTGTTCGCCATATTTGTTGAGCCGTTGGCTTGTAAGGTTCGAGCAGATGATAAAATAAGGGGGTTTGGGGGAAATGGTGTACTGGATAAGATATGCCTTTACGCTGATGATATTTAGTTTTTTGTGGATGGGGGGTACCAACGGTACTGTACCTGATGGAAATAGTAAATCAGTTTGGTCTTATCTCCGGCTTTAGGGTGAACTGGACAAAGTCGGTACTAGTCCCAATTGGCCAGGAAATTGGGCCGGAGGAAATAAATGTCAAAATTTTGAAACCCACGGAGTCGTTTGAATACCTGGGTATTAAAGTTAGTTCGAGGATACAGGAGTATCTAGAACTCAATATTGAGCCTCTTTTAAAAAGGGTTAGGGAAAAAACCAGCACCTGGCAAAAACTGTTAATCCGACAAGTGGATCGAAATCCGATAATAAAGATGGTTCTGCTACCACAGATTTTGTATGTTATCTCCTCCTGCCCAGTTTGGATAGGGGACCTATCAATGCACTAGAAGGAGTGATAAATGACCTTATCTGGGGGAGAAAAAGGGTCAGGCTGAAACAAAAATACTTATGGCTAGATGAGGAAGATGGCGGCCTGTCCGTACCATGTTTTCGGGGTTATTACTATGCATCCCAGCTTCAGTGGTTAATGATGGAGGATGATAGACTGCGTCGTTTTTTGGAAGGGGAATTAGGAGGTCTCCAATACAATATCATTAGCACTTTAGAAACTGGAGTGATAAAAATAAAGGGTAGGCAGTGCCCAATTAGTAATATGATACACTTAGTTTGGGTTAATGTTAAAAAATTACTAGGAATAAATTACTCACTAAAGTTTTCCCCCATTTGGGGAAATCTAAATTTAAAAGAATTTTGGAAGTTTGAAGATTTTGTATTTTGGGATAAAAAGGGTATTAGGTTTGTGTCCCAGATGGTGGTGGAAGGACAGTTGAAGACACTAGAGGAAATGAGTTTAAATATAGATAAAGATTGCCTCACATGGTTTAGATATGCTAGATTAAAACATGCATTTGACAAAACGGAGAACAGAGAATATTTCATTACGAAACACTCAGATTTTGCTGAATTTTGTTATCAAGGAATAGGGAGTAAAGTATCAATTTCACAGATTTATAAAAAAAATAAAGAAGGGGTTGGGGGGGTGATTAGATTTAATAGTGAAAAGAAATGGGCACAAGAGGTGGAACCCTCAACTCTGGACTGGAGAAGTATTTATAAAAATGTAAAAAGGAGTACTATCTCCAGTAGTTTCCGACTGATGCAGTTTTTTATCCTCCATCGGACCTATATTACCCCTAGGGTACTGAGTAAGATGTACAAAACAGGGGAGGCAAAATGTTGGAAGTGTGGAGAGGAGATGGCCGATTTTGTGCATGTGATTGTACAGGGGTACTGGACTCAAGTTTTCCAGGACCACAGGAGAGAGACTGGGAAATCTGCACCTCTGGAGATCAGTATAGCAGTGCTGGGAGATACTGGAAGAATTGGGGCGGATAAAGTAAGCGAAAGGAAATGGGAAAAGGGGTTGATGTTGGCACGTGTTGTACTGGCTAGAGGATGGGGAGCGGACAGTCCGCCAAGTGTTGTAGAGTGGAAAAATCTATGTGAAAGGGTGTATAGATATGAGAAAGTTAGCCAGGTGAAACTGGTGAGTAATAAGGAGTAAGAAGGGGAGAATATAAGTGCCTGAAAAGAGGTCATGGAAAGGAAATGCCTTGAAGATACTCCCAAGACAACCAAGAGGGTGGAGGGGAGGGTGGGGAAAAAGGTTTTTCTTTTTCTGGGTCTTTGTTAGGGATGAGCGAACTCGAACTGTATAGTTCGGGTTCGTACCGAATTTTGGGGTGTCCGTGACACGGACCCGAACCCGGACATTTTCGTAAAAGTCCGGGTTCGGGTTCGGTGTTCGTCGCTTTCTTGGCGCTTTTGTGATGCTTTCTTGGCGCTTTCTGAAAGGCTGCAAAGCAGCCAATCAACAAGCGTCATACTACTTGCCCCAAGAGGCCATCACAGCCATGCCTACTATTGGCATGGCTGTGATTGGCCAGAGAACCATGTGACCCAGCCTCTATTTAAGCTGGAGTCACATAGCGCCGCCCGTCACTCTGCTCTGATTAGCGTAGGGAGAGGTTGCGGCTGCGACAGTAGGGCGAGATTAGGCAGATTAACTCCTCCAAAGGACTTGATTATTGATCGATCTGCAGCTGTGGGTCATTGAGCTGCTGATACTCAATTGCTCACTGTTTTTAGGCTGCCCAGACCGTTTGTCAGTCACTTTTTTTCTGGGGTGATCGGCGGCCATTTTGTGTCTTGTGGTGCGCCAGCACAAGCTGCGACCAAGTGCATTTAACCCTCAATGGTGTGGTTGTTTTTTGGCTAAAGCCTACATCAGGGTGAAGCTGTCACACCAAGTGCATTTAACCAGCAATAGTCTGTTTATTTTTTGGCCATATACTACATCAGGGGCAAGCTGCGCCTGTCACCAAGTGCATTTAACCCTCAATGGTGTGGTTGTTTTTTGGCTAAAGCCTACATCAGGGTGAAGCTGTCACACCAAGTGCATTTAACCAGCAATAGTCTGTTTATTTTTGGCCATATACTACATCAGGGGCAAGCTGCGCCTGTCACCAAGTGCATTTAACCCTCAGTAGTGTGGTTGGTCAAGCTGTCACACCAAGTGCATTTAACCAGCAATAGTCTGTTTATTTTTTGGCCATATACTACATCAGGGGCAAGCTGCGCCCGTCACCAAGTGCATTTAACCCTCAGTAGTGTGGTTGGTCAAGCTGTCACACCAAGTGCATTTAACCAGCAATAGTCTGTTCATTTTTTGACCATATACTACATCAGGGGCAAGCTGCGCCCGTCACCAAGTGCATTTAACCCTCAGTAGTGTGGTTGGTCAAGCTGTCACACCAAGTGCATTTAACCAGCAATAGTCTGTTCATTTTTTGGCCATATACTACATCAGGGGCAAGCTGCGCCCGTCACCAAGTGCATTTAACCCTCAGTAGTGTGGTTGGTCAAGCTGTCACACCAAGTGCATTTAACCAGCAATAGTCTGTTCATTTTTTGGCCATATACTACATCAGGGGCAAGCTGCGCCTGTCACCAAGTGCATTTAACCCTCAGTAGTGTGGTTGGTCAAGCTGTCACACCAAGTGTGGCCATATCCCAGTCTAATTCTGTCAGTAAATCCATACCGGTCACCCAGCGCCTAAATACTAGGCCTCAAATTTATATCCTGCTAAATCTGTCGTTACCGCTGTACTGTTCTGGCTGGGCAAGTTATTTAGTGTCCGTCAAAGCACATTTTTTGTTCTGGGTTGAAATACAATTCCCAATTTAGCAATTTCATAATTTAGTGGTTTCTGCTGTATCAGAGCTATTTGAAATCTATCCCTAAAAGGGTATATAATATTCAAGGTGCACATAGGGTCATTCAGAATAACTTCACACACACGCTACTGTGCATTTCCAAGTCTAATTCTGTCAGTAAATCCATACCGGTCACCCAGCGCCTAAATACTAGGCCTCAAATTTATATTCCGCTAAATCTGTCGTTACCGCTGTACTGTTGTGGCTGGGCAAGTTATTTAGTGTCCGTCAAAGCACATTTTTTGTTCTGGGTTGAAATACAATTCCCAATTTAGCAATTTCATAATTTAGTGGTTTCTGCTATATCAGAGCTATTTGAAATCTATCCCTAAAAGGGTATATAATATTCAAGGTGCACATAGGGTCATTCAGAATAACTTCACACACACGCTACTGTGCATTTCCAAGTCTAATTCTGTCAGTAAATCCATACCGGTCACCCAGCGCCTAAATACTAGGCCTCAAATTTATATCCCGCTAAATCTGTCGTTACCGCTGTACTGTTGTGGCTGGGCAAGTTATTTAGTGTCCGTCAAAGCACATTTTTTGTTCTGGGTTGAAATACAATTCCCAAT
Organism: Bufo gargarizans; assembly: GCF_014858855.1. NCBI lineage: Eukaryota > Metazoa > Chordata > Amphibia > Anura > Bufonidae > Bufo > Bufo gargarizans. Next base: position 373,760,142 of record NC_058083.1, on the reverse strand, counting down.
TTAGCAATTTCATAATTTAGTGGTTTCTGCTGTATCAGAGCTATTTGAAATCTATCCCTAAAAGGGTATATAATATTCAAGGTGCACATAGGGTCATTCAGAATAACTTCACACACACGCTACTGTGCATTTCCAAGTCTAATTCTGTCAGTAAATCCATACCGGTCACCCAGCGCCTAAATACTAGGCCTCAAATTTATATCCCGCTAAATCTGTCGTTACCGCTGTACTGTTGTTGCTGGGCAAGTTATTTAGTGTCCGTCAAAGCACATTTTTTGTTCTGGGTTGAAATACAATTCCCAATTTAGCAATTTCATAATTTAGTGGTTTCTGCTATATCAGAGCTATTTGAAATCTATCCCTAAAAGGGTATATAATATTCAAGGTGCACATAGGGTCATTCAGAATAACTTCACACACACGCTACTGTGCATTTCCAAGTCTAATTCTGTCAGTAAATCCATACCGGTCACCCACCTCCTAAATACTAGGCCTCAAATTTATATCCCGCTAAATCTGTCGTTACCGCTGTACTGTTCTGGCTGGGCAAGTTATTTAGTGTCTGTCAAAGCACATTTTTTGTTCTGGGTTGAAATGCAATTCCCAATTTAGCAATTTCATAATTGAGTGGTTTCTGCTATATCAGAGCTATTTGAAATCTATCCCTAAAAGGGTATATAATATTCAAGGTGCACATAGGGTCATTCAGAATAACTTCACACACACGCTACTGTGCATTTCCAAGTCTAATTCTGTCAGTAAATCCATACCGGTCACCCAGCGCCTAAATACTAGGCCTCAAATTTATATCCCGCTAAATCTGTCGTTACCGCTGTACTGTTGTGGCTGGGCAAGTTATTTAGTGTCCATCAAAGCACATTTTTTGTTCTGGGTTGAAATACAATTCCCAATTTAGCAATTTCATAATTTAGTGGTTTCTGCTATATCAGAGCTATTTGAAATCTATCCCTAAAAGGGTATATAATATTGAAGGTGCACATAGGGTCATTCAGAATAACTTCACACACACGCTACTGTGCATTTCCAAGTCTAATTCTGTCAGTAAATCTATACCGGTCACCCAGCGCCTAAATACTAGGCCTCAAATTTATATTCAGCTGAATTTGAATACAATACATTGGGCCAAATAATATTTTTGTTGTTGTGGTGAACGATAACAATGAGGAAAACATCTAGTAAGGGACGCGGACGTGGACATGGTCGTGGTGGTGTTAGTGGACCCTCTGGTGCTGGGAGAGGACGTGGCAGTTCTGCCACATCCACACGTCCTAGTGTACCAACTACCTCAGGTCCCAGTAGCCGCCAGAATTTACAGCGATATATGGTGGGGCCCAATGCCATTCTAAGGATGGTAAGGCCTGAGCAGGTACAGGCATTAGTCAATTGGGTGGCCGACAGTGGATCCAGCACGTTCACATTATCTCCCACCCAGTCTTCTGCAGAAAGCGCACAGATGGCGCCTGAAAACCAACCCCATCAGTCTGTCACATCACCCCCATGCATATCAGGGAAACTGTCTGAGCCTCAAGTTATGCAGCAGTTTCTTATGCTGTTTGAAGACTCTGCTGGCAGGGTTTCCCAAGGGCATCCACCTAGCCCTTCCCCAGCGGTGGAAGACATAGAATGCACTGACGCACAACCACTTATGTTTCCTGATGATGAGGACATGGGAATACCACCTCAGCACGTCTCTGATGATGACGAAACACAGGTGCCAACTGCTGCGTCTTTCTGCAGTGTGCAGACTGAACAGGAGGTCAGGGATCAAGACTGGGTGGAAGACGATGCAGGGGACGATGAGGTCCTAGACCCCACATGGAATGAAGGTTGTGCCACTGACTTTCACAGTTCGGAGGAAGAGGCAGTGGTGAGACCGAGCCAACAGCGTAGCAAAAGAGGGAGCAGTGGGCAAAAGCAGAACACCCGCCGCCAAGAGACTCCGCCTGCTACTGACCGCCGCCATCTTGGACCGAGCACCCCAAAGGCAGCTTCAAGGAGTTCCCTGGCATGGCACTTCTTCAAACAATGTGCTGACGACAAGACCCGAGTGGTTTGCACGCTGTGCCATCAGAGCCTGAAGCGAGGCATTAACGTTCTGAACCTTAGCACAACCTGCATGACCAGGCACCTGCATGCAAAGCATGAACTGCAGTGGAGTAAACACCTTAAAAACAAGGAAGTCGCTCAGGCTCCCCCTGCTACCTCTTCTGCTGCTGCCGCCTCGGCCTCTTCTGCTGCTGCCGCCTCGGCCTCTTCCTCCGCCTCTGGAGGAACGTTGGCACCTGCCGCCCAGCAAACAGGGGATGTACCACCAACACCACCACCACCTCCGTCACCAAGCGTCTCAACCATGTCACACGGCAGCGTTCAGCTCTCCATCTCACAAACATTTGAGAGAAAGCGTAAATTCCCACCTAGCCACCCTCGATCCTTGGCCCTGAATGCCAGCATTTCTAAACTACTGGCCTATGAAATGCTGTCATTTAGGCTGGTGGACACAGACAGCTTCAAACAGCTCATGTCGCTTGCTGTCCCACAGTATGTTGTTCCCAGCCGCCACTACTTCTCCAAGAGAGCCGTGCCTTCCCTGCACAACCAAGTATCCGATAAAATCAAGTGTGATCTGCGCAACGCCATCTGTAGCAAGGTCCACCTAACCACAGATACGTGGACCAGTAAGCACGGCCAGGGACGCTATATCTCCCTAACTGCACACTGGGTAAATGTAGTGTTCCAGAAGCTAAAAATAATCATTCATTGTAATGCATTTTAATGCTGGCTCTAATGCAACTGAGAAGTTATCTCCTGAGTGTTGCCATACCCAGAATGCATACTAATTAATGCAGGAGAATCCTACTTAAATCATCTCAGTTTAAATCTGTGACTGAATTCATTTTCACATTATAGAAGCACTCTAGGAATTTTAGTATAAACTACATGAAGAAAAAGGTAGTGCAGACAATCATCTTACTGACTGATTTATTGCAGAATTATGAGGTCTGTTCAGGTCAGTTATTACATCTTGTAAACTGCACTCTAACTTCCCCAATACTACAGCATCTGCTGCATGGACTGAAGGTCTCCTTGTTCAAGTCTATGAGATGCTCAGTATAAATATAGGTGTACATATAGGTGTATAGTAGACCCAAATGCATTGCATAATTCATGATAAATCAGCCTGTAAGTTTAAAAAAAAAGTTTGCATAATGGCTGTGCGTCTTTGTACAATTATAACTGTGAAGGAACTGGTGTTTTTTTGTACTTCCTTGAAGTCTCTTTTATCCATATTATTCCCTGTTTCAGCTGCACAGCTAGATGAATTTCACTGAGAAGCAGTAGCTGTCTTCCTACTGTAAAATCTGCCAGTATCGTATGCAGTAACATCACTTCCATTGCTTCCCATTATGTTTGTTTTCTTCAGAAAGCTGCTAAGGAGGGATAGATCAGACACACAGGAGCTTCTGTGCTCTTCAGATGCTGTGCAAAAGCAGTTGTTTTATCAGGCTCAGGAGCTCAGCTAGCTCTGACACCCCCGTTTTTTTCCTGTGAACCATCTTCTGAGTCTCTATTACCAGGGATGGATGGATCTTGCCTGACAACAGGTAGTGGACTTGAATTTACAGCTTTTTTCAGGTGGATGCAGGCATATTTTTTAAATGAAGTGATTTATAAATTTGCTAGTTACATGATTGTATATTAAATGAATAGAAATTGTGTGAAAGTACAGTGATTGCCCATACAGCACAGGTAGGTTAGCATTAGGTCTTGTGCCACTTTGAGATACCTTGACGAGATGTGTCGGGTCCGGTATGTTCTTGATATAAGACTATATTGGCGAAAGTATTATTTTAATATCCGGGTGATGGTTTAGCCATATATTGTCAATTGCATTTACCAGTATAGTGCACCATTTTTTGTAAATTTCTGTTTTATATAGCCAATCACATCTACACATTTGGATATCCGGTGTAGGATGTCTTTGTGGTACATGTGGTCTGCTGTGGGCATCCTCCATTGTATGCATTTTTGCTGGGGATTGCTGTTAGCAATGGACCACATGTGCAAGATTTGCTCACCCAGTTAGAAATGTGCAACAGCATATGGGGTTTTGAGCATTTTCTGCCTTCTAAGACCACTTTATTTTGTTATTCTGTTTGTACATGCACACCTGGAGGTGTGGCAACTCCTGGTTCGAATGTGCCTTGATTTTGATCTATGGGTAACATTCAGGTGCACCTGTGCAGCCTGCATCACATGAGTCAGTGATAGGTGGGACTCACAGCCTCTTCCCTCCTCCCATTGTATGTGTGAATTCCCACTGGAGGTAACTGGGAGTTGTTTGCTGTGTGTCAGACCTTATGTAATTGCCCATACAGCACAGGTAGGTTAGTGTTAGGTCCCGTGCCACTTTGAGATACCTTGACAGGGTGCACGGGCTCCTGTATGTTCTTGATATAAGAATATATTGGCGAAAGTCTCATTGTGTGAGGGTTTAGCCATATATTGTCAATTGCATTTACCAGTGTAGTGCACCATTTTTGAAAATTTCTACTTGGTAGGTTCTCCATGCTATCCTAAACATCTTGCTGAGTGCTGACCTATGGAGAAATGATAGTCTGCTCAGTACTTACTCCTTTGTTGTGCCACCTATACCGATATCTCCGCTGAACTCAAACCGTCTGTTTGCTCTTCTACTCAGGTCCCGCCCGGACATGTCCTGAATCTTTCTGTTCAGCTGCATATACTGTATATGCAGATGAACAGAGAGACTTAGGATACTTTCACACTAGCGGCAGGGGACTCTGAACAGCCTGTTGGATCCGTCCTGCCGCTAGTTCACATGTGCCCCCGAACTGACGCTCCGTCCCCATTGACTATAATGGGGGGAGGGCAGAGTTCCGGTGGCAGCACGGCAGCGCCCGCCGAGAGGCAGCCGGACTAGAAGTACTGCATGCACACAGCAAGGGTTTCCCAAGAATGTCTCCAACGGATTGTAGTATTTCCATGGCCTGCCCAGTCACAAGATTTATCGCCAATCAAGTATTTATGGGACCAGCTGGGAGTCCAGCTTTGGCAACCTACAATTGTGCAGGATCTACAGACCTAGCTATAACATCTGTGGACAAAATTGCTGCAGGATACCATATGGAACCTGTATGCCTCCATGCCCAACCATGTATCATCTTGCATACAGGGTATGGGCTGCCCAATAGGGTACTAGAGCCTCTTTTCAATTGTATAGTTTTCCACAATAAATTTGCTCTTTCGCACTAATATTGTAATCACTTACATATATTATCATTAAATTCTCACATATAAAATTTCATTTGATTCCAACAATTCCTTCTTGGTGCGCTATCTTTCTCAAAAGAAATAGAAAGTGAAAGTTTGTGTTCAAGATAATTCTGCAGGGTGAGATCATAGGATTAACACTCACTTTCTGTAATCTGCCAGAAAAGTGTCTGTAATTGATAGCAAGCATTGTCATTCCTTTCCTTCAAGGGGCCCGAATAAACGTGAATATTTGACATGTAATATTATGAATCAAAACTGTTGTATAGAGATTGGAAGTAATAAAATGCTGATTTATATTGGCCAATTGTTCTATCCTTGCTGAATCTACAAAAACAACTAGTGTACATAGGAACTCAATATCATTTTACCAACCCTTCAAGCTCCATGTCTACTGGACAATCTGTACATGATGCAATTTGATGCTCTTTGAATGCTTCCAAACAATTCTGAATTCACATAAGGATTTCTATACAGAGTGATACATCTTAAAGGGGTTGTCCACTTTCAAGATATTGATGACCAATCATAAGGATAGGTCAGATTGGTGGGGGTCCAATTCCCAGCACCTCTGCCAATCAGCTGTTTAAGGGGGCTCATGCAAGCACTAAATTCTCTTCAAAGTTTACTTGTCTACTGAGTTGTGGCTGTGGAGTGTACTTTACATTTTTCATCACTTTGATTTAAATGTGAGAGGAAACTGTAATTTTACTGCACCTTCACTACAAAGTAGACGGCATGCAGGTAAACACTGAAATGGACACAGCACTCTCACAAGCGCCGAAACCCCTTCAAACAGTTGAGGATAGGTCATCTACAGTGGATATAAAAAGTCTACACACCCCTGTTAAAATGTCAGGTTTCTGGTATGTAAAAAAATGAGACAAAGATAAATCATTTAAGAACTTTTTCCACCTTTAATGTGACCTATAAAATGTACAACTCAATTGAAAAACAAACTGAAATCTTTCAGGTAGAGGGAAGAAAAAATATAAAAATAAAATATGGTTGATAAGTGTGCACACCCTTAAACTAATACTTTGTTGAAGCATCTTTTGATTTTATTACAACACTCTATTTTGGGTATGAGTCTATTACAACAGTCTTTTTGGGTATGAGTCTATCAGCATGGCACATTTTGACATGGCACATTTCTTTGCAAAAACACTCCAAATCTGTCAGATTGTGAGGGCATCTCCTGTGCACAGTCCTCTTCAGATCACCCCACAGGTTTTCAATCAGATTCAGGTCTGGGCTCTGGCTGGGCCATTCCAAAACTTTAATCTTCTTCTGGTGAAGCCATTCCTTTGTTGATTTGGATGTATGCTTTGGGTCGTTGTCATGCTGAAAGATCAAGTTCCTCTTCATGTTCAGCTTTCTAGCAGAAGCCTGAAGGTTTTGTGCCAATATTGACTGGTATTTGGAACTGCTCATAATTCCCTCTAGCTTAACTTAGGCCCCAGTTCCAGCTGAAGAAAAACAGCCCCAAACCATGATGCTACCCCCACCATGCTTCACTGTGGGTATAGTGTTCTTTTGGTGATGTGCAGTGTTGTTTTTGCACCAAACATATCTTTTGGAATTATGGCCAAAAAGTTCAACCTTGGTTTCATCAGACCATAACACCTTTTCCCACATGCTTTTGGGAGACTTCAGATGTGTTTTCGAAAAATGTAGCCTGGCTTGGATGTTTTTCTTCGTAAGAAAAAGCTTTCGTCTTGCCACTCTACCCCATAGCCCAGACATTTGAAGAATACGGGAGATTGTTGTCACATGTACCACACACCCATTACTTGCCAGATATTCCTGCAGCTCCTTTAATGTTGCTGTAGGCCTCTTGGTAGCCTCCCAGACCAATTTTCTTCTCGTCTTTTCATCAATTTTGGAGGGACGTCCAGTTCTTGGTAATGTCACCAAAGATATTAAACAATATGGGTCCCTGGTAACAAGACCTTGGTCTGAATATACTCCATGGACTACAACCCTCTGTTGTCTGTCCCTCAGCCACTGCCTAATCCTTTCAACAATATGGGAGTCCAAGCTCAAAGACTGCAATTTATTGATAAGCCTTCTATGTGGGACAGTATCAAAAGTCTTACTAAAGTCTAGATAAGCAATGTCTATTATTTTAGACACCAAATCAAAAAAATCTATAAGATTAGTTGGACATGATTTCCCTGAAGTAAACCCATGCTGTTTTTCATCTTTAAAGCCATAGGATTTAAGATGTTCCACAATCCTCTCCTTAAGTATGGTTTACATTAATTTCCCCACTATTGATGTCAGTCTTACTGGCTTATAGTTGCCCGATTCCTCCCTACTACCTTTCTTGTGAATGGGCACAATATTTTACATACAAACAATAGAACGGAGAAATGGGGATCATTCTAAATTAAAGTGGTATTATACCTACTATAAATGAAAAAATAGAATCTCTTTGCGCACATTTTTGATCAAATGTATGTCGGGTTCATCTACCAGGCGTCAGGGTGGCTTCCGCAGATGGGTACCTGACACTAACAGAACGGCCTCTCTTGGACTTAGCTATGACATATTGATGAGGACCAGCATCAGGGTACCACAGAGTGGCAAGGTGACATAGTGTGGAGATGGCAGCAGCAGCAGGAGGATACCACAGAGTGGCAAGGTGACATAGTGTGGATATGGCAACAGCATCAGGAGACCACAGACTGGCTGGGTGAAATAGTGTGGGGATGGCAACAGCATGAGGATACCACAGTGGCAAGGTTGCATAGTGTGAATATGGTAGCAGCAGGAGGATACCACAGAGTGGCAAAGTGACATAGTGTGGACATGGCATCAGCAGCAGGAGGATACCACAGAGTGACAAGGTGACATAGTGTGGATATGGGAGCTGCAGTAGGAGGATACCACAGAGTGGTAAGGTGACACAGTGTGGATATGGCAGCAGCAGGGGGATACCACAGAGTGGCAAGGTGACATAGTGTGGATAAGGCAGCAGCAGGAGGATACCACAGAGTGTCAAGGAGACATAGTGTGGATAAGGCAGCAGCAGCAGGAGGATACCACAGAGTGGCAAGTTGACATAGTGTGAATATGACAGCAGCAGGAGGATACCACAGAGTGGCAAATTTACATATTTTGAATATGGCAGCAGCAGGAGGATACCACAGAGTGGCAAGGTGACATACTGTGGAAATGGCAGCAACATCAGGAGACCACAGAGTGGCAAGGTGATATAGTGTGGATATAGCAGCAGCATCAGGAGACCACAGATTGGCAAGGCGACATAGTGTGGATAAGGCAGCAGCAGGAGGATACCACAGAGTGGCAATATGACATTGTGTGGAGATGGCAGCAGCAGCTGCATTGGGAGACCACAAGGTGACCCAGTGACAGTGTGGCGGTGGGTGGCAACACCAGTACCAGCTGATGAAGGTTGCTGAAAGAAGGAGCACATGGAATCAGATGTGTGGCATCAGGCGGGTGGCAGCATCAGAGTAGTAGCTGAGGCAGATAGTCAGAAGAAACCGGTCTCTTTTATCAAAGTGTTGGTGTGGCACCATGGATGATCTACTCTGATGCATCAGGAATTGGTGGTTGGAAATCCTGGCTGATGCACGCCTGATTCATCTTGACAAAGGTCCGTTTCTCCACATTTTGGGTGGACAGACGAGGAGTTCTCCTTGGGGTAACTATGGCACCCGCCGCACTTAACACACGCTCTGATGCCACACTACTGGCCAAACAAGACAGCTTTTCCAGGGCAAACTCTGCTAGTTGCAGCCACAAATCCAGTTTGGCTGCCCAGTAGACCAGAGGATCTTCAATGTGGGTTGGCTGGGATGGCAGGGTGCTGTCCAAGTATGCCACCACCTGCTGGTTCCGGTCCTGCTCCAGGTCTACCTGCTGCTGCTGTGTGGTTTCTTCACTATGCGGGTGAAAAAAGCTACTCATCAGTGACTGTAGACTCAGGCTGCTGCTGATGGAGCTGGTACTGCTCCTGCCACCCCAGCAGCCATGGCAGTGGAACGTGAGTGCAGAGGACCCCCCCAGGCAGACTTGCGAGATGATGGACGATGGCAGAGATAGGCAGCGGCCAACTGACTACATAGGATATCTCTGTAGTAATTCAGTTTGTCCTCCCTCTCAGTGGGTGTAAAAAAAAGCCCCCATTCTGGACCAGTAGCGAGGGTCCAACAAGGAGGAGAGCCAGAAGTCATCCCTCTCCCGAATGGTGACAATTTGACCTGAGTAGAAAAACCACCCATTTGGCAACACATTGCCTGTGCTACAATATCCTCCTCCTCCTCTTCCAGTTCAGCTCCCACAGGGCTCATGTGATATAGGCCCCACGTCTCCAGTCCCCTGACCAGCCATTGTTACCAGCATCTGTTCAAGGACATGAAGCAGTGGAATGACGTCGTTCAGCCTGTAGTTCTGGCGACTGACAAATAACGTGGCGTCCTCAAAGGACCTGAGCAAACAACAGGTGTCATGCATGGGCTGCCACTGGGTGACATCGAAGTTACACAGGGTAATACTCTTATCCGTTTGCATCATCAAGAAATCGTTGATGGCAGTTCTCTGTTCGTATAGTTGGTCCAACATATGGAGGGTAGAATTCCAATGGGTGGAAACCTTGCATATCAGCCTATGTTGGGGGATGTCATTCTGCTGCTGCAGCTCAAGGAGGGTGTGCTTTGCGGTGTACGAGTGGCTGAAGTGCATGCAAAATTTCCTGTCCATTTTTACGATGTCTTGCAGATGGGTGGAAGACTTCAGTAACTGCTTGACAACCAGATTGAAGACGTGTGCCATGCAGGGCGCATGTCTCAGCTTTCCTTGACGCAGCGTTGACACAATGTTCTTCCCATTTTCGGTCACCATGGTTCCGATTTTCAGTTGTCGGGGAGAAAGCCAGGATTCGATTTCTTGACGAAGGACACGGAGCAGTTCCTCCCCTATGTGACTCTGTTCGCCCAGGAAAATGAACGGCAGAACAGCGTGACACCGCCGTGCCCTGCACATGTGGTATGCTGGAGGGGCACTGTGACTTGTCCCTGCAGTGGAGGCTGAGGACATGGTGGAGGATAAGGAGGCAGAGGTGGACATTGTCGCAGGACCAACGGCGTGACAACGTGGAGGCGGAAGCGGAATGACCTGGCCAAGTTGCTGGTGTGGCTGTGCAGGAACCACATTCACTCAGTGGGCCGTAAAGTACATGTACTGTCCCTGACCGTAGTTACAGCTCCACACGTCAGCGCTGCTGTGCACTTTGGCAGACACCGACAGGCTCAAGGACTGGCCCACCTTCTATTCAACATATTTGTGCAGGGCTAGTACTGCCTTTTTCATAAAGAAATGACAGCTTGGGACTCTCCACTTCGGCTTGGCACAAGACACCAGTTCTCTGAAAGGTCCAGAGTCCAGCACTTGGAAAGGGAGGGACTGCAGCATTAGCAACATGGACAGGAGCACGTTGGATGGTGCACGCATACTGCTGTCTGTTGGCAATCGCTTTGGTGATCGGTTGCTGACTGAATGATTGACAAGGAACAGAAGCATCGGGACCAGCAGAAGATGGGAATAACAGACAGCTCACTTCGGCTGAGGTGGTGGAGCCTTGACTGGCTTAAAACCAGGTGCATGCCACTGGGTGATGCAGCGGTAGCTGCGGCAGGCTGGACCGCTACATCGGAGCCACGGTTCTCCCAGGTCACTGCATGGCAACACTGCATATTTTGACGCAGGACCATAGTGCCAACATTGGCACCCTGGCCATGCTTCATCTTCTGCCCAAATATTCTACATGTGGCCATGTTAACCTCCTCTGGCAGCTTAATAAAAAAAATGCCACACCGTCGAGTAGGTGATTTTTTCCCCCAACAGTCCGCACTGACTGACTGCTACCACCACTGCGTCTGTGAACCCCTGCACCACTACTTCCAAGGCAGGTAGGCTGCTGCAAAGCAGGTGGTCTACCCCAGGCACGTTTGGCTCCTGACCTGTAACTGCTGCCACCCTGCTGACTCCCAGCCATGCCACCACCTTGCTGGTTCAGCCGCTGCCTCACAGCCAAGCTGCCATTCTCTTCCTCTGATGATGATGATAAAGCCCCTTCTGCACCCGGCTCCCAAGTGTGATCGGCTTCATCATCATCAAGTAGTGTCTGCACATTACTGATGTCCTCCTCAATGATCTCTGGATCAGGAGCCTGACCGCTCACAAAACACAAGCTCCTCTGCCACTCTCCTCATCACTACTTGCCCACCTAGCGGAGGAAGTGGCGGATGTCTCCTCCAGAACTTGGCTGGGCAGCAGCTGCTGACTTTCCTCTAGTAGCTCTTCCTCTCTGAAAAGTGGAGCTGAGCCCACAGCATATAGTACTTCTCGCGGTTAGGGAACAAAAAAGGACAGAGGACAGGTTGAGGACAGGTGAGGGCACAGGGCCTGCTCCTGGGCCATGCCAACTAAGGCTTGTGTTTGACGAACCCACCAACTGTTGGCTGGGGGTGTCTGATGTCACTTGGGATGACGTGGATGACCGAGTTAACCAATCAAGAACCGCTGGGTTGCTGGTCAAGGCACGACCGCTAGATGACACCAGGAGCTCAGTCCTCTCGCTGTGACCTCTGCTTGTGCCAAAACATTTAGGCCTCTGCCACTCCTCTGTGCATGGCCTGGCACTTCTCTGCCTGACATACTTGTAGCTGAACTAAACAAATTAAACGGAAATTAAAACATCCCTAAAAGCGACAAATATATTTTTCTTTTGGTACTGAAATAGACCACTAAACGCTTTAACCACAATTAACTGCAGAAGTGAACTGAGAATATATTTTTCTTGTTGGACTGAAATAGGCCCCTATATTCTTTCACCAGAAATAACTGCAACAGAGCAGTGCATATATATTTTAGTTTTTTTTTACTGAAATACACCACTATACGCTTTCACCAGAATTAACTGCAGAAATGCACTCTGAGAATATATTTTTCTTGTTGTACTGAAACACGACCCTATACGCTTTCACCAGAAATAACTGCAACAGTATTGCAGTGCGTATATATTTTTTATTTTTACTGAAATACGCACCTATATGCTTTTAACAGAAATAACTTCAGAAGTGAACTGAGAATATATTTTTCTTGTTGGACTGAAATACGTCCCTATACGCTTTCAATAGAAATAACTGCCGAAGTGAACTGAGAATATATTTTTCTTGTAGGACCAAAATAGGCCACTATACTCTTTGACCAGAAAAAACTTAAAGTGTGAGGTGAGTTATACTTTTCTTGTAGTACTGAAAAAAAAATAAAGAGTTAACGAGGACCTTTCATCAGAAAATAGTGTGTTAAATTCTTATACGACCTTATGGGGCTGCTCTCACTGATGTCCGGACATTTTTTTTTCTTTTTCAAATTGACCTCCCGTTCGGCCGCTACGCTCTCCGTTAGTTTCGTCGCCTCATAGGAGACAAAGTTATAGTAGGCATTGTTCTCTAAGTTCTGGTGGGCGTGGTTATGCTGCGCTGGGGACTCCAAGATGGCGCTCGGTCAGGATGTCTAGAAGCTCAAGTTCTCGCGAATCTCGTGAGAACTTGAGCTCCTTCTCCCTGCTTAAGAGCGGGGCGCTGCAATTGGATGCGCTCGCTACCAGGGAGAGCATAACCGCGCCCACGAGAACTTAACGCCTACTATAACTTTTTTGCCTCATTTGCATATAAGGCGTCAAAACTAATGGAAAGCGTAGTGGCCGAACGGGGGTCCAGTTGAAAAAAAAAAGTGTCCGGACATCAGTGAGACCAGCCCCATAAGGTCGTATAAGAATTTAAACACTATTGTATGATGAAAGGTCCTCTTTAAGTGTGTATATATTTTTCTTGCAAAGAATATAATTAGGATCTTACCTGGGTAAGGTAAATTTACTAGTTTATTTACAAATGCCTATCCAGGCAATAGAACCTTGACAGGTTAGCCATCCTATCAGTTACAAAGGACAAAGCACTGCCAACCAATAGTGTCCTTAGACACACCCCTACAATCTGATTGGAGTGCCGGACACCTTCACCCACTAAACGCATGATCAGAAAAAAAGAAAAAAAAACTTTATTATCAGTCTTCATCCTTAAACATTGGCGCACTATCTCACTGCGCACGGACTTAGACTGTGCCAAACACCGTTGCCCACTATACACATCATCAATGACGCGCTGCACCTGCCAGTGGATGTATTCCAAGTGTTTGCGCAGGCACTTCGGGTGCAGCGCGTCATTGATGACGCGTATAGTGGGCGACGGTGTTTGGCACAGTCTAAGTCCATAAGGACACTATTGGTTGGCAGTGCTTTGTCCTTTGTAACTGATAGGATGGCTAACCTGTCAATTAGTTTACACACTATTTAAACCTCCAGGTGGCCGGGGTCACTCATGGCTGCCCATTAACCCCTGAAGAAGCCAGAATACTGGTGAAACATGTCAGGGGGCAGTGTTAGTTTTTAATCGTTGTGCACCACTCCACTGTTAACCAGCAACTAGCGGTCAGGCTGGCCGATGTTGCTTGATTTGGTTTAGCAATCAAGTTAGTTGTGGTTTTGGCTACTGTGCACCGAGTCCGTGTTGCGGTGTTAGTTGCCACTAATCCCAGTTTGAGATCAACTGAGACGCTTTATGCGCCATTCACATAGTGGGCTGATATTTCCATTTCTCCCACCACTCTATATGGTTATTATCACAACCATTCTCAGCTGGCAGAGTCACCACGGACGGTGGTATGGTAGTGTTCTGCCCTTACAGTGGTAAGGGTGAGAGATAGTGCACATCTCTTCACCCCGCCTAATTGTCAAAGCAATATACCTATCAGTGAAGTTGTGTACTGTGTTTTTAACACCCCTTAATTTTTTGGTTCTGTTTAAGTTCAATTAAAGAGTGCACCTCGCACACACTTAGCATTTAGATTTTACTTGTATTCAAATAAAAGTGAAGTATTAATTTATACCTGGGTCAAGACAGGTTCTATTGCCTGGATAGGCATTTGTAAATAAACTATATTTTTCTTGTAGTACTGAAATACTCCCCTATACGCTTTCACCAGAAATAACTGCAACAGTGCAGTGCGTATATATTTTTCATTTTTTTTACTGTAATACGCCCCTATGCGCTTTAAACAGAAATAACCGCAGAAGTGAATTGAGAATATATTTTTCTTGTTGCATTGAAATAGTCCACTATACGTTTTGATCTGAAAAAACTTAGAGTGAAGTGCGTATAGATTTTTCTTGTAGTACTGAAATACGCCCCTATATGCTTTTACCAGAAATAACTGCAACAGTGCAGTGCGTATATATTTTTCTTGTAGTACTGATATAAGATACTACAGATACTAAGATATAAGCCACTAAAGGCTTTGCAACAGCACTTGCAGCCCAAATAGCTGGAATGACAGAGCTGTATAATGGCTATTTGGATCCCCAAATAATCTTTCCCTGCACTTGTAAATCGCTTTCTTATCAATGTCCCTAGAGCCTTCTGACGTCTCTCCCTGAACTAAGATGCTGTGAAATGATTTCTCCCTATCTTTTCCCTGCACTCATAAATCGTTTTTTCTGTCTTTTTTCCACAATCAGGTTTTTCCAATTGCTGTCCCTAGCGCCTTCACACTTCTGTCCCTGCACTCTGAACGCTGGAAAATGTCTGAATCTAAGATGGCCGCCGTATTTATAGGGCTGAGACATCACAGGACTGGCTACTGATTGGCTGCATGCATGGCAAGATCATCCTGCTTTCCCAGAGTTCCTTACCCCATGTCCTCACATGTGTAGCTGCCATTTTAGGAAAAATGCGATTCGTTACCACAAAGCGTGAGGAAATTTGCATTTGTTCCGAATTTAATTTTTCCTGAAATTCTAAACGAATTCCACTTTGTCAGCTTCAATTCACTCATCTCTAATTATCACCTCGAAAGCAATGTTCCTTTCTGTCACATTCATACTAAATGTGCCAAATAAAACCCCGGTATCCCCTTACATGAAGATTTGAACAAAAGCAAATATCTCATGATTTTTTTCTGGACCACTTAGTATAATTTTTTAGGAATAATGGTTTTGGAACCGCGCTGCTCGAGGCTATGTAGTCCGTTTTGCCAGTGGATATAGCAGGGCACCCGCTTCTCTCCTCTTCACCTAAAGGGGATCCAATCCTTCACAGACCGCCTCCTCTACAGGGTCAAGAAGATTTCGCAAGATAGTCAAGTACCCTCTATTACGTTGGTTTAAAAGGTTTTATTGTACTCACAAGAGTTTGCAGAAAACAGGCATAAAACACAAAAGAACCGTCACGTTCCTGCCCCTTTTGGGCAGGAACGTGACGGTTCTTTTGTGTTTTATGCCTGTTTTCTGCAAACTCTTGTGAGTACAATAAAACCTTTTAAACCAACGTAATAGAGGGTACTTCACTATCTTGCGAAATCTTCTTGACCCTGTAGAGGAGGCGGTCTGTGAAGGATTGGATCCCCTTTAGGTGAAGAGGAGAGAAGCGGGTGCCCTGCTATATCCACTGGCAAAACGGACTACATAGCCTCGAGCAGCGCGGTTCCAAAACCATTATTCCTTGATCATTCAGTGTGAACTACCTACCACACCTTATCGGGACCAGCAGCGCAAGTACCTGTCCTTGTTGGGACTCAGGATTGACTTTTCTTTATATATAATTTTTTAAATTGGAATATTATTGATATTATATGATTTGTGTGACACATTAGAATTGCTAACATAACTGGTGGCAGAAAATAAAAAATGATTTCTAATTATCATTTTTCCATGTGAAAAGTATTCCTTCCTTCCCCCACAAGTCTCACTTGCACCTTTCCTTCTGATTCAAAAAGTGTAACTTCAACCATCGCAGCTGTCAGAGTGAAGCCGTCTTGGAATGTTCACAGGGCTAATAGTATGGTTCATGTGTTTGTTTGCTTCTGAGTTGCCTGCTCTGTAATGGATACTGTTTTCATTCATAAATCAGTCACGTCTGTGCCAATGTTGTGTTTCACAAAGATAATGTAATTTGCTTGCCAAGTATTCTTAGTCAGAATGTAGCGTAATGAAGTGATGATATTTTAAAGAGAATTTGTCACGAGTGAGCATTTCTTAATGGCAACAACTCCCGTGGTGGACTATGGGGATTATGTTTAGGTCTTTTGGTGCCCAATATACAAAAAAAAACATGTTCTTATGCAAATCATATTAAACAAGTTATTCGATTTGGACAATATCTTAGAGGGAATGTGCCATCAAAAAATGATCTATTGTTTAAATTCAAATTTTATTTATTTTTTTAATTTTGGGTGAGTTAATTTTTTTATTTAATTTTCTTTTTTCATTTTTGCCTGTCACTATCGAAATAAAATAAAAAATTGTATATAATCCTGCAATTTTCACACTGTTAAGACTTTCCGTCTTTTGAGAGCAGCTACATGTGCCATAGACAAAATGGGCAGGAGCTGAGCCCAATGGCTTCTATGGCAGAGATTTGTAGGCCAGGAGAGAGCTGATAAGCTCTGATATCACCTATTGTGATTGGTGGATTGTAATTCTGCCTGTGGTAATAATGATAATGGTTACCAAAATGTTAAGCTAGTTTCACACAAGGACTTTTAGATCCGGCAGGCTGTTATGGCAGGGAACAGCCTGTCGGATCTCTCTGTATTCCGACACTGCCAAAAGCTACCTCATCACCGTCCGGCCCTATTCACTATAATGAGAACCGGCGGAGATCCAGCCACAACCCAGCAAACATGCAGAGAATCGTCCGGGCGCGTGCTGCAGTTTTCATCCAGCCAATTCTTGGCATGTTTGCCGGGTTGCAGCCGGATCTCTGCTGGTCCCCATTATAATGAATGGGGCTGGCAGGTGTCAGGTAGCGTCGGCAATAGTGTTGAGCAAATTGAGCTTTGAATCATCGATACAAAGTCGATTCGGTCAAGCACTTCGATTTTAATGCTGTCTCGGTACAGCATTAAAATGTATTGGTTCTGTGAAGCCAAACTTCATTTCAGCCAAAGTCGTTTGAGACTTCGGTGAATTAATTCAATACCTCGGTACCAAACCTAATTTTATATTGCTAATTTTAAATGTTTTTAAAGATGCAGAAATGATTACTCAATTCATTCACCGAAGTCTCGTGTGACTTTGGCTGAAACCAATTTTGCCTTCATGGAGGCAATACATTTTATAGCTGTACGTAGACAGTTCTCTGACTACATTAAAACTAAGTGAACGAATCAACTTTGGATCTCTGATAGAAATTAGAAACCTCAATTCACTCAAGCCTAGTCAGCAATACCAGATGCAGACGTCTCCGGCAAACTGCTCCCTGCCGGAAAAGCCTACCGGTGATGTCTAAGGGCTCATGCACACGGCCGTTGCCTGACCGTGGTCGGATTGCTGCCCGCATTCAGCGGGTCCGCAATACACGGGCACCGGCTATGTGCACCCCGCATCACGGATGTAGACCCATTCACTTGGGAGATGTGGTGCGGAACAGAGGCTTCTGTGTGTTTTCTGTCCGTAGTGCTTCCATGAGGTTTCTGTGCATGCACTACTTTTTTGCAATGCAGACCGTCGGATGCGGATCGCGGACCCCATTCAAGTGAATAGGTCCAGGATCCGCATGCGGCGACCCCACGGTTGGTGCCCGTGCATTGTGGCCAGCAGCACGGGTCCTGCCATCACACGATCGTGTGCATGAGCCCTAATACAAATAAGAAGCTATCCTTACCTGTGCAGAACAGGAAATCATGACCTTTTAGACCTAGTGGCCAGAGTGAAAACTGAAGGATTATATACATTTTTTTAAATATAGATAGTAAACAATTAAAATAAAAAAATCAACAAAAATTCTAAAAAAATATGTTTAACTTACCCAGTCGAGTGAGATTACTATGACTACCAGCTAATATCCAGAGTAATCTCCATATGTAGCTAGAGCCATGCTGACTGCAATGCATCACACAGCTGGGAGGGAGTGTGGGGTGGATTCAATATGACAATTAAGGTGGTCCCACAGAGGGGCCAAGGTAGTATTTGGAAGTTTTGGTCATGCTCCTCCAACCAGTGCTGGACATTTCCAGCTATATGACATGTTGCATTGTCTTGCTGGAAGATCTGATCTACCCAGGAAAGACAATCAGCATGTATGTGTGTACCTGATCTGAAAAGATGGACTCACACCTAAATCAGTTAAGAGCGCCTTCAACATGGATGAGTGGGCCCAGAGAATGCCACAAAAACATTTCCAAGACCATAACGTTGCCATCACCAGCTTGTTTTCTTCCAGCAGTAGTTGCAGGGTGTTTTCTCTCTGATGTTTCTTGCCTGACATGCCAACATCTAAGGCAGAGAAAAGGCAACCCTTTGCCAATCATTGGATGTCCAATTCCAATACTGCCACAAAAATTTAAGCCTTTTCTTCTCATGCAACTTCGTTAGCAGAGGTGCAGTGACCGTCCACCTCCTTTAGAGCCCCATACGCATTAGGGTTGGCTGTACTGTAGTTTGAGACACACATATTGTTGCCCCCTGGCTCAATTTGGCGGTGAGCTGCTCCACTGTAGTGTGTCGCCTTCGAGCACCTTTGTAGCTAACATTCACCTGTCACATCAATGGCACTTGGTGCTCTACCGTTTCCACATCGCTTATTCGCAGTGGTGCCATTTGTCCACTCAAGATACACTTTCACCATAGCAGCATGTGAACAGTTCACCAACTGCACAGTTGCATAAATACTAAAACCCTTGGCCCGAAAGCCAATAATCATCATTTTTTGCAACTCTGATCAATTGTCCCTTTTACCCATAACAGCAACAAGGGATGTGTGCAGAAAGCTTATTGCACATGTTATATGTCCACCAAGCTGCTCATGACACGTGACATCCTAATAAAATGTGACTCAACTGTGTAAATAATGTAATTTAAACAATAGGTCATTTTCAGATTACACAATCCCTCTAACACATAACAGTTCCCTCAATGGTAGTCCAATTGCAGGGGGGCTATGGGGTAATTGGGGGAAGCTTGGTAGGTCTCATAATCAGCTACTATTGTTAGCACTGAGATTTCTTATTTCTCCGTAGCACTGAGGGAAATGAATCAATAGATCATTGTTTCATGTGATGTAAATAATCACAGCACATGGGATTACTGCACAGGAGCCATGTTGGTAACATAACATAAAAAGACAGGAGCAACTGCCACAAACGGAAAACAGGAAACAGGAAGTGGTGCACCAACATAACATCTTCCCCTTTTTAGTGTTAATAAATAAACATTGTAAGTTTTGAAGAGCGATAACAATAACGCATTTGATACTTTATAGGTTAAGTCTCATAGGTGGTTTTGAACATCTGCCACTACGGATGATGACTGGTCCTTGTAGACAGAGTCTATTAGCCCTCTCGGTAGTTACTGGGCTCTTATCACCTCCTACTGGCATGTCCTGCGCGTGGCTGCTAGTAGATGTACTAGTATGCTTAGGACTGCCAGGTGGGGTCTGTGGCCCCACCTCTGTGCATTCCTCACAGTCAATGGGCACACATGTCCCTGTTATACCAAGCGACACTGGCTTATCAATGAGATATTGCGACGTAGGTTTTTCTGCCACTTGTAAATCCACACGATTGCGACAAAATAGAGTTCCGTCAACGTCCACTAGATACGAGCGTGGTGCAACTTTTTTTAAACATATACCCATTCTCCAACGACCTGTTCGATCCCCAGGTAAGGGTTTCATACAGATTTTTTCTCCAATAATCAACTCTGTCAGATCCCTGGCCGATGTATCATATTGAGCCTTTGACATTTGTCTCATAAACTTTAACTTTTCTGTAATACCTTGTACCACACAAGGTTCCAGAAGCTTATTCGCTGCCGGTGAGGAAGTCTTCAGCCTCCGTGACAGCCTCCAGATGTTGTAAAACTACAATTCCCACCATGCCCTGCTGATGGCTGTAGGTTGTCTGGGCATGCTGGGAGTTATAGTTTTACAACATCTGGAGGGCTGCAGTTTGAGGATGCCTGCACTAAAACAATTTTTTTTTTTGGGGGGGGGATTTCTTTTTCTGTGTCTCTAAAGTCTGAGAGCCATCGTTTTTTATGTTCTCTAGTGGACTGTTGGGGATTATAAAAATTTAGTACTCCATGGAAGTGTGATACTCCCTGAAGCAATCGATAACGCAGAGGCCCGGATGATCGGGACACGTGTCGCACTGAGTGGTGGTGTCCTTCCGTATCCCCCTCCTGAGACACACGCTATACTTTTTTTGGGTTCGTCCCTTCTTTCCAGTATGGGGGACCACACCTGGAAAGTGTTGGCCAGAGACGATCCGGGTGCCTCCAGTTCCCGAGGTACTCCGGCGTGCTCTTTCCCGGTCCGAAAAGATCAGGGCCTTGAGGACTGCCTCATAGAACTGGAACTGTAGGTTTGGTGGACCAAGGAAGTCCAAGAAAAACGGACAGAGTAAAGGGCGCAAATCCACAACCAATGGTAGAAAAAAATTGGTTTATTCAGGACAACGCGTTTCGGGGTGCATGACCCCTTTATCAAGTCTACAGGAAGAAATGTATTGATCACATACATTGACTTTGGTGAATAAGTGTGGATAATAAAGCGTAGAGATAGTAAATATGCATACACATGTATAAAAGGTATAAAAGAGTAGATGCGTGAATTCTGCATTTGAAAATTGAATTGAATTGAATTGGATGGAATAGAGGATATTAAAAACATATACATATTACATGGGAACACTTACTGATAAAATATATATATATATAAGTATACAGGCATGGTAAAAGAATGTGATAATAATATAATAATAAAGGTACGGTGGTCTCTAGGGGATTCATTGGAGGTACCTTGGACGTTTGCATTTGAATATGAGCCCATGGTTAACTATCTACTAAGAACGTTATGTTTCTGGTGTCAAGACTTTGTGGTCATAGTGACATAATTTTGGTCGTATGTAAGGTGCATTTTGGTCCTAGGGGGGGCACAGGAGGAATAATGGAGAGGGGGGAACACTTGCTGAAAAAAGGGGGGGGGATGTGGTGACATGTAGGGGATAAAATGGTGGCAGATTGTAAGGTGCTGCACCTCTCGTCATCCCCGCCCCCCCCCCTCCGCCCAGTGTCACCACTCCAGCCCCGCCCACCCCACGTGTCGAGCGCTTCAAAATGCCAACAATGCGCGCCTTTTTTGTGAATCAACCACTCCAGACATCCCACGTGCTGGGATACGAGCGGCTCCCCTGCGATCCACCAGGTCAGTTACCTCCACACAAGCCAAGCACCTCCTCTTCAATATGTCTACTCATCTCCCTCACCCTAGACACCCATCCCACCCTGGCCCCCACCACCTAAGTTACTATTTATTCACCCAAACTTTATCTACTTTGCTCCTTCCACACATACCTATGGACATATACACCTTTACAATCTGCCACCATTTTATCCCCTACATGTCACCACATCCCCCCCCCCCCCTTTTTCAGCAAGTGTTCCCCCCTCTCCATTATTCCTCCTGTGCCCCCCCAGGACCAAAATGCACCTTACATACGACCAAAATTATGTCACTATGACCACAAAGTCTTGACACCAGAAACATAACGTTCTTAGTAGATAGTTAACCATGGGCTCATATTCAAATGCAAACGTCCAAGGTACCTCCAATGAATCCCCTAGAGACCACCGTACCTTTATTATTATATTATTATCACATTCTTTTACCATGCCTGTATACTTATATATATATATATTTTATCAGTAAGTGTTCCCATGTAATATGTATATGTTTTTAATATCCTCTATTCCATCCAATTCAATTCAATTTTCAAATGCAGAATTCACGCATCTACTCTTTTATACCTTTTATACATGTGTATGCATATTTACTATCGCTACGCTTTATTATCCACACTTATTCACCAAAGTCAATGTATGTGATCAATACATTTCTTCCTGTAGACTTGATAAAGGGGTCATGCACCCCGAAACGCGTTGTCCTGAATAAACCAATTTTTTTCTACCATTGGTTGTGGATTTGCGCCCTTTACTCTGTCCGTTTTTCTTGGACTTCCTTGGTCCACCAAACCTACAGTTCCTGTACTCACCCATTCGGCGGTTCGGCACCGACCGAAGGGAGTTTGGACAGAGCCGGCAGCACCAACCAACCCTCACGGGCACTCAGCTCTCATTGCAGTTGCACCCAATTGGTGCAACTCGAACAGGTGAGCATATTACCTCTCGTCTGAAAAGGGAAATAATCCTCTACATATTCACCCTATGAGCGCCTTCTCTTTTTTTTTGTCTACAACCGCGTCATAGAACTGGAGGAATGCCCCTGTGCTGCTAGCAATTCGGGATAGTACAAAAGAGTTGTACATGGCAACCTGTACCAAGTAGACCGCAACTGTTTTGTACCATGCCCGGGTTTTGCGCATGGTGTTATATGGCTTGAGAACTTGATCAGAGAGATCAACTCCTCCCATATACCGATTGTAGTCGACTATACAATTGGGCTTGAGGACCGTTGCTGCAGTACCTCGCACAGAGACGGGGGTGGTGCTGTTACCGTAAATTGTGGACAGCATAAGGACATCCCTCTTGTCCTTATACCTGACCAGCAACAGGTTTCCACTGCTAAGGGCACGGGTCTCACCCCTGGGAATAGGTACCTGGAGGGGGTAGGCAGGGAGGCCGCGTTGATTTTTCCGCACGGTCCCACAAGCGAACGTGGAGCTGGCGGCAAGGGACCTGAACAAGGGAATGCTGGTATAAAAGTTATCCAGGTACAAGTGGTAACCGTTATCCAGCAGTGGGTACATTAGGTACCACACAAGTTTCCCGCTAACACCCAGAGTGGGGGGACATTCTGGGGGTTGAATACGGGAATATCGCCCCTCGTACACACGAAATTTGTAAGTGTACCCTGAGGTACTCTCACAAATTTTGTATAGCTTCACGCCATACCTCGCCCGCTTTGTGGGAATATATTGGTGGAAACTGAGTCTCCCCTTGAACGCAACGAGAGACTCATCAACCGCGACCTCCCTTCCAGGTACGTAGGCCTCCATGAATTTGGCCCCAAAGTGATCGATGACCGGCCGTATCTTATACAGATGGTCATAGGCAGGATCACCTCGGGGGGGACATGCTGCATTATCGGAATAATGCAGACATTTCCGGATGGCCTCAAACCGGGGACGTGTCATGACCATACTGTACAGTGGGGTCTGGTATAGGACGTCCCCACTCCAGTATTGCCTGACACTGGGTTTTTGGACTAGACCCATATGCAGCACGAGGCCCCAAAATGTCCTCATCTCGGCTGCACTGACCGGCGTCCAGCCACCGGGTCTAGCCAAACATGAGCCCGGGTTTTGAGCGACGAACTGTTGGGCGTACAGATTCGTCTGCTCCACCATCAGATTCACCAGTGGGTTACTGAAAAAAAAAAAAAAAAAGTCAATTTCAGTAAACCCCACTGTGGGAATCTGGATTCCAGGATTGCCAGCAAAATCCGGAATCTCAGGCTCAAAGTCCACTGGGGGACACCAACTAAGTTCATCGGCAGGGGGCTCCGGTGGGCTTATTTGGTGGGCCGGGAAACCAGTACGAACCCCAGGGCGGCTCGTACTAGGGTGGGCCATAGGATCCGTCTCCGCCGCCTTGGTGGCTCATCGTCATCCGATGATGATGAGGAGGATGCGGATGACATAAGGAATGTGGGGTCATCCTCATCCTCACTGGGGCTCTCAGATTCAGAGGCAATCTGGGCGTATGCCTCCTCGGCCGAGAGGAGGGGGGCCATGGGTGTGTGTGTGTGCGTGTATATGTGCGTGTGTGGAAAACTTTATTATATGTGCGTGTGTGTGGGGGCAACGGGTGTTCGCGTACTAAAAAGTCCAGGCAAATGTTAGGGAAAAAAAAAAATTCAAACTTGCTGATCAGCGGTACAACGCTGATCAGCGGTGGGGCAGGCGATGCGCTAACAGTGGACGAACGCTAAAAAGTGCCGGCCAGTCAGCGCACGCAGAAAAAAAAAATGGTAAGGGGGCTGGGGGGGGGGCAAGTGGCAGGGGGGAGTCTGGGGTCTGAAAGATGGAACTGTCACGGCTGGGGATGGGGAAAACCCTCAGCCGTGCGGTGCCAGGTGATGGTAAGGTTGCTACTTGGCCAGAACCACAGAATTAGGGAGCAGGTCACCTCCTAGCGCTTCCCTAATCTGACCCTGACTCCTAGCTGCATGAGCCGCCCTTAAAGGTAGGAGGGCCCATACTCAGGAACCTCGGATCCCTACTGACCCTCCGTCGTTCCCTGAGCTAGGAGCTGGGTAGACAGCCCGTTCCTCCTGGACACGGAGAAACAGAAGTCTAAAGTGGCCAAGCTACAAGGGGGACAGAAACAACTTATGGCAGGGACAGGCAAATGCAACCAACACAACACTCACCTGCCACAGACAACAAAACCTGGAACCCATGTGCAAGTGCTGCTGTTCAGAACACAAAAGAACACAGCACACACCAGACATCACATAGGAACCTAGGACCATAAGTTGCAATAATAAGGAAACCCCACACACACCTTCATAACACCGTGTAACATAGTTTTATGACCAGAAGGGTGGCCCCCACTGGCAGATGGTAAAATAACCAGGAGGATGTCTCCAGCAAGCATGGCTGAAGCACCCTCTCTGACTACTGCCTTACACTGAGGCTATATAGGGCCAAGTAGCCACACCCACAGTCAGACACACCCAGGGTTCACACAGAAAGAAGGGAGTTAACACTTCCTACACCAGGCAGGGTAGTGAAGCCACACAAAGGGAAAAGCACACAAACACACTCACCTGTTACCACCGGCAACGGCATGAGTGGCAACCGTGTCCTGAAGAACAGCCAGCAGGCCGAGACACTGCCACCACATGCACACAACACCAGACGTTGCAACGGACAACCGCAAGTGAAGGGAGGTGTCTAAGTGCATACAAGCACCTGAGGCAAACCACTAAGTGCCCCCAGCTGCGGCTGACACAACACCAAACCGCGGGCAACTGCATGCGGCTCCCAAGGAGTCACGACCATGACCAAGGGTCGTGACAGGAACACAGAAAGTTTTAGATAAAAGTTTTTGTTTTGTTTTCCTAACTAACTTTTCCCTTCTTTCCCTGCCTAACGGGGCCTCTCCCTCACTGACCCTAACCTACCTGGGTGGCGATGAGTGCAGGAGGGTGATGGATGGCGATTAGGGGGACGAGGGAGCTGGTGCTAGACGGTGCTGCCGGGTGCTCGTGCAGAACAGGAAGAGGAGGGGAGAGAGGAGCGCAGGAAGTTTGAATCTCGCGCCTCTCTCCCCTGCACCAATCAGCACCCTGGACAGCTGCGTTCAGCACCAGGGCCAGCACCGCCTCTTCAAATGCACGGACTGTGATTGGTGGTGTGTAATCATTAATCATGCCACCGATCACAGTCTTTTTCCGGTTCATTGGGTCACCGGAGACCCGAATGGACCGGAAACGCAGAAAACCGCAGGTCTGAATTGACCTGTGGTTTTCTGCGATCGCCGATATGGGGGGGGGGTCAAATGACCCCCCCCCGCCCCCCCCCCCCGCGTTGTTACAGGATGCCGGCTGAATGATTTCCGCTGGCATCCCGTTCCGATTAACCCCTGCTGCGCCGGAATCCCGATTTAAAGTTAGGACGTACCGGTACGCCCTGAGTCCTTAAGGACTCAGGAAATAGGGCGTACCGCACACCCTACGTCCTTAAGGGGTTAAGCCACCTCTTTCTGCCCCAAGGAGTCCAGAAAGTGGTTATGTAACTGCTTTTTTCATCTAGTTTTCACTGTAAAAAGGCATCTCTTGCATCGACTAGTGTGAAAATACGCGCTTTTGGAAGTTTGTACAGAATGTAATTGAGCGTAGGCATTAGCTAGTGTGAACGCTTCAGGGCCATATTCAGGATCGATACAGATTCTGATCTTAACAGGCTTTCTGATAACCACCATGTTACTTATCTGTGGGTTCTGATACTGTGGTTAGATGTCCGTCAGCTTCATACTTGTCCAGTTGTGCTTTGACCTGTGGCTTAATAGCTATTGGTACATTCCATGGGGAACATTGAAATGGTTGAATAGCAGAGTCAAGTTCAAAGCGCACCTCCCCTGGAACAGATACTACCGGGCCCTCAAATACATCACAGTAGGCATGAAACAGAATGTGTCGGCAGATAAGAACCATTTTGCCCATCTAGTCTGCCCAATATGAAGAATTTGCTGTTTTGTCAGTGGCCGATTATCAACATTGTGAAGCTCAGCAGGAATAGTGAACTGCAGCAGTCCCAGGCGCTTACATGTTGAACCAGATAATAGCGGTTTCTGATCAGCTTCCACAATCTGAAAGTGCAATTTGTGCACACAATCTCGTATGCTGCATTTGGTTTGGAAAAGTCCCAATGATTCCAATATTTCCCCTGAATACAGCTTTAATAAAGTGCTGCTAGGCTGAAGGGGTGTTTTGGGCGCCAGTTTCATTTTGTCCTTCAAACTCATTACATCACATGTTGCACTTGAATCCAGCTGACAAGGTTGGATTATATTATTTAAATTGAGGTGCCTTTTGTGTTTACAGCACCAATGCATTTCGAGGAGTAAAGCATATCAGTGCTAAACAGCTGTGCATCCTCAGAATCAGGGATTGCTGAATTGTTTGCAGCTTCCTTACTTTCATGTCACGGGAGAGACACACCCTTGCAAAGTGATTTGGCTTACCGCATGCAGTACAGAATTTCCCATATGCAGGGCACTTTTCTTTAACTTGTACATGCAGACTGCCACAATACTTGCATGATACAGGTTTCTGCTCAGGTGAGTTGTGTGAGCGACTCTTGTGTTGTAACTTGTGCTGCTGTCAAGAGGCTACATTGATATTGTCAGTTGTTTTCATCCTGCTCCATAGCTTTCATATGCTTGTAACTAAGTTCTGCGGTGTGACATATCTCAAGCGCTGGTTGCAAATCTAAATTTCCTCAACAAGTGGCGGCGTGTGTTTTCATTGATGATATCCAGAACCAGTTTATCACGAATAAGTTCATCTCTCAAAGAGCCATACTGACAGCTTGCAGATTATTCTCTAAGCCATGTGACAAACTTGTCTATCGATTCACCGTCTTCTTGCTTGCAGCAGCCAAATATATATCTTTCATATATGACATTTTTAGAAGGCCTGAAGAACCAGGATGGCTTTGGTGTCATTCTTTTGCTCCTCTGTAAGGTTTAGATTTTGCTTGTAAACATGGAGGCATTCACTGCCCATCACCCTCCTCAGAGTGGCTGCCCGCACTGCTGCAGGCCTCTCCTTTAACCCTGTGGCGAGGCAGTTTTACAAGGTGTCCCAGTTATCACAAATGTTGCAGCTTACCCTCATCGGCTAAGGCAGCGGAATGCTGTTAGCCAGCGTGATGCTGCTATTGCTTGCGTCAAATGCTCAAATCCACGGACAGGAGACACGATCACGCTGCAAGGCTGGCAGGCTCTCAGCAGCAAATGTGCAGAAGCAGTACAGATCCAGATACTTCTGACACCATGTTTCATGTTGTTAACATAACATAAAAACAGGAGCAACTGCCACAAACAGAAAACAGGAAACCGGAAGTGGTGCACCAACATAACATCCATAACAATAATCGGCGTAACACATGGGCAATATGGATCCTCCAGAGAGAAAACTGGTGGGAAAGCCTATTTATCACAGTCATGTAACCTATTAGGGTACATTAACAGGAGGCTTCTAAAGCTGATAAACACTTTAAACTGGCCACATTAGATATTCGTAAGCTGGTTCCACCAACTTCAATGAGACTCAGTATCAATATAATGTAAATTTTAACATGCAAGTTCTTTGTGTCTGGAAGCTGCCAACACCCCATAAAAACTGCATGCATGCTCATCAATACATAATACAAGAGTGTGATTTTATTTTCAGTACATGGGCAGTCTTTTGGACATGTGCCTTGACAGTTTATGTTAATGTTTTATTTTTTAATAAAAAAAAAAAAATTCAGTGGTTTGCACAAGTTTGGACCTGGATGAGTTGGTTTGTATCCTATCTGTTTTACGTTTTGAGCCTGTAATAATGTATTTTCGTTCATTGTACTTAAACCTTCACCAGTGTCTATGTTTACTTACTAATTATCATTCTTGCTCCCTGAAGAAGCGTACAAGCTGGGAATCCTACAGGGACAGTTAGACCGCTGTATGGTATTTTCCTGGGTAAGGCTTTATACTATTGCTACTGGTTGAATATCTGTATGCACTAGTGGGACTACAGGTTTATGCCAGCTTCTTTATCCTGTTTTCCCTATTGTAGCGTGTTGTTGGACTCAGTTCCTGCTTTACCTGTTTCAGTTCCCTGCCTTGCGCTTAATTAAAAAAATCAAGTTCTCCCCGTCCCCAATTTTCACTCAATGCCCCATAATGAAAAAGTGAAAACAGAATTTTAGAAATGTTTGCCAATTAATAAAAAGAAAAAACTAAAATTTGGCATGGACAACAGTATTCAGACCCTTTGCTATGACACCTGAAACTTAGCTCTGTGCCCTCCCATTTCTCTTGATCATCGTTGAGATGTTTCTACAACTTGATTGGAGTCCACCTAGGTCTGGGCGATTATGGCAACTGTTTCAATTTTCTGGATGATAATCAATTATAATGTTTAATTTTTTTCTGACAATAACTTTTTTATTTTTCTGTCTGGGTACACTGTATATAGAGGGGGTGCACACATACATTAAAGGGAGGACTGAAGGAGTGTATATAATGTATATAGAGGAAGAACTGGAGAAGAGTATATATATATATATATATATATATATATGAAAAAACGGACAGCACTCCAAGTAAAAGTTAGTGGTGTTTATTCACCCATGTGGATGGCAAAGTTTCGGCTCATGCAAGAGCCTTTTTCAAGCTTGAAAAAAGCTCTTGCATGAGCCGAAACGTTGCCATCCACATGGGTGAATAAACACCACTAACTTTTACTTGGAGTGCTGTCCGTTTTTTCATCTTTATCAGACGGGGTAAGCTGCTACATCCCTGGACCTAGCACCCTCCTTGTGTTTTTTTCCAGTGCCGCCATAATTTTTCCTTTTCTTATTTTTCCTTTTTATATATATATATATATATATATATATATATATATACAGAGAGGACTGGAGGAGGGTATGTAATGTATATAGATGGAGGACTGGAGAAAGGTATATAGAGGGAGGATTGGAGGAGGATATATAATGTATATAGAGGGAGGACTGGAGGAGGGTATGTAATGTATATAGAGGGAGGACTGGAGGAGGGTATATAGAGGGAGGACTGGAGGAGGTATATAATGTATAGAGGGAGGACTGGAGGAGGGTATATAATGTATATAGAGGGAGGACTGGAGGAGGGTATGTAATGTATATAGAAGGAGGACTGTAGGAGGGTATATAATGTATGTAGAGGGAGGACTGAAGGAGTGTATATAATGTATATAGAGGGAGGACTGGAGGAGGGTATATAATGTATATAGAGGGGAGGAGTGTATATAATTTATATAGAGGGAGGACTGGAGGAGGGTATGTAATGTATGTAGAGAGAGGACTGGAGGAGGGTATATCATTTATATAGAGAGAGGACTGGAGGAGGGTATATAATGTATATAGAGGGAGGACTGGAGGAGGTATATCATGTATATAAAGGGAGGACTGAAGGAAGGGTATATAGAGGGAGGACTGGAGGAGGATATATAATGTATATAGAGGGAGGACTGAAGGAGGGTATATAATGTATATAGAGGGAGGACTGGAGGATGGTATGTAATGTATATAGAAGGAGGACTGGAGAAGGGTATATAATGTATGTAGAGTGAGGACTGAAGGAGTGTATATAATGTATATAGAGGGAGGACTGGAGGAGGGTATATAATGTATATAGAGGGGAGGACTGGAGGAGTGTATATAATTTATATAGAGGGAGGACTGGAGGAGGGTATTTAATGTATGTAGAGGGAGGACTGGAGGAGGGTATATAATGTATATAGAGGGAGGACTGGAGTAGGGTATATAATGTATATAGAGGGGAGGACTGGAGGAGTGTATATAATTTATATAGAGAGAGGACTGGAGGAGGGTATATAATGTATATAGAGGAAGGACTGGAGGAGGGTATATAGAGGGAGGACTGGAGAAGGGTATATAAAGGGAGGACTGGAGGAGGGTATATAGTGTATATAGAGGGAGTACTTGAGGAGGGTATATAGTGTATATAGAGGGAGGACTGGAGGAGGGTATGTAATGTATATAGAGGGAGGACTGGAGGAGGGTATATAAATTATAGAGAGAGGGGACTGGAGGAGGGTATATAATGTATATAGAGGGAGAACTGGAGGAGTGTATATAGAGGGAGGACTGGAGGAGGGTATATCATGTATTTAGAGGGAGGACTGGAGGAGGGTATATAATGTATATAGCGGGAGGACTGGAGGAGGGTATGTAATGTATATAGAGGACGGACTGGAGGAGGGTATATAGAGGGAGGACTGGAGGAGGGTATATAGAGGGAGGACTGGAGAAGGGTATATAGAGGGAGGACTGGAGGAGGGTATATAGAGGGAGGACTGGAGGAGGGTATATAGAGGGAGGACTGGAGGAGGGTATATAGAGGGAGGACTGGAGGAGGGTATATAGAGGGAGGACTGGAGGAGGATATATAATATGTATTTAGAGGGAGGACTGGAGGAGGGTATATAATGTATATAGAGGGAGGAGGGTATGTAATGTATATAGAGGAAGGACTGAAGGAGGGTATATAGAGGGAGTACTGGAGGAGGGTATATAGAGGGAGGACTGGAGGAGGGCACATAGAGGGAGGACTGGAGGAGGGTATGTAATGTATATAGAGGGAGGACTGGAGAAGGGGACATAGAGGGAGGACTAGAGGAGGGTATGTAATGTATATAGAGGAAGGACTGGAGGAGGGTATATAGAGGGAGGACTGGAGGAGGGTATATAGAGAGAGGACTGGGGGAGGGTACATAGAGGGAGGACTGGAGGAGGGTATATAATGTATATAGAGGGAGGACTGGAGAAGGGGACATAGAGGGAGGACTGGAGGAGGGTATGTAATGTATATAGAGGAAGGACTGGAGGAGGGTATATAGAGGGAGGACTGGAGGAGGGTATATAGAGGGAGGACTGGGGGAGGGTACATAGAGGGAGGACTGGAGGAGGGTATATCATGTATATAGAGGGAGGACTGGAGAAGGGGACATAGAGGGAGGACTGGAGGAGGGTACAGTCGATCAGCAAATAAAAAATTCTATGGCTCTCAGACTATGGAGACACTAAAACATAATTTTTTTTGTTTCAAAAATGATATTATTGTGTAAAACTTAAAGAAAACTTATACATATTAGGTATTGCCGTGTCAATAACAACCAGCTCTATAAAAAATATCACATGACTTAACCCCTCAGGTGAACGCTGTAAAAATAAATAAATAAAAACAGCTAAAACAACCAATTTTCTGGTCACCTTACCCCATAAAGTGTAATAATGTACCCAAAAATGGGTAAACATCAACTCTTCCTGCAAAAAAGAGCCCCTGCATGTTTTTGTGTCTCCATTTTTTCAATGCCATTTTTTTTTTTTCTGCCAATCGTCTTGAAAATAAATATGGCGTTCAGAAAATGGAGACACAGAAATGCTTTATTATGTAAAATTGAAACAAACAAAGAAGACATATTTGATATCATTGCGTCCGTAACAACCTGCTCTATAAAAATAACACATGATCTAACCTGTCAGATGAATGTTGTAAAAAATAAAAACAGTGCCAAAACAGCAATTTTTTTTATTATCTTGCCTCACCAAAAACGTAATATAGAGCAATAAAAAATCATATGTACTGCAAAATAGTACCAATAAAACTGGCACCAATTTTAAAGTTTGTAAAATCAGTTTTGAGTAAATTGAGGGGTGTAGTTTCTACAATGGGGTCATTTATGTCGGGTTTCCACTGTGTAAGCCACACAAAGTGACTTCAGACCTGAACTGGTCCTTAACCCCTTCACGACTGCAATACGTTTATATACGTGATATTTGCACATGCCCTGTGCAGCTATCACGTCTATAAACGTCAAACCAGCTCTTTAATCCAAGCGCTGCAAACCAGCTCTTTAATCCAAGCGCTTGGATTAAAGCTTCTGCCCCTGCCCTGCTGCTGTCACGGATACAGTGCAGTTACGCCGGCAAGGGACCAAGCAGAGTGGCCCCTTGCCGGCAATCGATCCGATTGGTTAGTCTGTGCAGACTAACCAATCGGATCGCGTCAGTGTTAAAATGCCCCCCCATCTGTGTCCCCCGATCTGTGCGCCAAGCCCCCCTTGTGTCCACCTGCCGCTCATCTCCTGCTCTCCTGCGCTCATCTCCTGATGCGGTCCTCCGCCCCCTCCCCGCCTCATTCATTCTCCCCGCCCCTCCTGCCCCAGCCTCCCTCAATGTTGCCGGTGTTCTGCCAGATCGGCGTACACCCCCCCCCCCCCGCCCCCCCTTTCCAGAGCTGCACCCCCCTTTCCAGAGCTGCCCCCGGTCCCCCTGCTGTGTGTGATGGCGGCGGCTCCATTCCTGAGCCGCCGCCATCAGCAGAGTGTCAGCTCTATGCTGACACTCTGCTGTAACCCCATAGATGCCGCAGTTGCGGCATCCATGGGATTAATAGAGGGAGGGAGCTCCCTCTCTCAACCATCGGGGCTGCCGCGCTGCGATGGCAGCACCCGATGGTTGCCATGGCAACCGGACGCTTTGCAAAAGCGTCCTCTGTTGCCACCTACAGGGCATCTAATAGTATTATACTTTGCAATGCAAGAGCATTGCAAAGTATAGTACAGCCATCAGCCCCACTGGCTCTTCATGAGCCAAGAGGGACTTGATAAAAAAAGAAAGTGAAAATAATAAAAATGAAAAATAAAAAAAGAAATAAAAATGTAAATTAAAAAAAGAAATTGCCTTTTCCTATAAAAAAATGAAAAAATAAAATACACATATTAGGTGTCACCGCGTCCGTAACGACCGTCTCTATAAATATATCACATGATAGACCCCGTCCGATAGACACCATAAAAAAATGTGCCAAAAAAGCAATTTGTGTCACCTTACATCTCAAAAAGTGCAACAGCGAGCGATCAAAAAGGCCTATGACCCCCAAAATAGTATCAAATCAAAAATGATACCCTATTTAAGACAATCGCCCAAAAAATAAAAAAGCTATGGCTCTCAGACTATGGAGACACTAAAACATCATTTTTTTGGTTTCAGAAATGCTATTATTGTGTAAAACTTAAATAAATAAGAAAAGGTATACATATTAGGTATTGCCACGTCGTTACGATCTGCTCTATAAAACTATCACATGACCTAACTCCTCATATGAACACTGTAAAAATAAATAAATGAAAACTGTTCCAAAACAGCCAATTTTTGGGTCACCTTG
This sequence comes from Bufo gargarizans, assembly GCF_014858855.1. Classification (NCBI taxonomy): domain Eukaryota; kingdom Metazoa; phylum Chordata; class Amphibia; order Anura; family Bufonidae; genus Bufo; species Bufo gargarizans. The sequence continues at coordinate 373,726,280 of NC_058083.1, read as the reverse complement.
CCCCATAAAGTGTAATAATGAATGATCAATAAATCCTATGTACCCAAAAATTGTACCAATAAAAACCTCAACACTTTCTGCAAAAAACGAGCCCCTACACAAGACGATCGGCAGAAAAATAAAAAACATATGGCGTTCAGAAAACCAATCCAGAGTATTGTTTGGCTGTTAACCCTCAATGTGTTAAAGAAAAAAATGTAATGAAATAGAAAATCTGCCAAAAAAGTACAATGGGGTCATTTATGGTGGTATCCACTATGTAGGCCCCACAAAGTGACTTCAGACCTGAACTGGTCCTTAAAAAGTGGGTTTTGGAAATTTTCTTAAAAATTGTAAGAATTGCTTCTAAACTTCTAAGCCTTCTAACGTCCTAAAAAAATAAAATGACATTTCCAAAATGATGCCAACATAAAGTAGACATATGGGGAATGTTAAGTAATATTTTATGAGGTATCACTTTCTTTTTTAAGAGGAGAGAAATTGAAAATTGAGAATTTTTCTAAATTTTGGGTAAATTTGGGATTTTACATAAATAAAGATGAAATATATTGACTCAAATTTATGACTATCATGAAGTACAATGTGTCACGAGAAAACAATCTCTGAATGGCTTGGATAAGTAAAAGTGTTCCAAAGCTATTACCACATAAAGTGACGCATGTCAGATTTGCAAAATGAGGGTTGCCACTGACATGGAAAAGGATACACTCGGTAACACTGACATGGAAAAGGACCTAGGAATTTTAATAAACAGCAAACTAAGCTAAAAAAATCAGTGTCAGGCAGCTGCTGCCAAGGCCAATAAGATAATGGGTTGCATCAAAAGGGGCATAGATGCCCGTGATGAGAACATAGTCCTACCACTTTACAAATCGCTAGTCAGACCACACATGGAGTACTGTGTACAGTTCTGGGCTCCTGTAAACAAGGCAGACATAGCAGAGCTGGAGAAGGTCCAGAGGAGGGCAACTAAAGTAATAACTGGAATGGGGCAACTGCAGTACCCTGAAAGATTATCAAAATGAGGGTTATTCACTTTAGAAAAAAGACGACCGAGAGGAGATCTAATTAATATGTATAAATATATCAGGGGACAGTACAGAGAACTATCCCATCATCTATTCATTCCCAGGACTGTGACTGTGACGAGGGGACATCCTCTGCGCCTGGAGGAAAGAAGGTTTGTACACAAACATGGAAAAGGATTCTTTACGGTAAGAGCAGTGAGACTATGGAACTCTCTGCCTGAGGAGGTGGTGATGGTGAGTACAATAAAGGAATTCAAAAGGGGCCTGGATGTATTTCTGGAGCTTAATAATATTACAGGCTATAGCTACTAGAGAGGGATCGTTGATCCAGGGAGTTATTCTGATTGCCTGATTGGAGTCGGGAAGGAATTTTTTATTCCCCTAAAGTGAGGAAAATTGGCTTCTACCTCACAGTTTTTTTTTTAGCCTTCCTCTGGATCAACTTGCAGGATGACAGGCCGAACTGGATGGACAAATGTCTTTTTTCAGCCTTATGTACTATGTTACTATGTTACTATGTTAGGGTGAGGAAGGGGGCAAAATGGCCCGGTCTGGAAGTGGTTAAGAAGTAAATCCCAGGTTTTGGCATACACTGCACCACTAAACTATTTCAAGGGATGATTTCTGACATTTTGGCTGCAAAGTTTGCAACTTGGACGTCATCCCTAGAGAATACTTTTTTTTAGACTAAATTATATATGGTCAATAGGGAGAAATTGTGTAAATTGTCACACAGATTTACACTTGTTCATAACCATATTTTGGCACTTTAACCTCTTAAGGACACATGACGTACCAGTACGGCATGTTGTCCTGGTACTTAAGGACCCATGACGTACCGGTACGTCATGTGTATTTCCGATCACCGCCGCCCGGCGGGCGGTGATCAGAACAAGATGCCTTCTCAAATCATTGAGCAGACACCTTGGCTAAATGCACGGGGGGGGGTCCCGTGACGTCAATTCAGACCTGCGGTTTGCAGATTTTACCTGCGGTTGCGGCGGGCGGTGCCATCGGGTCCCTATGCGGCTGTAGGGGGGACCCGATGGCATGGAAGGCAGCGCGATGCCTAAGGAAGCCCCCTGGATCTCACAGGCCGGAAGCTGTATGAGTAATACAGCCAATTCATTCCAATACAGAAGTATTGGAATGCATTGTAAAGGATTAGACCCCCAAAAGTTCAAGTCTCAAAGTGGGACAAAAAATAAAGTGAAAAAAAAAATAAAAAATTTTGTTTCCCCCCCAAAAACTTAAAAGTTTCAAGTAAAAATAAACAAAAATGTAATTTTCCCCAAATAAAGTAAAAGATTTTTTGTAAAAGATAGGGGGGGGGGGAGTATACATATTAGGTATCGCCGCGTCCGTATCGACTGGCTCTATAAACATATCACATGACATAACCCCTCAGATGAACACCGTAAAAATAAAAACTGTGCTAAATAAACAATTTTTTGTCACCTTACATCACAAAAAGTACAACAGCAAGCGATCAAAAAGGTGTATGCCCACAAAAATAGTACCAAGCTAACCGTCACCTCACCCCACAAAAAAGTGAGCCCCTACCTGAGACAATCGCCCCAAAAAAAAATATGTCTCAGAAAATAGATACTAAAACATCATTTTTTAGTTTTTAAAAAAAAGCTGTTATTGTGTAAAACTTACATAAATAAAATAAACTATACATATTAGGTATGGCTGTGTCCGTATCGACCTGCTCTATAAAAATATCACATGACCTAATCCCTCAGATGAACATCGTACAAAAAAAACTGTGCTAAATAAACAATTTTTTGTCACCTTAAATCACAAAAAATGTAATAGCAAGCGATCAGAAAGTCATATACACCCCAAAATAGTGCCAATCAAACCGTCATCTCATCCCGCAAAAAATGATACCCTACCTAAGATAATCACTCATAAACTGAAAAAACTATGGCTCTCAGAATATGGAGACACTAAAACATGATTTTTTTTTTTCAAAAATAATATTATTGTGTAAAACTTACATAAATAAAAAAAAAAGTATACATATTAGGTATTGCCGCGTCCGTATCGGCCAGCTCTATAAAAATATCACATGACCTAACCCCTCAGATGAACACCGTAAAAAAAAAACTGTGCTAAATAAACAATTTTTGGTCACCTTACATCACAAAAAGTGATGTAAGGTGCTTCAAAAATGAAATCATTGTGTAAAACATACATAAATAAAAAAAGTATACATATTAGGTATCGCAGCGTCCCTAATAACTTGCTCTATAAAAATATCACATGACCTTGCCCTCAGGTGAATACCGTAAAAAAAAGCAATTTTTTGTCACCTTACATCACAGAGTGTAATAGCAAGCGATCAAAAAGTCACACGCACCCCATAATAGTGCCAATAAAACCATCATCTTATCCCGCAAAAATCATACCCTACCGAAGGTAATTGCCCAAAAACTGAAAAAATTATGGCTCTCAGACTATGGAAAAAGAAATCATTGTGTAAAACTTACATAAATAAATAAAAAAGTATACATATTAGGTATCCCCGCATCCGTGACAACCTGGTCTATAAAAATATCACATGATCTAACCTGTCAGATGAACGTTGCAAATAACAAAAAATAAAAACGGTGCCAAAACAGCGATTTCTTGTTACCTTGCCTCACAAAAAGTGTAATATAGAGCAACCAAAATCATATGTACCCTAAAATAGTACCATTAATACTGCCACCCTGTCCTGTAGTTTCTAACATGGGGTCACTTATTTGGAGTTTCTACTCTAGGGTTGCATCAGGGGGGCTTCAAATAGGACATGGTGTAAAAAAAAACAGTCCCGCAAAATCTGCCTTCCAAAAACCGTATGGCATTCCTTTCCCTCTGCGCCCTGCCGTGTGCCCGTACAGCAGTTTACGACCACATATGAGGAGTTTCTGTAAACTACAGAATCCGGGCAATAAATAATGAGTTTTGTTTGGCTGTTAACCCTTGCTTTGTTACTGGGAAAAATTGATTAACCCCTTAAGGACCGGGCTCATTTTCACCTTAAGGACCGGGCCATTTTTTGCAAATCTGACCAGTGTCACTTTAAGTGCTCATAACTTTCAAACGCTTTGACTTACCCAGGCCGTTCTGAGATTGTTTTTTCGTCACATATTGTACTTCATGACACTGCTAAAATTGGGTCAAAAAAGTTATTTTTTTTGCATAAAAAAATACATTTTTTACCAAAAATTTTGAAAAATTAGCAAATTTCAAAGTTTCAGTTTCTCTACTTCTGTAATACATAGTAATACCCCCAAAAATTGTGATGACTTTACATTCCCCATATGTCTACTTCATGTTTGTAGCATTTTGGGAATGATATTTTATTTTTTGGGGATGTTACAAGGCTTAGAAGTTTAGAAGCAAATTTTGAAATTTTTGAGAAATCTTCAAAATCCCACTTTTTATGGACCAGTTCAGGTTTGAAGTCATATTGTGAGGCTTAGATAATAGAAACCTCCCAAAAATGACCCCATTCTAGAAACTACACCCCTCAAGGTATTCAAAACTGTTTTTTCAAACTTTATTAACCCTTTAGGTGTTCCACAAGAGTTAATGGCAGATGGAGAAACAATTTTGAAATTTCTATTTTTTGGAAAATTTTCCAATATAATAAATTTTTTCCAGGAGTAAAATAAGGGTTAACTGCCAAACAACACTCAAAATGGGTTGCCCTGATTCTGTAGTTTGCAAAAACACCCCATATGTGGTCGTAAACTACTGTTTGGCCGAACGGTAGCACATAGAAGGAGGGGAACACCATATGGGTTTTGGAAGGCAGATTTTGCAGGACTGGTTTTGTTTATACCATGTCCCATTTGAAGCCCCCTGTTGCACCCCTAGAATAGAAATTTCAAAAAAGTGACTCCATCTAAGAAAGTACACCCCTCAAGGTATTCAAAACTGGGTTTACAAACTTTGTTAACCCTTTAGGTGTTCCACAAGAGTTAATGGCAGATGGAGAAACAATTATGAAATTTCAATTTTTTGGAAAATTTTCCAATATAATCAATTTTTTCTAGGAGTAAAACAAGGGTTAACTGCCAAACAACACTCAAAATGGGTTGCCCTGATTCTGTAGTTTGCAAAAACACCCCATATGTGGTCGTAAACTACTGTTTGGCCGAACGGTAGCACATAGAAGGAGGGGAACACCATATGGGTTTTGGAAGGCAGATTTTGCAGGACTGGTTTTGTTTATACCATGTCCCATTTGAAGCCCCCTGTTGCACCCCTAGAATAGAAATTTCAAAAAAGTGACTCCATCTAAGAAAGTACACCCCTCAAGGTATTCAAAACTGGGTTTACAAACTTTGTTAACCCTTTAGGTGTTCCACAAGAGTTAATGGCAGATGGAGAAACAATTATGAAATTTCAATTTTTTGGAAAATTTTCCAATATAATCAATTTTTTCTAGGAGTAAAACAAGGGTTAACTGCCAAACAACACTCAAAATGGGTTGCCCTGATTCTGTAGTTTGCAGAAACACCCCATATGTGGTGGTAAACTACTATTTGGCTAAACGGCAGGACATAGAAGAAGGGGAACGCCATATGGTTTTTGGAAGGCAGATTTTGCTGGACTGGTTTATTTACACCATGTACCCTTTCAAGCCCCCTGATGCACCCCTAGAGTAGAAACTCCATAAAAGTGACCCCATCTAGGAAACTACGGGATAAGGTGGTTGTTGTTTTGGGACTATTTTTGGGGTAAATTTGATATTTGGTTGCTCTATATTACTCTTTTTTGAGGCAATGTAACAAAAAAATTAAAATCTAAAATTGTTTCTACATTCGCTATTTAGTTTTGTGGAACACCTAAAGGGTTAACATAGTTTGTAAAGTAACTTTTGAATACCTTGAGGGGTGTAGTTTCTTAGATGGGGTCACTTTTTTGGAGTTTCTAGTCTGGGCTACATCAGGGGGGGCTTCTAATGGGACATGGTGTCAAAAAAAAAACTGTCCATCAAAATCTGCCTTCCAGAAACCGTATGGCGTTCCCTTCGTTCTATGCCCTGCCGTGCGGCTATATAGCCATTTACGACCACATATGGGGTGTTTCTGCAAACGACAGAATCGGGGCAATAAATATTTAGTTTTGTTTGGCTGTTAACCCTTGCTTTATTACCGGCAAAATGGATTTAAATTGAAATTTTGCCCAAAAATAGGTGTTTTGGCACCGTTTTTATTTTATATTTTTAACACCGTTCATCCGAGGCGTTTGGTCAAAAGTTATTTTTATAGCGACGACTTTTACGCACGCGACGATGCCCAATATGTATGGCTCTCAGACTTTGGAGACACTAAGCAGGCATCCTAAAACTGCGGCCCTCCAGATGTTGTAAAACTACAATTCCCACCATGCCCTGCTGATGGCTGTAGGTTGTCTGGGCATGCTGGGAGTTATAGTTTTACAACATCTGGAGGGCCGCAGTTTGAGGATGCCTGCACTAAAACTAATATTTTTGGGGGAAAGAAAAATAGTTTTCGTGTCTCCAAAGTCTGAGAGCCATAGTGTTTTATGTTCTCTAGTGAACTGTTGGGGATTATAAAAATTTAGTACTCCATGGAAGTGTGATACTCCCTGAAGCAATCGATAACGCAGAGGCCCGGATGATCGGGGCACGTGTCGCACTGAGTGGTGGTGTCCTTCCGTATCCCCCTCCTGCGACACACTCTGCACTTTTTTTGGGTTCGTCCCTTCTTTCCAGTATGGGGGACCACACCTGGAAAGTGTTGGCCAGGGACGATCCGGGCGCCTCCAGTTCCCGAGGTACTCCGGCCTGCTCTTTCCCGGTCCGAAAAGATCAGGTCCTTGAGGACTGCCTCATAGAATTGGAGGAATGTCCCTGTGCTGCCAGCGCTTCGGGATAGTACAAAAGAGTTGTACATGGCAACCTGCACCAAGTAGACCGCAACTTTTTTGTACCATGCCCGGGTTTTGCGCATGGCGTTATATGGCGTGAGGACTTGATCCGAGAGATCAACTCCTCCCATATACCGATTGTAGTCGACGATACAATCGGGCTTGAGGACCGTTGCCGCGGTACCTCGCACAGGGACTGGGGTGGTGCCGTTACCGTGGATTGTGGACAGCATAAGGACATCCCTCTTGTCCTTATACCTGACCAGCAACAGGTTTCCACTGGTAAGTGCACGGGTCTCACCCCTGGGGATAGGTACCTGGAGGGGGTAGGCAGGGAGGCCGCGCTGATTTTTCCGCACGGTCCCACAAGCGAACGTAGATCTGGCGGCAAGGGACCTGAACAAGGGAATGCTGGTATAAAAGTTATCCACGTACAAGTGGTAACCATTATCCAGCAGTGGGTACATAAGGTCCCACACGAGTTTCCCGCTAACACCCAGAGTGGGGGGACATTCTGGGGGTTGAATACGGGAATCTCGCCCCTCGTACACACGAAATTTGTAAGTGTACCCTGAGGTACTCTCACAAATTTTGTATAGCTTCACGCCATACCTCGCTCGCTTTGTGGGAATATATTGGCGGAAACTGAGTCTCCCCTTGAACGCAATGAGCGACTCATCAACCGCGACCTCCCTTCCAGGTACGTAGGCCTGCTGAAATGTGGCCCCAAAGTGATCGATGACAGGCCGTATCTTATACAGCCGGTCATAGGCAGGATCACCTCGGGGTGGACATGCTGCATTATCGGAATAATGCAGACATTTCCGGATGGCCTCAAACCGGGAGCGTGTCATGACCATACTGTACAGTGGGGTCTGGTACAGGACGTCCCCACTCCAGTATTGCCTGACACTGGGTTTTTGGACTAGACCCATATGCAGCACGAGGCCCCAAAATGTCCTCATTTCGGCTGCACTGACCGGCGTCCAGCCACCGGGTCTAGCCAAAACTGAGCCTGGGTTTTGAGCGACGAACTGTTGGGCGTACAGATTCGTCTGCTCCACCATCAAATTCACCAGTGGGTTACTGAAAAAAAAACTAAAATAGTCAATTTCAGTAAACCCCACTGTGGGAATCTGGATTCCAGGATTGCCAGCGAAATCCGGAATCTCAGGCTCAAAGTCCACTGGGGGACACCAGCTAAGTTCATCGGCAGGGGTCTCCGGTGAACTTATTTGGTGGGCCGGGAAACCAGTACGAACCCCAGGGCGGCTCGTACTAGGGTGGGCCACAGGATCCCTAGCATGTGCGGCCCCTGGCTCCGCCTGGCGGCGTCTCCGCCGCCTTGGTGGCTCATCGTCATCCGATGATGATGAGGAGGATGCTGATGATAAGAGGAATGTGGGGTCATCCTCATCCTCACTGGGGCTCTCGGAGTCGGAGGCAATCTGGGCATATGCCTCCTCGGCCGAGAACACCCGGCGGGCCATGGGTGTGTGTGCGTGTAGGTGTGCGTGTGTGTAAAACTTTATTATATGTGCGTGTGTGTGGGGGCAACGGGTGTTCGCGTACTAAAAAAAGGAAAAAAGGGCAAGTGTTAGGAAAAAAAAAAAGTTGCTGATTAGCGGTACAACGCTGATCAGCGGTGGGGCAGGCGATGCGCTAACAGTGGACGGACGCTAAAAAGTGCCGACCAGTCAGCGAACGCAGAAAAAAAAGTGGTGGTGAGGGGGCTAGTGGTGGTGGTGGGGGGGGGGGGTTGGGGGGAGTGGTGGGGGGATGGGTGGAGGGGGTGGGGGGGCTGGTGGTGGTGGGGGGCTGGTAGGGGGGGGCAAGTGGCAGGGGGGGGGTCTGGGGTCTGATCAAAAAATCAAAAAAAGTTTTGTGTAAAAGTTAAAAGTTTTTTTTTTTTTTTTTTTTTCCTAACTAACTTTTCCCTTCTTTCCCTGCCTAACGATGCCTCTCCCTCACTGACCCTAACCTACCTGGGTGGCGATGGGTGCAGGAGGGTGATGGATGGCGATTAGGGGGACACAGGAGCTGGTGCTGGACGATGCTGCCGGGTGCTCGTGCAGAACAGGAAGAGGAGGGGAGAGAGGAGCGCAGGAAGTTTGAATCTCGCGCCTCTCTCCCCTGCACCAATCAGCACCCTGGACAGCAGTGTTCAGCACCAGGGCCAGCACCGCCTCCTCAAATCCTCGGACTGCGATTGGTGGTGTATAATTACGCCACCGATCGCAGTCTTTTTCCGGTTCATCGGGTCACCGGACACCCGAATGGACCGGAAACGCAGAAAACCGCAGGTCTGAATTGACCTGCGGTTTTCTGCGATCGCCGATACGGGGGGGTCAAATGACCCCCCCCTGCGTTGTTACGGGATGCCGGCTGAATGATTTCAGCCGAAATCCCGTTCCGATTAACCCCCGCGGCGCCGGAATGCCGATTTTAAGTCAGGACGTACCGGTACGCCCTTGGTCCTTAAGGACTCGGGAAATAGGGCGTACCGGTACGCCCTGTGTCCTTAAGGGGTTAAAATGGAAAATTTGCCCAAAAATTTAAATTCTGAAATTTCATCTCCATTTGCCAGTAACTCTTGTGGAACACCTAAAGGGTTAACAACGTTTGTAAAATTAGTTTTGAATACCTTGTGGGTGTAGTTTCTTAGATGGGGTCACTTTTATGGAGTTTCTACTCTAGGGGTGCATCAGGGGGGCTTCAAATGGGACATGGTGTAAAAAAAAAAAACTGTCCTTTCCTTCTGAGCCCTGCCGTGTGCCCGTACAGCAGTTTACGACCACATATGGGGTGTTTCTGTAAACTACAGAATCAGGGCCATAAATATTGAGTTTGGTTTGGCTGTTAACACTTGCTTTGTAACTGGAAGAAAATTATTCAAATGGAAAATCTGCCAAAAAAGGGAAATTTTTAAATTGTATCTCTATTTTCCATTAATTCTTGTGAAACACCTGAAGGATTAACAAAGTTTGTAAAAATCTGTTTTGAATAGCTTGAGGGGTGTAGTTTTTTGGGTGGTTTCTATTATGTAAGCCTCGCAAAGCCTTGCTTCTAAACTTCTAAGCCTTGTAACATCCCCAAAAAATAAAATGTTATTCCCAAAATGATCCAAACATGAAGTAGACATATGGGGAATGTAAAGTAATAACTATTTTTGGAGGTATTACTATGTATTATAGAAGTAGAGAAATTGAAACTTGGAAATTTGCAATTTTTTACAAATTTTTTGTAAATTTTGTACTTTCTTATAAATAAAAATGAATTTTTTTTTACTTCATTTTACCAGTGTCATGAAGTACAATATGTGACGAAAAAACTATCTCAGAATGGTCTGGATAAGTCAAAGCGTTTTAAAATTATCACCACTTAAAGTGACACTGGTCAGATTTGCAAAAAATGGCCTGGTCTTTAAGGCGAAATATGGCTGTGTCCTTAAGGCCCCTTTCACACGGGCGAGTATTCCGTACGGATGCGATGCGTGAGGTGAACGCATTGCACCCACACTGAATCCGGACCCATTCATTTCTATGGGGCTGTGCACATGAGCAGTGATTTTTCACGCATCACTTGTGCGTTGAATGAAAATCGAAGCATGCTCTATATTGTCCGATTTTCACGCGACGCAGGCCCCATAGAAATGAATGGGAAGCGTGAAAATCGCATAGCATCCGCAAGCAAGTGCGAATGCGGTGCGATTTTCACACACGGTTGCTAGGAGACGATCGGGATGGAGACCCGATCATTATTATTTTCCCTTATAACATGGTTATAAGGGAAAAATAATAGCATTCTGAATACAGAATGCATAGTAAAAGAGTGCTAGAAGGGTTAAAAAATAAATAAAAAATTTAACTCACCTTAATCCACTTGATCGCGAAGCCCGGCATCTCCTTGTGTCTCCTTTGTTGAATAGGACCTGTGGTGAGCATTAAATACAGGTAAAGGACCTTTAATGATGTCTCTCCGGTCATCACATGGTACGTCACATGATCTTTTACCATGGTGATTCACCATGGTAAAAGACCATGTGATGACCGGAGTGACATCATCAAAGGTCCTTTACCTGTATTTAATGCTCACCACAGGTCCTATTCAACAAAGGAGACACAAGGAGATGCCGGGCTTCGCGATCAAGTGGACTAAGGTGAGTTAAATTTTTTTTTATTTTTTTTTAACCCTTCTAGTGCTCTTTTACTATGCATTCTGTACTCAGAATGCTATTATTTTCCCTTATAACCATGTTATAAGGGAAAATAATACAATCTACAGAACACTGATCCCAAACCCGAACTTCTGTGAAGAAGTTCGGGTTTGGGTACCAAACATGCGCGATTTTTCTCACGCGAGTGCAAAATGCATGACAATGTTTTGCACTCGCGCGGAAAAATCGCGCATTTTCCGGCAAAAAAACCCCGCCTCTTATCCGGGCCAAAAATAAGACGCCCGTGTGAAAGAGGCCTATGGGGTTAAAGATGGAGCCAGCTCCATAATGGAGCCAGTTTTCTGCTGTTTTACACAGTAGGCACCCAGGGCTTATACCTGCAATTAGCGATAACGCCGGTCGCATTTAATCTCTCAGACGCTGTGTTCAGTTGTGACCACAGCATCTGAGGTGGCTTTCCCTGGGAGTTCAAATGACTTCCCTGCGCTGAGATCAAGGAAATCATTCGTTGGTGGTGGCAGCCTGGAGCCTGTGCAAGGCTATCAGGCCTATCATCACTATATTTATATGGAGTCCTGCAGGTGGCAGTGCACCATTGAAATATACTGGAGCAGATTCCCTAATAGGCCCCTTTCACACAGGCGAGTTTTCTGCGCGGGTGCAATGCGTGAGGTGAATGCATTGCACCCGCACTGAATCTGGACCCATTTATTTCTATGGGGCTGTGCACATGAGCTGTGATTTTTACGCTTCACTTGTGCGTTGCTTGAAAATCGCAGCATGCTCTATATTGTGCGTTTTTCACACAACGCAGGCCCCATGGAAGTGAATGGGGCTGTGTGAAAATTGCAAGCATGCGCAAGAAAGTGTGAATGCGGTCCGATTTTCACACATAATTGCTAGGTGACGATCGGGATGGGGACCCGGTCTTTATTATTTTTCCTTATAACATGGTTATAAGGGAAAATAATAGCATTCTTAATACAGAATGCTAAGTAAATTAGGGATGGAGGGGTTAAAAATTAAATAAAAAATTAAACTCACCTCATCCACTTGTTTGCGCAGCCCGGCTTCTCTTCTTTCTTCTTCTTCTTCTTCTTTGATGACCTGGGAGAAAAGGACCTTTGGTGACGTCACTGCGCTCATCACATGGCCATCACATGATCCATCACCATGTCTCATGCCGTAGACCTCCACTACATCAGCCTTGTATACAACACTTCCCCTAAGCCATGTGAGGTCATGTTCATTGGTCACATGGCCTAGGCGCAGCTCTGCCGCATTGATGTGAAAGGGGCCGAGCTGCGATACCAAGCACAGCCGCTATCAAATGGAGTGGTGAGCAGAGAGAAGACCTCGGCAATACTGCAAGTGCCAGTGTCTTTTCAAATAGCTGATCAGTGGGGGCCCCAGGTGTTCAGGAGGATAGGTCATTAGTAGTAAAGTCTCGGAAAAACCTTTTATGGCAAAAGAATCGCCAATTTTTAATCCAGTATTTGGGTAATGGTAACTGAAACGTAACATTTATTTGGTTATTAAAATAATTCCTAAACCAAAAAGTGAATACTAATTAAAGAGATTAAAATTATCAGATGCCCTGCACTTAACTGTATGTAAAGGATATATACAAATGCATCTAAAAAAATTGAAAATCATCAAAAAGTTAATTTATTTCAGTAATTCAATTTAAAAAGTGAACCTAATATATTATATAGATTAATTTCACAGAGTAATCTATTTCAAGTGTTTATTTATTTTACTGTTGATGATTATGGCTTATAGCTAATGGAAACCAACATGTCAGAATATCAGAAAATTGTGAAAAAAGTTCAATATTGTAGTCATGATGTCACACTCTAATCAGCTAATCAACACAAAAACCTGCAAAGGTTTCCTAAGCGGATGTCATCTGTGTGCTGCCCGCATCTGAGTGGCCGTGTCACAAATAATAGAACCTGTACTATTCTTCTCCATTTTGTCAACAAAAATTGGCGTTTTTTTTACTGTGGGAAAATTGTGGGATGCACAAGGACCACTTCTGTATTTTGTGGATCCACGATTTGCAGACTACAATATGGATACAGTCATGGGCCGGCCTAGCATACAGTAAAGTGTGGCTCTTGGCACCTGATGATTTAAATCTCTGTGGTTAGTGTGAAGCACTTTTTTAGTTTAGGGATTATATTAATAATGAAAATTATTGGGATGTTAATAATTGTGATTATTTTGTCTTAATTAAAGGGGTTGTCTCACTTCAGCAAATGGTATTGATCACGTAGACAAAGTTAATATGAGGCAGCAGTTAAAGGGGTTAACCACACTATAAAAATGTCCACCATATGCTCAGGCCCCTCACAATAAGGCTCCATTCACACATCCGCAATTCCATTCCACATTTTGCGGAACGGAATTGCGGACCCATACATTTCTATGTTGTGCGGCCTTGATCCGGAATTTGGGACCCGCACTTCCGCGTCCGCAATCCTGATCCTGAAAAAAATAAAACATGTCCTATTCTTGTTTGCAATAGCGGACAAGAATAGGCATATTCTCTTAGTGCCGGCAATGTGCGGTCCGCAAAATGCGGAACGCACATTGCCGCTGTCCGTGTTTTGCAGATCACACATGGATGTGTGAATGGACCCTAAATATACTTACCTGGCTCCCTGCGCCACTCCTGGTCCCTGTACCGTTGCTTCTCCCCGTGTGCGGATGAAAATATCTGCTGTCGGGGGGGGGGGAAGCAGCCTCGTGGGTGATGCTAGGGAGGCTCGTCCCCGTCTGCCATTGGCTGTTCCCCCCGACACTTAATGTTTTCATCCGTGCACAGGGAGAAGCAGCAGCGGCGGTACGGGGAGCGAGGTAGTTATATTCATTGTGAGGGGCTCGGCATGTGGGGGGCATTTTTATAGTCTTGGATAACCCCTTTAATATCCAGCAGTGGTGATTGTGCTTGCACACTATAGGCGAAAGCACTATCCTATGCACATGCCATAGTCCAGTTCACCAGGGATGCCAGCACCTTGTCCTATATTGTGCACGGCCACCACTGCTGGATTACAGGGTTGTCGGAACCATGGATACCATGTCGGAAAAATGAATCCAGCCAGCAAAGGAAGCACTATGGACAATCACAGTACATTAGCAAGTGCCTTGTATTAACTTTCTCTACGTGATAAATGCCACTTGCTGAAGGGAGAAAACCCCTTTAAGGCTATTTGTGAGACATTATGATTTCAGCCAAGGCACCATGGGGTTATGATTTGTTAAATCTAGTACTATTCAGTAGCACACCATGGACCAGTAAGAACCTCTTAATTTAAATGGTTTCATTTAAAACCACCGTTAGTGATTTTCCCATAAAACAACAGCTAGTAAAGCATATATGAATCATGTGAAAATTAGTATGTCAGTGCAGTTTACTTCCTCAAATTCCTATTTCATAGCGTTGGGCCGTTCTCATATCATGATTTTTTTTCCTATATGCAGTAAGCAATAATTACAGTTCCTGAAAATAAGTATCGTAAGTAAGGCTTTGTGCCATAAATCTTTATCTCCTTATCAGTAGGACATGATCTACCCTGAGAAAAGATGTTGCAGCAACAAACTAAACTATTCTCCCCATGGAGTAACTTTGCTCTACATTGTGTGACGTTCACTTGCATAAACAGCAGTGTTTGCGCAACATGAGAAACTGCTGTCTTTACCATTTGCTCCTATTAAAGGGCTTATCCCAAGAAAAGTATTTATCATCTATTCACAAGATAGGTGATAAAGGTCAGATCGCTGGGGGTTAAGGTCATCGCCACATCCCCTAATCAGATTATTGTGTAATTAAAAATCCTTTGAGCCCAAATGATTCACTAAATTATCTCTTTGCAATTGTTAATGCAAAGGTGGATTTATAATCTGCCCATCTCAATGTGTCGCCGATCACCCCATGAGCGAGTAAAACACTTGCTCATCGGGTGATCCCGTCATTCGGGCAGGCACCACGATCATGGCTTCTGAGCAGCAGATTGTGCTGTCTAAACAGTGATCTGCTGCCCCCGAAACAATAATTCTGTACAATAGCGATCCCTCGTCCTAATATTGCGCAGTCTCCTTCGCTGAACGAGCAGACAACTGTTAGGAAAGAACACTTCCTTCCCGACAATCGGTTGCTCCATCGGCCTGTCTAAACCCACCATAATAGTCCAAGTGAATGGAGCAGTGGATCAACATGCACATTACTCTCCATTCCAAGTATCATTAGGGGTCCTAGGCATCTAACCACCAGTGATCCAGCATTTATCACCCACCTGTGGATAGGATAACTCCTTTGACTACAAAGACATTGTGGTCAGTTCAAGTGTAAATGAGACCTAGCACATTGCAGAGGGATCCAAGATTTAAATGCTAATAGAAACAAGTGTTAAGTTCCCCTACAGCGCCATCACAAGGAAAATGAAGCATTTCACAGTTCTCATTTAATGAGTTTGCTGTCTCTGTGATGAACAGACATGCCAAGCCCAACAGAGATGCTTTTAGCATTTGCTCTATGCTCTCCCTAATACAAGAGGTCCTAAATTGTAGACCCCATTTAATTACGTTGGGAGGGCATGTGAAAATAGTTTTTGTAAACCAGGCCAACTCTTTAATCGACTGTAACAATAAAGACCACCATACACATTAGTGTGTGCGGGGAGCTCCTGACTCTCCCCTGACAGATGATATCGGATGTAGTGAATATTTTCAGCCAATCCTGTTGTTCTTTCCGGAGTTAAGCTGCTGCTTATTTCCTGGAAGAGATGTCCGGCAGCAGCTTTCTTCTCTCTCTCCACTGAATACACACAACTTCATCCAAACCGTATGTGTATCATCCAGATAATCTGCCCATCTCCATGTGTCGCCGATCACCCCATAAATGAGCAAAATACTTGTTCATCGGGTGATCCTGTCATTCGTGCAGGCACCACCGATCATGGGAAGCCAGCAGGGAGTTGGGAGAGATAGCTGTAGGACAAACGATTGTACGACCAACAGCTATTTAAAGTGTGTGGCAACCATGAGACTCCTGTTTGCAATTGTCCTAAGTCACCAAACATCACGGCCACAAGAACTACTGTAAAATAATTTGATATTTGGCAATTCGGGAACCCCAAAGTCATCTGCACCCAAGGTTGTAGCAGCTTGACATGTACAACTGTTGATTGTTGAACACCAGTGAAAATAAACTCCAAAAGTTACCATTCATAGTATTTATTTTGGAAAAATAGTTTAAAAATTAATCCCTTCATTAACAAAAAAAAGTAGAAAAAAATCAAATACCATTTGCACAATATTCCATAAATACATATATATACAAAAAATATAAGTCACATAGACCTGAAGTGCCTTTGTACATATTTACCAAATTTTAAATTATAAAAATGA
This sequence comes from Bufo gargarizans, assembly GCF_014858855.1. Lineage (NCBI taxonomy): Eukaryota > Metazoa > Chordata > Amphibia > Anura > Bufonidae > Bufo > Bufo gargarizans. The sequence goes on along the minus strand of NC_058083.1, from coordinate 373,709,765 downwards.
CCATTACAAATACTCGAGCTTTACAAATATCGTAAAAATAGTCTTACGAGTTCAAAAAATAATGCACATTTTTTGACCTAGATAAAAACACCTTTTAGTATAAAAAAGACTAAGCCAGGCAGTGTCTGGAGTTCAGCAACGTAGTGGCTCATAAGAATTCAAAATAAGCACCTCAGGCAGTGCACTCTTCTTCTAAAGAATGTAGAAGTCCATTCATTAAATATATATTTATATTTATATATATATTTACTGTATTATAATTATAAAAAAAAAAGCAACTGTCCATAGTGCAATGAAGAATGGAGAAGAACAGAAATGGCAGTGCAACAGTCCGGACACAGAGACTAGCTTGAGGTGTCCTTTTTTTTCTTTTGCAGTCATTTTGCTAATTTCAGTAGAGAACCAGCTCAGCCTGAATTAGTGTCTCAGCAGCAGTCAACAAAGGGATGTCCCTCTCCTCAGATATCAGCAGCATTCATGTGGGCGTCACCTCTGAATATTTGACAAGAATAGGTTGTACACTACAGCTTCTTTATTACACCTGCGGAAAACAGAAAGTAGAAGGTAAGTTCTATGCCAGCAAGCTACGAAGAATCCTGGATTTATATGCAGAATTGGTGACAGTTACTGACGTCATTTACTAAGTTGACATAATATCCAGGGCATTGGTTGCTTCACAAAAATAGACAAAATAACACCTCACAAGTACATCCCACCCCCCGACTAGATAGGTACCCCCTTCCTTTGCAGAAGGCCTGCCCATGAGCTAGTCAGCTAACAATCCTTATGTGGTCCTCCTAAAACAACCATACTAACCTCAGTTGCTATGATGCATTCATCTTTCTCATCTGATATGACATATACCGATTGATATTTTGTGTCTTTAGATGACGAGTAATTTGAGTCTGGTCTCTGTTTTTCTGAAGAATCACTGTGGACAAAAGACAATACAATCATGATTAGACTTGAGCTTGAAGTTAGTGGGAAGAAAAGGTTGGACGTTCTCCAGAGTTTTACAATCAATAAGATGTTCACCTTTTTAAATGTGATGAGTGCCGGTCTTCTGAGTCTGAGTCACTTGAGCTGCACTTGGCTTCACATTTCCTCCGCTCCTCCTTTGTAGTCTCTTCATTCTTCAGCTCATGTACTAAATTGTAATCCACAGATGGGTATCGGGTCTTGAAGCCATTTTTATCGCTATTGCTTTCACTGAGAAAGTCCACCTTCTTATTTGTATTTTTAATCTGAGTGGTGCCTATAATGCTCACAGAAATGTCCTTTTCACGATGGCAGGTTGTCAAATTATTCATGGTCTTGGTCTCGCCACGTGTAGCCGTAGGGATGTGACGTTTCCGCTGCACTTTTAGGCGCACATAAACTACTACAGCGGCACAGCCTAGGAGCAGCAATAATACCAGGATAATTCCAGCGCACACTGCAATCCAGGGGAACTGTCCGCTTGGCCTTTCTACATACTTATCAGTTTCAGTTTTTGTTTCAGGCAACAGAAACTGGCAGTTAAGTCCACCATAGCCATGAGCGCATTCACACACGTAACGGTTGTTTCTCTCGTGGCATGTTGCCCCATTGTGGCATGGGTTGTGCTCACATTTGCTGACAGGCATGCTGCAGTTTTTTCCAGTATAACCGGGAGGGCAAGTACAGGAGTAGTCATTAATCCCATCCTGGCATGTGCCACCGTTTTGGCAGGGGAAGGAAGCACAGTCATCCAGGTTATCATCACAATGTCTTCCAGAGAAGCCTTCCTGGCACTGGCATATGTAGGAATTTCCCAGGTCTTCACAGCGAGCTCCTGTAAGGCATCCATACAATTAGTCAGAGTGCATTGGGGTCAATTACAAATCTGTTTGCTCAGTTTTACAGATGCACTGTTCTAGCATACTTTCAATAATCCTGTTCAGAAATATTTCATGTAAATGACCAATTCACAAATACTGTAAGCGTGCCACGCACGTCAATGTTTTATTCTTGACATGTATGTATTCCTGCTCTACACATGAAATAAACCACAATTAATAGACAATAAAACCCGTGGCGTGTGATCTTACCATTAGCACAGGGATTGGAACTGCAATAATCAATTTTCTTTTCACAGTTAAAGCCAGAGTATCCGAATGGGCAGAGGCAACTGTATCCACCGTCTGGGTTATCGGAGCATCTGCCTCCATTGAAGCATGGTCCATCGGCACAAGTCATGGCACTCAGCTCACAATTTTTACCATAGAAGCCTGGTGGACACGCACAGGAATAGTTGTTTTCTAAGTCCTGTAAGAATCGAAAGAGATTCAGAATATATACCATAGGAGGCGTAAACTATAACACAGACAGAGGATAGAAATGAGCAGGAAAAAAAACTTACACTGCAGCTTCCTCCATTTTTGCAAGGGTTGGCATCACATTCATTGATCTCAATCTCACAGTTGGATCCAGTGTATCCTGGGCGGCAGGAGCAGGTGTAGCTTCCCTGGCCTGTGTTGGTGCAGGTGGCTCCATTCTTGCAAGGTTTGTGGTGAGTGCAGTAGTTCAGATCTGCACAGTAAGAAAACGGCATTTAGCTGTAAGCATTATTTCTACCATGCTAAGCCTGTGTTTCACGGACGTGTGCTGTACGCGTTCTCCACAGACAGCACGCGTCCCCATTTTTTTTAATGTGTGCATTCAGACATCAGTGTTTTAGCACGGTCCATGGGTCAGTGATTTTAGCACGGATGCATGCTGTATTTTGTCCGTGTTCACGGATCCATTGTGTCCATTATAGTCTATGGTCCGTGAAAACCACGGATGCCATCCGTGTTGCATGGATCATTAAGAAGAGATGCTTTGAAAATTATTTTTCAGCTGTTCAATGTCAGTGAAACATGGATGCAACACGGACAGCAAAAAACTGACCCAACACAGATGCATCACTGACCACCTGCTCACGGACAGCACGGACGTGTGAATGAGGCTTTACTCAGTGACTCCTTATTACTAATGATCCCCCATTGTCCAGTTTGTTGAGCCTACCTTGATTACAGAAAAGTCCTCCCCATCCTTCTTGGCAGTTGCATTGCCATGGCTGCTGGCATGTACCGTGCAGACAACCTGGATAGCGGATGCATTCATCGCAGTAGCGACCTTGCCATCCTACACGGCATCTGGTAGTGAAAAGAACGGGATATATTTAGTATGGGGAAAAAATCTGCATATATGTGGACGTGCAATATCTGCGCAGGGGAAATGAACTGGACTTACTTGCACTCCCCGGGCTTCTCACAATAACCATGGTGCTCATCACATCCAGGAAGACAGATTGCTGGAAGAGAAGGGTAGGGAAGGTAAGAACTACAGATCTGGGTGCAATCCTCCTAGGCTCGTGATGTGGTGAATTACTGGTCACCTGTAAACAAGTTGTCTCTATAATACATTTCGACGCAGACAAAAGAGAGCGCAGAGTCCCCAGCTCCCCTCCCCCTTTGCACACACTTTTTTTTTTTCTCCAAGTGAGTGTCAGAAGTCTTTTTTTTTTTCCTTTCCCCTAATTCTATACACACAGGGTCCCACCCCTCGATATCCCAGCGAGTGTGTGCAGATAAGAGTGGACAGCTGGTGTGCAGGGTGCCAGTACAGGACAGCTGCTCTATTGTCTATTCTCTCCCAGCAGCTGCCCTTCTGCAACAATACCCCACTGCCTCCGGCCAATCACAGGCAGGGGTGCTCCTCCTCCAGCCAATCAATGGCGAGATCTAATCTATGGCACGCGTGTGATTTCTCTGAAAACTTTTCATTATTATTATCATTTAAATAAATGGTGCAAAGTTCTCAGCAGAAAGAGGGGCACTGGCCTGACAAAGGAGAGTGGGGGAAGGGGGCACCTTCTTGCTTAAGACGAGCTTGTTAAGCAGGCAGAGCACATTTTACACAGCTATGTGACACTGCAGAGTGGAACGCCCCCATTAGGCAGAAGCAAAAGGAGCTAATCAACATGATTAATGAGACACCGCAAGAACCAAATGTGTTATCTAATGGAGGAACTAAAACATAAGATAAATCAACCACCGGAGAGGTCTATGTGAGATGGAGCCCGCAATCGGTACAGTTTAGGACAGATCTCCCAGAAAACCCTCTATGTGAGATGGAGCCCACAATCGGTACAGTTTAGGACAGATCTCCCAGAAAACCCTCTATGTGAGATGGAGCCCACAATCGGTACAGTTTAGGACAGATCTCCCAGAAAACCCTCTATGTGAGATGGAGCCCGCAATCGGTACAGTTTAGGACAGATCTCCCAGAAAACCCTCTATGTGAGATGGAGCCCACAATCGGTACAGTTTAGGACAGATCTCCCCGAAAACCCTATATGTGAGATGGAGCCCGCAATCGGTACAGTTTAGGACAGATCTCCCTGAAAACCCTCTATGTGAGATGGAGCCCGCAATCGGTACAGTTTAGGACAGATCTCCCAGAAAACCCTCTATGTGAGATGGAGCCCGCAATCGGTACAGTTTAGGACATATCTCCCAGAAAATCCTCTATGTGAGATGGAGCCCGCAATCGGTACAGTTTAGGACAGATCTACTAGAAAACCCTCTATGTGGGATGGAGCCCGCAATCGGTACAGTTTAGGACAGATCTACTAGAAAACCCTATATGTGAGATAGAGCCCGCAATCGGTACAGTTTAGGACAGATCTCCCAGAAAACCCTCTATGTGAGATGGAGCCCGCAATAGGTACAGTTTAGGACAGATCTCCCTGAAAACCCTCTATGTGAGATGGAGCCCGCAATCGGTACAGTTTAGGACAGATCTACTAGAAAACCCTCTATGTGAGATGGAGCCCGCAATCGGTACAGTTTAGGACAGATCTCCCTGAAAACCCTCTATGTGTGATGGAGCCCGCAATCGGTACAGTTTAGGACAGATCTCCCAGAAAACCCTCTATGTGAGATGGAGCCCGCAATCGGTACAGTTTAGGACAGATCTCCCAGAAAACCCTCTATGTGAGATGGAGCCCGCAATCGGTACAGTTTAGGACAGATCTCCCTGAAAACCCTCTATGTGTGATGGAGCCCGCAATCGGTACAGTTTAGGACAGATCTCCCAGAAAACCCTCTATGTGAGATGGAGCCCGCAATCGGTACAGTTTAGGACAGATCTCCCAGAAAACCCTCTATGTGAGATGGAGCCCGCAATCGGTACAGTTTAGGACAGATCTACTAGAAAACCCTTGTTCACACGGGAAATACTTACGTTCTGTGCAGTACTGTCCTTTCCAGCCGGGGTTGCAGATCTTCTCTCCTTTTTCACCACAGTAAAAGTGTCCAAAAGCATCATCTCTGGGCCGGCAGTAGTCAGAGCATCCTTCTCCATAATAGTACTCGTCACATACAAAGCGGTAGGAGTACTTGAGCTCAGTGAGGCCAGTGCTGTGTAAATCCTGGGACCAGTCTTCCCCCACGGTCAGATGTCTCTGGGTGGTGAGGCGGCTGATCAGACGCTCTGGGTTCTCTGCCAAAAGAAGATCATTCATTACAGCCATTACACTCCCCAGCAGCTGGCAGGACCGCTGCACTTGTTACTGGCCTCCTGCACTACTGGGAGGATGGGAGATCCTCCAGGTGGAATGACGTAGGAGGCATCTTACCTGGGTTTAGATCGTCGGGGGAGTCCGTGTGCAATGCTTCGATGATGAGGGAGAAGGTGCCCTGCACAGGAGAATGAACACAGCATTAGCTTATCATATCCACAATCAGACCCATTAGTTTCATGCAGGGAACAGAGCTGGCTGGCTTCACGTTTTCACTTTTCCTAAGGAAATGGGTGGACGTGTCCTAGTTATTTCCTGGTATGATTTTCTGTTTGTTTGTCTTATTATTCAGTTATGGAGGTGCCAGTCCACCGGACAGAACTTCCTCTGGTTAACCCCTCACTGCCTGTTCCACAGCTCCAAGGCCCCCCCTATAAAAAATATGCCCCTCTGCCCTTTGGGGTGATGCGGCTGCTGGCCTGCCTGCTGTCACCAATCTTCACGCTTCATTTGGCCGCTTTCACACATTGAGGATGGCTGTAAAATGAATCCTTTAGGGAATGTCACGCTGAGCTGACAATTAGACGACCAGCTCCCGGGACAGGAGGGGACAGTGAGGCGGTGGCATTTCCAACACCATAGCACTTGTTCCTGAGCTGACAGATGGAGAGCCCCCTTCACCTGCCAGCTGCACCCTGACCATCTACCACCCACAGGCAGGAGGACACTTTACTCACAGGCCAGGTGAAGCCAAAGGCGAAGCGGATGGGGTTGCTGAAGCTGGGGTCCGCGCTGACGGTGTCCGGGACCGTGAAGGAGTTGGAGCCCAGCACCGGGGTGAGGGCGCTGCCGTAGGTGCACGGCGGCTCCGGGGACACGCTGCTCTGGTAGTGCTTGAGGCAGATTCGGAAGAAGGTCCTGCACTGGCACTGCTGCAGCCCCGGGGAGGCGGCCATCCCGCCGCGGCAGCAGTTCGCGTTCCCTACAGGACCCTTCTTATTGACAAACTCCTGCAGCTTCAGCTCAAAGAGTCCGGAGCACGAGACCTGCGGAGCGAGAAAGGCCGGGCACGTTACACAGGGCATCACACACACAGCAGACATACACATCCACGGGCACTGCCAGCATCCTTACCTGGCACAGGAGCGCGGCCAGCACGGCCAGGCTGAGCGCACACTGAGGTCCCATGTTGGCTGCGGTACAGGCAGGGGCGACTCGGCACACAGCAGTCCTCTGGCTCTTTTCTCCGCTCCACAGACGCCCTCTCATTGAGTGACAGTTCCTGTGAATGGAGCGAGATGGGGGCTGTCAGCACCTTGTATGTCCTTAAACCTTGGGCTCCATAGGGGGGAAAAAGCAGGCAACAATCCACAAGGGCAGGAGCTGTAATCCCAGTGCGTGTAATCCCAGGTGCTGCTGGCGACTCTGCCTCTGGATGCCCGCCTGCCTCTTTATATGGAGCCTGTGCTCTGCATAGCTAATGAGATGGAAATGAGCAGACCCCCAATCTGTCCAGAGATGTCACAAAGAACCCTCCTCTCCATGGATCGCCAAATGGTCAGTGAGCTGTAAAATGTGCAACCTCCCTCCCCGGCAGCAGCCGCCGCCTCCTCTCCTCCCCGGGCACCAGTTACTCAGACATTATATAGCTCGGAGTCATGTGACCGCTGCCTTCCCCAAAACTCCCCATCAATGGATGGAACAGGAAATCAAGTGCAGAATGGGGACATGCCCCCCAAATGCTGGACCCCCTCCCTCCTCTAGCCCCTGCTCCCCCATGTCCTCACTAGACAACAGGATTCCTGCAGTGAGGCAAAGCTGTAGTGTAATAACACCATATAATACACCATCGGGGGCCCCTAGGGGTCCTGATTTTAAGCATCCAGACTGCTATATCTACTATAAGGTGCAGCACAACAATATACTATACTTCATCATAACCAGCACTACACATGATGCACTGTGTGCTATGTTATCTCAGGTGTATGCAGTACTATACTGTGCAGTACTACAATATACTATACTTCATCATACCCAGCACTACACATGATGCACTGTGTGCTATGTTATCTCAGGTGTATGCAGTACTAAACTGTGCAGTACTACAATATACTATACTTCATCATACCCAGCACTACACATGATGCACTGTGTGCTATGTTATCTCAGGTGTATGCAGTACTATACAGTTCAGCACTACAATATACTATACCTCATAGTACCCACCACTACACATGATGTACTGTGTGCTGCTATCTCTGGTGTATGCAGTACTATACGGTGCAGCACTACAATATACTATACTTCATCATACCCAGCACTACACATGATGCACTGTGTGCTGTTATCTCAGGTGTATGCAGTACTATACGGTGCAGCACTACAATATACTATACTTCATAGTACCCAGCACTACACATGATGCACTGTGTGCTATGCTATCTCAGGTGTATGCAGTACTATACAGTGTAGCACTACAATATACTATACTTCATAGTACCCAGCACTACACATGATGCACTGTGTGCTATGCTATCTCAGGTGTATGCAGTACTATACGGTGCAGCACTACAGTATACTATACTTCATAGTACCCAGCACTACACATGATGCACTGTGTGCTATGCTATCTCAGGTGTATGCAGTACTATACGGTGCAGCACTACAATATACTATACTTCATAGTACCCAGCACTACACATGATGTACTGTGTGCTGTTATCTCAGGTGTATGCAGTACTATACGGTGCAGCACTACAATATACTATACTTCATAGTACTCAGCACTACACATGATGTACTGTGTGCTGTTATCTCAGGTGTATGCAGTACTATATAGTGCAGCACAACAATATACTATACTTCATAGTACCCAGCACTACACATGATGCACTGTGTGCTGTTATCTCAGGTGTATGCAGTACTATACGGTACAGCACTACAGTATACTATACCTCATAGTACCCAGCACTACACATGATGTACTGTGTGCTGTTATCTCAGGTGTATGCAGTACTATACGGTGCAGCACTACAATATACTATACTTCATAGTACCCAGCACTACACATGATGCACTGTGTGCTGTTATCTCAGGTGTATGCAGTACTATACTGTGCAGCACAACAATATACTATACTTCATAGTACCCAGCACTACACATGATGCACTGTGTGCTATGCTATCTCAGGTGTATGCAGTACTATACTGTGCAGTACTACAGTATACTATACTTTATAGTACCCAGCACTACACATGATGCACTGTGTGCTATGCTATCTCAGGTGTATGCAGTACTATACGGTGCAGTACTACAGTATACTATACTTCATAGTACCCAGCACTACACATGATGTACTGTGTGCTATGCTATCTCAGGTGTATGCAGTACTATAAGGTGCAGCACTACAATATACTATACTTCATAGTACCCAGCACTACACATGATGTACTGTGTGCTATGCTATCTCAGGTGTATGCAGTACTAAACTGTGCAGTACTACAATATACTATACTTCATCATACCCAGCACTACACATGATGCACTGTGTGCTGCTATCTCAGGTGTATGCAGTACTATACAGTTCAGCACTACAATATACTATACCTCATAGTACCCACCACTACACATGATGTACTGTGTGCTGCTATCTCTGGTGTATGCAGTACTATACGGTGCAGCACTACAATATACTATACTTCATCATACCCAGCACTACACATGATGCACTGTGTGCTGTTATCTCAGGTGTATGCAGTACTATAAGGTGCAGCACTACAATATACTATACTTCATCATACCCACCACTACACATGATGCACTGTGTGCTGTTATCTCAGGTGTATGCAGTACTATACGGTGCAGCACTACAATATACTATACTTCATAGTACCCAGCACTACACATGATGCACTGTGTGCTATGCTATCTCAGGTGTATGCAGTACTATACAGTGTAGCACTACAATATACTATACTTCATAGTACCCAGCACTACACATGATGCACTGTGTGCTATGCTATCTCAGGTGTATGCAGTACTATACGGTGCAGCACTACAATATACTATACTTCATAGTACCCAGCACTACACATGATGTACTGTGTGCTGTTATCTCAGGTGTATGCAGTACTATACGGTGCAGCACTACAATATACTATACTTCATAGTACTCAGCACTACACATGATGTACTGTGTGCTGTTATCTCAGGTGTATGCAGTACTATATAGTGCAGCACAACAATATACTATACTTCATAGTACCCAGCACTACACATGATGCACTGTGTGCTGTTATCTCAGGTGTATGCAGTACTATACGGTACAGCACTACAGTATACTATACCTCATAGTACCCAGCACTACACATGATGTACTGTGTGCTGTTATCTCAGGTGTATGCAGTACTATACGGTGCAGCACTACAATATACTATACTTCATAGTACCCAGCACTACACATGATGCACTGTGTGCTGTTATCTCAGGTGTATGCAGTACTATACTGTGCAGCACTACAATATACTATACTTCATAGTACCCAGCACTACACATGATGCACTGTGTGCTATGCTATCTCAGGTGTATGCAGTACTATACTGTGCAGTACTACAGTATACTATACTTCATAGTACCCAGCACTACACATGATGCACTGTGTGCTATGCTATCTCAGGTGTATGCAGTACTATACGGTGCAGTACTACAGTATACTATACTTCATAGTACCCAGCACTACACATGATGTACTGTGTGCTATGCTATCTCAGGTGTATGCAGTACTATAAGGTGCAGCACTACAATATACTATACTTCATAGTACCCAGCACTACACATGATGTACTGTGTGCTGTTATGTTATCTCAGGTGTAAGCAGTACTATACGGTGCAGCACTACAATATACTATACTTCATAGTACCCAGCACTACACATGATGTACTGTGTGCTATGCTATCTCAGGTGTATGCAGTACTATACGGTGCAGCACTACAATATACTATACTTCATCATACCCAGCACTACACATGATGTACTGTGTGCTGTTATCTCAGGTGTATGCAGTACTATACGGTGCAGCACAACAATATACTATACTTCATCATACCCAGCACTACACATGATGCACTGTGTGCTATGCTATCTCAGGTGTATGCAGTACTATAAGGTGCAGCACAACAATGTACTATACTTCATAGTACCCAGCACTACACATGATGTACTGTGTGCTGCGTTATCTCAGGTGTATGCAGTACTATACGGTGCAGCACTACAATATACTATACTTCATAGTACCCAGCACTACACATGATGCACTGTGTGCTGTTATCTCAGGTGTATGCAGTACTATACGGTGCAGCACTACAATATACTATACTTCATAGTACCCAGCACTACACATGATGCACTGTGTGCTGTTATCTCAGGTGTATGCAGTACTATATGGTGCAGCACAACAATATACTATACTTCATAGTACCCAGCACTACACATGATGCACTGTGTGCTATGCTATCTCAGGTGTATGCAGTACTATATAGTGAAGCACTACAATATACTATACTTCATAGTACCCAGCACTACACATGATGTACTGTGTGCTGTGTTATCTCAGGTGTATGCAGTACTATACGGTGCAGCACTACAATATACTATACTTCATAGTACCCAGCACTACACATGATGTACTGTGTGCTGTTATTTCAGGTGTATGCAGTACTATACGGTGCAGCACTACAATATACTATACTTCATCATACCCAGCACTACACATGATGCACTGTGTGCTATGCTATCTCAGGTGTATGCAGTACTATACTGTGCAGCACTACAATATACTATACTTCAGAGTACCCAGCACTACACATGATGTACTGTGTGCTGTTATCTCAGGTGTATGCAGTACTATACGGTGCAGTACTACAGTATACTATACTTCATATTACCCAGCACTACACATGATGTACTGTGTGCTGTTATCTCAGGTGTATGCAGTACTATATGGTGCAGCACAACAATATACTATACTTCATAGTACCCAGCACTACACATGATGCACTGTGTGCTGTTATCTCAGGTGTATGCAGTACTATATGGTGCAGCACAACAATATACTATACTTCATAGTACCCAGCACTACACATGATGTACTGTGTGCTGTGTTATCTCAGGTGTATGCAGTACTATACGGTGCAGCACTACAATATACTATACTTCATAGTACCCAGCACTACACATGATGCACTGTGTGCTGTTATCTCAGGTGTATGCAGTACTATATGGTGCAGCACAACAATATACTATACTTCATAGTACCCAGCACTACACATGATGCACTGTGTGCTATGCTATCTCAGGTGTATGCAGTACTATATAGTGAAGCACTACAATATACTATACTTCATAGTACCCAGCACTACACATGATGTACTGTGTGCTGTGTTATCTCAGGTGTATGCAGTACTATACGGTGCAGCACTACAATATACTATACTTCATAGTACCCAGCACTACACATGATGTACTGTGTGCTGTTATCTCAGGTGTATGCAGTACTATACGGTGCAGCACTACAATATACTATACTTCATCATACCCAGCACTACACATGATGCACTGTGTGCTATGCTATCTCAGGTGTATGCAGTACTATACTGTGCAGCACTACAATATACTATACTTCAGAGTACCCAGCACTACACATGATGTACTGTGTGCTGTTATCTCAGGTGTATGCAGTACTATACGGTGCAGTACTACAGTATACTATACTTCATACACTACGTGCAGAATTATTAGGCAAATGAGTATTTTCAACACATCATCCTCTTTATGCATGTTGTCTTACTCCAAGCTGTATAGGCTTGAAAGCCTACTACCAATTAAGCATATTAGGTGATGTGCATCTCTGTAATGAGAAGGGGTGTGGTCTAATGACATCAATACCCTATATCAGGTGTGCATAATTATTAGGCAACGTCCTTTCCTTTGGCAAAATGGGTCAAAAGAAGGACTTGACAGGCTCAGAAAAGTCAAAAATAGTGAGATATCTTGCAGAGGGATGCAGCACTCTTAAAATTGCAAAGCTTCTGAAGCGTGATCATCAAACAATCAAGCGTTTCATTCAAAATAGTCAACAGGGTCGCAAGAAGCGTGTGGAAAAACCAAGGCGCAAAATAACTGCCCATGAACTGAGAAAAGTCAAGCGTGCAGCTGCCAAGATGCCACTTGCCACCAGTTTGGCCATATTTCAGAGCTGCAACATCACTGGAGTGCCCAAAAGCACAAGGTGTGCAATACTCAGAGACATGGCCAAGGTAAGAAAGGCTGAAAGACGACCACCACTGAACAAGACACACAAGCTGAAACGTCAAGACTGGGCCAAGAAATATCTCAAGACTGATTTTTCTAAGGTTTTATGGACTGATGAAATGAGAGTGAGTCTTGATGGGCCAGATGGCTGGATTGGTAAAGGGCAGAGAGCTCCAGTCCGACTCAGATGCCAGCAAGGTGGAGGTGGAGTACTGGTTTGGGCTGGTATCATCAAAGATGAGCTTGTGGGGCCTTTTTGGGTTGAGGATGGAGTCAAGCTCAACTCCCAGTCCTACTGCCAGTTTCTGGAAGACACCTTCTTCAAGCAGTGGTACAGGAAGAAGTCTGCAAGGTAAGAAAAACATGATTTTCATGCAGGACAATGCTCCATCACACGCGTCCAAGTACTCCACAACGTGGCTGGCAAGAAAGGGTATAAAAGAAGAAAATCTAATGACATGGCCTCCTTGTTCACCTGATCTGAACCCCATTGAGAACCTGTGGTCCATCATCAAATGTGAGATTTACAAGGAGGGAAAACAGTACACCTCTCTGAACAGTGTCTGGGAGGCTGTGGTTGCTGCTGCACGCAATGTTGATGGTGAACAGATCAAAACACTGACAGAATCCATGGATGGCAGGCTTTTGAGTGTCCTTGCAAAGAAAGGTGGCTATATTGGTCACTGATTTGTTTTTGTTTTGTTTTTGAATGTCAGAAATGTATATTTGTGAATGTTGAGATGTTATATTGGTTTCACTGGTAAAAATAAATAATTGAAATAGGTATATATTTGTTTTTTGTTAAGTTGCCTAATAATTATGCACAGTAATAGTCACCTGCACACACAGATATCCCCCTAAAATAGCTAAAACTAAAAACAAACTAAAAACTACTTCCAAAAATATTCAGCTTTGATATTAATTAGTTTTTTGGGTTCATTGAGAACATGGTTGTTGTTCAATAATAAAATTAATCCTCAAAAATACAACTTGCCTAATAATTCTGCACTCCCTGTATTACCCAGCACTACACATGATGTACTGTGTGCTGTTATCTCAGGTGTATGCAGTACTATATGGTGCAGCACAACAATATACTATACTTCATAGTACCCAGCACTACACATGATGCACTGTGTGCTGTTATCTCAGGTGTATGCAGTACTATATGGTGCAGCACAACAATATACTATACTTCATAGTACCCAGCACTACACATGATGCACTGTGTGCTATGCTATCTCAGGTGTATGCAGTACTATATAGTGAAGCACTACAATATACTATACTTCATAGTACCCAGCACTACACATGATGCACTGTGTGCTGTTATCTCAGGTGTATGCAGTACTATACGGTGCAGCACTACAATATACTATACTTCATAGTACCCAGCACTACACATGATGTACTGTGTGCTGTGTTATCTCAGGTGTATGCAGTACTATACGGTGCAGCACTACAATATACTATACTTCATCATACCCAGCACTACACATGATGTACTGTGTGCTGTGTTATCTCAGGTGTATGCAGTACTATACGGTGCAGCACTACAATATACTATACTTCATAGTACCCAGCACTACACATGATGCACTGTGTGCTGTTATCTCAGGTGTATGCAGTACTATACGGTGCAGCATCACAATATACTATACTTCATAGAACCCAGTCTACACATGATGTACTGTGTGCTGTTATCTCAGGTGTATGCAGTGCTATACAGTGAAGTACTACAGTATACTATACTTCATAGTACCCAGCACTACACATGATGTACTGTGTGCTGTTATCTCAGGTGTATGCAGTACTATACTGTGCAGCACTACAATATACTATACTTCATAGTACCCAGCACTACACATGATGCACTGTGTGCTGTTATCTCAGGTGTATGCAGTACTATAAGGTGCAGCACTACAATATACTATACTTCATAGTACCCAGCACTACACATGATGCACTGTGTGCTGTTATCTCAGGTGTATGCAGTACTATACGGTGCAGTACTACAGTATACTATACTTCATAGTACCCAGCACTACACATGATGTACTGTGTGCTGTTATCTCAGGTGTATGCAGTGCTATACGGTGCAGCACTACAATATACTATACTTCATCATACCCAGCACTACACATGATGCACTGTGTGCTATGCTATCTCAGGTGTATGCAGTACTATACTGTGCAGCACTACAATATACTATACTTCATAGTACCCAGCACTACACATGATGTACTGTGTGCTGTTATCTCAGGTGTATGCAGTACTATACAGTGCAGTACTACAGTATACTATACTTCATAGTACCCAGCACTACACATGATGTACTGTGTGCTGTTATCTCAGGTGTATGCAGTACTATACTGTGCAGCACTACAATATACTATACTTCATAGTACCCAGCACTACACATGATGCACTGTGTGCTGTTATCTCAGGTGTATGCAGTACTATACTGTGCAGTACTACAGTATACTATACTTCATAGTACCCAGCACTACACATGATGCACTGTGTGCTGTTATCTCAGGTGTATGCAGTACTATACTGTGCAGTACTACAGTATACTATACTTCATAGTACCCAGCACTACACATGATGCACTGTGTGCTGTTATCTCAGGTGTATGCAGTACTATACGGTACAGCACTACAGTATACTATACTTCATAGTACCCAGCACTACACATGATGCACTGTGTGCTGTTATCTCAGGTGTATGCAGTACTATACTGTGCAGTACTACAGTATACTATACTTCATAGTACCCAGCACTACACATGATGTACTGTGTGCTGTTATGTTATCTCAGGTGTATGCAGTACTATACTGTGCAGCACTACAATATACTATACTTCATAGTACCTAGCACTACACATGATGCACTGTGTGCTGTTATCTCAGGTGTATGCAGTACTATACGGTGCAGTACTACAGTATACTATACTTCATAGTACCCAGCACTACACATGATGCACTGTGTGCTGTTATCTCAGGTGTATGCAGTACTATACTGTGCAGTACTACAGTATACTATACTTCATAGTACCCAGCACAACACAAGATGTTCTGTGTGCTGTTATCTCAGGTGTATGCAGTACTATACGGTGCAGCACTACAATATACTATACTTCATCATACCCAGCACTACACATGATGTACTGTGTGCTATGTTATCCCAGGTGTATGCAGTACTATACGGTGCAGCACAACAATGTACTATACTTCATAGTACCCAGCACTACACATGATACACTGTGTGCCATGTTATCTCAGGTGTATGCAGTACTATACGGTGCAGTACTACAGTATACTATACTTCATAGTACCCAGCACTACACATGATGTACTGTGTGCTGTTATCTCAGGTGTATGCAGTACTATACGGTGCAGTACTACAGTATACTATACTTCATATTACCCAGCACTACACATGATGTACTGTGTGCTGTTATCTCAGGTGTATGCAGTACTATACGGTGCAGCACAACAATGTACTATACTTCATAGTACCCAGCACTACACATGATATACTGTGTGCTGTTATCTCAGGTGTATGCAGTACTATACTGTGCAGCACTACAATATACTATACTTCATAGTACCCAGCACTACACATGATGCACTGTGTGCTGTTATCTCAGGTGTATGCAGTACTATACTGTGCAGCACTACAATATACAATACTTCATAGTACCCAGCACTACACATGATGTACTGTGTGCTATGTTATCTCAGGTGTATGCAGTACTATACGGTGCAGCACTACAATATACTATACTTCATAGTTCCCAGCACTACACATGATGCGCTGTATGCTGTTATCTCAGGTGTATGCAGTACTATACAGTACAGCACTACATCTACTATACTTCATAGTACCCAGCACTACACATGATACACTGTGTGCTGTTATCTCAGGTGTACGCAGTACTATACAGTGCAGCACTACAATATACTATACTTCATAGTACCCAGCACTACACATGATACACTGTGTGCTGTTATCTCAGGTGTACGCAGTACTATATTGTGCAGCACTACAATATACTATACTTCATAGTACCCAGCACTACACATGATGCATTGTGTGCTGTTATCTCAGTTGTATGCAGTACTATACGGTGCAGCACTACAATATACTATACTTCATAGTACCCAGCACTACACATGATGCACTGTGTGCTGTTATCTCAGGTGTATGCAGTAATATACAGTGCAGCACTACAATGTACTATACTTCATAGTGCCCAGCACTACACATGATACACTGTGTGCTGTGTTATCTCAGGTGTATGCAGTACTATACGGTGCAGCACTACAATATACTATACTTCATAAAACCCAGCACTACACTTGATGTACTGTGTGCTGTGTTATCTCAGGTATATGCAGTAATATACAGTGCAGCACTACAATATACTATACTTCATAGTACCCAGCACTACACATGATGTACTGTGTGCTGCTATCTCTGGTGTATGCAGTACAATACGGTGCAGCACAACAATGTACTATACTTCATAGTACCCAGCACTACACATGATGTACTGTGTGCTGTGTTATCTCAGGCGTATGCAGTACTATACTGTGCAGCAATACAATATACTATACTTCATAGTACCCAGCACTACACATGATACACTGTGTGCTGTTATCTCAGGTGTATGCAGTACTATACGGTGCAGCACTACAATATACTATACTTCATAGTACCCAGCACTACACATGATGCACTGTGTGCTATGTTATCTCAGGTGTATGCAGTACTATACGGTACAGCACTACAGTATACTATACCTCATAGTACCCAGCACTACACATGATGCACTGTGTGCTGTTATCTCAGGTGTATGCAATACTATACTGTGCAACACAACAATGTACTATACTTCATAGTACCCAGCACTACACATGATGTACTGTGTGCTATGTTATCTCAGGTGTATGCAGTACTATACTGTGCAGCACTACAATATACTATACTTCATAGTACCCAGCACTACACATGATGTACTGTGTGCTGTTATTTCAGGTGTATGCAGTACTATACAGTGCATCACTACAGTATACTATACTTCATAGTACCCAGCACTACACATGATGCACTGTGTGCTGTTTTATCTCAGGTGTATGCAGTAATATACAGTGTAGCACTACAATATACTATACTTCATAGTACCCAGCACTACACATGATGTACTGTGTGCTGTTATCTCTGGTGTATGCAGTACTATACTGTGCAGCACTACAATATACTATACTTCATAGTACCCAGCACTACACATGATGTACTGTGTGCTGTTATTTCAGGTGTATGCAGTACTATACAGTGCAGCACTACAGTATACTATACTTCATAGTACCCAGCACTACACATGATACACTGTGTGCTGTGTTATCTCAGGTGTATGCAGTACTATACGATGCAGCACAACAATGTACTATACTTCATAGTTCCCAGCACTACACATGATGTACTGTGTGCTGTTTTATCTCAGGTGTATGCAGTAATATACAGTGCAGCACTACAATATACTATATTTCATAGTACCCAGCACTACCCATGATGTACTGTGTGCTATGTTATCTCAGGTGTATGCAGTACTATACGGTGTAGCACTACAATATACTATACTTCATAGTACCCAGCACTACACATGATGCACTGTGTGCTATGTTATCTCAGGTGAATGCAGTACTATACTGTGCAGCACTACAGTATACTATACTTCATAGTATCCAGCACTACACATGATGCACTGTGTGCTATGTTATCTCAGGTGAATGCAGTACTATACTGTGCAGCACTACAGTATACTATACTTCATAGTATCCAGCACTACACATGATGTACTGTGTGCTGTTATTTCAGGTGTATGCAGTACTATACAGTGCAGCACTACAGTATACTATACTTCATAGTACCCAGCACTACACATGATGCACTGTGTGCTGTTTTATCTCAGGTGTATGCAGTAATATACAGTGCAGCACTACAATATACTATATTTCATAGTGCCCAGCACTACACATGATATGAGAGAAAACTTAGTCCAGCTCACCTTCCTGGTGGAATATGTGATCCCGGCTCCAGTGGCCCTAGGGGAGTGTTCCCTTAGCAGGCTGCAGGTAACTTGAAAAGAAAGGTCCCGGAGGCAATAGAGATCCTCTAAAAGCTCTTCATTATTTTTCACATATGAATAACGGACACAGCCACATCGTTCACAGCATAACGTTAACGCGTTTCGGGTTGGTACCCTTAGTCGTAACACTTTGCTATGTGTGACCCCACAATTTAAAGGAGTTGGAATGCTCCTCCCTCCAAAATCCAAGGAGGGGAGGGTGGAGCCTCCAACCCCATAGGCTATCACACAGTGCATCACACCTTTCGTTGAATACAACAATCACTAGTGTAATTGGTAACACACTGCACATGATACACTGTGTGCGATGTTATCTCAGGTGTATGCAGTACTATACGGTGCAACACAACAATGTACTATACTTCATAAAACCCAGCACTACACATGATACACTGTGTGCTGTTATCTCAGGTGTATGCAGTACTATACGGTGCAGCACTACAATATACTATACTTCATAGTACCCAGCACTACACATGATGCACTGTGTGCTGTTATGTTATCTCAGGTGTATGCAGTACTATACAGTGCAGTACTACAGTATACTATACTTCATAGTACCCAGCACTACACATGATGTACTGTGTGCTGTTATCTCAGGTGTATGCAGTACTATACGGTGCAGCACTACAATATACTATACTTCATAGTACCCAGCACTACACATGATGCACTGTGTGCTGTTATCTCAGGTGTATGCATGTACTATACGGTGCAGCACTACAATATACTATACTTCATAGTACCCAGCACTAAACATTATGTAAATGTGTGCTGTTATCTTAGGTGTATGCAGTACTATACTGTGCAGCACTACAATATACTATACTTCATAGTATCCAGCACTACACATGATACACTGTGTGCTGTTATCTCAGGTGTATGCAGTACTATACTGTGCACCAATACAATATACTATACTTCATAGTACCCAACACTACACAAGATGCACTGTGTGCTGTTATCTCAGGTGTATGCAGTACTATAAGGTGCAGCACAACAATGTACTATACTTCATAGTACCCAGCACTACACATGATACACTGTGTGCTGTTATCTCACGTGTATGCAGTACTATACAGTTCAGCACTACAATATACTATACTTGATAGTACCCAGCACTACACATCATACACTGTGTGCTGTTATCCCAGGTGTATGCAGTACTATACGGTGCAGCACAACAATGTACTATACTTCATAGTACCCAGCACTACACATGATGTACTGTGTGCTATGTTATCTCAGGTGTATGCAGTACTATATGGTGCAGCACTACAGTATACTATACTTCATAGTACCTAGCAATACACATGATGTACTGTGTGCTGTTATCTCAGGTGTATGCAGTACTATACAGTGCAGCACTACAATATACTATACTTCATAGTACCTAGCACTACACAAGATGCACTGTGTGCTGTTATCTCATGTGTATGCAGTACTATAAGGTGCAGCACAACAATGTACTATACTTCATAGTACCTAGCACTACACATTATACACTGTGTGCTGTTATCTCAGGTGTATGCAGTACTATACGGTGCAGCACAACAATGTACTATACTTCATAGTACCCAGCACTACACATGATGTACTGTGTGCTGTTATCTCAGGTGTATGCAGTACTATACGGTGCAGCACTACAATATACTATACTTCATAGTGCCCAGCACTACATATGATGCACTGTGTGCTTTTATCTCAGGTGTATGCAGTACTATACGGTGCAGCACTACAATATACTAAACTTCATAGTACCCAGCACTAAACATGATGTAAATGTGTGCTGTTATCTCAGGTGTAAGCAGTACTATACGGTGCAGCACTACAATATACTATACTTCATAGTGCCCAGCACTACACATGATGCACTGTGTGCTGTTATCTCAGGTGTATGCAGTACTATACGGTCTAGCACTACAATTTACTATACTTCAGAGTACCCAGCACTACACATGATGTACTGTGTGCTATGTTATCTCAGGTGTATGCAGTACTATACGGTGCAGCATTACCGTATACTATACTTAATAGTACCTAGCAATACACATGATGCACTGTGTGCTGTTATCTCAGGTGTATGCAGTACTATACGGTGCAGCACTACAATATACTATACTTCATAGTACCCATATATACTTCATACACCTGAGATAGCATAGCACACAGTACATCATATGTAGGGCTGGGTACTATGAAGTATAGTATATTGTAGTGCTGCACTCTATAGTTCTGCATACACCTGAGATAACATAGCACACAGTACATCATGTTAAATGCTGGGTATGATGAAGTATAGTATATTGTAGTGCTGCACAGTATAGTACTGCATACACCTGAGATAACAGCACACGGTGCATCATGTGTAGTGCTGGGTATGATGAAGTATAGTATATTGTAGTGCTGCACAGTATAGTTTTGCATACACCTGAGATAACAGCACACAGTGCATCATGTGTAGTGCTGGGTACTCTGAAGTATAGTATATTGTAGTGCTGCACAGTATAGTACTGCATACACCTGAGATAACAGCACAGAGTACATCATGTGTAGTGCTGGGTATGATGAAGTATAGTATATTGTAGTGCTGCACCGTATAGTACTGCATACACCTGAGATAACATCACACAGTGCATCATGTGTAGTGCTGGGTACTATGAAGTTTAGTATATTGTAGTGCTGCACCGTATAGTACTGCATACACCTGAGATAGCATAGCACACAGTGCATCATGTGTAGTGCTGGGTATGATGAAGTATAGTATATTGTAGTGCTGCACAGTATAGTACTGCATACACCTGAGATAACAGCACACAGTGCATCATGTGTAGTGCTGGGTACTATGAACAGGGCCGCCATCAGGGGGGTACAGCCAATACCCCAGTAAGGGGCCCAGACCCTGGGGGGGGGCCCGGCCAGTTCCAATGTAAAAAAAAAATAAAAAAATGTTTTATTTTTTTTTAATTTTTTTTTACCCCCTCTCATTTGTCAGTAACTTGAGTTGAACTTTATTGCATCGCTAGAGGGGGGCAATTGATTATTCCTTGCTAGTGATGTCCGGTTCATGAACGAATCGTTCATTTGAATCGATTCAGTTCACTGAACCGATCCGTGTGAAGCCGCTCAGTCTGAGTCAGTGAGTCACACAGCACACAATAGCAGAGCCGCTGGCAGCAGGGAGGGGAGGGGCTCGGGAGGAGTGTAATCTGATCCTAGAGTGGAAGCTGCTTCTGCTAGCCCCTCCCCTCCCCGCCCACCAACCAATCAGAGCTGAGGCAAGGCAAGCACTAGCAGCTCTGAGTCACACACTGTACAGGGAGTCTAAGAAAGAATCGAATGAGTCACAGGTTAAAGGGTTTCTACCACATCGTTTTGACATAATTAGCTATCAGACACTAGCGATCCGCTTGTGTCTGCTCTACCAAACAATACTATTATAATAGCTTTTTGTGCAGCCGTTTCCATAAAAAACGAACATTTATTGATATGCTAATGAGCCTCTAGGTGCTATGGGGGCGTCTTTTCAGCACCTAGAGGCTCGGTCTACCGTCACAAAATGCCGCCCAGCGCGTCCCTCCAGCCCGCCCATCTCCTCTGGAATGTGATCCTACCTCTGTCTTCGGTGCATCTGTCTTCGGCGCAGGCGCAGTGAATGTCTGACCGCTGCCTGCATAGACATCTCGGTCATCGGCGCAGGCGCAGTGGAGATGTCTGTGCAGGGAGCGGTCAGACATTCACTGCGCCTGCGCCGATGACCGAGATGTCTGTGCAGGCAGCGGTCAGACATTTACTGCGCCGAAGACAGACGCGCAGGCGCGAGAATTCGTCCGCTGACTCAGAGGTAGGATCGCATTCTAGAGGAGATGGGCGGGCTGGAGGGACGCGCTGGGCGGCATTTTGTGAAGGTAGACCGAGCCTCTAGGTGCTGAAAAGACGCCCCCATAGCACCTAGAGGCTCATTAGCATATCAATAAAAGTTCGTTTTTTAGGTAAACGGCTGCACAAAAAGCTATTATATTAGGATTGTTTGGTAGAGCAGACACTAGCGGATCGCTAGTGTCTGACAGCTAAATTTGTCAAAACGATGTGGTAGAAACCCTTTAAAAGAATCTAAAGATCAGACTTAGTTAGAGACTCATTCGATTCTTTGAGTTAAAAGAACCGTGAGTCACTAGAGCAGTTTACACTGAGGCTGATGCTTTTGTTGCAGCAGTGATAGGGTTAAGGATCAGGAGCAGAGAGATAAGAGAAGTGACAGAGGACTGTGAAGACCACACGATCTGTTGCTCAGAAGCCATGAGATTGTAAGGCTACTTTCACACTAGCGGCAGGACGGATCCGACAGGCTGTTCACCCTGTCAGATCTGTCCTGCCGTTATTTCGCCGGACCGCCGCTCCGTCCCCATTGACTATAATGGGGACGGGGGTGGAGCTCCGGCGCAGCACGGCAGTGCATGGCGAAAGGCCGCCGGACTAAAAGTACTGCATGTCCAACTTGTTGTGTGGTCTTTGCTCAGGGGTAAAATGCAAAGCTGTTTTCTGGATTATCCCACAGGGCCATGATCCTCCATCATTGTTATTAACCCCTCCCTTGCCAGCCCACCCAGCCCTATTTAGCTTTGTGTTCAGCTTTGAAAAAAATGTTTAGGCCATGAAGGGGTTAATTAAGTGTTGGAGGGGGGTGGGGGGTGTTATTGTGCATATTGTGTTTGGGATCCATTTAACAAGTTTGACCAGTTGGGTTTGAGAGTGGTTGAGTGTCATCCACAGATCCCCATAACAGTGTCATCCACAGATTCCTCATAACAGTGTGTCATCCACAGATCCCCCATAACAGTGCGTCACCCACAGATCCCCCATAACAGTGTGTCACCCACAGATCCCCCATAACAGTGTGTCACCCACAGATCCCCCGTAACAGTGTGTCACCCACAGATCCCCCATAACAGTGTGTCACCCACAGATCCCCCATAACAGTGTGTCACCCACAGATCCCCCATAACAGTGCGTCACCCACAGATCCCCCATAACAGTGCGTCACCCACAGATCCCCCATAACAGTGTGTCACCCACAGATCCCCCATAACAGTGTGTCATCCACAGATCCCCCATAACAGTGCGTCACCCACAGATCCCCCATAACAGTGTGTCACCCACAGATCCCCCATAACAGTGTGTCATCCACAGATCCCCCATAACAGTGTGTCACCCACAAATCCCCCATAACAGTGTGTCATCCACAGATTCCCCCATAACAGTGTGTCATCCACAGATTCCCCCATAACAGTGTGACATCCACAGATTCCCCCATAACAGTGTCATCCACATATTCCCCCCATAAGAGTAAGTCCTCCACAGATTCCCCCCATAACAGTACGTCATCCACAGATCCCCCCATAACACTGTAACAGTAAACCTTGTGCTTTTTTAGTTTTTTTTTTATGTGCCAGGGGAAGATTGCTAGGGCAGATTAGAACAGGTAGTGTAGTTAATGTTAGTGTAGGATCCTGCTTAAAAGAGTCTACCTTGTCGTGGTAGCAGGCTTCATATTATTTGGTCAAAAATGAATTCCTTACTGAAATCACTGATTATCACTTTTTACTGTCTTTGTAGTTGTAAAAAAATTATGAAATTTGGGGGTAGATCCTTGGGGGTGGAGGGAAGGTGGAGTCAGGATGGATTCTAAAGGGGCGGGGTAGGAGGGGGGCCCAGGCCTTGAGCTGTGTAAGGGGCCCCAAAATTTCTGATGGCAGCCCTGACTATGAAGTATAGTATATTGTAGTGCTGCACTGTATAGTACTGCATACACCTGAGATAACAGCACACAGTACATCATGTGTAGTGCTGGGTACTATGAAGTATAGTATATTGAAGTGTTGCACCGTATAGTACTGCATACACCTGAGATAACAGCACACAGTACATCATGTGTAGTGCTGGGTACTATGAAGTATAGTATATTGTAGTGCTGCACTGTATAGTACTGCATACACTTGAGACAAATTAGCACACAGTGCTTCATGTGTAGTGCTGGATTCTATGAAGTATAGTATATTGTAGTGCTGCACTGTATAGTACTGCATACACCTGAGATAACAGCACACAGTACATCATGTGTAGTGCTGGGTACTATGAAGTATAGTATACTGTAGTACTGCACCGTATAGTACTGCATACACCTGAGATAACAGCATACAGTACATCATGTGTAGTGCTGGGTAATATGAAGTATAGTATATTGTAGTGCTGCACAGTATAGTACTGCATACACAGTAGATAACATAGCACAATGTACATCATGTGCAGTGCTGTGTACTATGAAGTATAGTATATTGTAGCTACTTTGTGCTATGTTATCTCAGGTGTATGCAGTACTATACTGTGCAGCACTACAATATACTATACTTCATATTACCCAGCACTACACATGATGCACTGTGTGTTATGTTATCTACAGTGCACAATGTGCAGAGCAATGTGTGCCGCGGTAGATCCGATTTCTCCGCCATTTCCCGCTGCGCACCTGTCACCCTATAGAGCGTGCTTCACCTGTGGGTGCTGGTGTCACCCTTGTGACCCGTGGGCAGCCTTCTCCTCACACACCACTCAAAGGCACATGTAATCAGCGCTAAGTTACTGCCCGGGTCCTCGTGTATTATCACGGTATGGGACCCACAAGTGAGACAAACTCTGACCAGACTAGACGTGTATACAGTACAGTGTGCTTTATATGGTATATGTATAATGCTTTATGGTGTTCAGACACATATTTACATCCTAATGTGCTGTATATGGTATGTGTATGTAAATCCTAATGTGCTGTACATAGACGTGTATACAGTGCATTGTGCTGTATGTATGTACAGTACAGACCAAAAGTTTGGACACACCTTCTCATTCAAAGAGTTTTCTTTATTTTCATGACTATGAAAATTGTAGATTCACACTGAAGGCATCAAAACTATGAATTATCACATGTGGAATTATATACATAACAAAAAAGTGTGAAACAACTGAAAATATGTCATATTTTAGGTTCTTCAAAGTAGCCACCTTTTGCTTTGATTACTGCTTTGCACATTCTTGGCATTCTCTTGATGAGCTTTAAGAGGTAGTCACCTGAAATGGTTTTCACTTCACAGGTGTGCCCCGTCAGGTTTAATAAGTGGGATTTCTTGCTTTACAAATGGGGTTGGGACCATCAGTTGCGTTGTGGAGAAGTCAGGTGGCTACACAGCTGATAGTCCTACTGAATAGACTGTTAGAATTTGTATTATGGCAAGAAAAAAGCAGCTAAGTAAGGAAAAACAAGTGGCCATCATTAATTTAAGAAATGAAGGTCAGTCAGTCCGAAAAATTGGGAAAACTTTGAAAGTGTCCCCAAGTGCAGTCACAAAAACCATCAAGTGCTACAAAGAAACTGGTTCACATGCGGACCGCCCCAGGAAAGGAGGACCAAGAGTCACCTCTGCTGCGGAGGATAAGTTCATCCGAGTCACCAGCCTCAGAAATCGCAGGTTAACAGCAGCTCAGATTAGAGACCAGGTCAATGCCACACAGAGTTCTAGCAGCAGACACATCTCTAGAACAACTTTTAAGAGGAGACTGTGTGAATCAGGCCTTCATGGTAGAATATCTGCTAGGAAACCACTGCTAAGGACAGGCAACAAGCAGAAGAGACATGTTTGGGCTAAAGAACACAAGGAATGGACATTAGACCAGTGGAAATCTGTGCTTTGGTCTGATGAGTCCAAATTTGAGATCTTTGGGTCCAACCACCGTGTCTTTGTGCGACGCAGAAAAGGTGAACGGATGGACTCTACATGCCTGGTTCCCACCGTGAAGCATGGAGGAGGAGGTGTGATGGTGTGGGGGTGCTTTGCTGGTGACACTGTTGGGGATTTATTCAAAATTGAAGACATACTGAACCAGCATGGCTACCACAGCATTTTGCAGCGGCATGCTATTCCATCCGGTTTGCGTTAAGTTGGACCAACATTTTTTTTTCAACAGGACAATGACCCCAAACACACCTCCAGGCTGTGTAAGGGCTATTTGACCATGAAGGAGAGTGATGGGGTGCTGCGCCAGATGACCTGGCCTCCACAGTCACCGGACCTGAACCCAATCGAGATGGTTTGGGGTGAGCTGGACCGCAGAGTAAAGGCAAAAGGGCCAACAAGTGCCCGGCATCTCTGGGAACTCCTTCAAGACTGTTGGAAGACCATTTCAGGTGACTACCTCTTGAAGCTCATCAAGAGAATGCCAAGAGTGTGCAAAGCAGTAATCAAAGCAAAAGGTGGCTACTTTGAAGAACCTAGAATATGACATATTTTCTGTTGTTTCACACTTATTTGTTATGTATATAATACCACATGTGTTAATTCATAGTTTTGATGCCTTCAGTGTGAATCTACAATTTTCATATTTAGGAAAATAAAGAAAACTCTTTGAATGAGAAGGTGCTGTATGGTGTGTATATATACACATATATACAGGGTGGGCCATTTATATGGATGCATCTTAATAAAATGGGAATGGTTGGTGATATTAACTTCCTGTTTCTGGCACATTAGTATATGTGAGGGGGGAAACTTTTCAAGATGGGTGGTGACCATGGCGGCCATTTTGAAGTCGGCCATTTTGAATCCAACTTTAGTTTTTTCATTTAGAAGATGGTCATGTGACACATCACAATTATTGGGAATTTCACAAGAAAAACAATGGTGTGCTTGGTTTTAACGTAACTGTATTCTTTCATTAGTTATTTACAAGCTTTGTTTACAGCCATTGACATGTCGCCGAGGTTAACACGTGCGGAGCAGATAGAAATTGTGTTGATGTCTGGTGACGTCGTGGGCCAGTTGAATGGCCACCAAGGTCTCCCGATCTGACCCCCTTAGACTTTTATCTTTGGGGTCATCTGTAGGCAATTGTCTATGCTGCGAAGATACGAGATGTGCAGCACCTGAAACTACGGATACTGGAAGCCTGTGCTAGCATTTCTCCTGCGGTGTTGCTATCAGTGTGTGAAGAGTGGGAGAAGAGGGTTGCATTGACAATCCAACACAATGTGCAGCACATTGTACACATTTTATAAGTGGTCAGAAACTTGTAAATAACTCATGAAAGAATAAAGTTACGTTAAAACCAAGCACACCATTGTTTTTCTTGTGAAATTCCCAATAATTGTGATGTGTCACATGACCATCTTCTAAATGAAAAAACTAAAGTTGGATTCAAAATGGCCGACTTCAAAATGGCCGCCATGGTCACCACCCATCTTGAAAAGTTTCCCCCCTCACATATACTAATGTGCCACAAACAGGAAGTTAATATCACCAACCATTCCCATTTTATTAAGGTGTATCCATATAAATGGCCCACCCTGTACATCTAATGTGCTGTACGTATACGTGTACACACTGCAGTGTGGTGAACACAGTACAGTGTACACTGCTGTATGGTATAGAGATACATATATACATCCTAGTGTGATGTACATAGACGTATATACCGTGCTGTGTGCTGAACATAGACGTGTATATACAGTAATGTGATGTACTGTCGTGGCCAAAAGTTTTGCAAATTACATAAATATTGAAAATTGGAAAAGTTGCTGCTTAAGTTTTTATAATAGCAATTTGCATATACTCCAGAATGTTATGAAGAGTGATCAGATGAATTGCATAGTCCTTCTTTGCCATAAAAATTAACTTAATCCCCAAAAAAACTTTCCACTGCATTTCATTGCTGTCATTAAAGGACCTGCTGAGATCATTTCAGTAATCGTCTTGTTAACTCAGGTGAGAATGTTGACGAGCACAAGGCTGGAGATCATTATGTCAGGCTGATTGGGTTGAAATGGCAGACTTGACCTGTTAAAAGGAGGGTGAGGCTTGAAATCATTGTTCTTCCATTGTTAACCATGGTGACCTGCAAAGAAACGCGTGCAGCCATCATTGCGTTGCATAAAAATGGCTTTACAGGCAAGGATATTGTGGCTAGTAAGATTGCACCTCAATTGACAATTTATAGGATCATCAACAACTTCGAGGAAAGAGGTTCAATTCTTGTAAACAGGCTTCAGGGTGTCCAAGAAAGTCCAGCAAGCGCCAGGATCATCTCCTAAAGAGGATTCAGCTGCGGGATCAGAGTGCCACCAGTGCAGAGCTTGCTCAGGAATGGCAGCGGGCAGGTGTGAGCGCATCTGCACGCACAGTGAGGCGAAGACTTTTGGAAGATGGCCTGGTGTCAAGAAGGGCAGCAAAGA
This sequence comes from Bufo gargarizans, assembly GCF_014858855.1. Taxonomy (NCBI): domain Eukaryota; kingdom Metazoa; phylum Chordata; class Amphibia; order Anura; family Bufonidae; genus Bufo; species Bufo gargarizans. The sequence goes on along the minus strand of NC_058083.1, from coordinate 373,680,499 downwards.
AGCCACTTCTCTCCAAAAAAAACATCAGGGACAGATTGATCTTCTGCAGAAAATATGGTGAATGGACTGCTGAGGACTGTGGCAAAGTCATATTCTCCGATGAAGCCTCTTTCCGATTGTTTGGGGCATCAGGAAAAAGGCTTGTCCGGAGAAGAAAAGGTGAGCGCTACCATCAGTCCTGTGTCATGCCAACAGTAAAGCATCCAGAGACTAGGGATCGACCGATTATCGGATTTACCGATATTATCGGCCGATATTCAAGATTTTGAACGCTATCGGTATCGGCATTTATTTTGCCGATATTCCGATAGCGTATGGGGAACACAGATCGCGCTGCTGACAGCGCTCTCCGTGTTCCCCTTAGCAGCACAGGGGAGAAGGAAGCAGTGTCTCCTCCCCCTGTGCTGCTGCCGCCAATGAAAGGACAGGGGACAAGAGGAGGGGAGGAGCTATGGCCACTGCGCCACCAATGAAGCTTAATCTCTCATTTATTCATATACAGGAGGCGGGAGCTGGCTGCAGTATCACATAGCCGGCCCACGACCTCTATGAGCGGTAGCCGCGATCTGCGGTAGTTAACCCCTCAGGTGCCGCGGATCGCAGCTACTGCTCATAGAGGTCGGGAGCCGGCTATGTGATACTGCAGCCAGCTCCCGCCTCCTGTATATGAATAAATTAGAGATTAATCTTCATTGGTGGCGCAGTGCGCCCCCCCCCCCAACCCCAGTATTAAGCATTGGTGGCGCAGTGCGCCTCCCCCCCCAAGCACCGCCAGTATTAAGCATTGGTGGCGCAGTGCGCCCCCCCCCCACCCCAGTATTAAAAACATTGGTGGTGCAGTGCGCCCCTCCACAGGATCCCCTCTCCCCTGCTCCTCCGATCGGAGCCCCAGCAGTGTAATGCTGGGGCTCCGATCGGTTACCATGGCAGCCAGGACGCTATTGAAGCCCTGGATGCTATGGTAAGCTCCATGCTGCTGTGTGCACAAAGCACAGAGCAGCAGGGACAGTGTGATCTCCTATTCACCCTGATAGTGCACTGTGCTGTACACACACATATACAGGGAGTGCAGAATTATTAGGCAAATGAGTATTTTGACCACATCATCCTCTTTATGCATGTTGTCTTACTCCAAGCTGTATAGGCTTGAAAGCCTACTACCAATTAAGCATATTAGGTGATGTGCATCTCTGTAATGAGAAGGGGTGTGGTCTAATGACATCAACACCCTATATCAGGTGTGCATAATTATTAGAAAACTTCCTTTCCTTTGGCAAAATGGGTCAAAAGAAGGACTTGACAGGCTCAGAAAAGTCAAAAATAGTGAGATATCTTGCAGAGGGATGCAGCACTCTTAAAATTGCAAAGCTTCTGAAGCATGATCATCGAACAATCAAGCGTTTCAATTAAAATAGTCAACAGGGTCGCAAGAAGCGTGTGGAAAAACCAAGGCGCAAAATAACTGCCCATGAACTGAGAAAAGTCAAGCGTGCAGCTGCCAAGATGCCACTTGCCACCAGTTTGGCCCTATTTCAGAGCTGCAACCAGGGCCGTTTGAAGGAATTTGGGGGCCCCAAGCAAAATAGACATGGAGGCCCCCCCTCCACGCCCTCCCCTCCTTACGCACGCAAAGCCTAAAGGAACCACAGTATAGCCATACAGTTTAAGTTCACCCACACTTTATATAAATAAAAAAGGAGGTTTAGAGTGCAAATACTGCTGTTGCATTTAATGTGCATGAAATTTGAACAGTGCCATACACAGATCCCCCTCCCCTAAACAGTGCCATCCACAGATCCCCCCTAAACAGTGCCATCCACAGATCTCCCCCTAAACAGTGCCATCCACAGATCTCCCCCCTAAACAGTGCCATCCCCCGATCGCCCCCCTAAACAGTGCCATCCACAGATCTCCCCCCTAAACAGTGCCATCCACAGATCTCCCCCTAAACAGTGCCATCCACAGATCCCCCTAAACAGTGCCATCCACAGATCCCCCCTCCCCTAAACAGTGCCATCCACAGATCCCCCCTCCCCTAAACAGTGCCATCCACAGATCCCCCCTCCCCTAAACAGTGCCATCCACAGATCCCCCACTAAACAGTGCCATCCACAGATCCCCCCTCCCCTAAACAGTGCCATCCACAGATACCCCTAAACAGTGCCATCCACAGATACCCCTAAACAGTGCCATCCACAGATCCCCCTCCCCTAAACAGTGCCATCCACAGATCTCCCTCCTAAACAGTGCCATCCACAGATCCCTCCTCCCCTAAACAGTGCCATCCACAGATCCCCCCTCCCCTAAACAGTGCCATCCACAGATCCCCCTCCCCTAAACAGTGCCATCCACAGATCCCCCCTAAACAGTGTCATCCACAGATCCCCCCTCCCCTAAACAGTGCCATCCACAGATCTCCCCCAAAACAGTGCCATCCACAGATCCCCCCTCCCCTAATTCGTGCCATCCACAGAACCCCCCTCCCCTAAACAGTGCCATCCACAGATCCCCCCCTAAACAGTGCCATCCACAGATCCTCCCTTCCCTAAACAGTGCCATCCACAGATATCCCCCCTAAACAGTGCCATCCACAGATACCTCCTCCCCTAAACAGTGCCATCCACAGATCCCCCTCCCCTAAACAGTGCCATCCACAGATCTCCCCCCTAAACAGTGCAATCCACAGATCCCTCCTCCCCTAAACAGTGCCATCCACAGATCCCCCTCCCCTAAACAGTGCCATCCACAGATCCCCCTCCCCTAAACAGTGCAATCCACAGATCCCCTTCCCCTAAACAGTGCCATCCACAGATCCCCCACTAAACAGTGCCATCCACAGATCCTCCCTTCCCTAAACAGTGCCATCCACAGATCTCCCCCCTAAACAGTGCCATCCACAGATCCCTCCTCCCCTAAACAGTGCCATCCACAGATCCCCCTCCCCTAAACAGTGCCATCCACAGATCTCCCCCCTAAACAGTGCAATCCACAGATCCCCCTCCCCTAAACAGTGCCATCCACAGATCCCCCTCCCCTAAACAGTGCCATCCACAGATCCCCTCCCCTAAACAGTGCCATCCACAGATCCCCTACTAAACAGTGCCATCCACAGATCCCCCACTAAACAGTGCCATCCACAGATCCCCCTAAACAGTGCCATCCACAGATCCCCCCTCCCCTAAACAGTGCCATCCACAGATCTCCCCCCTAAACATTGCCATCCACAGATCCCCCCCTAAACAGTGCCATCCACAGATCCCCCCTCCCCTAAACAGTGCCATCCACAGATCCCCCTCCCCTAAACAGTGCCATCCACAGATCCCCCCTAAACAGTGCCATCCACAGATCCCCCTCCCCTAAACAGTGCCATCCACAGATCCCCCCTAAACAGTGCCATCCACAGATCCCCCTCCCCTAAACAGTGCCATCCACAGATCTCCCCCTAAACAGTGCCATCCACAGATCCCCCCCTCCCCTAAACAGTGCCATCCACAGACCCCCCCTCCCCTAAACAGTGCCATCCACAGATCCCCCCCTAAACAGTGCCATCCCCCGATCTCCCCCCTAAACAGTGCCATCCACAGATATCCCACCTAAACAGTGCCATCCACAGATCCCCCCTAAACAGTGCCATCCACAGATCCCCCTCCCCTAAACAGTGCCATCCACAGATCCCCCACTAAACAGTGCCATCCACAGATCCCCCCTCCCCTAAACAGTGCCATCCACAGATCCCCCCTAAACAGTGTCATCCACAGATCCCCCTCCCCTAAACAGTGCCATCCACAGATCTCCCTCCTAAACAGCGCCATCCACAGATCCCTCCTACCCTAAACAGTGCCATCCACAGATCCCCCCTCCCCTAAACAGTGCCATCCACAGATCCCCCTCCCCTAAACAGTGCCATCCACAGATCCCCCCTAAACAGTGCCATCCACAGATCCCCCCTCCCCTAAACAGTGCCATCCACAGATCTCCCCCCTAAACAGTGCCATCCACAGATCCCCCCTCCCCTAAACCGTGCCATCCACCGAACCCCCCTCCCCTAAACAGTGCCATCCACAGATCCCCCTAAAAAGTGCCATCCACAGATCCTCCCTTCCCTAAACAGTGCCATCCACAGATCTCCCCCTAAACAGTGCCATCCACAGATCCCTCCTCCCCTAAACAGTGCCATCCACAGATCCCCCTCCCCTAAACAGTGCCATCCACAGATCTCCCCCCTAAACAGTGCAATCCACAGATCCCCCTCCCCTAAACAGTGCCATCCACAGATCCCCCCTAAAGAGTGCCATCCACAGATCCCCCCCTAAACAGTGCCATCCACAGATCCCCCACTAAACAGTGCCATCCACAGATCCCCCTCCCCTAAACAGTGCCATCCACAGATCCCCCACTAAACAGTGCCATCCACAGATCCCCCACTAAACAGTGCCATCCACAGATCCCCCCTAAACAGTGCCATCCACAGATCCCCCCTCCCCTAAACAGTGCCATACACAGATCTCCCCCCTAAACATTGCCATCCACAGATCCCCCCCTAAACAGTGCCATCCACAGATCCTCCCTCCCCTAAACAGTGCCATCCACAGATCCCCCCTCCCCCTAAACAGTGCCATCCACAGATCCCCCTCCCCGACGCTCACAGCAGTATATTTATAAACTAATCAGTAACTACTTTAACTTTAATCATTGCTCATTGCTGAGCTCTTTACTTGGATTATTTGGATATCTTACTTTATCTTAGCTCCGGTAACAGCAGGCAGTGCAGGCGGCGCTCACTCACTGATGTCACGCGCCTGCGCCGCCTAGTGGGAGGAGCAGGCGCGTGACGTCGGTCAGTGAGTGAGCGCCGCCCCCCGCACTGCCTGCTATTACCGGAGCTAAGACAAAGTAAGATATCCAAATAATCCAAGTAAAGAGCTCAGCAATGAGCAATGATTAAAGTTAAAGTAGTTACTGATTAGTTTATAAATATACTGCTGTGAGCGGCGTGGCCCTGTCTGTATATTCTAACCCCCAGGCAAGCGTCCCCGTCACCATGGGAACGCCTGGGGGTTAGAATATATCATCGGATTTGAGTTTTTATGATCTCTCTGAGCTCGTAAAACTCAGATCCGATGGTATATTCTAACCCGCAGGCAAGCATCCCCATCACCATGGGAACGCCTGGGGGTTAGAATATACCATCGGATCTTCTGAGTTACTCAGCTCTGCTTGGCCCCGGGCAAGCTCGGGGCCCCAACCAGCTCGGGGCCCCAAGCAATTGCTTGTTTTGCCTGTTGGGTAGCGACGGGCCTGGCTGCAACATCACTGGAGTGCCCAAAAGCACAAGGTGTGCAATACTCAGAGACATGGCCAAGGTAAGAAAGGCTGAAAGACGACCACCACTGAACAAGACACACAAGCTGAAACGTCAAGACTGGGCCAAGAAATATCTCAAGACTGATTTTTCTAAGGTTTCATGGACTGATGAAATGAGAGTGAGTCTTGATGGGCCAGATGGATGGGCCCGTGGCTGGATTGGTAAAGGGCAGAGAGCTCCAGTCCGACTCAGACGCCAGCAAGGTGGAGGTGGAGTACTGGTTTGGGCTGGTATCATCAAAGATGAGCTTGTGGGGCCTTTTCGGATTGAGGATGGAGTCAAGCTCAACTCCCAGTCCTACTGCCAGTTTCTGGAAGACACCTTCTTCAAGCAGTGGTACAGGAAGAAGTCTGCATCCTTCAAGAAAAACATGATGTTCATGCAGGACAATGCTCCATCACACGCGTCCAAGTACTCCACAGCGTGGCTGGCAAGAAAGGGTATAAAAGAAGAAAATCTAATGACATGGCCTCCTTGTTCACCTGATCTGAACCCCATTGAGAACCTGTGGTCCATCATCAAATGTGAGATTTACAAGGAGGGAAAACAGTACACCTCTCTGAACAGTGTCTGGGAGGCTGTGGTTGCTGCTGCACGCAATGTTGATGGTGAACAGATCAAAACACTGACAGAATCCATGGATGGCAGGCTTTTGAGTGTCCTTGCAAAGAAAGGTGGCTATATTGGTCACTGATTTGTTTTTGTTTTGTTTTTGAATGTCAGAAATGTATATTTGTGAATGTTGAGATGTTATATTGGTTTCACTGGTAAAAATAAATAATTGAAATGGGTATATATTTGTTTTTTGTTAAGTTGCCTAATAATTATGCACAGTAATAGTCACCTGCACACACAGATATCCCCCTAAAATAGCTAAAACTAAAAACAAACTAAAAACTACTTCCAAAAATATTCAGCTTTGATAATAATGACTTTTTTGGGTTCATTGAGAACATGGTTGTTGTTCAATGATAAAATTAATCCTCAAAAATACAACTTGCCTAATAATTCTGCACTCCCTGTATACACTGCAGTGTGCTGTACATAAGCTTGTATAGACTGCAGTGTGCTGTACATAGACATGTATACACTGCAGTGTGCTGTACATAGACTTGTATATACTGTACTGCGGGATACATAGACATGAATAGATAGCTGTCTGTTGTACATAGACTTGTATACACTGCAGTGTGCTGAACATAGAGTTGAATATACTGCATTGTGCTGTACATAGACTTGTATAAATGACTGTACTGTACATAAACTTGTATATACTATAGTGTGCTGTACATAGACTTTTATGCACTGCAGTGTGATGTACATAGAGGTGTATACAGTGCAGTGTGCTGTACATAGACATGTATATACTGTACTGTGGGATACATAGACATGTGTATATTGTACTGTGCTGTACATAGGCTTGTATACAGTGCAGTGTGATGTACATAGACATGAATACACAGCTGTGTGTTGTACATAGATTTATATACAGTGCAGTGTGAAGTACATAGAGGTGAAAATACTGCAGTGTGCTGTACATAGAAGTGTATACAATGAAATGTGCTGCACATATACGTGTATACACAGCAGTGTGCTGTACCTAGATGTGTATACGCTGCAGTTTACTGTACATAGACCTGTATATACTATAGTGTGCTGTACATAGACTTGTATACACTGAAGTGTCCTGTACATGGACCTGTATACATTACAGTGTGCTGTACATAGGTCTGTATACCCTGCAGTGCGCTGTACATTCACCTGCATACACTGCATTGTGTTGTACATGGACCTGTATACAGTGCAGTGTGCCGTACATAGAGGTGTATACACTGCAGTATGCTGTACATAGAGCAGTATACTACAGTGCAATGTAAACTGACGTGTATACAGTGAAGTGTGTTGTACATAGAGATGTATACACTGAAGTGTGCTGCACATATACATGTATACACAACAGTGTGCTGTACATAGAGGTGTATACACTGCAGTGTGCTGTACATAGAGGTGTATACACTGCAGTGTGCTGTACATAGAGGTGTATACACTGAAGTGTGCTGCACATAGAGGTGTATACATTGGAGTATGCTGTACATAGAGGTGTATACACTGAAGTGTGCTGCACATATAAGTGTATACACATCACTGTGCTTTACATATAGGTGTATACTCTGCAGTGTGCCGTACATAGGTCTGTATACACCGCAGTGTGCTGTACATGGACCTGTATATACTGCATTGTGCTGTAACTGGACCTGTATATACTTCAGTGTGCTGTACATGGATCTGTGTACACTGCAGTGTGATGTACATGGACCTGTATATACTGCAGTGTGCTGTACATAGACATGTATGTACCGCAGTGTGCTGTACATGAACCTGTATACACGGCGGTGTGCTGTACATGGACCTGTATAGACTGCAGTGTTCTGTACATGGACCTGTGTACACTGCAGTGTGCTGTACATGGATCTGTGTACACTGCAGTGTGATGTACATGAACCTGTATATACTGCAGTGTGCTGTACATGAACCTGTATACACCGCACTATTCTGTACATGGACCTGTATACACCGCAGTGTGCTCTACATAGACCTGTACACACGGTGGTGTGCTATACATGGATCTGTATACACTGTAGTGTGCTGTACATGGACCTGTATACACTGCAGTGTGTTGTACATGGACCTGTATACACTGCACTGTGTTGTACATGGACCTGTATACACCGCAATGTGCTCTACATAGATCTGTATACACGGCGGTGTGCTGTACATGGACCTGTATACACGGTGGTGTGCTGTACATGGACCTATATACACTGCAGTGTGCTGTACATAGACCTGTATACACCGCAGTGTGCTGTACATAGACCTGTATATACTGCAGTGTGCTGTATATGGACCTGTATACATGGCAGTGTGCTGTATATAGACCTGTATACACTGCAGTGTGCTGTACATGGACCTTTATAAGGTGCAGTATGCTGTACATAGACCTAGAGGTGTATACACTGCAGTGTGCTGTATATGGACCTGTATATACTACAGTGTGCTGTACATAGAGTTGTATACACTAAAGTGTCCTATACATGGATATGTATACATTACAGTGTGCTGTACATAGGTCTGGATACACTGCAGTGGGCTGTACATAGTGGTGTATACACTGCAGCGTGCTGTACATATTGGTGTATACAGTGCAGCGTGCTGTACATATTGGTGTATACAGTGCAGCGTGCTGTACATAGAGGTGTCTAGACTGCAGCGTGCTGTACATAGAGGTGTATACAATGAAGAGTGCGGTACATATACAGTACAGACCTAAAGTTTGGACACACCTTCTCATTCAAAGAGTTTTATTTATTTTCATGACTATGAAAATTGTAGATTCACACTGAAGGCATCAAAACTATGAATTAACACATGTGGAATTATATACCGTATTTTTCGCCCCATAAGACGCACTTTTTCTTCCCCCAAAACGGGGGAGAAATGCCCCTGCGTCTTATGGGGCGAATGCTTGCCGTTTTACATCGCAAGCTGCGATGTAGATGCGAGCGGGGACTCGGGGAGGGACTGGGAGGAGGAGCTGGGGCCGGCAATAGCGGCGGGGCGGTGCAGTCAGTGTGGTATCCCCGCCCCGCCGCTCCGGTATAGTAATATAAGATGTCATAATCATTTATTGGTTATTAAACATGCCCCCTCAGTCGTATTACTACCTTATATCCTAATCGCATCTGTAGAATTCATGCAGGCCGGGCGGGCAGCAGCAAGTCTTGTCATGTGCCTGCGCCGCCTACTTTATGAATGAAGCAGGCGGCGCAGGCAAGTGACGTCACTGAGGGACGCGCCGGCCGCCCGCCCGGCCTGCATGAATTCTACAGATGCGATTAGGATATAAGGTAGTAATAGGACTGAGGGGGCATGTTTAATAACCAATAAATCAATATAACATCTTATATTTGTATACTGGCGGCGGCGCCAGGGGGGGGGCTGCGATCTGTGGATGTCACTGTTATGGGCTGGGGGGGTCTGTGGATGTCACTGTTATGTGCTGGGGGGGTCTGTGGATGGCACATATATAACAGTGCCACCCACAGATCCCCCCAGCCCATAACAGTGCCAGCCACAGACCCCCCCCCCCTGTAACAGTGCCAGCCACAGATCCCCCTGTAACAGTGTCCGTCATCCACAGATCCCCCTGTAACAGTGTCCGTCATCCACAGATCCCCCTGTAACAGTGTCCGTCATCCACAGATCCCCCTGTAACAGTGTCCGTCATCCACAGATCCCCCTGTAACAGTGTCCGTCATCCACAGATCCCCCTGTAACAGTGTCCGTCATCCACAGATCCCCCTGTACAGTGTCCGTCATCCACAGATCCCCAGTAATAGTGCCACCCACAGACCACCATTAGTTCCAAACCCACCAAACACACAGCACACCTTTTTGGTTAAAAATATTTTTTTTCTTATTTTCCTCCCCAAAAACCCAGGTGCGTCTTATGGGCCGGTGCGTCTTATAGGGAGAAAAATACGGTATACAGGTCCTTCTAAAAAAATTAGCATATTGTGATAAAGTTTATTATTTTCTGTAATGTACTGATAAACATTAGACTTTCATATATTTTAGATTCATTACACACCAACTGAAGTAGTTCAAGCCTTTTATTGTTTTAATATTGATGATGTTGGCATACAGCTCATGAAAACCCAAAATTCCTATCTAAAAAAATTAGCATATCATGAAAAGGTTCTCTAAACGAGCTATTAACCTAATCATCTGAATCAACTAATTAACTCTAAACACCTGCAAAAGATTCCTGAGGCTTTTAAAAACTCCCAGCCTGGTTCATTACTCAAAACCGCAATCATGGGTAAGACTGCTGACCTGACTGCTGTCCAGAAGGCCATCATTGACACCCTCAAGCAAGAGGGTAAGACACAGAAAGAAATTTCTGAACGAATAGGCTGTTCCCAGAGTGCTGTATCAAGGCACCTCAGTGGGAAGTCTGTGGGAAGGAAAAGTGTGGCAGAAAACGCTGCACAACGAGAAAAGGTGACCGGACCCTGAGGAAGATTGTGGAGAAGGACCGATTCCAGACCTTGGGGGACCTGCGGAAGCAGTGGACTGAGTCTGGAGTAGAAACATCCAGAGCCACCGTGTACAGGCGTGTGCAGGAAATGGGCTAAAGGTGCCGCATTCCCCAGGTCAAGCCACTTTTGAACCAGAAACAGCGGCAGAAGCGCCTGACCTGGGCTACAGAGAAGCAGCATTGGACTGTTGCTCAGTGGTCCAAAGTACTTTTTTCGAATGAAAGCAAATTTTGCATGTCATTCGGAAATCAAGGTGCCAGAGTCTGGAGGAAGACTGGGGAGAGGGAAATGCCAAAATGCCTGAAGTCCAGTGTCAAGTACCCACAGTCAGTGATGGTCTGGGATGCCATGTCAGCTTCTGGTGTTGGTCCACTGTGTTTTATCAAGGGCAGGGTCAATGCAGCTAGCTATCAGGAGATTTTGGAGCACGTCATGCTTCCATCTGCTGAAAAGCTTTATGGAGATGAAGATTTCATTTTTCAGCACGACCTGGCACCTGCCCACAGTGACAAAACCACTGTTAAATGGTTTACTGACCATGGTATTACTGTGCTCAATTGGCCTGCCAACTCTCCTGACCTGAACCCCATAGAGAATCTGTGGGATTTTGGGAAGAGAAAGTTGAGAGACGCAAGACCCAACACTCTGGATGAGCTTAAGGCCGCTATTGAAGCATCCTGGGCCTCCATAACACCTCAGCAGTGCCACAGGCTGATTGGCTCCATGCCACGCCGCATTGAAGCAGTCATTTCTGCAAAAGGATTCCCGACCAAGTATTGAGTGCATAACTGAACATAATTTGAAGGTTGACTTTTTTTGTATTAAAAACACTTTTCTTTTATTGGTCGGATGAAATATGCTAATTTTTTTAGATAGGAATTTTGGGTTTTCATGAGCTGTATGCCAAAATCATCAATATTAAAACAATAAAAGGCTTGAACTACTTCAGTTGTGTGCAATGAATCTAAAATATATGAAAGTCTAATGTTTATCAGTACATTACAGAAAATAATGAACTTTATCACAATATGCTAATTTTTTTAGAAGGACCTGTATAACAAAAAAGTGTGAAACAACTGAAAATATGTCATATTCTAGGTTCTTCAAAGTAGCCACCTTTTGCTTTGATTACTGCTTTGCACACTCTTGGCATTCTCTTGATGAGCTTCAAGAGGTAGTCACCTGAAATAGTTTTCCAACAGTCTTGAAGGAGTTCCCAGAGATGCTTAGCACTTGTTGGACCTTTTGCCTTCACTCTGTGGTCCAGCTCACCCCAAACCATCTTGATTGGGTTCAGGTCCGGTGACTGTGGAGGCCAGGTCATCTGGCGGAGCACCCCATCACTCTCCTTCATGGTCAAATAGCCCTTACACAGCCTGGAGGTGTGTTTGGGGTCATTGTCCTGTTAAAAAATAAATGATGGTCCAACTAAACGCAAACCGGATGGAATAGCATGCCGCTGCTCCATCACACCTCCTCCTCCATGCTTCACAGTGGGAACCAGGCATGTAGAGTCCATCCGTTCACCTTTTCTGCGTTGCACAAAGACATGGTGGTTGGAACCAAAGATCTCAGATTTGGACTCATCAGACCAAAGCACAGATTTCCACTGGTCTAATGTCCATTCCTTGTGTTCTTTAGCCCAAACAAGTCTCTTCTGCTTGTTGCCTGTCCTTAGCAGTGGTTTCCTAGCAGATATTCTACCATGAAGGCCTGATTCACACAGTCTCCTCTTAACAGTTGTTCTAGAGATGTGTCTGCTGCTAGAACTCTGTGTAGCATTGACCTGGTCTCTAATCTGAGCTGCTGTTAACCTGCGATTTCTGAGGCTGGTGACTCGGATGAACTTATCCTCCTCAGCAGAGGTGACTCTTGGTCTTCCTTTCCTGGGGCGGTCCGCATGTGAGCCAGTTTCTTTGTAGCGCTTGATGGTTTTTGTGACTGCACTTGGGGACACTTTCAAAGTTTTCCCAATTTTTCGGACTGACTGACCTTCATTTCTTAAAGTAATGATGGCCACTCGTTTTTCTTTACTTAGCTGTTTTTTTCTTGCCATAATACAAATTCTAACAGTCTATTCAGTAGGACTATCAGCTGTGTATCCACCTGACTTCTCCACAACGCAACTGATGGTCCCAACCCATTTATAAGGCAAGAAATCCCACTTATTAAACCTGACAGGGCACACCTGTGAAGTGAAAACCATTTCAGGTGACTACCTCTTTAAGCTCATAAAGAGAATGCCAAGAGTGTCCAAAGCAGTAATCAAAGCAAAAGGTGGCTACTTTGAAGAACCTAGAATATGACATGTGTTAATTCATAGTTTTGATGCCTTCAGTGGGAATCTACAATTTTCATAGTCATGAAAATAAAGAAAACTCTTTGAATGAGAAAGTGTGTCCAAACTATTGGTCTGTACTGTAGGTGTATATAGTGCAGCTTGCTGTACATAGAGGTGTATACAGTGCAGCGTGCTGTACATAGACGTGTATACAGTGCAGTGGGCTGTACATAGAGGTGTATATAGTGCAACATGCTGTACATATAGGTGTATACACTGCAGCGTGCAGTACATAGAGGTGTATACAGTGCAGCGTGCTGTACATAGAGGTGTATATAGTGCAACATGCTGTACATATAGGTGTATACAGTGCAGCGTGCTGTACATAGAGGTGTATACAGTGCAGTGTGCTGTACATAGTACTGTATACAGTGCAGCGTTCTGTACATAGAGGTGTATATAGTGCAGCGTGCTGTACATAGAATTGTATACACTGCAGCGTACTGTACATAGAGGCAGGGGTGTATCTATCACAAGGCAAACAAGGCATTTGCATAGGGCGGCACTTGCCAATGGGGCGGCAAAATGCCGTATTTGCTTAGTGATAGTTGCACAATATGCTAAATATTTTTTTTGCCCCTTGTCCGATCCGATCCTTCACTATGCGAGCGGCATCGCCGGCGCCACATAGTGAAGGAGTTCAAAGACTTACTTCCTCCTCCTCCTCCTGACTTCCTCCCGACCTCCCCTGCCTTTTGCATCCGCGTGTTAGGGGAGTGCCCAAGTTTAGTCTCTCCTAGGGCAGCACAAAACCAAGATACACCACTGCATAGAGGTGTATACAGTGCAGCGTGCTGTACATAGAGGTGTATAAAGTGCAGCACGCTGTACAGGGGCGTAGCTAAGGGCTCATGGGCCCGGGTGCAAGAGTTCAGCTTGGGACCCCTTTCCTTCAGCCTTCATGCTGCCTAACGACAGACACCCCCCCCCCCCCCCCCCACCTCGATGCCAAATTCTTGACCTAACCCCTTTCTTCCAGCCAGAGGTGCAACTTGACCGGCATGCACTTTCTATAATACCAGTCTTTGGGGCCCCTCAGGCTCCTGGGCCCGGTAGCGACTGCTACCTTTGCACCCCCTATAGCTACGCCCCTGACGCTGTACATAGAGGTGTATACACTGCAGCGTGCCGTACATCTTGGTGTATACACTGCAGCGTGCTGTACATAGAGGTGTATACACTGCAGCGTGCTGAACATAGAGGTGTATACACTGCAGCGTGCTGTACATCTTGGTGTATACACTGCAGCGTGCTGTACATAGAGGTGCATAAAGTGCAGCACGCTGTACATAGAGGTGTATACACTGCATCGTGCTGTACATAGACTTGTATATAGTGCAGCGTGCTGTACATAGACTTGTATACACTGCAGCGTGCTGTACATAGAGGTGTATACACTGCAGCGTGCTGTACATAGAGGTGTATACACTGCAGCGTGCCGTACATCTTGGTGTATACACTGCAGCATGCTGTACATAGACTTGTATACAATGCAGCGTGCTGTACATAGTGGTGTATACACTGCAGCGTGCTGTAGACATTGGTGTATACACTGCAGCGTGCTGTACATATTGGTGTATACACTGCAGCGTGCCGTACATCTTGGTGTATACACTGCAGCGTGCTGTACATAGAGGTGTATACACTGCAGCGTGCCATACATCTTGGTGTATACACTGCAGCGTGCTGTACATAGAGGTGTATACACTGCAGCGTGCCGTACATCTTGGTGTATACACTGCAGCGTGCTGTACATAGAGGTGTATACACTGCTGCGTGCTGTACATAGAGGTGTATACACTGCAGCGTGCTGTACATCTTGGTGTATACACTGCAGCGTGCTGTACATCTTGGTGTATACACTGCAGCGTGCCGTACATCTTGGTGTATACACTGCAGCGTGCTGTACATAGAGGTGTATACACTGCAGCGTGCTGTACATAGAGGTGTATACACTGCAGCGTGCTGTACATATTGGTGTATACACTGCAGCGTGCTGTACATAGAGGTGTATACACTGCAGCGTGTCGTACATCTTGGTGTATACACTGCAGCGTGCTGTACATAGAGGTGTATACACTGCAGCGTGCTGTACATAGAGGTGTATACACTGCAGCGTGCTGTACATAGAGGTGTATACACTGCAGCGTGCCGTACATCTTGGTGTATACACTGCAGCGTGCTGTACATAGACTTGTATACACTGCAGCGTGCTGTACATATTGGTGTATACACTGCAGCGTGCTGTACATAGACTTGTATACACTGCAGCGTGCTGTACATATTGGTGTATACACTGCAGCGTGCTGTACATAGACTTGTATACACTGCAGCGTGCTGTACATATCGGTGTATACACTGCAGCGTGCTGTACATAGACTTGTATACACTGCAGCGTGCTGTACATATCGGTGTATACACTGCAGTGTGCTGTACATAGACTTGTATACACTGCAGCGTGCCGTACATATTGGTGTATACACTGCAGCGTGCTGTACATAGACTTGTATACACTGCAGCGTGCCGTACATATTGGTGTATACACTGCAGCGTGCTGTACATAGAGGTGTATACACTGCAGCATGCCGTACATATTGGTGTATACAATGCAGCGTGCTGTACATAGTGGTGTATACACTGCAGCGTGCTGTACATAGAGGTGTATACACTGCAGCGTGCTGTACATATTGGTGTATACAATGCAGCGTGCTGTACATAGACTTGTATACACTGCAGCGTTCTGTACATATTGGTGTATACACTGCAGCGTGCTGTACATATTGGTGTATACACTGCAGCGTGCTGTACATAGTGGTGTATACACTGCAGCGTGCTGTACATAGAGGTGTATACACTGCACCGTGCTGTACATAGTGGTGTATACACTGCAGCGTGCTGTACATAGACTTGTATACACTGCAGCGTGCCGTACATCTTGGTGTATACACTGCAGCGTGCTGTAGACATTGGTGTATACACTGCAGCGTGCTGTACATAGACTTGCATACACTGCAGCGTGCTGTACATAGAGGTGTATACACTGCAGCGTGCTGTACATAGACTTGTATACACTGCAGCGTGCTGTACATAGACTTGTATACACTGCAGCGTGCTGTACATAGAGGTGTATACACTGCAGCGTGCTGTACATAGAGGTGTATACACTGCAGCGTGCTGTACATATTGGTGTATACACTGCAGCGTGCTGTACATAGACTTGTATACACTGCAGCGTGCTGTACATATTGGTGTATACACTGCAGCGTGCTGTACATAGAGGTGTATACACTGCAGCGTGCCGTACATCTTGGTGTATACACTGCAGCGTGCTGTACATAGAGGTGTATACACTGCAGCGTGCTGTACATATTGGTGTATACACTGCAGCGTGCTGTACATAGAGGTGTATACACTGCAGCGTGCTGTACATAGACTTGTATACACTGCAGCGTGCTGTACATATTGGTGTATACACTGCAGCGTGCTGTACATAGAGGTGTATACACTGCAGCGTGCTGTACATAGACTTGTATACACTGCAGCGTGCTGTACATAGAGGTGTATACACTGCATCGTGCTGTACATAGACTTGTATATAGTGCAGCGTGCTGTACATAGACTTGTATACACTGCAGCGTGCTGTACATAGAGGTGTATACACTGCAGCGTGCCGTACATCTTGGTGTATACACTGCAGCATGCTGTACATAGACTTGTATACAATGCAGCGTGCTGTACATAGTGGTGTATACACTGCAGCGTGCTGTACATATTGGTGTATACACTGCAGCGTGTTGTACATAGACTTGTATACACTGCAGCGTGTTGTACATAGACTTGTATACACTGCAGCGTGCTGTACATAGAGGTGTATACACTGCAGCGTGCTGTACATATTGGTGTATACACTGCAGCGTGTTGTACATAGACTTGTATACACTGCAGCGTGTTGTACATAGACTTGTATACACTGCAGCGTGCTGTACATAGAGGTGTATACACTGCAGCGTGCTGTACATAGACTTGTATACACTGCAGCGTGCTGTACATAGAGGTGTATACACTGCAGCGTGCTGTACATAGAGGTGTATACACTGCAGCGTGCTGTACATAGACTTGTATACACTGCAGCGTGCCATACATCTTGGTGTATACACTGCAGCGTGCTGTACATAGAGGTGTATACACTGCAGCGTGTTGTACATAGACTTGTATACACTGCAGCGTGCTGTACATATTGGTGTATACACTGCAGCGTGCTGTACATATTGGTGTATACACTGCAGCGTGCTGTACATAGACTTGTATACACTGCAGCGTGCTGTACATAGAGGTGTATACACTGCAGCGTGCTGTACATATTGGTGTATACACTGCAGCGTGCCGTACATCCTGGTGTATACACTGCAGCGTGCTGTACATAGAGGTGTATACACTGCAGCGTGCTGTACATATTGGTGTATACACTGCAGCGTGCTGTACATAGAGGTGTATACACTGCAGCGTGCTGTACATAGACTTGTATACACTGCAGCGTGCTGTACATAGAGGTGTATACACTGCAGCGTGCTGTACATAGACTTGTATACACTGCAGCGTGCTGTACATAGAGGTGTATACACTGCAGCGTGCTGTACATATTGGTGTATACACTGCAGCGTGCTGTACATATTGGTGTATACACTGCAGCGTGCTGTACATAGAGGTGTATACACTGCAGCGTGCTGTACATAGAGGTGTATACACTGCAGCGTGCTGTACATAGAGGTGTATACACTGCAGCGTGCTGTACATAGAGGTGTATACACTGCAGCGTGCTGTACATAGAGGTGTATACACTGCAGCGTGCTGTACATATTGGTGTATACACTGCAGCGTGTTGTACATAGACTTGTATACACTGCAGCGTGTTGTACATAGACTTGTATACACTGCAGCGTGCTGTACATAGAGGTGTATACACTGCAGCGTGCTGTACATATTGGTGTATACACTGCAGCGTGCTGTACATAGACTTGTATACACTGCAGCGTGCTGTACATAGACTTGTATACACTGCAGCGTGCTGTACATAGACGTGTATACACTGCAGCGTGCTGGACATAGAGGTGTATACACTGCAGCGTGCTGTACATAGAGGTGTATACACTGCAGCGTGCTGTACATATTGGTGTATACACTGCAGCGTGCTGTACATAGAGGTGTATACACTGCAGCGTGCTGTACATAGACGTGTATACACTGCAGCGTGCTGTACATAGAGGTGTATACACTGCAGCGTGCTGTACATAGACGTGTATACACTGCAGCGTGCTGTACATAGAGGTGTATACACTGCAGCGTGCTGTACATAGAGGTGTATACACTGCAGCGTGCTGTACATAGAGGTGTATACACTGCAGCGTGCTGTACATAGAGGTGTATACACTGCAGCGTGCTGTACATATTGGTGTATACACTGCAGCGTGCTGTACATATTGGTGTATACACTGCAGCGTGCTGTACATAGACTTGTATACACTGCAGCGTGCTGTACATATTGGTGTATACACTGCAGCGTGCTGTACATAGACTTGTATACACTGCAGCGTGCTGCCCATACATTCCCAGGCCCGCGTCCCCCTAGGAGTGAGCGCGGTGTGTGTCGCTCGCGTGGCTGTCATTAAGGCCCGTGTTATTGTGCGGGGGATGAATGAGCTGCTCCTTTGTGCTCTCAGCTGTATGGTAATGCGGCCCGCACCTGCTCCCCGCACAATACAAGCAGAGAAAGAGCTCCCCTCCGCGCAAGATGGAGCCTCTGCAACAATGCGCCCGGACAGGAAATGCTTCCCAAGGGTTAACCGAAGTGGTACTGCGCGTGTTCGCGGTTCATTATGTGAGGTGTGCCCTGTGTAGAGCCCTAATGTCTGGAGGTATGCAGGGCTGGCACCCAGTGCCATGCCCCAGACAGCAGTGACAGCTCCGAGGACGTGTGCTGTGCTGCCCTGACACCTACAGGCGATATACGGACCGTGATACGTACCCACTTATATGCCAGGTGCTAGCAGATTGCTCTGTGTAGGTGCCAATGTCACCCAGCCCTAGTGATATCATGATGGTCTGTGTATAGATATATATCACACACAGCAGGTCCCACGTGCACAGGGGGCACTGGTGGGGGGTAGCTGTTGGTTGGGGGGTCCACATTCCTGGCAGCCCCCCCCCCCCCCCTCCCCTACTATCAGGCATTAGTTAAACTGACGTGACACTGATTTTCGCATTACTTGTGCACAGCGCATGTGAATGGCACATAAAATCCATCAGAGTCTTCCCAGTGCCCTTATTCATGGGCAACTTAATTTATGCCACGCGATTGTGTATTGGGGAAATGAAGCAGAAAGGGCCTTTCTTCTGGCCCCCCTTTCCTCCTCCTTGCAGCTCCTGCTCCCCCTCTTCCATCTTCCTTTCAGGGCCGGGGATAACTGGGAGACTGTTTAACTCCAGGCTTTCTATGGGAGGCTGTTGTAGTTTAACTCCTGCCCACCAGTAGCTGAGAGGAACAAAGGACAGACTCCGGCTCGGCCTATTCATCTATTCTTTGCACTTTAATTTTCATTGATTGTGAAGACAAGGGGAGCCCCTTTGGGGACTGGAGCTGAAGGGGATGACACGCCTTTAGACGCGATCAGCCCCCTAGCCAGCCATCTGCTCCCGACCAAATGGCGTTTTTTCACTATCCAATTGCATGTCTACATACCCTCTGTAA
Organism: Bufo gargarizans; assembly: GCF_014858855.1. NCBI lineage: Eukaryota > Metazoa > Chordata > Amphibia > Anura > Bufonidae > Bufo > Bufo gargarizans. The sequence continues at coordinate 373,660,949 of NC_058083.1, read as the reverse complement.
CCCTTTGTCTACCAGCCGTCAAGGAATGGGTTAAGATAGGGAAGTGAGGAGGCACAGGCAGTATGGTGGCCAGGGGGACCTTATCTCCCTCACCAGGTGCAGGCTACACTGTGTGCTCAGAATGAAAGGAGCCGATAAGTTCCCAGCCCGCTGTTTGCTCAGAACAGTCTTCTGGCTGCTCCTTAGACTTTGACCATTTCGTAAGAAAGCCTTGTTCACAGGTGAAGCTCTTGTGTAAATATGGTCCATCCTCAAGGAGAGAGGGGGCAACAGCACAAGTCACCAAACACAACCTTTGGCAGGGGGGAGCAGAACTGGGGAAGAATGCTGAGAACGGAGGGAGAAGGATGGAGACTGAAATATGAAAACGGAGGAATAGAAATAATATGCGAGGAAGGGGGAAATAAATGATGGAAAGAGAGAGAGAGAATAAATAAGGAGGGGAATGAAATCTGTGAATACTGCGAGGAGGGATAGAAGGAAGACTGCGAGGAGGGATAGAAGGAAGACTATGAGGAGGGATAGAAGGAAGACTGAGGAGGAATAGAAGGAAGACTGTGAGGAGGAATAGAAGGAAGACTGTGAGGAGGGATAGAAGGAAGACTGCGAGGAGGGATAGAAGGAAGACTGCGAGGAGGGATAGAAGGAAGACTGTGAGGAGGGATAGAAGGAAGACTGAGGAGGAATAGAAGGAAGACTGTGAGGAGGAATAGAAGGAAGACTGCGAGGAGGGATAGAAGGAAGACTGCGAGGAGGGATAGAAGGAAGACTGCGAGGAGGGATAGAAGGAAGACTATGAGGAGGGATAGAAGGAAGACTGAGGAGGAATAGAAGGAAGACTGTGAGGAGGAATAGAAGGAAGACTGTGAGGAGGGATAGAAGGAAGACTGCGAGGAGGGATAGAAGGAAGACTGTGAGGAGGGATAGAAGGAAGACTGAGGAGGAATAGAAGGAAGACTGTGAGGAGGAATAGAAGGAAGACTGCGAGGAGGGATAGAAGGAAGACTGCGAGGAGGGATAGAAGGAAGACTGCGAGGAGGGATAGAAGGAAGACTGTGAGGAGGGATAGAAGGAAGACTGAGGAGGGATAGAAGGAAGACTGTGAGGAGGAATAGAAGGAAGACTGTCAGGATGGATAGAAGGAAGACTGCGAGGAGGGATAGAAGGAAGACTGCGAGGAGGGATAGAAGGAAGACTGCGAGGAGGGATAGAAGGAAGACTGCGAGGAGGGATAGAAGGAAGACTGCGAGGAGGAATAGAAGGAAGACTGCGAGGACGGATAGAAGGAAGACTGCGAGGAGGGATAGAAGGAAGACTGCGAGGAGGGATAGAAGGAAGACTGTGAGGAGGGATAGAAGGAAGACTGTGATGAGGGATAGAAGGAAGACTGTGAGGAGGGATAGAAGGAAGACTGTGAGGAGGGATAGAAGGAAGACTGCGAGGACGGATAGAAGGAAGACTGCGAGGAGGGATAGAAGGAAGACTGTGAGGAGGGATAGAAGGAAGACTGAGGGGGAATAGAAGGAAGACTGTGAGGAGGGATAGAAGGAAGACTGCGAGGAGGGCTATAAGGAAGACTGCGAGGAGGGATAGAAGGAAGACTGCAAGGAGGGATAGAAGGAAGACTGCGAGGAGGAATAGAAGGAAGACTGCGAGGACGGATAGAAGGAAGACTGCGAGGAGGGATAGAAGGAAGACTGCGAGGAGGGATAGAAGGAAGACTGTGAGGAGGGATAGAAGGAAGACTGTGAGGAGGGATAGAAGGAAGACTGCGAGGACGGATAGAAGGAAGACTGCGAGGAGGGATAGAAGGAAGACTGCGAGGAGGGATAGAAGGAAGACTGAGGGGGAATAGAAGGAAGACTGTGAGGAGGAATAGAAGGAAGACTGTAAGGAGGGATATAAGGAAGACTGCGAGGAGGGATAGAAGGAAGACTGCGAGGAGGGATAGAAGGAAGACTGCGAGGAGGGATAGAAGGAAGACTGCAAGGAGGGATAGAAGGAAGACTGCGAGGACGGATAGAAGGAAGACTGCAAGGAGGGATAGAAGGAAGACTGCGACGAGGGATAGAAGGAAGACTGTGAGGAGGGATAGAAGGAAGACTGAGGAGGAATAGAAGGAAGACTGTGAGGAGGGATAGAAGGAAGACTGAGGAGGAATAGAAGGAAGACTGTGAGGAGGGATAGAAGGAAGACTGAGGAGGAATAGAAGGAAGACTGTGAGGAGGGATAGAAGGAAGACTGAGGAGGAATAGAAGGAAGACTGTGAGGAGGGATAGAAGGAAGACTGTGAGGAGGGATAGAAGGAAGACTGTGAGGAGGGATAGAAGGAAGACTGTGAGGAGGGATCGAAGGAAGACTGTGAGGAGGGATCGAAGGAAGACTGTGAGGAGGGATAGAAGGAAAAGTGAAGGAAACCTGAGGGAGAGAATGAAGAAAATGGAGAGGTCTGAGGGAATAATGAAGGCCCTGAGAGAAAGACTGTCTTGGAAGGAGTCATATGTGTAGGACAGTAGAAGAGGACTATCACCTCCATTATGCATGGCAGCCCCCTCATCATTTTCAGTAAAGTGGTTACTATGAGCAATGTGTCCCATCCCATGTGTAGACTCTTGGTGCTTTCATCCAGGCGCTGAGCACTCTTCCTTACACTTTTCATACAATCCTCCCACTATGGCGCACTTAGCAGTCTGAAGGAACAATGTTTCAGATTCTAAATGTTCTGTGAGTGGGAACATCCAGCTGATGGCATTTACACTGTGCCACATGGATGCCATGGGAAGTAGATAAATAGATAGACTGCACATCTATCTATCCATCTATTATCTATCTGTGTATCTAATACCTATCTGTCTAAAATATATGTCTATCTATTGCATATCTATCTATCTAATATCTATCTCCTATCTAATATCTATCCTATATCTATCTATTTAATATCTGTCAATCATATATCTAATATCTATCTATCCATTTTTTATATATATATATATATATATATATATATATATAAAATATCTTTCAATCATATATATATCTATACCTATCCTATATCTATCTATCTATTATATATATATATATATATCAATCATATATAAAATATCTCTATCTATCCTATATCTATCCTATATCTATCAATCACATATCTAATATCTATCCTATATCTATCTATTATATATCTAATATATCTATCTATCCTATATCTATCTATATATCTATCTATATATCTATCTATTATATATATATATATCAATCATATATCTAATATCTCTATCTATCTATCTATTATATGTATATATGTATATATCTATCAATCATATATTTAATATCTATCCTATATCTATCTATTATATATCTATATATCTAATATCTATCAATCATATATCTAATATCTCTATCTATCTACCTATCTATCTAATAATCATATATTTAATATCTATCCTATATCTATCTATTATATATCTATATATCTAATATCTATCAATCATATATCTAATATCTCTCTCTCTCTCTCCTCTATTTTAGGCAGTGGTCCGCCCCCTGTGTGCCTCATGCAGTGGATGCCGCCGGGGGTGGATGAGAAGTTGAGCCATGTAGGTTGGCCGAGCAGTAGCGATGGCATGTGCTGATTAGAATAAGAAAGGGCAGTCGCGTGGCCCAGCTGGCACCCAGTAAGGGCAGCGCCGCCTCCCCCTCTCCGCACATCATCTGCCGCCGCTGCAGCCCTCATTTTCATCACAAAGCCCCCTGTTTACCTGTGATCCTGCCACCAAGGGGCATTCTTTTGTCTCCAGATCAGATTACTGGGGCCAGCTGCTCCTCAGTGTTCCTCTGGACAAGTGACCAGGCCAGAGATTAGGGGCTTGTATTGCTTACATCATTAGGGGCTGTGTACCCTGGGCAGATCTGCGGGGATTAGGACTGAAGTTTGGGCCTTATTGTAATGGATCACACATGACGCTGAGCCCGAGCACGTGTCTGCTGTATACAAGCACATGGAGATCCCATCTACCCCTGTATGTGTAATCGGCGCGTGCCTGCCGGGAACATCTGCCGGGGCCTGGGATCCATGGCTGACAATGGCGGTGCCCACGCACCTAACAGATTGCCATCGATCGTGCCGCTGGCAGCTTTCACACAGTCAGTGCACTGCAGCCAGCATAGCTGCACACTGCCGGCATATGGGGTCTGAGAGGTCCCAGGGGCTCCCGCTTGCGGCCGGACGTGCCCCTTCATCTGGTCATCTGGGAAGTTAGCCAGAGCCCCCTGGACCCGCACCATGGCCCGTGGGGGACATTTGCTGGACCCCCACTCTTAATTTCAATGGGATTTCCAGGGGAGGGAGTACAAAATGACACCTCATGTCAGTAAAGCACTATACAAATGAGGCCTGTCCCCTGTATAATCCCACATGCACAGGTGAGGTCATACAACCAATGGCACCTATGGTGAAGCTAGGGGGTCATCTGTGTGGGAATAGAACTGGCCAGCTAACATTAAAAGGGTCTACTCCTGAAAAGCTAAACACAATTCATATGGTCCCTCTCATGAACCAAGTCCATTTAAATGCGGAGCTCAGGCCTATAAGGTTTGATAAGCACTGGTACCTACAGATACCGCAGAGATGTCTGCACTACTACATATGGATACTGATATGACTAACACATACCATTGTTTGATATTATATATATGTACTGATATGGATATACATTGATATTTATCTATTTCATTAAATTGAATCCAGCATGATCCAGGCATGATCCAGGCCGGAGATTAATTCTGACCTAAAATGATTTAAAACCAGGCTGTTTTGTTCCAACAGCCATCTATTGTTTTTGGTTTTTTTACCAATGAGAAAGGAACTACTGGTTCTGAAACGCGTCTGGTGGCAGCTTTGCATCGGACAGTGTGAATTATCATCCATCTAAAGCGCAATACCAGTCAGCAATCTGGCATCCCAGCAAGTCTGAGGCGCATGCGTGAGGAGCGAGACAGCTGAAATGATCATGATCCAGTAAAGTATAACAGCGCCAATTTGCTACAAGGCCGTCAGTAACACCTATAGCAGGTGCCGAATAAAGTCACTGTAGTACAATGCCTTATGTTTTGGCCTTACAGATGTATGAGAAGTGAGTCAATTGACAATAGACCTTGCACGGTCTATAACTTAGCGAACTGTGTGGATGTAACTTAAAGGGAACCTGTCACCGGGATTTTGTGTACAGAGCAGAGGACATGTGTTGCTAGATGGTCGCTAGCACATCCGCAATACCCAGTCCCCATAGCTCTGTGTGCTTTTATTTTGTAAAAACACAGATTTGATACATATGCAAATTTACCTGAGATGAGTCCTGTCCTTGAGATGAGTCCAGCGTGAAGGAGCCCAGCACTGCCCCGCAGAAAGCTAGAGCGCCATAATCTCGCGATGCGCGTTAGCACATGCGCAGTTCGTTCCCTGAAGCTGATGCCAGCACAGGGAAGGAACACTATGCCGACACTGCGCATGCGCTAGCTCACGCATTGCGAGATTATGGCGCTCTAGCTTTGTGACGTCGGGGCGCAAGGAGGAGATTCTGAGGACGCGGGGCGGTGCTGGGCTCCTTTACGCTGGACTCATCTCAGGAACAGGACTCATCTCAGGTTAATTTGCATATGTATCAAATCGTTTTTTTTACACAATAAAAGCACACAGAGCTTTGGGGACTGGGTATTGCCGATGTGCTACTGACCATCTAGCAACCCATGTCCTCAGCTCTATACACAAAATCCAGGTGACAGGTTCCCTTTAACAACTAAAACCACCAATTTTGTTACTTGTATGGCTATTTTGTTTCTTTAGTGTTATTCATTGCTTACACATAGCATCCCGGCTCCATCCTCGTTTGTGATATCATTTGGTCATCTGCATTTATCTGATGGCCATTTATGCTTTATTTGGTGGGCAAGTTTGCTATGTGTGACCACATTGATTCTTTTATACTATTGCATGCAACATACACATGTTTATAGGTTACTTTGGGAGAATTTACAGCTCTCCCATTAGTATGCGGGTCTACACCCAATGTCTGTGACCTTCCTTCCCTGTTAGTCCGGTATATGTGAGGGTGGTTGATTTTGGTCCCATTACACGGGGCACCTCACCACCCCCCTTTAGCTTGTGCCTTTGTGTCATATTTATTGTTATTCTATTGTGTCTATAATAAATTACATATATTTTATATGTGTGTCTTCTCATTCTATATGGGGTTATTGGTCTTTTTTCGTTGGTTGGTTGACCATATTCACCACGGCCGCGCACCGCTGGATCTCCTTTGACTATAATGGGATCCGACGGGAATCTGGCTACTTGCAGGCATACGGACAAAAGGTCCTGCATGCGGTAACTCCGGCAGTCTCTACCTCTGCCAGAGCACACTACTGCAGTTCAGTAACAGAGGTGCCAACTGAGCCTTGAATGTAAAAACTGCCAAGAACAAACGTGTCTGACATAATGGAATGCTAACCAAAATCTATCTGAATGGGTAGACCAAAGAGGTCATGTTCAGTGAGAAAATATAGCTGGCAGGATCCCAATCAGAATTTCACAATTGCAGTTTATTCCTATCATGTGATATTGATTCCCTTAATTTCTTAAAGGGAACCTGTCACCATGAAAATGCAATGTGATATATCATTTTGTGGGAAAAGATTCAGTAAAATTAGTATTTTATGCATTACATTTCTGCTTATTCTGAGCTTTGAAGTCCAGGAGGCGGTCCTATCAGTGACTGACAGCTCTCTGTGTACACAGTCATAGAGGGCAGGCTGTCAATCACTGATAGGACCGCCTCCTGGACTTCAAAGCCCAGAATGAGCAGAAATGTAAAGGAATAAATTCCAAGTTTTACTGAATGTTTTCCCATACAACTGTACATCAATCTGCTCAGCTCCTCCTGCTCTATAACATGTTGCCAGCAGCTGAAACACCAGCTTCCTTTTAACACCTGCCAATATTTTAACCCCTTAGTGACCAGCCTGTTTTGAACCTTACTGACTAAGGGCTCACGCACACTAAAGTATTTTCCGTAAGTGTCCGTTAATTTTTTTTTGCGGACCATATATGGAACCATTCATTTCAATGGGTCCGCAAAAAAAAAACAGAAGGTACTCCGCGTGCATTCTGCTTCCGTATGTCCGTATTTGCGTTCCACAAAAAAAATATAGAACATGTCCTATTAATGTCTGCATTACGGACAAGGATAGTACTGTTCTATTAGGGCCAGCTGTTCCATTCTGCAAAATACGGAATGCACACGGACGTCATCCGTATTTTTTGCGGCTCCGTTTTTCGTTTTTTGCAGACTGCAAAATACATACTGTCGTGTGCATGAGGCCTAAGCTTTTTCTTTTTCATTATTTCATCGTTACCTTCCAAGAGCTATAACTTTTTTATTTTTCCGTCTATATAGCAGTATGAGGGCTTGTTTTTATTGCTACAGTTTTGGGGTACATATAGCTTACTGATTACCTTTTATTAACTGTTTCTGGGAGGGAGATGGGAAGAACAGCAACACTGCCAATTTATGTTATACATTTTTGCATTTGTAGGCATAAATAACATGATAACTTTATTCTCTTGGTCAGTACAATTATAGCAATACCAAATACATGTATTTTTTTTAAATTTTTTAACTTTTTAGTACTTTTACTTAGAAAATCTTTTTGCATTGCCGCATTCCAAGACCCATAACTTTTTTTTTCTTTTTACAGAGCTGTGTTAGGGCTTGATTTTTGGGAGATCACTTTTTATTCCTTTTTTTTTGGTGGTGACTAAACAAAAAGCAGCACTTCTGCCATTTTTATTTTAATTTCACCATACGGGATAATTTACATGATATTTGCATAGTGCAGGTCATTACGGATGCTGGGATACCAAACATGTGGGGGACTATAGCAGGTCGATCCTTTGATCGCTTCTATAATACTCTATTCCTATAGGATTTCTATTTTTAATATCAGTGCTATACTGACATTGACCAGCAGGCTTCGCCAGAGAGGTGCAACCTGCTGGAAAACTCCAGAGGCAGGCCAGAGCCCTACACTATGCTCTCAGCTTGCCTTTACTAACATCGGCACCTCGCAATCTCAATTGCGTGGTGCCGATGGGATACAGAGTGAGTCCTCTACCTCTGTAACCGCTTACATGTGGAGTGCCGATCTAGGCTGTTAGAGCAGGAGTGTGGCTCTCATGTGAGAGCTGAAACCCTTGCAGTGCTTAGACTGGACTCCTTAGTGACCACCGTAAAAAGGGATATGAGTCGGGGGTTGTCTGCTTTTGTAATATTGATGATCAATCCTCAGGATAGGTCATCAATATCAGATCAGCGGTGAGGGGGGCGACTGCTGGCACCCTCGACGATCTTTTGTTTGATGAAAACGCATAGCTTACTCGTAAAAGAGTGATGTGTTTCTGTTTACCTGCTCACCATTGACATTGCCACAGTAAGCAGGTGTAATTACAACTCTGCTGAATGGGACGTCAGAGTTGTAATTACACTTGCTTGTTAATGCAGTGTCAATGGCGAGCAGGTAAACAGAAGATAACAAATGGCTCGTACAAGCGCTGCGTTCTCTTCAAACAGATGATCAGCGAGGGCTGATCTGATATTCATGACCTCTGCTGAGGATAGGTCATTTAATGTTACAAAAATGGATACAATGACAATTAATGATTGATGTACATAGCTTATTGCTTGTTTTATATTTTGTTAATAAATTTAGTGAAATAAATGAAAATAAATAATTGAGGGAGACTAAGGATATTTTCACACTAGCGCTGGGCATCTGGACGTTACCTGCCGGATCTCTGTGCATTCCGGCATTGTCCGAAGCTTGAACGTCTCCATCTGGCCCCATTAACTATGAGCAAATAAACCGTGAATCTGCCGGAAGAAATAGTTAATGGGACCAGACAGAGACTTTCAAGCTTCCAGCAATGCTGGAATGCAGAGGTATACGTTTATTCAAACACAAATGCATGATGTTTCAGCTCAAACACAGAGCCTTTCTCAAGCAATATTCTAGTGTCCATAATACATTAATGCCTATATTATTGAGCTGGAATTTCACTATTGTGTCATATGTGTTTGAATATACAATCAATACAACTACAATGTAGAATGAGATGTGGCTCAGTGGTTAGAACTAGTGTCTTGCAGCGCTGAGGTCCTAGGTTTGAATCTGACCGATAACATCTGAATGGAGTTTGTATGTTCTCCCCGTGTTTGGATGGGTTTCCCCCCATACTCCAAAGACATACTGATAGGGAGCTTAGATTGTGAGCCCCATTGGGGACAGCTTGATGCTAATGTCTGTAAAGCACTGTGGAATATAGTAGCGCTATATAAGTGCATAACATACTGCCCTCAATTGGGCATATTATCTAGTTTTAGTAATGGATGTTGAGTGGAAGAGAACTTACAACAGTAAATACAATTGGGTTAGGCCTCATGCAAACAACCGTTGTTTGGGTCCGCATCCGAGCCACAGTTTTGCCGGCTCGGATGCGGACCCATTCACTTCAATGGGGCCGCAAAAGATGCGGATAGCACTCTGGGTGCTGTCCGCATCCATGGCTCCGTTCCGCGGCCCCACTAAAAAAAATATAACATGTCCTATTCTTGTCCAGACAAGACAAGAATAGGCATTTATATTGCCGGCGCCCGTTCCGCAAATTGCAGAAGGCAACACGGGTGGCTTCCATTTTTTGCGGATCCGCAGTTTGCGGTCCTGTGCATGAGGCCTTAAATTCATACCCTCTAACCTATATATTTTCAGACAATGGGCCAGATTTATCATCAGCTCAAGTCAGAATAATGGAGTGAAAAAGTTGCAAATTTTTGCGCAATCGCTGAAACTAGATAAAAATGTGAGACTTTTTTCTGCTCTGCACTATGCTCACCAGTTTTCTGAAAGTGGGCATGTTTTCCTATGTAAATTAATCTCTATACAGATTTACTATTGCGACTATTTAAAAAGTTGCAAAAAAGTTGCAAAAAAATGTGCAATTTCACTCCAGTGAGGACCATGCTTATCTTATGAGACTTTTTAATAGAACATGCAACTTTTTCGTAAAGACGTGCGACTTTTGTAAAGCTGCTTAATGACGGAAAAACTGCTACCGGCAAACCACATTTATTACAGTCCTAAAGGGCCGATCATAAATCTGACTTGGCTAAAACTGACTTTAGCCATATGTGAAAGTGGAGTGAGCTGTCAGAGTAACGATAAATCTGGCCCTCTGAGTTCTCCCAGGACTGTATCCAACCCATTTCAAGCTCGTTAATGCCAAGACAGCAGACTGTGGCTTTAAATATCGATGTGCGGTGCAAATAGAGCCTCACTGAATGGAAATGCCTACAGCCCTTTAAATCTAGACCACCACACTAAACTGACTCTGTCCTGTGCCTAGCTAAAAACCTCTCTCTTTCAATCTAATACATAAAGCTGAGGGTATGTATATGTGCATGTTCTCTAAAGGAATCCGGACCATCGCATTTACAATCACAAAATTTGGCACACAGGTATATCAGGTGTCCGGGAAGGTTTCACACCAGATCTCAGCTCTCTTAGAATGTACCGTTCCTGAGATATTCCCCAAAAATGAAAATATGGCATCATAACTTGATATACATTAGCCAATAGAGGCCTGTAGGTCTTTCTCCTCTTATCCCAACTATCATACACATGGTCACATGAGCCTTATCAACCAATAGAAGCTCGCAGGCCCTTAGTCTCCACATACACACAGTTTTACTCCAGGTTTCCATAACAACCCAGCCTTTTTTCTTCACTGCAGTAGGTCAGCTTTAAAGGGGCAGGGCGCTGTGGATGGAACTGTAAGGCCTCTTTCACACTACAGTTTTTTGCGTTCCGTATACGGTCCGTTTTTTGCGTTCCGTATACGGTCCGTATACGGAACCATTCATTTCAATGGTTCCGCATGCATTCCGTTTCCGTATTTCCGTTTTTCCGTTCCGTTGAAAAGATAGAACATGTCCTATATTTGGCCGAGAATCACAGTCCGTGGCTCCATTCAAGTCAATGGGGCCGCAAAAAAAACGGAACACATACGGAAATGCATCCGTATGTCTTCCGTATCCGTTCCGTTTTTTGCGGAACCATCAATTGAAAATGTTATGCCCAGCCCAATTTTTAATATGAAATTACTGTATACTGTATTTGCCATACGGAAAAACGGAACGGAACAACGGAACGGAAACGGAACCACAACGGAAGCAAAAAACGGAACAACGGATCCGTGAAAAACGGAACGCAAAACACTGAATGCAACATACTGTAGTGTGAAAGAGGCCTTAAGGGAGCAGAGTGCTGTGGAGGTCACATTTAAGGGTGCAAACTGCTGTGGAGGTCACAGTTAACCCCTTTGGGACACAGCTTATTTCACCTTAAGGACCAGGCCATTTTTTGCAAATCTGACCAGTGCCTCTTTTAGTGGTGATAACTTTAAAACGCTTGACTTATCCAGGCCATTCTGAGGTTGTTTTTTCATCACATATTGTACTTCATGACACTGGTAAAATGAAGTAAAAAAAATTCATTTTTATTTATGAAAAATACCAAATTTAGCAAATTTTTGTTTTAAATTGCAAATGTCACGGCTGGCGGTGGGGAAAACCCCCAGCCGTGCGGTGCCAGGGGATGGTGGGGTTACCCCTTGGCCGGGACCACAGAGTTAGGGAGCAGGTCACCTCCTATTGCATCCCTAACGCTGACCCTGTCTCCTATCTGTATGAGCCGACCTTGGTGGTAGGAGGACTCATACGCCGGAACCTTAAAGTCCCTACGAGCCCTCAAGTCGGCCCTGTACTAGGGGACAGAGTGAGACGACCTGCTCCTCCTAGGCACGGGGGAGCAGGAGTCTCAACGGCCAAGCAACACAGGGGAAACATCAACAGACATATGGAAATGACAGGTAAGTGAGACTAGTCCTGCACTTACCTGCCACAGACACACAAACCTGGAACCCATGAACAAGTGCTGATGTCCACAGCAACATAAAGGACACAGCACACACCAGACATACAAGGGAAACCAGGAAACCATAAGCTGCACTAACAAGATAACCCCACACACACCTAGATAACACCAAGAAACATAGAAATTCCCAACACAGGTTTTATGACCAGAAGGATGGTCCTCACCAGGCAGATGGAGGAGACAGGAGGCTGCTCCAGCCAGCATGGCTGAGAGCAACCTACTGAGCCCAGCCAGGGACTGAGGCTTTATAGGCCAAGAGGCCCCACCCAACGATCAACCACACCCAGTGACATCACACACACTGGGAAGGAAGTTAACCCTTCCAGCACACAGAAGGGAAAACACACATATAAGGGGAAGTGCACATAATACATAACCTCGTGCACCACAAAACGACAAAGGGAGTGCACATAAAACACGTTGCCAAGGGCAACCGCACGCACACTTGTTGTCCGCGGCAACCGCACCTGAGGCAAACAACTAAGTGCCCCAGCTGCGGTTGACGAACTCCCAAACCGCGGGCAACAGCATGCGGCACCCAAGGAGTCACGACCATGACCAGGGGTCGTGACACTCCCTCCCCTCAAAGCCCCCTCCAACCGAAAAGGGAAGCTGGTGGGACCAAAACAACAGGGAGGGGGGGGGAGGGGCAATGCCTGATAACCACCAGTGTCTCCCTCCAGAGCTGCCGCCAACGGACCTGGACCGTACACAACAGTCCCAGGTCGCCAGCCAACAGAGCAGACTGGAAGAGAGAACACTGGAGGCACTGCCAGATAGATGCCCGTATCTCCCCCCGGAACTGCCGCCAACAGACCTGGACCGTACACAACAGTCCCCAGGTCGCCAGCCAACAAAGCAGTCCGGAGGAGGAACACAGGACACCAGACCGATGCCCGTATCTCCCCCCAGAACTGCCGCCAACAGACCAGACCGTACACAACAGTCCCCAGGTCGCCAGCCAACAAAGCAGTCTGGAGGAGGAAAACAGGACACCGCGTCCAACTCAGGAGGACGTTCCTACTCCAGGTCGCTGCCAGCAGACACTCCCCAACCAGCACACCTGCCGGAACACCGAAGGAATGCTGCCAGCAGACGACCAGAGATAGGAACCCTGAGAGGGACGAGGGGTCACCAACACGGACACGGTTAGCAAGGTGGCGGGGAAAAGCCACCAACCGCGCCGTTAACGGTGAACCCCGTAACGCTCTCCCTCCGGAGAACGCGCATGCACCCCAACGGTCAATGGATGCATGCTTCACCCTCTTTCGAGGGAGACCAGGTGAGGTGCCAGTTCTGGTCATACTGTCACGGCTGGCGGTGGGGAAAACCCCCAGCCGTGCGGTGCCAGGGGATGGTGGGGTTACCCCTTGGCCGGGACCACAGAGTTAGGGAGCAGGTCACCTCCTATTGCATCCCTAACGCTGACCCTGTCTCCTATCTGTATGAGCCGACCTTGGTGGTAGGAGGACTCATACGCCGGAACCTTAAAGTCCCTACGAGCCCTCAAGTCGGCCCTGTACTAGGGGACAGAGTGAGACGACCTGCTCCTCCTAGGCACGGGGGAGCAGGAGTCTCAACGGCCAAGCAACACAGGGGAAACATCAACAGACATATGGAAATGACAGGTAAGTGAGACTAGTCCTGCACTTACCTGCCACAGACACACAAACCTGGAACCCATGAACAAGTGCTGATGTCCACAGCAACATAAAGGACACAGCACACACCAGACATACAAGGGAAACCAGGAAACCATAAGCTGCACTAACAAGATAACCCCACACACACCTAGATAACACCAAGAAACATAGAAATTCCCAACACAGGTTTTATGACCAGAAGGATGGTCCTCACCAGGCAGATGGAGGAGACAGGAGGCTGCTCCAGCCAGCATGGCTGAGAGCAACCTACTGAGCCCAGCCAGGGACTGAGGCTTTATAGGCCAAGAGGCCCCACCCAACGATCAACCACACCCAGTGACATCACACACACTGGGAAGGAAGTTAACCCTTCCAGCACACAGAAGGGAAAACACACATATAAGGGGAAGTGCACATAATACATAACCTCGTGCACCACAAAACGACAAAGGGAGTGCACATAAAACACGTTGCCAAGGGCAACCGCACGCACACTTGTTGTCCGCGGCAACCGCACCTGAGGCAAACAACTAAGTGCCCCAGCTGCGGTTGACGAACTCCCAAACCGCGGGCAACAGCATGCGGCACCCAAGGAGTCACGACCATGACCAGGGGTCGTGACAGCAAATTTCCAAGTTTCAATTTCTCTACTTCTATAATACATGGTAATACCTCCAAAATAGTTATTACTTTACATTCCCCATATGTCTACTTCATGTTTGGATCATTTGGGGAATTATATTTTATTTTTTGGGGATGTTACAAGGCTTAGAAGTTTAGAAGCAAATCTTGAAATTTTTCTGAAATTTTCAAAAACCCAATTTTTAGGGACCAGTTCAGGTCTGAAGTCACTTAGCGAGGCTTACATAATAGAAACCACCCCAAAAAAAAAAACATTCTAGAAACTACACCCCTGAAGCTATTCAAAACTGATTTTACAAACATCGTTAACCCTTTAGGTGTTCCACAAGAGTTAATGGCAAATAAAGATAACATTTCAGAATTTACATTTTTTAGCAAATTTTCAATTTTAATAAATTTTTTCCAGTAACAAAGCAAGGGTTAACAGCCAAACAAAACTCAATATTTATTGCCCCGATTCTGTAGTTTGCAGAAACACTCCATATGTGGTCGTAAACTACTGTACGGGCACACAGTAGGGGGCGTAGAGGAAAGGTGCGCCATATGGTTTTTGGAAGGCAGATTTTGCTGGACTGTTTTTTTGACACCATGTCCCATTTGAAGCCCCCCTGATGCACCTCTAGAGTAGAAACTCCATAAAAATAACCCTATTTAAGAAACAACACCCCTCAAGGTATTCAAAACTGATTTTACAAACGTTGCTTACCCTTTAGCTGTTGCACAAGAGTTATTGGCAAATGGGGATGAAATTTGAGATTTTAATTTTTTTGCCAAATTTTCCATTTTAACCCATTTCTTCCACTAACAAAGCAAGGGTTAACAGCCAAACAAGACTGTATCTTTATTGCCCTGACTCTGTAGTTTACAGAAACACTCCATATGTGGTCGTACACTACTGTACGGCCACACAGTAGGGCGTAGAGGGAAAGGTGCGCCATATGGTTTTTGGAAGGCAGATTTTGCTGGACAGTTTCTTTGACACCATGTCCCATTTGAAGCCCCCCTGATCCACCCCTAGAGTAGATACTCCATAAAAGTGACCCCATCTAAGAAACTACACCCCTCAAGGTATTCAAGACTGATTTTACAAACTTTATTAACCCTTTAGGTATTCCTCAACACCCAGAGTGGGGGGACATTCTGGGGGTTGAATACAGGAATCTCGCCCCTCGTACACACTAAACTTGTAAGTGTACCCTGAGGTACTCTCACAAAGTTTGTACAACTTCACGCCATACCTCGCCTGCTTTGAGGGAACATACTGGCGGAAAATGATTCTCCCCTTGAACGCAATGAGAGACTCATCAACCGCGACCTCCCTTCCAGGTACATAGGCCTGTACAAATTTGGCCCCAAAATGATCGATGACCGGCCTGATTTTGTACAGGCGGTCATAGGCAGGATCACCTCGGGGGGGACATGCTGCATTATCTGAATAATGCAGGCATTTCCGGATGGCCTCAAACCGGGAGCGTGTCATGGCCGTACTGTAAAGTGGGGTCTGGTAGAGGACGTCCCCACTCCAGTAATGCCTGACACTAGGTTTCTTGACTAGGCCCATATGCAGCACGAGGCCCCAAAATGTCCTCATCTCGGGTGCACTGACCGGCGTCCAGCCACCGGGCCTAGCCAAAAAGGAGACCGGGTGTTGAGCATGAACAGGTTCATCTGCTCCACCATTAGATTTACCAGTTGGTCACTGAAAAAATGACTAAAAAAGTCATTTTCAGTGAAGCCCACTGTGGAAATCTGGATTCCTAGTTGGCCTACAAAATCAGGAATCATGGGCTCAAATCGCTCTGGGGTATACGAGCCCCAGAGCTGCTCATACTAGGGTGGGCCACAGGGTCCCTAACATGGCGGTCCCCTTTCTCCGCCTGGCGGTGTCTCCGCCGCCTTGGGGGCTCATCATCATCGCTAGATGACAACAGGAAAGTGGGATGATCATAGTCCTCACTGGGACTCTCGGACTCGGAGGCAAGCTGGGCGTATGCCTCCTTGGCCGAGAACATCCGGCGGGCCATAGGGGAGTGTGTGTCTGTGTGTGTATGTGCGTGCATGTAAATCTTTATTTGGTGTGTGTGGGGGCACAGGTGTTCGTGGACTTATCCCTAAAACAGAAAAAAAAAATAACTGAAAAAAGGGCAAAAAATGTGAAAAAAATAAGTAAAAATAATTCAATAACACTGATCAACCGTCCGAAGTTGATCAGCGGTGGGGTGTGCCATGCGCTAACAGTGGCCGGACGCTAAGAGTGCCAGCCACAGTCAGCGTACGCAGAGGGGCAAGCGACAGCACCCTGGGGGGTCTAGGGTCACTACTTAGGGTGATGCAATACAACTTTTTTTCACCTTCTTTCTCTTTATTATCCCTGCCTAGCCCAACCTTTCCCTAGACTTTCCCTAATTACCTGCTGATCAGATGGGGAGTGCTGGGGCACAGATCGGGTCCTGGGGGCAAGGATGGGTGCTGGGGCACAGATGGGGTGATGCTGGCTCAGATCCGATGATGTGCACTGCAGCGCTCCTCTCTCCTCCGCTCCGGGACACAAAAGGAGGAGGAGAGGAGCGCTGCCAACATTTGAATCGCCCGCCCACCTACCAATCAGAGGCGATCCTGAGAGGTGCTGTAGAGGCCACCATTAAGGGGGTGGGGTGTTGTGATAATCACTGTTAAGGAGATGGGGTACTGTGGAGGTCACTAATAAAGAAGCGACTGTTGTGGAGGTCACTGTTAAAAGGAGCGGGCCACTATGGAGGTCACTGTTAAGGGGGCAGGATGCTGTGGAGGTCACTGTTAAAGGGGCGGACGCTGTGGGGGTCTCTGTTAAGGGGCAGGGAACGGTGGAAGTCAGTTAAGGGAATGGTCTGCTATGGAGGTCAGTGTTAAGGGACGGGGTGTTGTATAGGTCACTGTTAAGGGGGTGGGGTGTTGTGGAGGTCACATTTTTAGGGAACGGAGCTCTGTGGAGGTCACTGTTAAGGGGGTGGGTTATTGTGAAAATCACTGTTAACGAGACGGTGTAGTGTGGAGGTCACTAATAAAGGGCCGGTCGGTGTGGAGGTCACTGATAAAGAGGCGGGTGCTGTGAAGGTTACTGTTAAGGGGGTGGGAAATGTGTGGGTCACTATTAAAGAGGCAGCTGCTGTGGAGGTCACTGTTAAAGGGGCGGGTTATTGTGGAAATCACTGTTAAGAAGATGGGGTACTGTGGCTGTCACTAATAAAGGGGTGGCCACTGTGGAGGTCACTGTTAAAGGGAAGGGCGCTGTGAATGTTACTGTTAAGGGGGAAAGCCGCTGTGGAGGTCACTGTTAAGGGAGGAGGGGACTGTGGAGGCCACTATTAAAGGGACAGTGGGGTACTGTGAGGTCAATGTTAAGGCAGTGGGGTACTTTGAGGTCACTGTTAAGGGAGCGGGGTACTGTGGCAGTCACTGTTAAAGAGGCAACCGCTGTTGAGGTCTCTGTTAAGGGGGCTGGGAATGGTAGATGTCACAATTAAGAGGACTGTAACCTACGGTCAGTGTTATGGGGTGAGTGCTGTGGAGGTCACTGTTAAGGGGGTGGGCCCCTGTAGAGGTCACTGTCAAGGGGGTGGGGTGCTCTGGAACGCACTGTAAAAGGGGCAGGCTGCTGTGAAGGTCAAAGTTAAGGGGGTGGGCTGCTGTGGAGGTCCCATTTTAAAGAGGCGGGGGACTGTGTGGGGGGGTCAGTGTTAAGGGGAGGGGGCTGTGGAGGTCACCGTTAAAGGGTTTCTGTCAATGTGCTAATGTCAGCTGAACATAACTATATTAGTCCCATGTCACTATGTGCCGCCGTTATTTAGAAATACGAACTTTTATAACATACAAATGAGCCTGTAGGAGCAGGAGAGGCGTTGTTCATGCTCCTAGAGGCTCCGTTCGCTCACCTTTTTGTACGCCCTTCTACACTTGATTGACAGGGCCAAGCTAGCGTTGGTCTCCCCCTGCCAGCCCTGTCTGCCAGAGAAATCTCGCTTCTGCGCCGCCCCGTTCAGTATTCGGCGCAGGCGCAATGAGGGAAGGATGCTCGACAGCTTCCTCACTGCACCTGCGCTGAATACGTCACAGTGAGGAAGCCGGCTGCCAGCGAATGCCCTTCCCTCACTGCGCCTGCGCCGAATACTGAACGGGATGGCGCAGGCGCGAGATTTCCCCGTCAGACAGGAGACCAACGTTGGCCTGGCCCTGTCAAACAAGTGTAGAAGGGCGTGGAAAGAGGTGAGCGAACTGAGCCTCTAGGAGCAGGTGCAGAGAGAGAGGAGAGATCTCTCCTTCCTGTCATACTCAGTCCCAGGACAGTGCAGCGGTCTCATTCTGTGCACAGTGGTCTCAGTCGCTGTCAGCCCCTTCTGAGCAGGAGCCCATGCAGCTGGGGTTGATTGCCTCTGACAATAGAAGATTCAGCCCGCATGGGAAGGTTTGTTTTTGTTGTGGAGGTATAAATCATTTGGCAAATGTTTGTCCCTCTAGGAGATTCAGGCAGTTTTCTGGGAGTAATAAAGTAACAAAAAGGAAAAAATCTTTAAAAAATGTTCCATCTGTTACTATTGGCAGGGTTGAGGCGGAAATTGAAGGTTTTCCGTTTGCTTGTAGTTCCCGTTTTGTCCTGCCTGCCAGGGTGGCGCTAGAGAGCAAGAACATTTTTGGTGAGATTTTTGTAGATAGTGGAGCAGCTGTCAATCTCATTGATAATCATTTTGCGATAACTCATGGTTTCCAGGTATGCACTTTGGGAAAGGATATTCCTGTTTTTGCTATTGATTCCGCTCCACTTTCTCAGAAATCATTAAAGGGCATAGTTCACAATATTTGTTTAATTGTGAGTGATGCTCATGTTGAGGATGTGTCATGTTTCGTTCTTAGCGGATTACCTACTCCTCTTGTGTTGGGGCTACCCTGGCTCACTAAACATAACCCCACCATTGATTGGCAAGCGAGGCAAATAAATGGTTGGAGTGACTCTTGCAGAGAGAATTGCCTCACGACATCTGTTTCTGAGGTTTCTACTAAGACTGTACCACCTTTTCTCTCTGAATTTTCGGATGTCTTCTCTGAGAGTGGAGTTCAGGATTTGCCCCCGCAGAGGGAGTACGATTGCCCTATTAATCTCATCCCAGGCGCCAAGCTGCCTAAATCTCGTTTATACAATCTTTCCCAACCTGTAAGGGTCGCTATGCGTGCTTATATCTCTGAGAGTCTGAGAAAAGGACACATACGACCCTCGAAGTCACCTGTTGCCGCTGTTTTTTTCTTTGTTAAGAAAAAAGATGGTTCTTTAAGACCTTGTCTGGATTTCAGGGAGCTGAACAGTATCACTATTCGTGACCCTTATCCACTTCCTCTGATCCCGGACCTGTTTAACTAGATTGTTGGGGCTAAAGTCTTTTCCAAATTAGATCTAAGAGGGGCATACAACCTGGTCAGGGTCAGAGAAGGACACGAATGGAAGACGGCCTTCAATACCCCTGAGGGCCATTTTCAGAATTTGGTTATGCCTTTTGGTTTGATGAATGCCCCAGCCGTTTTTCAGCATTTTGTGAACAGCATTTTTTATCATTTAATGGGAAAATTTGTATTAGTGTATTTGGATGACATTTTGATTTTTTCTCCTGATTTCAAAACTCATAAGGAACACTTACGTCAGGTCTTGCTCATCCTGCGGGAGAATAAATTATACGCGAAACTGGAAAAATGTGTGTTTGCAGTTCCAGAAATTCAATTTCTGGGGTTTCTTCTCTCCGCTTCTGGTTTTCGCATGGACCCCGAGAAGGTCCGCGCTGTGCTTGAGTGGGAGCTTCCTGAGAATCAAAAGGCGCTGATGCGTTTTTTGGGCTTTGCCAATTATTACAGGAAGTTTATTTTAAATTACTCCTCTGTTGTTAAACCACTCACTGATATGACCAGAAAGATGGTAGATTTTTCTTCCTGGTCGGTAGAGGCGCGTAAGGCCTTTTCTAATATCAAGGAGAGTTTTGCTTCCGCTCCCATCTTGGTACAACCTGATATTTCTCTACCCTTCA
This sequence comes from Bufo gargarizans, assembly GCF_014858855.1. Taxonomy (NCBI): domain Eukaryota; kingdom Metazoa; phylum Chordata; class Amphibia; order Anura; family Bufonidae; genus Bufo; species Bufo gargarizans. The sequence continues at coordinate 373,640,581 of NC_058083.1, read as the reverse complement.
TAGTTGAGGTTGATGCTTCTGAGGTCGGTGTGGGTGCGGTCTTGTCTCAGGGTTCCTCTCCTGCCAAATGGCAACCGTGTGCCTTTTTCTCGAAGAAACTCTCCTCCGCAGAGAGAAATTACGATGTGGGAGATAAGGAGTTGTTGGCCATCAAGTTGGCTTTTGAGGAATGGTGCCATTGGCTAGAGGGAGCCAGACACCCTATTACCGTGTTTACTGACCATAAAAATCTAGCCTACTTGGAGTCAGCCAAGCATCTGAACCCGAGACAGGCCAGATGGTCTTTGTTATTTTCAAGGTTTAATTTTGTTGTCACGTTCCGCCCTGGGGTTAAGAATGTGAAGGCAGATGCCCTGTCACGTTGTTTTCCGGGAGGTGGGAATTTTGAAGACCCGGGTCCCATTTTGGCTGAAGGTGTGGTGGTCTCTGCTCTTTATCCTGAATTGGAGGCAGAGGTGCAGGTAGCCCAGTCAGAAGCTCCTGATCTTTGTCCTCCTGGGAGGTTGTTTGTGCCTCTCGCTCTAAGACACAAGATTTTTAAGGAACACCACGATACTGTCCTTGCTGGGCACCCTGGGGCAAGAGCCACAGTGGATCTCATCGCTCTGAGATTCTGGTGGCCTGCGCTTCGTAAGTCGGTTGAGGGTTTTGTGGCAGCCTGCGAGACTTGCGCTCGTGCCAAAGTCCCTCATTCACGGCCATCAGGTCCTCTCCTTCCCTTACCCATTCCTTCCCGTCCTTGGACACATCTGTCCATGGACTTCATAACGGACCTGCCTCGTTCCTCGGGAAGACTGTGATTCTGGTGGTGGTGGACCGTTTTAGCAAAATGGTGCATTTCATCCCTTTTCCTGGTTTGCCCAATGCTAAGACGCTGGCGCAGGCATTTATTGATCACATTGTCAAATTGCATGGTATTCCTTCAGACATAGTCTCTGATAGGGGCACGCAGTTTGTTTCCAGATTCTGGAAGGCTTTCTGTTCTCGCTTGGGGGTTCGGTTGTCATTCTCTTCTGCTTTCCACCCGCAGTCGAATGGCCAGACAGAGCGCGTCAATCAGAATCTGGAGACATATCTGCGTTGTTTTGTGGCGGAGAATCAGGAGGATTGGTGTTCTTTTTTGTCCCTTGCTGAGTTTGCTTTAAATAACCGTCGTCAGGAGTCCTCTGATAAGTCACCATTTTTTGGTGCATATGGGTTTCATCCGCAGTTTGGGACTTTCTCGGGAGAGGGGTCTTCTGGTTTACCTGATGAGGACAGATTCTCCTCGTCTTTGTCATCTATTTGGCAAAAGATTCAGGATAATCTAAAGAGCATGAGTGAGAGATATAGGCGTGTGACAGATAAGAGACGTGTGCCTGGTCCGGACCTGAATGTTGGTAATCTGGTGTGGTTGTCTACCAAGAATATCAGATTGAAGGTTCCCTCCTGGAAGTTGGGTCCTAAGTTTATTGGGCCTTACAAAATCCTGTCTGTCATCAATCCATGTTGCCTACCGTCTTTATCTTCCTCAGACTTGGAAGATCCATAATGTTTTTCATAAGTCCTTATTAAAACCTTATGTTCAACCCATTGTACCCTCGCCTCTGCCTCCTCCTCCGATTATGGTTGATGGGAATCTTGAATTTCAGGTCTCTAGGATTGTGGATTCTCGTGTTGTCCGCGGTTCTCTCCAATACCTCGTTCATTGGGAGGGTTATGGTCCTGAGGAGAGGATGTGGGTCCCAGTGACGGACATTAAGGCCACTCGTCTCATCAGGGCTTTCCATAGGTCCCATCCTGAGAAGGTGGGCTCTGAGTGTCCGGAGTCCACTCGTAGAGGGAGGGGTACTGTCACAACCAGACATCTGAGACGCTCTGACAGATGCCTTTCAGAACCTCCTCCTTGAGCTTTCTTTGTTTTGGTTTTCAGTTCCTCATCTCGTTAGCCTCTCTCAGCTGTCATGTAGTTGGACTGATTGCATCCCTTTAAATTCCTCCCCATAATGCATTAGTGTGCGGTTTATACAACTTCCTGGAGTGTGTGTGCATGCTGATCCTATTTCCCAGTCTTCTACAAGATAAGTGTTGTACATTCATTTTCTGTTTGCTGGATCCCAGGTGACCCTGACTCCCTCCGTGTCTAGTGTAGGGAGCCAGTGGTCGTGTCCCCTCACTATTGTAGGGTGTTCAGGTGTTATATAGTCGAGGTACGAGGATATGCGATCATTCACCATTGGGGTGTTCGCATACTCTGAGCAGTCAGGGAGAGTGCCAGGTCTTATGCAGGGGTCTCCCTTTTGTTCCTTAGTTTTGGATCCAGTGAGTCATATATTCATTTTGCATTGTCTTGTTTCCTGTACACATTCCGTGACACCACCGCTGCAGTCCTGGGCTTTGCCGCTGTACATGCTTGCTGCTGGTTTTGTGTTACACTGCCCTAGGGGCAGCGCTCATCACTCCCTGGGCTGCATGGGTTGGGTCATGTGACCTCGCTGAGCAACCCAGGCTCTCCTGTAGGTACTTAAGTGGCTCAGCCCCCTTCCCAGATGCCTCAGTGTCAAGGTCCTTGTGTTTGCTAAGCTCCTGATATTCACGTGTGCTCCTGACTTATACCTTGTTCCGGGATTCTGCTACTCGTCTGATCCCTGCCTGCTTGTCTTGACTCTCCTGTTGCTGATCCGGATTTCCTGATCTGTCCCTGTGCCGCCTGCCCTGACCTTTTGCCTGTCTGACTACACCTCTGCTTCATCCTTCGGTCCTGAACTGTTGCTCCTGGTAACGACCCTGCCTGCCTGACTACACTTGTACTTCTTGTACCTACCCAGGTATCTTCTGGTCCGCCTGGATCAGCTGCCTCGTGTGCCTTCCCTCCTCAAGAGGTAGCGAGCGACCTGGTGTTCCCCTCGGGAGAGTGTATCCCCATCATAAGGGGTACTGTGAAGAATCGAGGGGTACACTTAGACAACATCCTTAGAGTAGGTGGGACATGTGGCACAGTGAGTTCACACCCGCTGGTTCGCGACATATAGTACCTATGACACATCAATACCATCTGTCCTGAATGTCTAACTGCAAGGCATTATGGGCAAGACTGTTGGCTGCTGCACCACCTGAGTCATGTGGCATTCCTTTTTTATCTTCCCTGCCCTGCTGTGCTGTCTTTTGATCTGAAAATTGGCAGATTACATTTTAAGCGGGAAATTTGAGATTAAATTGATTGTTTGCAATAGATTTGCTCATCTCTTGTGCAGACAAATTTTTGATTTTACTGTATATTTCAAAATGGAGCATCCACTTGTTATACTATAACTTTTAGATGTGGTCAACACTTTTTTTTAATTGTAGACATGGTCTGAAATGGTAATTCATATATGAACTGTTAGCTGTCTAATTAAAGCACTGAGCTGTCATGCAAAGGAAGGCATTATTCACATATCTGTCTCTGTTTTAAGTCAGTGTGTCACCCATTAAGATGTCCATTATGGTGTGCGTTTGGAGACCTCAGTGTATCGTCCATATTCCGTATGCACTGCACAACACAAACCAATGCATCCGTTCCGTTGTTTTTCACTGACCCAAGGGCAGTGGAAAAACAGGAATGTGTGAATAAGGCCTCATGCACACAACCGTTGTGTGTTTTGCGGTCCGCAAATTGGCCATTATTATAACTGCCTATTCTTGTCCACAAAACGGACAAGAATAGGACAGGTTATATTTTTTGGGCGGACCACGGAACGGAGCAACGGATGTGGAAAGCACACGGAGTACTGTCCGTATCTTCTGCGGCCCCATGGAAGTGAATGGGTCCGCATCCAAGCCGCAAATACAATGGTCGTGTGCATGAGGCCTAAACAAATTAAAATCAATGGATACATGTGCTGTCCATGGAGAACATGAACAGAACACATGGGTGAATAAGCCATAAGAAGGTAAATGTTTGCACACTGCAGCATACGACATTAAAAAAAAATTATGAATTGTTATCTTAATGTATACAACAAATGAGCTTATCAGGAAGTCATGTGTTTGATGACAGATTTACAATAGTTTATGGGCGTCATTTATTAAGACCACCGTTTTAGACGCCAGCCTTAATAACCCCTTGCACTCCCAGTTGACTCGCCGAAGTTATGTAAAAGCGCCGTCCTCGACATAACATCGACCGCCATTCAAATGTAAGCGAGCTTGCTTGCCAGCTTAAATTTAGACCATTTTCTACGCCTAAAACAGTGTAGAAAATGATAAATGAGAACGGCTCACTGGCCCATACCTTTCCCTGCCCACACCACACCTCCTTTCGTACACCTAGTGTGACTAGAGAAAATTTGCAGATTGCGGCGCAATCTGCACCAGATATATGCCAGGACATTGGCATATATCTGATTGTAAATGCCCCCCTATCGCCTTATATTAATAAATGATTTTCTGTTGGTGTACCGCAATGTAGCCTACTTCTTGAAAATTGCCCATATTTACATGTGGCATTTTTATCAACAAAAAAATCACTACTGTAATAATTGTTTGACTGTTTTTATTTCTCATAATTTTTTTCAGTCATGTTTTGAAGGTTAGGCTGCTTTAACATCTGCGTTTTGCTTTCTGGTTTCGAAATCCGACAGAGGATCTCAAAACGCATTTGTTTGAATAATACAACCAGCTGCATCCGTTCAGAATGGATCCGGTGGTATCATATGGAAAAGGAACATGCCATGTCTGATAAAAACAGATCCAGCATTGACTTACATGGTTCAGTTTCCCATGCCGCACACAAAAACGCTGCTTGCATCGGTTTTGTGTCCACCATCGAAACGCTACAAAATGGAATGGAATACATTCTGGTGCACTCCATTCCGGTTTGTTTAGTTTTTTTTTTCGTGTTGGTAGTCCATGCCTGATGCCATTTCTCACTTGGGCCTGTGTTCACCAGCATTGCTCTGCTCCTTCCCTGTGGTCAGTGCCACAGGAGAAGTGTTGCTCGTCTACTCGCAGGCTGAGGCCTGTTTCATACCATATCTGCCTCTCACTGCCTGTAGGGAGAATGTGCACAGTCTAATCTTCCACAGCCTATGGCTGGCCATCCTGGAGTACGTAAAGTACCTCCAACTATGAGAGTGTGCAATAGGTTCTAGTCCTCTGATTTAGTGCAAAGGTGGCCTACTTGTCTTGTTTCGCTCTCTTATGTGCTGATTTCTACCTGACTTTGGATTTGACCCTTGACTGCCTGACCTGAACTCTGCCTGATTTGTGTACAGACCCTGAGCTGCCTGACCCTGCCTGAATTTTGGATTGCACAAACTATCTCTACCCTGACCTTGCTTGACTACGGTTTTGTCTGGCCCCTTGGTGTTCTGCAATAGTGTCTCTTGATCTCCATAGTTCAGGATTCTACTGAACAGAGACTACTTTAAGAGATAGCAGACTAGTGGTTCCCACAGCAGAGTCCAGTATAGAGGTTAGGGGTGAAGAGAGGCTACTAAGATAGTGCCCTTAGGAGTAGCCCCAAGTCAGATCTGTAGATATGTAGGTGCTCAAGGGCAGGGTCCTGACAACATCTGTACCAGTCTGTAAGTACAGTAATTTGGCTCATTGAGCCAAGAGAACAGCCCAGCTAGTGCTGGTAGGCCTAGACAGCTAGTAGGTATAGGGAATTCTATAGTCAGGAAGACAGACAGAATAATTTATGCATAGGTTACAGTGTCCTTCTATGCCTGAAAACTGGCATAGAAGGTAACACATTGTAGTTCATAATAGTGGAACATTTTTGTCAATATAAATCACCTTTATAAAAAAAAATCCTAAATTTTAATTTCTCTGCTTTGAAGGCAGATAGGATAGCTCACAAAATAGTTATTACCTTACATTTTCCATATGTCTACTTTATGTTGGCATCATTTTTTTTTTTTTTTTAAGACATTAGAAGGCTTAGAATTTTAGAAACTATTCTTAAAATGATTAGGAAAATTTCCAAAATCCACTTTTTTAAGGACCAGTTCAGTTCGGAAGTCACTTTATGGGGCTTATATAGTAGAAATCACCCATATGGAGATGGAGAGGAAGGGAGCAACCTCCATATTAACCCTTCAACCATGGGGACGCTACCACGGCAGAGCAGCAGCCTGATGGGAGAGGGAGGGAGCGCCTTCCCTCTTCACCCCTTCCATAAAGTGGTTAAACGGCCGACATCAATGCCAGCACCAATGTTGGCTGTTACAGCAGAGTGTCAGCTCACTTTTACTTTCTTAAAGAGGACGTTTCATATTTCCAGACATGTCTGTTGTAGTAACTACTTGCATTCTCCATGTAATAACAATTTTGAAGGATCTAATCTTATGGCTCTATGTTCCTCTGCTATTTCTTCTTGAAGGTTATGAATAGTCAGCAGCTTGCAGTAAAGGTACAGCTGGGTGTTATCAGTCAGGGGTGTGTCCCTGCATAATCTGACACCAACAGCACCTATTGGAGAGAGCCAGACACACAATTTATTGGTATCACCCAGCAGTATCTTTACTGGAGAGTGCTGTCAATTTGTAAACTTCCAGCAGGAATTATAAAGGAATAACACAGCATGGAGTCATAAGAATAGATGCTCCACAATTAGTATTATACGAGGAATGCAAGTATTTACTCAAACAGGCATGTCAGGAGAGCGTACAGGTTTTAGGTTTAGGTTAAATATACAGGTTTTAGGTTTATTCATATTTTAGATTCACGGACACCACTGTAATTGTTTAATAATAAAATAAAATAATAAATAAAAATACAACTTGCATAATGATTGTGCACATGGTGTATTTATACCCTTTTTAGATATATAGCTGGAATTAATGCCAATTAATGCACACCTGGAATTAATGACACATTGGTTGTACTACATCAGTGCCTCTTTTTCTTTAGACGTAGTTTCCTGCTAATTCTCAAGATCAGGTGGCGGTGGGCACATGGGAAGACTGGCTATAGAGACCCTACCAGGAAACTTCCTAGGCTACTGGGCTGGCCGGGTTTATAATGACCTGACGCTCCCAGTATTAACTAATTCTGGGAGAATCAAGTACTTACAGTTGCAAGAAAAAGTATGTGAACCCTTTGAAATGATATGGATTTCTGCACAAATTGGTCATAAAATGTGATCTGGTCTTCATCTAAGTGACAACAATAGACAATCACAGTCTGCTTAAACTAATAACACACAAAGAATTAAATGTTACCATGTTTTTATTGAACACACAATGGAAACATTCACAGTGCAGGTGGAAAAAGTATGTGAACCCTTGGATTTAATAACTGGTTGAAGCTCCTTTGGCAGCAATATCTTCAACCAAACGTTTACTGTAGTTGCAGATCAGACGTGCACAACGGTTAGGAGTAATTCTTGACTATTCCTCTTTACAGAACTGTTTCAGTTCAGCAATATTCTTGGGATGTCTGATGTGAATCGCTTTCTTGAGGTCATGCCACAGCATCTCAATCGGGTTGAGGTCAGGACTCTGACTGGGCCAGTCCAGAAGGCGTATTTTCTTCTGTTTAAGCCATTCTGTTGTTGATTTACTTCTATGCTTTGGGTCGTTGTCCTGTTGCAACACCCATCTTCTGTTGAGCTTCAGCTGGTGGACAGATGGCCAGGGGCGTAGCTATAGGGGGTGCAGAGGTAGCAGTCGCTACCAGGCCCAGGAGCCTGAGGGGGCCCAAAAACTCTTGTGCCACATAAGACACTGGCATTATAGAAAGTGCATACTGGTCAATTTACACCTCTCACTGGATATAAGGGGTTAGGTTAAGAATTTGGCATGAGGGGGTTCCCTTTCAATGTTTGCCCCAGGCAGCAGGAAGGCTATGTGCTCCCTTGCCCCTTGCCAACAAGCACTGAGGGATGGGGGCCCAAGCTGAACTCTTGCACCAGGGCCCATGAGCTTTTAGCTACGCCCCTGCAGATGGCCTTAAGTTCTCCTGCAAAATGTCTTGATAAACTTGGGAATTCATTTTTCCTTTGATGATAGCAATCCGTCCAGGTCCTGATGCAGCAAAGCAGCCCCAAACCATGATGCCCCGACCACCATACTTCACAGTTGGGATAAGGTTTTGATGTTGGTGTGCTGTGCCTCTTTTTCTCCACACATAGTGTTGTGTGTTTTTTCCAAACAACTCAACTTTGGTTTCATCTGTCCACAGAATATTTTGCCAGTACTGCTGTGGAACATTCTGATGCTCTTGTGCAAACTGTAAACGTGCAGCAATGTTTTTTTTTTTTGGACAGCAGGGGCTTCCTCTGTGGTATCCTTCCATGAAATCCATTCTTGTTTAGTGTTTTACGTATCGTAGATTCTCTAACAGGAATGTTAGCATATGCAAGAGACTTTTGTAAGTCTTTAGCTGACACTCTAGGATTCTTCTTCACCTCATTGAGCAGTCTGCGCTGTGCTCTTGCAGTTATCTTTACAGGACGGCCACTCCTAGGGAGAGTAGCAGCAGTGCTGAACTTTCTCCATTTATAGACAATTTGTTTTACCGTGGACTGATGAACAGCAAGGCTTTTGGAGATACTTTTATACAATTGAACAATTCTTAATCGTAGGTCTTCTGAGAGCTCTTTTGTGCGAGGCATCATTCACATCAGGCAATGCTTCTTATGAAAAGCAAACCCAGAACTGGTTTGTGTTTTTTATAGGACCGGGCAACTGTAACCAACACCTCCAATCTCATCTCATTGATTGGACTCCATTTGGCTGACACCTCACTCCAATTAGCTCTTAGAGATGTAATTAATCTAGGGGTTCGCATACTTTTTCCACCTGCACTGTGAATGTTCACATGGTGTGTTCAATAAAAACATGGTAACATTTAATTCTTTGTGTGTTATTAGTTTAAGCAGACTGTGATTGTCTATTGTTGTGACTTAGATGAAGATCAGATCACATTTTATTACCAATTTGTGCAGAAATCTATATCAACAGCTGGCGCATGCGCAATGAATTATGTGAAGCCGATGCCTCGTGGAGACTAATGTGGTGATGTTATTAGCTCAGTAAGTAAAATCCAGGTGACAGTGTCCCTTTAAACCCTAAGCCACTCTAGAGAAAAGATTAATCTTTTTCACAACTGTGAAAAAATCTAATCTTCCTATTGGCTGCTCACATTTGGGATGATGCTGGAAGCAAATGAGAACGCAGAAAAATCTGCAATTGTTGTGGTATGCTTTGATCTGCATCTCATGTCAATACATGTTTCTGAAATAATTTGTCACAAGACTTATGACCCCACAGCTTGAGATAAGTTCTGCATGAAATCTGTATATGTGGAGTGTCTTCTGTACACAGGAGTCATATGGACTATCAGTGATTAACATTCCTATAGCAGTTCTATAGAGTGTCCCATCCCCTCATTCTTTGTCTGTGTAGTGTGAATTTGTAACTTGCAGTTCCTAATGGAGGTCACTGCCTTGATGATCATGGTGTTTTTTGTCTACAGAGGGCAGAGAGCAGTGACAATGTCCACCCTTCACCTCCAACCTAAATCACCACTGGGCAAAACAGTGGGGGTAGGGCTGCAGGGCGTGTCCCAGAGCATTGGAAAGCCTCTTCCCTTTTTTTTCTATGAGCATCTGCCTAAGAAGAACAGATGTGGGCATCTGCGGTGACAGGCTGCATATGTTCCCAACCATTCATAGCTATTCAGACTTGTCTACAATGGCAAGTCTTTGTGTAGCCAAAGTCACTAAATATATTAATCTGACTTGGACTCCTCAGAGCTCTACTCTGTTTAATTTGTGTTCTCTTCGACAATAACAACTGAGTGTAATCCCCCGTCCATCCAAGTGGCAGTATCTCTGTCTATTTATTTTACTGAATCTCCGTACCCAAATCCTCCAACGTGCGCCATCCACTTCTTTATATTGTATATATCTTGACCCTGTTCCACCTGTCACAATCACATGTGTCTTTAATTCATGGTAACATTTTCTTATCTCCTTGAATTCATACTTAAAATATCTTAGGCATTAAAGGACAGATTATCATATAATCACACGATGAAAGCCAAAGGTAATACTATACCTTTCATTACTGTTAGAAATTTTCGCTTTTTTTTTTTTTAAAGATAGATAGATAAGAGTATAAGCCTAGCATTTTGCTATCTAAATTGTGTCATTGGCCTTTTATGCATGGCACCCCTCTCTCTTCCATTTTGATTTGGTTTTGCCTGACAATGGTTTCTTTGGGTACTATTGTAAGCCTCACAATGCAGAGGGACATCAGGCTGTGAATGAAGACAGAAGTAGTTTAAACAAACCCAGCTCTTTCCCAGTGCCCTCCTCCATTGTGAGGTGAATGGGCCTGCTTAATTTGGCTGCTAGGAAACAGAGATTGCAATAAAGCATGTCACGACTGAAAGTGCTCTAATAAAAAGATAAACTATGTAAAAAAGTAATTCCAGCAACCAGTCAGTAGTTTTTTTTTTTTTGGTTAAGTGAATAAAATAAACAAGTCTTTGTTAACTTTCTTTCAAAAGAACCACAATGTACAATGAATGCACAGAACATGGAGTCCTATGCAAAAAGCAGAAATGTCAGTGCATATGTTGCCTTTATCTGGGTTTGTAGTTTTATTACCTTTTGGCATTTCTTGTATAAAACATGAAATACAATATAACTTCAATCACACATTCACTTTTAAGATATCCATCATTCTGTCATAGAAATGCTTAGAAACAAATCTAGATTGTACATGACATTATGACCACAATGTATAGCGCTAGTCACCTTTTTCCTGAACTTCTTAAGTTTTATGTTGGATTTGAAATGTCTCGTTTGTATCTGTCAGTACTATACTTGCAAAGTAGACTAAACTCAAGGTGCATCCTTGGTGATTGCATTTGAAAGACATGCTAAATGTGCTGTGGAGTTTTCTTGCATAGCAATAATGTATCCTATAGGATTCAGTTGTCTTTAAAAAGGATTTGAGGCATGCTAAGTGTTACGGCACCCTATAGTGGATTGCATGTTATGTCTAGCTGCTATGATAATTGAGGTGCACAATTTGTACTGAGACATTGGGATAATTTTCATGTTTTAGAACCAGATATATTATTTTCTGTTAATATACAAATATAATTGAAGTACTATTTTAATGATTGTTCACATATTTTATTATATTTAATTTGTTTTAATTCATTATATTTTATATAGGTATGTTATAAAATGCATTACAGGACACATTTTTTAAAATCTTTTTGCAATGCTTTTGTCCCAATGACATGTATGAAAAGAAAACAACCAGTTGGGCATGAAAAACAAATAAGAAAAAAACACAGAACAAGAGGGAATATAGACCTAAAGTGAATGTGAAATCTCCCTGTTTTCAGCACCACAGAATGTGCACTGGTTTGTGTGCAGTTTACAAGTGGCAGATGGCTGCATTGTATGGCACATACTTTAACAGGAGCCTTTACAACCAATCCTAAAGAATGTGACCTGCCACACGAGGCGTTGGTCCAGGGCCAGAAAACTCTGCTTTATGAGGGTTTAACAATTACTTGCTAACACAGCCGTGACTAGTAAGCATTTATTTATGTTGATGTCTTGTGTTGAAATCTGCCTGTATTTTTAAAATAGTAATTTGAGAAGCCTGAATATACAGGGCATTTGGAAAATCTTCAGAACCTTTCACTTTTTTTTGTTATGTTGCTGTCTTGGGCTAAAATAAAAAAATATAAATACATTTTCCCCCATCAATCTGTACTCAATACCCCATAATAAGATAGTGAAAACACAATGTTCAAAATAAGTATTAAGACACTTTACTCAGGACTTAGTTGAAGCACTTTTGGCAGTGATTACAGTGTTCTTGGGTATGATGCCACAAGGTTTGCACACGTAGATTTGGGGATTTTCTGTCAGTCTTGTCTGCAGATCCTCTCAAGCTTTGTGAGTTTGGATGGGGATCATCGTTGGACAGCATTTTCAGGTCTCTCCAGAGATGTTCAATTGGGTTCAAGTCAGGGCTCTGGCTATGCCACTCAAGACATTCACAGAGTTGTGCTTAAGCCACTCCTGTGTTCTCTTGTTTGTTGTGTGCTTAGGGTCATTGGCTTGTTGGAAGGTAAACCTTCAGCACAGTCTGAGGCCCAGAACACTCTGAATTAGGTTTTTATTAAGAATATATAGTATCTCACAAAAGTGAGTACGCCCCTTACATTTTAGTAAATATTTTATTCTATCTTTTCATGGGACAACACTGAAGATATGACACAGTAATGCAATGTAAAGTAGTCAGCATACAGCCAGTAATGTCTAAACCGCTGGCAACAAAAGTGAGTACACCCCTAAGTGAAAATGGCCAAATTTATTATGTGACTCGTTAGTGTTACAAGGTCTAAGGTGTAAATGGGGAGCAGGTGTCTTAAATTTGATGTTATCACTCTCATACTCTGTCATACTGGGCACTGGAAGTTCCCCATGGCACCTCATGGCAAAGAACTCTCTAAGGATCTGAAAAAAATTAATTGTTGCTCTACATGAAGATGGCCTAGGCTATAAGAAGATTGCAAACACTCTGAAACTGAGCTGCAGCATGGTGGCCAAGACCATACAGCGGTTTAACAAGACTCTAGCGGTTCTACTCAAAACAGGCCTCGCCATGGTTGACCAAAGGTGCATGCACGTTCTTAACGTCATATCCAGAGGTTGTCTCTTTAAAATAGATGTATGTGTGTTGCCAGCATTGCTGTAGACATTAAAGGGGTGGAGGATCAGCCGGTCAGTGCTCAGATCATACGCCACACTCTGCATCAAATTGGTCTGCATGGCTGTTGTCCCAGAGGGAAACCTCTTCTAAAGATGCACAAGAAAGACTGCAAACAGTTTGCTGAAGACACGCAGACTGTCACACACACAGCAGACTGCCTGTTTAAATAGAGCGCTGGTGGAGTCATGTGACGTGGCCAGTGCCACATGACTCCTGAGTTCTGATGCAGCCGAGCGGCTCGGTGCTCAGCCCTATTGCGATTGTCATGGGAACAGGCAACGCCAGGCGTGCTGATGATGCGAGTGCGCCCGGCCGTCCCCGCTTCCCAGAACACTGCATCATGACACAGACTAAGGACATGGATTATGGGAACCATGTCCTGTGGTCTGATGAGACCAAGATACATTTATTTGGTTCAGATGCTCTCCAGCGTGTGTGGCGGCAACCAGGTGAAGAGTACAAAGACAAGTGTGTCTTGCCTACAGTCAATCATAGTGGTGGGAGTGTCATGGTTTGAGGCTGCATGAGTGCTGACAGCTGTGGGCAGCTACAGTTCATTGAGGGAACCATGAATGCCAACAGGTATTGTTACATGCTTGAAGCAAAGCATGATCCCCCTCCTTCGGAAACTGACCTGAAAGCATTGGCGTAGCTATAAGGGTCCCAACGGTCGCAGTTGGCCAGTGGTGCTGTATATTTCCCTTTATAAGATGCACTGTATCTTATAAAGGGAATACTAGTGAGTCCTGGCTGCTACACCGTCAGGACGTATAGAGCGCATTCTGACCAGTGACTGCCACGCGGGCCCTGAGAACAGGGAGACCGCCAGACCAGGAGAGTGGCGGTGGAGCTGGAGAGGTCTGATTGGGGGTCTGGAGGGCTAATGGGGGTCTGATTGGGGGTTTGGAGGTCTAATGGGGGTCTGACTGACTGACCTTCATTTCTTTAAGTAATGATGGCCACTCATTTTTCTTTACTTAGCTGCTTTTTTCTTGCCATAATACAAATTCTAACAGTCTATTCAGTAGGACTATCAGCTGTGTATCCACCTGACTTCTCCACAACGCAACTGATGGTCCCAACCCATTTATAAGGCAAGAAATCCCACTTATTAAACCTGACAGGGCACACCTGTGAAGTGAAAACCATTTCAGGTGACTACCTCTTGAAGCTCATCAAGAGAATGCCAAGAGTGTGCAAAGCAGTAATCAAAGCAAAAGGTGGCTACTTTGAAGAACCTAGAATATGACATATTTTCAGTTGTTTCACACTTTTTTGTTATGTATATAATTCCACATGTTAATTCATAGTTTTGATGCCTTCAGTGTGAATCTACAATTTTCATAGTCATGAAAATAAAGAAAACTCTTTGAATGAGAAGGTGTGTCCAAACTTTTGGTCTGTACTGTATGTCTTTAAAGGGGTTATCCAAGAGTATAAAGTGTCCCCTCATGTGACGGGCCCACCACATGGCCCCGCTCCTGGTCCCCACACCGCCGCTGCTGCTTCTCCCCATTCATGGTGAAAACATCCAGTGTTGGGGGGGGGGGGAGCAGCCAATAGCAGTCGGGGACAGGGATGAGCCTCCCTAGCATCGCGGGTGACGATAGGGAGGCTCATCCCCGTCTGCCATTGGCTGCTTCCCCCGACATTGGATATTTTCATCCATGTACGAGCAGAAGCAGCAGCGACGGTGCGGGAAACAGGTGTGCAGCAGGGCGCAGGGTAAGTATATTCCATGTGGGGGGCCCGTCACATGGGGGGACACTTTATACTCTTGGATAACCCCCTTTAAAGGGGTTGTCTATATCTTTTTTTATGTACGAGCGTTCCCTTCACTGCTCTGTTTACCTGCTCGCCGCTGCAAACAGAGCAGAAAAGGCAGCATTCTTATGAACATTGCTTTCTCTTCAAACAGCTGATCGCCGGGGGGCCTTGATATTAATGACCTATCCGGAGAATAGGTCATCAGTTGTAAAAAGAGGACAACCCCTTTACCACTAGTATTGGAGGGAATGGGTTAGGTTGAGAATTTGGCATGGGGGAATGTTTTAATTTTTATCTCAGGCAGCAGAAAGGCTAGGTGCTCCCCTGTCCCTTGCCACAAAGTGCTGAGGGAAGGGTGACGGGGTGTCGCCCAAGCTGAACTCTTGCACCAGGGCCCATGAGCCTTTAGCTACGCCCCTGGCTGCAGGGCAGTATTCCGACATGATAATGACCCCAAACACATCTCCAAAACGAACACTGCCTTGCTAAGGAAACTGAAGGCAAAGGTACTGGACTGGCCAAGCATGTCTCCAGACCTAAACCCTACTGAGCATCTGTGGGCCATCCTCAAACGCAAGGTGGAGGAGCGCAAGTTCTCTAACATCCACCTGCTCAATGATGTCGTCATGGATGAGTGGAAGAGGATATCAGAGAACTCCATGCCCAAAAGCGTTATGGCAGTACTGGAAAATTATGGTGCCCACACAAAATATTGACACTTTGGGCTCAGTTTGGCCATTTTCACTTAGGGGTGTACTCACTTTTGTTGCCAGTGGTTTAGACATTAATGTCTGTGTGAGGGGTTATTTTGAAGGCACATCAAATTTACACTGTTATGCAAGCTGTACACTGACTACTTTACATTGCATCAAAATGTCAGATCTTCAGTGTTGTCCCATGAAAAGATAAATAAAATATTTACTAAAATGTGAGGGGTAGACTCACTTTTGTGAGATACTGTATCTCTGTACTTTGCTCCATTCGGCTTTCCCTGAACCCTAACCAGTCTCCCTGTCCTAGCAAATGAAAAACACTCCCACAGAATGATGCTGCTACAACTATGCTTTACTGTAGTGATGGTATTGGAAAATGATGAGCTGTGCCTGGTTTCCTCCATGCATGACGATAAGAAATAAAGGCCAAAAGTTCAATTAGTTAAATTAGACCAGAGAATCTTAATTTTCACAGTCTGAGAGTCCTTTAGATGCTTTTTTTTTTTGCAAACACCAGGCGGGCTTTCACGTGTCTTATATGAAGCAGAGGCTACTTTCTGATCACTATAAAGCACAGACTGGTGGCATGATTCAGTGATTCTTGACCTTCTGGAAGTGTCTCCCATCTGCACATAAGACCGTTGGTGCTCTGCCAGAGTAACCATTGGATTCTTCATCACCTCTCTTAGGCTACTTTCACACTTGCATTCAGATAATGCAACTGTCTGCATCCGTTCTCAACGGATCCATTTGTATTATATTTAACATAGCCAAGACAGATCTGTTTTCTATTGTGCCAGATTGTGTCATAGAAAACTTACATTGTGTGTCAGAACGGATCTGTTTGGCTCAGTTTCGTCAGACGGACACCAAAACACTGCAAGCAGGGGACAGGGCATTGGGGCCCAATTCAGATTCTTGCTATGGAACCCAATGATTTCTATGTATGCCCCTGCTCCTCAACATTGAAATTGCAACACCAAGAAGGAATAATCCTTAACTTATGGAAATCACAGAATTGATAGACAGGTTACTGATATGCAAATGAAAAAAATGGAAAGAAAATATTCCAAACATCTCAATTTATAGAGTATCTTGTATGAGTGCCATGCGCAGAAACATTGTCGTTGCCCTAAACCCCTGAAAGGATCTGATGAAACATGTTGTGGGGCATTGTCTAACAGTGTTTTAAAACTGTAAATTAGATTAGATAAATGCAAGTAGAGTCTTTTTGGCCAATGGATTTTTGATAAACTTGGAAAAACCATAACCTCACATTTATCTGGGACTGAATTAACTATATGAGCAGAAATACATGCAGTTACATACTTTGGCATACTATAAGGGTTGTCTGAGAAATGTTCTGCCCCACTGAATGCAGTTGGATACACAAGTCATCATGATCCCGACCAATGACGTCCCAGATGTGATCAATGGGAGACAACTTTGATGATGCTGCAAGCTATGGTAGTAAGTTTAGGCCACACAGACTGCTCACAGTAGCATGAACAAAATTAAGCCTGGCATTGTCCTGCTGAAAAACAGCTCGTAGGACACTTTGGAGAAATTTCCTTGCCACTGGTCACACAACACAATCAATGTAACTCTGAGCTGTTAGTGTACATGAAATGAAGACAAGGGGTCTGGCGATTGTACATTATGCCAGTGCCACCCCACACCGTAATCCTGGCAGTAGGACTGGTGTAACATTCCCTCCAGACCAATCTCCGAGAGCGGTGGCATGAGTTCAATGGAACACATGTAGCGGGACGTATGGCAAATAGTTCCCATAGATAGTTTGTGTAGACACTGTTTGCTACCCTAGGCTTGGAATGTGATGTCCAATTTCACCTGCAGTAAAGAATAGATCACTACGTGCTTCTAACCAGATGATCCTTCTGTGCAGAGGTTTGCCTCTGTGTACCTCTTGCTGTAATTCCATTTGATTGTTGTTATCCCAATCATTAGGACATGAAATGTTGAACAGTGGTGAGATCTCGGGCTAGGCATGTAGCAAGTGATAAACCAAGGTATCTTAGATCAAGGATTCTGTACCTCTCAGTTTACTACAAGTGGCGATACTTGGCACATCGACAGGAAGTATCACATAATCATCCCACACAATTTGATATGATTTTTGAAGTTTTGGATATGGCTACATGCCAACACTGGTCACATGACGGCTGATTGCGGCCAGGATCGAGTAGCAGTGATATCATATAAATGTATGGGATGACAGTGAGATTTTTGCGTCTTGGGCTGAGATCCCATTCATTTCTATAGGATAATGGCTACTCTGTGATCCTAGCTGCGATCAGCTATCGCATGACCAGCATTCGCGTCACTGACTAAACATTGACCATAAAACTGACAAGGCCTTATTAAGTGAGGTAGTAGGATAAGGGCTGGATCATCATTGGTGCAGTTGGAGAACTTGCTCCAGGCCCCGCTATGAACCTTTAGGGGGTCCCCAGTCACTGGCTCGGTTCACCTGATTTCTGGGGCCTCTGCACTCAATTATGTCTGCGTCCACAGGACGCTGATACAGTTAAGCACATGGAAGAGCCGATAGGACAATGGAACCACTGATTATTTGCCCCGCTATTCTGGTATTTTTCTGTGATGTACAGTATGTGGTGTGATGATGCCTGCGACGTTCTACAGGAGCAGACCCGACGGAAGAGGCTAAGCCTGCATTGCTGCATTGTGGGACCTTGGACAGGTGAGTATTATAATACAGTGTGTGCGCACTGTACTCAGGGGCACAGAGAAGAGGTAATAAAAACAGCGAGCATTAGATACAAGGCATTAAATACAAAGGGGACACAGAAAAAGAGGGGGCACAAGCAAGAAGCAATAAATATATAGCGAGAATAGACTAGAGGCAGTAAATATAAAGGGGGCACAGACAAGAGGAACTACATATAAAGGGGGCATAGACAAGAGGCACTGAATATAAAGGTGTTACAAGAGGCACTATATATAAAGGGTGGCACAGAAAAGAGGCACATGTGGCAGGCAATATATGGCACAGGCAAGAGGCAGTATATATACACTCAAGAATTATTAGGAACACCATACTAATATGGTGTTGGACCCCCCCTTTGCCTTCAGAACTGCCTTATTCTACGTGGCATTGATTCAACAAGGTGCTGATAGCATTCTTTAGAAATGTTGGCCCATATTGATAGGATAGCATCTTGCAGTTGATGGAGATTTGAGGGATGCACATCCAGGGCACGAAGCTCCCGTTCCACCACATCCCAAAGATGCTCTATTGGGTTGAGATCTGGTGACTGTGGGGGCCATTTTAGTACAGTGAACTCATTGTCATGTTCAAGAAACCAATTTGAAATGATTCAAGCTTTGTGACATGGTGCATTATCCTGCTGGAAGTAGCCATCAGAGGATGGGTACATGGTGGTCATGAAGGGATGGACATGGTCAGAAACAATGCTCAGGTAGCCCGTGGCATTTAAACAATGGCCAATTGGCACTAAGGGGCCTAAAGTGTGCCCAGAAAACATCCCCCACACCATTACACCACCACCACCAGCCTGCACAGTGGTAACAAGGCATGATGGATACATGTTCTCATTCTGTTTACGCCAAATTTGGACTCTACCATTTGAATGTCTCAACAGAAATCGAGACTCATCAGACCAGGCAACATTTTTCCAGTCTTCAACAGTCCAATTTTGGTGAGCTTGTGCAAATTGTAGCCTCTTTTTCCTATTTGTAGTGGAGATAAGTGGTACCCGGTGGGGTCTTCTGCTGTTGTAGCCCATCCGCCTCAAGGTTGTGCGTGTTGTGGCTCCACAAATGCTTTGCTGCATACCTCGGTTGTAACGAGTGGTTAGTTCAGTCAACGTTGCTCTTCTATCAGCTTGAATCAGTCGGCTCATTCTCCTCTGACCTCTAGAATCAAAAAGGCATTTTCGCCCACAGGACTGCCGCATACTGGATGTTTTTCCCTTTTCACACCATTCTTTGTAAACCCTAGAAATGGTTGTGCGTGAAAATCCCAGTAACTGAGCAGATTGTGAAATACTCAGACCGGCCCGTCTGGCACCAACAACCATGCCACGCTCAAAATTGCTTAAATCACCACAGGGGGCACAGAGTATGGAGCATTATATATGGGTTTGACAGTGTGTGGCACTCTCTACAGGTGCAAGTCAAACAAACTAATATCTGTTACTGGTGTAGGTATGCTGACTAGAAGCTGACCACAATTCACCTATTCATTAGTATTGTCAATATAGGATTCTAGATCTCCACATGTATGCTAGAACAGGCTGCTGTACCTATCGATTAAACCCATAGCCTGTATGTCCTTAATGATGTGTGTGTGGACACCTCTCTAAGGTCCCAGTACACATCACAGGAATACATCTCCTTCAAGATGTAAAAACTGTTCTTCACTGTTATAGGTCACTAGGGACCTACACAGGGAGCTGTGTAGGTCACTGTTAAGGGGGTGGACCACTGTGGGGTCACTATTAAAGGGGCGGGCTGCTGGGAAAGTCCCTGTTAAGGGGGAGGGCCTCTGTGGGGGTCACTGTTTACAGGGGCAGGCTGCTGTGGAGGTCACTGTTAAGGGGCATACTGTGGATATCTTTTAACCACACACTCAAACATTAAAGAAATAGACTAAATATACCTGTATGAAGACGGGTTATTCTGCTAGTACTAAATAACATATATATATAATACATGTTCTGTAATCAGGGGATGAGCAATTAAGAGGCTTCTTGTGATGCTTATCCCTGAGAAATGAAAGAATCAAACATGAAAAATCCATCTTTTGAAATCCATGCTTTCCCAAAATCCTGGAAACATTTATGAAAGTCTACTGTCTATTGGCAACTTAAAGGGCTTGTGCCACTAATAACACTTATTCCGTATCCACACCATAGGGAATAAGCATATGATTGTTGGGCGGTCTCACTGCTGAGGCACCTACAAGAATGGAGGTCCACAAGTGCTGCCAAACTGCTCCATGAAAAACAATGGGGGTAAGTCCACCACTCCATTCACTTCTATGGACTTCTGGGACCACTGTACTTGGAAGTCCCACAGAAGTGAGTGGAATCTTATTAAGTGGAGTGGAGTCTTATTGAGTGGAGTAAAAAAAAAAAAGGAGTTTAAGAAAAGGAGTTGGAAACTAAGGTTTGGTTATAATTTCCTTGTGTGTTGTTGGCTTAATTTTAGGTAGTCCTTCAACTACAGCAGACAGGGTCTAATTCTAAATCATATTTACTGTTTTACTTTTTTAATGTTGTAATCCCCATTTAGTATGTGTTGCACAATTGACAACACAGTCCAGTGCACATCTTGCATGATGTATGCAGTGCTGGAACTGCCGTTCAAGGGTGCATATCTTTGTTCAAGATGTGAGCAAATTACCTGTTTGGAATCGCAAATCGTGTCTCTAAACGGGCAGGTTGCAACACTGAGAGGCATTGATAATTTGCAAAAGAGTTTGCTTCTCACCGAGCAAGCACTCTTTGGGGTAGATGAGGGGGAGGGTGACAGAGAGGAGGCTGAGGAAAGTGAGGTAGCTAGCTGGGTAACAGTTAGAAAGCGGGGTAGAGGGAAGAGTGCCAGGGAGGCTAGCCCTGATCTAACACACCCCAACAAGTTTGCACGTTTGGCAGATAAGGGGCATGTCAGTCTAGGGACGGCATTGCTGCAGCCGGACACTTCCTCTGCCAGTCAGGGGAATGTCAGCTCCAGTAAGCAGGGAACCAGAAGAGCAGGGCAGACAGGTGCTGGTAGTGGGAGACTCCATTATTAGGGGAACAGATAGGGAAATCTGTCACAAAGACCGTGATCGCCGAACAGTGTGCTGTCTTCCTGGCGCTAGAGTTTGACACATCGCGGATCGGGTTGACAGATTACTGGGAGGGGCTGGAGAAGATCCAGCGGTCATGGTCCATATCGGAACCAATGACAAAGTTAGAGGTAGGTGGAGAGTCCTTATAATGATTTCAGGGATTTAGGTCAAAAGCTGAGAGCAAGGACCTCAAAGGTAGTATTTTCCGAAATATTGCCTGTACCACGAGCCACACAAGAAAGGCAACGGGAGATTAGGGAGATTAACAAGTGGCTCAACAACTGGTGTAGGAAGGAGGGGTTTGGGTTCCTGGAGAAGTGGGTTGACTTTTCTATCGGCTACAGGTTCTATCGTAGGGATGGGCTGCACCTCAATGGGGAGGGGCAGCTGTGCTGGGGAGAAAGATGGCTAGAAGGTTGGAGGAGTGTTTAAACTAGGGACTGGGAGGGAGGAAAATTACATTATAGGTGTCACGGAAGGTGTACAGGAAACAAGACACTACAAAATTAATATATGACTCACTGGATCCAAAACTAAGGAACAAAAAGGGAGACCCCTGCATAAGACCTGGCACTCTCCCTGACTGCTCAGCCTATGCGAACATCCCAATGGTAGATGATCGCATATCCTCGTACCTCGACTGTATAACACCTGAACACCCTATAATAGTGAGGGGACACGACCACTGGCTCCCTACACTAGACACGGAGGGAGTCAGGTCACCTGGGATCCAGCAAACAGAAAATCACAAATGAATGTACAACACTTATCTTGTAGAAGACTGGGAAATAGGATCAGCATGCACACACACTCCAGGAAGTTGTATAACCGCACACTAATGCATTATGGGGAGGAATTTAAAGGGATGCAATCAGTCCAACTACATGACAGCTGAGAGAGGCTAACGAGATGAGGAACTGAAAACCAAAACAAAGGAAGCTCAAGGATTAGGTTCTGAAAAGCATCTGTCAGAGCTTCTCAGATGTCTGGTGGTGACAGTACCCCTCCCTCTACGAGTGGACTCCGGACACTCAGAGCCCACCTTCTCAGGATGGGATCTATGGAAAGCCCTGATGAGATGAGTGGCCTTAATGTCCGTCACTGGGACCCACATCCTCTCCTCAGGACCATAACCCTCCCAATGAACGAGGTACTGAAGAGAACCGCGGACAACACGAGAATCCACAATCCTAGAGACCTGAAATTCAAGATTACCATCAACCATAATTGGAGGAGGAGGCAAAGGCGAGGGTACAATGGGTTGAACATAAGGTTTTAATAAGGACTTATAAAAAACATTATGGATTTTCCAAGTCTGAGGAAGATCAAGACGGTAGGCAACAGGATTGATGACAGACAGGATTTTGTAAGGCCCAATAAACTTAGGACCCAACTTCCAGGAGGGAACCTTCAATTTGATATTCTTGGTAGACAACCACACCAGATCACCAACATTCAGGTCCGGACCAGGCACACATCTCTTATCTGCCACACGCTTATATCTCTCACTCATGCTCTTTAGATTATCCTGAATCTTTTGCCAAATAGATGACAAAGACGAGGAGAATCTGTCCTCATCAGGTAAACCAGAAGACCCCTCTCCCAAGAATGTCCCAAACTGCAGATGAAACCCATATGCACCAAAAAATGGTGACTTATCAGAGTACTCCTGACAATGGTTATTTAAAGCAAACTCAGCAAGGGACAAAAAAGAACACCAATCCTCCTGATTCTCCGCCACAAAACAGCGCAGATATGTCTCCAGATTCTGATTGACGCGCTCTGTCTGGCCATTCGACTGCGGGTGGAAAGCAGAAGAGAATGACAACCGAACCCCCAAGCGAGAACAGAAAGCCTTCCAGAATCTGGAAACAAACTGCGTGCCCCTATCAGAGACTATGTCTGAAGGAATACCATGCAATTTGACAATGTGATCAATAAATGCCTGCGCCAGCGTCTTAGCATTGGGCAAACCAGGAAAAGGGATGAAATGCACCATTTTGCTAAAACGGTCCACCACCACCAGAATCACAGTCTTCCCGAGGAACGAGGCAGGTCCGTTATGAAGTCCATGGACAGATGTGTCCAAGGACGGGAAGGAATGGGTAAGGGAAGGAGAGGACCTGATGGCCGTGAATGAGGGACTTTGGCACGAGCGCAAGTCTCACAGGGTGCCACAAAACCCTCAACCGACTTACGAAGCGCAGGCCACCAGAATCTCCGAGCGATGAGATCCACTGTGGCTCTTGCCCCAGGGTGCCCAGCAAGGACAGTATCGTGGTGTTCCTTAAAAATCTTGTGTCTTAAAGCAAGAGGCACAAACAACCTCCCAGGAGGACAAAGATCAGGAGCCTCTGACTGGGCTACCTGCACCTCTGCCTCCATTTCAGGATAAAGAGCAGAGACCACCACACCTTCAGCAAAAATGGGACCCGGGTCTTCAAAATTCCCACCTCCCGGAAAACAACGTGACAGGGCATCTGCCTTCACATTCTTAACCCCAGGGCGGAACGTGACAACAAAATTAAACCTTGAAAAGAACAAAGACCATCTGGCCTGTCTCGGGTTCAGACGCTTGGCTGACTCCAAGTAGGCCAGATTTTTATGGTCAGTAAACAAGGTAATAGGGTGTCTGGCTCCCTCTAGCCAATGGCGCCATTCCTCAAAAGCTAACTTGATGGCCAACAACTCCCTATCTCCCACATCGTAATTTCTCTCTGCGGAGGAGAGTTTCTTCGAGAAAAAGGCACACGGTCGCCATTTGGCAGGAGAGGAACCCTGAGACAAGACCGCACCCACACCCACCTCAGAAGCATCAACCTCAACTATGAAGGATAGAGAAATATCAGGTTGTACCAAAATGGGAGCGGAAGCAAAACTCTCCTTGATATTAGAAAAGGCCTTACGCGCCTCTACCGACCAGGAAGAAAAATCTACCCCCTTTCTGGTCATATCAGTGAGTGGTTAAACAACAGAGAAATAATTCAAAATAAACTTCCTGTAATAATTGGCAAAGCCCAAAAAACGCATCAGCGCCTTCTGATTCTCAGGAAGCTCCCACTCAAGCACAGCGTGGACCTTCTCGGGGTCCATGCGAAAACCAGAAGCGGAGAGAAGAAACCCCAGAAATTGAATTTTTGGAACCGCAAACACACATTTTTCCAGTTTCGCGTATAATTTATTCTCCCGCAGAATGAGCAAGACCTGACGTAAGTGTTCCTTATGAGTTTTGAAATCAGGAGAAAAAATCAAAATGTCATCCAAATACACTAATACAAATTTTCCCATTAAATGATAAAAAATGCTGTTCACGAAATGCTGAAAAACGTCTGGAGCATTCATCAAACCAAAAGGCATAACCAAATTCTGAAAATGGCCCTCAGGGGTATTGAAGGCCGTCTTCCATTCGTCTCCTTCTCTGACCCTGACCAGATTGTATGCCCCTCTTAGATCTAATTTGGAAAAGACTTTAGCCCCAACAATCTGGTTAAACAGGTCCGGGATCAGAGGAAGCGGATAAGGGTCACGAATAGTGATATTGTTCAGCTCCCTGAAATCCAGACAAGGTCTTAACCACTTCAACCCCGCTAGCTAAAACCCCCTTCATGACCAGGCCACTTTTTACACTTCTGCACTACACTACTTTCACCGTTCATCGCTCGGTCATGCAACTTACCACCCAAATGAATTTTACCTCCTTTTCTTCTCACTAATAGAGCTTTCATTTGGTGGTATTTTATTGCTGCTGACATTTTTACTCTTTTTTGTTATTAATCAAAATGTAACTATTTTTTTGCAAAAAAATGACATTTTTCACTTTCAGCTGTAAAATTTTGCAAAAAAAAGACATCCATATATAAATTTTTCGCCAAATTTATTGTTCTACATGTCTTTGATAAAAAAAAAAATGTTTGGGCAAAAAAAAAAAAGGGTTTGGGTAAAAGTTATAGCGTTTACACACTATGGTACAAAAATGTGAATTTCCGCTTTTTGAAACAGCTCTGACTTTCTGAGCACCTGTCATGATTCCTGAGGTTCTACAATGCCCAAACAGTAGAAAAACCCCCACAAATGACCCCATTTCGGAAAGTAGACACCCTAAGGTATTCGCTGATGGGCATAGTGAGTTCATAGAACTTTTTATTTTTTGTCACAAGTTAGCGGAAAATGATGATTTTTTTTTTTTTCCTTACAAAGTCTCATATTCCACTAACTTGCGACAAAAAATAAAAAATTCGAGGAACTCGCCATGCCCCTCACGGAATACCTTGGGGTGTCTTCTTTCCAAAATGGGGTCACTTGTGGCGTAGTTATACTGCCCTGGCAATTTAGGGGCCCATATGTGTGAGAAGTAGTTTGCAATCTAAATCTGTAAAAAATGACCGGTGAAATCCGAAAGGTGCACTTTGGAATGTGTGCCCCTTTGCCCACCTAGGCTGCAAAAAAGTGTCACACATCTGGTATCGCCGTACTCAGGAGAAGTTGGGGAATGTGTTTTTGGGTGTCATTTTACATATACCCATGCTGGGTGAGAGAAATATCTCGGCAAATGACAACTTTTCCCATTTTTTTATACAAAGTTGGCATTTGACCAAGATATTTATCTCATCCAGCATGGGTATATGTAAAATTACACCCCAAAACACATTCCCCAACTTCTCCTGAGTACGGTGATACCAGATGTGTGACACTTTTTTGCAGCCTAGATGCGCAAAGCGGCCCAAATTCCTTTTAGGAGGGCATTTTTAGACATTTGGATCCCAGATTTCTTCTCACGCTTTAGGGCCCCTAAAAAGCCAGGGCAGTATAAATACCCCACATGTGACCCCATTTTGGAAAGAAGACACCCCAAGGTATTCAATGAGGGGCATGGTGAGTTCATAGAAATTTTTTTTTTGTTGCATAAGTTTTTCTCACAAAGTCTCACTTTCCGCTAACTTGGGACAAAAATTTCAATCTTTCGTAGACTCAATATGCCCCTCATGGAATACCTCGGGGTGTCTTCTTTCCGAAATGGGGTCACATGTGGGGTATTTATACTGCTCTGGCTTTTTAGGGGCCCTAAAGCGTGAGAAGAAGTCTGGAATATAAATGTCTAAAAAATGTTACGCATTTGGATTCCGTGAGGGGTATGGTGAGTTCATGTGAGATTTTATTTTTTGGACACAAGTTAGTGGAATATGAGACTTTGTAAGAAAAAACAAACCCAAAAAATTATTTCCGCTAACTTGGGCCAAAAAAATGTCTGAATGGAGCCTTACAGGGGGTGATCAATGACAGGGGGGTGATCAGGGAGTGTATATGGGGTGATCACCTCATATACACTCCCTGATCACCCCTCTGTCATTGATCACCCCTCTGTCATTGATCACCCCTCTGAAAGGCTCCATTCAGACGTCCATATGATTTTTACGGATCCACGGATCGGATCCGCAAAACACATACGGACGTCTGAATGGAGCCTTACAGGTGGGTGATCAATGACAAGGGGGTGATCAATGTCAGGGGGTGATCAGGGAGTGTATATGAGGTGATCACCCCCTTGGCATTGATCACCCCCCTGTAAGGCTCCATTCAGACGTCCGTACGTGTTTTGCAGATCCGATCCATGTATCCGTGGATCCGTAAAAATCATACGGACGTCTGAATGGAGCCTTACAGGGGGGTGATCAATGACAGGGGGGTGATCAATGTCAGGGGGTGATCAGGGAGTGTATATGAGGTGATCACCCCCTTGGCATTGATCACCCCCCTGTAAGGCTCCATTCAGACGTCCGTATGTGTTTTGCTGATCCGATCCATGTATCCGTGGATCCGTAAAAATCATACGGACGTCTGAATGGAGCCTTACAGGGGGGTGATCAATGACAGGGAAGTGATCAGGAAGTCTATATGCGTGATCACCCCCCTGTAAGGCTCCATTCAGACGTCCGTATGCGTTTTGCGGATCCGATCCATGTATCAGTGGATCCGTAAAAATCATACGGACGTCTGAACGGAGCCTGACGGGGGGTGATCAATGACAGGGGGGTGATCAATGACAGGGGGGTGATCAGGGAGTCTGTATGGGGTGATCAGTGGTTCATAAAGGGTTAATAAGTGACGGGGGGAGGGGGTGTAGTGTAGTGTTTTGTGTTACTTTACTGAGCTGCCTGTGTCCTCTGGTGGTCGATCCAAACAAAAGGGACCACCAGAGGACCAGGTAGCAGGTATATTAGACGCTGTTATCAAACCAGCGTCTAATATACCTGTTAGGGGTTAAAAAAAAAACATCTCCAGCCTGCCAGCGAGCGATCGCCGCTGGCAGGCTGGAGATCCACTCTCTTACCTTCAGTTCTGTGAGCGTGCGCGCCTGCGTGCGCGCGTTCACAGGAAATCTCGGCTCTCGCGGGAGGATGCGTATATGCGTCCACCCAGAAGAGCAGGACCGCCTGCAGGACGCAATCCTGCGTACGGCGGTCCGGAGAAGGTTAAAGAACCATCTTTTTTCTTAACAAAGAAAAAACCAGCGGCAACAGGTGACTTCAAGGGTCGTATGTGTCCTTTTCTCACTCTCAGAGATATAAGCACGCATAGCGACCCTTTCAGGTTGGGAAAGATTGTATAAACGAGATTTAGGCAGCTTGGTGCCTGGGATGAGATTAATAGGGCAATCGTACTCCCTGTGCGGGGGCAAATCCTGAACTCCACTTTCAGAGAAGACATCCGAAAATTCTGAGAGAAAAGATGGTACAGTCTTAGTAGAAACCTCAGAAACAGATGTCGTGAGGCAATTCTCTCTGCAAAAGTCACTCCAACCATTTATTTGCCTCGCTTGCCAATCAATGGTGGGGTTATGTTTAGTGAGCCAGGGTAGCCCCAACACAAGAGGAGTAGGTAATCCGCTAAGGACGAAACATGACACATCCTCAACATGAGCATCACTCACAATTAAACGGATATTGTGAACTATGCCCTTTAATGATTTCTGAGAAAGTGGAGCGGAATCAATAGCAAAAACAGGAATATCCTTTCCCAAAGTGCATACCTGGAAACCATGAGTTATCGCAAATTGATTATCAATGAGATTGACAGCTGCTCCACTATCTACAAAAATCTCACCAAAAATGTTCTTGCTCTCTAGCGCCACCCTGGCAGGCAGGACAAAACGGGAACTACAAGCAAACGGAAAACCTTCAATTTCCACCTCAACCCTGCCAATATTAACAGATGGAACATTTTTAAAAGATTTTTTCCTTTTTGTTTCTATCACGATCGGCGTAACTGTCACATACGTGACACGGAGGGAGGAAAAGAGGGAGGCCCTGCCCTAGTGAGAGGGAAGGTGGTGACCCCTGACTCACCTTGCGGCTGGCGCCTGGCTGCCCTGTCGTCCCTAGACGGGTTCCTCACCCGTACGCCGATCACGTGCCTAAAACCCTGGCTTTCCCTAGGATGAGCCCTAGATAGTGAACAGGGCGGTGGGAACACTAGTCCGCACCACTAGCTCTAAAGGAAAACACCAAGGGGAGGACAGACAATACAAACTAAACATATAATCCCAGGTGGGCAACAACAGGAGACAACAAAAGCCCAACAGGGATCCGGAGGGTAGCACTCTGGAACAACAACCAGATTCTCAGCTCCAGTGGGTCAGCATAGATGTCCAGGCAGGAAGCTCTATAACTGGCAACAAGAGAAGTGTGAGAGGAGAATATAAGGAGTTTGGGAGTGGCAGACAAGAAACAGCTGAGGAGGAGAAGCTACGGATCCCTGAGTGAGACAAAAAGGATAGCAAGGCAAACACAGAAAACAAACACTAAGAAACACTGTGATCTTTAGACATAGAGCGCGCAGCCACCCGCTGCGACTTCCTGACCCCGGGTATAACGGAGTCAGACGTGGCTCTTGACACCCTCGTGACAGTTTCTTTATTACTCCCAAAAAACTGCCTGAATCTCCTAAAGGGACAAACATTTGCCAAATGATTTATACCTCCACAACAAAAACAAACCTTCCCATGATTTTTTCCTTTCCAGGAATTCCTCTATAAGCATCTGAAACAGTGTATAAGCCGGCAAAGTAAGAACTAGATACTGTTTATCAAATGTTTTGTGGACTGATGAAATGAGAGTGAGTCTTGATGGGCCAGATGGATGGGCCTGTGTCTGGATTGGTAAAGGGCAGAGAGCTCCAGTCCGACTCAGACGCCAGCAAGGTGGAGGTGGAGTACTGGTTTGGGCTGGTATCATCAAAGATGAGCTTGTGGGGCCTTTTCGGGTTGAGGATGGAGTCAAGCTCAACTCCCAGTCCTACTGCCAGTTTCTGGAAGACACCTTCTTCAAGCAGTGGTACAGGAAGAAGTCTGCATCCTTCAAGAAAAACATGATTTTCATGCAGGACAATGCTCCATCACACGCGTCCAAGTACTCCACAGCGTGGCTGGCAAGAAAGGGTATAAAAGAAGAAAAACTAATGACATGGCCTCCTTGTTCACCTGATCTGAACCCCATTGAGAACCTGTGGTCCATCATCAAATGTGAGATTTACAAGGAGGGAAAACAGTACACCTCTCTGAACAGTGTCTGGGAGGCTGTGGTTGCTGCTGCACGCAATGTTGATGGTGAACAGATCAAAACACTGACAGAATCCATGGATGGCAGGCTTTTGAGTGTCCTTGCAAAGAAAGGTGGCTATATTGGTCACTGATTTCTTTTTGTTTTGTTTTTGAATGTCAGAAATGTATATTTGTGAATGTTGAGATGTCATATTGGTTTCACTGGTAAAAATAAATAATTGAAATGGGTATATATTTGTTTTTTGTTAAGTTGCCTAATAATTATGCACAGTAATAGTCACCTGCACACACAGATATCCCCCTAAAATAGCTAAAACTAAAAACAAACTAAAAACTACTTCCAAAAATATTCAGCTTTGATATTAATGAGTTTCATTGAGAACATGGTTGTTGTTCAATAATAAAATTAATCCTCAAAAATACAACTTGCCTAATAATTCTTCACTCCCTGTATATAATATAGGATTGATACATGAAAATGTTTAATGATATTTTATGAAGTCCAATTTATTAGGGGGATTGTGATTTGTACAAGCAGAGACTGCTCACACAGATTTCTCTCTGATATTAACCCTTATTAAATACTTAGGACCCCATTGAGTCCATACTAGGATTTATAGGAGAGAGAGTTTTGGAGTTATTGATCCCTGCGGATACTGGCTTTTCAATTTATTTTTAATATTGTGAACATGCATATTGTGTTTTGATATATTGTGTTTTGATTTATTGTTTTTTAGCAATATATTTTATTGTATTTTATACTCAATAAATAGTATCCTATATTTCCATATATGAGTGCCCAATCCAAATTTTTTCACGTTTGTATACTAATGCCAGAAGCCTGACTAATAAAACTGGGGAGCTGGAATTAGTGATGTGTGAGGAGAACTATGACATAGTGGGAATAACTGAGACATGGCTGGATGATAGCTATGACTGATCGTCAAAACCGGAGAGGGGGAGGGGTTTGCCTTTATGTAAAGTCTTGTCTAAAGCCCACACTCCGTGAAGATATAAGTGAGGGACATGAACATGTGGAGTCACTGTGGGTAGAGATACATGGAGCTAAAAACAACAATAAATTATTAATAGGAGTTTACTATAAACCACCTAATATACCAGAGTCCACAGAAAATCTACTACTAAACGAGATAGACGAGGCAGCAAATCATAATGAGGTGGTTATTATGGGGGACTTCAACTACCCAGATATCGTCTGGGAAACTGAAACTTGTATATCTCATAAGGGAAACTGGTTCTTGGCAATAACCAAAGACATTTACCTCTCCCTACTGGTTCAGGACCCGACTAGAGGGACGGCCATACTGGACTTAGTATTAACCAATAGGCCTGACAGAACAACAGACGTGCAGGTTGGGGGACACCTGGGAAATAGTGACCATAAAGTAATAACCTTCCAATTATCATTCAAAAGAGCGTTTCTACAGGGAGGAAGAAAAATACCAAACTTCCAAAAAGCTAAATTTAGCCAACTAAGAGAGGCCATAGGCCGAAGTAACTGGGACAAAGTCCTCAAAAATAAAAATACAGCCACAAAATTGGATATCTTTAAAGCCATCCTAAAATCTCATTGTGAAAGGTACATACCGTATGGCAATAAAAGGTTAAGGAACAAAAAGAAACCAATGTGGATAAATAGAACTGTAAAGAAAGCAATAAATGACAAAAAGAAAGCATATAAAACACTAAAACAGGAGGGTAGCACGGAAGCACAAAAAAACTATAAGGAAAAAAATAGAACATGTAAAAAACTAATAAAAACGGCCAAACTAGAGACTGGGAGATTAATTGCCAAAGAGAGTAAAACTAACCCTAAAATGTTCTTCAATTATATAAATGTTAAAAAGTATAAATCTGAAGGTGTCGGCCCTTTAAAGAGTAATGAGGGGGAGTCGCAGAGAGCGACGAGGAGAAAGCAAAGCTGTTAAATATTTTTTTCTCCAATGTATTCAGTGAGGAAAATAAACTGTCAGATGACATGCAGAATGTAAAAATAAATTCCCCATTAAAAGTGTCCTGTCTGACCCAGGAAGAAGTACATCAGTGACTTAAAAAGATTAAAATAGACAAATTGCCAGGAGCAGATGGCATACATCCCCGTATCCTAAGGGAATTAAGTAATGTCATAGCCAGACCCTTATTTCTGATATTTGCAGATTGTATACTGACAGGGAATGTCCCACAGGATTGGCGCATGGCAAATGTGGTGCCAATATTCAAAAAGGGTCCATAAACAGAGCCCAGAAACTATAGGCTGGTAAGTTTAACATCTGTTGTGGGTAAACTGCTTGAAGGTTTTCTGAGAGATGCTATCTTAGAGCATCTCAACGGAAATAAGCAAATAACGGCATATCAGCATGGCTTCGTGAGGGATCGGTCATGCCAAACTAATTTAATCAGTTTCTATGAGGAGGTAAGTTCTAGACTTGACAGCGGCGAATCAATGGATGTCGTATATCTGGACTTCTCTGAAGCATTTGACACTGTACCGCATAAAAGGTTAGTATATAAAATGAGAATGCTCGGACTGGGAGAAAACGTCTGTAAGTGGGTAAGTAACTGGCTCAATGATAGAAAACAGAGGGTGGTTATTAACGGTACATACTCAGATTGGGTCACTGTCACTAGTGGGATACCTCAGGGGTCAGTATTGGGCCCTATTCTCTTCAATATATTTATTAATGATCTTGTAGAAGGCTTGCATAGTAAAGTATCAATTTTCGCAGATGACACTAGACTGTGTAAAGTAATTAACACGGAAGAGGACAGTATATACTACAGAGGGATCTGGATAGATTGGAGGCTTGGGCAGATAAGTGGCAGATGAAGTTTAACACTGACTAATGTAAAGTTATGCACATGGGAAGGAATAAAGCAAGTCACCTGTACATACTAAATGGTAAAACACTCGGTAACACTGACATGGAAAAGGATCTAGGAATTTTAATAAGCAGCAAACTAAGCTGCAAAAACCAGTGTCGGGCAGCTGCTGCCAAATCCAATAAGATAATGGGTTGCATCAGAAGGGGAATAGATGCCCGTGATAAGAACATAGTCCTACCACTTTACAAATCGCTAGTCAGACCACACATGGAGTACTGTGTACAGTTCTGGGCTCCAGTGAACAAGGCAGACATAGCAGAGCTGGAGAGGGTCCAGATGAGGGCAACTAAAGTAATAACTGGAATGGGGCAACTACAGTACCCTGAAAGATGATCAAAATTAGGGTTATTCACTTTAGAAAAATGACCACTTAGGAGAGATCTAATTACTATGTATAAATATATCAGGGGTCAGTACAGAGATTTATCCCATCATCTATTTATCCCCAGGGCTGTGACAAGGGGACATCCTCTGCGTCTGGAGGAAAGAAGGTTTGTACACAAACATAGAAAAGGATTCTTTACGGTTAGAGCAGTGAGACTATGGAACTCTCTGCCTGAGGAGGTGGTGATGGTGAGTACAATAAAGGAATTCAAGAGGGGCCTGGATGTATTTCTGGAGCGTAATAATATTACAGGTTATAGCTACTAGAGAGGGGTCGTTGATCCAGGGATTTATTCTGATTGCCTGATTGGAGTCGGGAAGGAATTTTTAATTCCCTTAAAGTGGGGGAAATTGGCTTCTACCTCACATTTTTTATTTTTTTTTTGCCTTCATCTGGATCAACTTGCAGGATAACAGGCCGAACTGGCTGGACAAATGTATTTTTTCGGCCTTATGTACTATGTTACTATGAATGGTGAAAATAGCACCGCTATATTCTCATGGACCAGTCTGGCGGCACAGAGCTCAAACAATCTATCCTGTGGATAAGTAATAAGTGTTATTAGTTGCATAACCCCTTTAAAGTGATTCATTCAGAAAATTAGATGCTTAATAATGTACTTCATTGGATATTTGGTAGTGCCATGTCTTGCCTTTTGGCCATGTTATAGAAAATTTATATCATTCAATCAAGATGGCTGCCATATCCTGCTTTACCTCTGGGACAGCGCCCTGCTGCATAGCATCTTAGAACTATCTTTGCATCTTAGCTATCACTTACAGCAAAGGTAAGGGGCTATGAAGCGTTTCATACTGTGTAGATTCACTGTGCCAACAAACCAGTTTGACTTCGGACTAGTCCTGAAGGTGTTATCCTGGTGGTCAATTGTTATTCACACTTTAAGGCCTCATGCACTCAGCTGCTGTGAGGCTGTTCCATGCATTGGGGACTGCAATTTGCGGTCCCAAATGCACTGGCAACATCCGTGCGGCGGCCGGAACAGATTGAGACCCATTCAACTTGAATGGGTTCGTGATCTGTCTGCAACGTAAAAAATTGAACGTTTGAGGGCTGCAATATGGCCATGGCTGGGCAACAGCCGTGTGAATGAGACCTAATCAATATACAGAGATCTGGCCTTCGCTACAGGGGAGCCACCTGGCCGGGGATCAGAGACAATACTGCATGGCACCTAGGGAACAGGCAATACACATACTTAGGAGGAGAGGCAGAGGTCAGAGTTGGCAGAGTTTGTGCAAATCCATGAAAAAATCCAAAGGTCAGGGCAGGTGGCAGAGGAACAGTAAGGTGAACAGATACAGGTCAGGTACACAGGCAAACAGATTATAGCTCTTAATTAGCTCTGGAAAGCTAGAGAGACCTAGCAAGAACTGTAGAGACTAAATTGCTCAGGCAAGAAGGTGAGGTCAAGCAGCACAGTTATATAGAAGAAAACATATCGACTCAAGTTTACCACTGGATATAAAGAATAATTTAGAATAAAATGTAGCAGCAGGCACTCAACCTATGGTACCATACAGTAAAGGTGTGGAGGTGTAAATTAAAACTCAAGTTTATTTGAAAAATCTGAAACCAGACAGATACTCAATAAAAAGAACACATACAAGTATACATAGACGCCACTTAGTAAAATAACTCTAAAAACTTGCACACAGACTTGCATATGTTAAAATGGCACACCAGCATGCAGGTCCAGTGAAACAGATGGATAAGTAAAAGCATTCCAAAGTTATTACCACTTAACCTCTTAAGGACACATGACGTACCGGTACGTCATGATGTCCTGGTACTTAAGGACACATGACGTACCGGTACGTCATGAATGGTTCCGATCACCGCCGCTCGGCGGTGCCTGCTCACTCCACCAATCACCATCCAGCGATCCTGAGTGGTGATGGTGACATCACCACTCAGGATCGCTTTCTGATTGGTCAGTGGGCGGTCTGGCGGCAGATTCAAAAGAGGCAGGCGCTCCTCTCCTCCTCCTTTTGTGTTCCGGAGCCGGAGGAGAGAGGAGCTGACCGCTGCCTGCACCCGATCTGTGCACCCAGGACCCGATCTCTACCACCAGCACCCCCCCATCAGGTACATAGGGACAGCTAGGGAAAGTTTGGGTTAGGCAGGAAAAAAAAGGGAAAGTTAGTTTTTTTTTACTTTTCATTGCATCACCCTAGTTAGGGTGTCTGGGGTCCACAGCACAGCTGTGTGACCCTAGACCCCCCAGGGGTGCTGCCACTGCCCCCCCCCATGCCCCCCCTCCCCCTACTTTTTTGGGGTGCAGGTTTTTTATTTTTGTGTAGGCTGACTGTGGCCGGCACTCTTAGCGTCCGGCCACTGTTAGCGCACCGCACACCCCACCGCTGATCAACTTCGGACGGTTGATCAGCGGTTTTGAAATTTTTTTTGGCCTTTTTTTTAGTCAGTTTTGTTTTGTTAGTTTTAGGGTGAGTTTGTGAACACCCGTGCCCCCACACACACGCACACAAAATAAAGATTTCCACACACGCACATACACACGCAGACACACACTCCCCTATGGCCCGCCGGACGTTCTCGGCCGAGGAGGCATACGCCCAGCTTGCCTCCGACTCCGAGAGTCCCAGTGAGGATGAGGATGACCCCACATTCCTGTTGTCATCCGCATCCTCCTCATCATCTAGCGATGATGATGAGCCCCCAAGGCGGCGGAGACGCGCCAGGCGGAGCAAGGGGGCCGCCATGTTAGGGACCCTGTGGCCCAGCCTAGTACGAGCAGCTCTGGGGCTCGTACTGGTTTCCCGGCCCACCAGTTAAATCCACCGGAGCACCCTGCCGGTGAATTTGTCTGGTGTAGCCCAGAGCGATACGAGCCCGTGATTCCTGATTTTGTAGGCCAATCAGGAATCCAGATTTCCACAGTGGGCTACACTGAATATGACTTTTTTCGTCATTTTTTCAGTGACCCACTGGTAAATCTGATGGTGGAGCAGACGAATCTGTACGCCCAACAGTTCGTCGCTCAACACCCGGGCTCCTTTTTGGCCAGGCCCGGTGGCTGGACGCCGGTCAGTGCAGCCGAAATGAGGACATTTTGGGGCCTCGTGCTGCATATGGGCCTGGTCAAGAAACCCAGTGTCAGGCTGTACTGGAGTGGGGACGTCCTATACCAGACCCCACTTTACAGTACGGCCATGACACGCTCCCGGTTTGAGGCCATCTGGAAATGTCTGCATTATTCCGATAATGCAGCATGTCCCCCCCGAGGTGATCCTGCCCATGACCGTCTGTACAAGATACGGCCGGTCATCGATCACTTTGGGGCCAAATTCATGGAGGCCTATGTACCTGGAAGAGAGGTTGCGGTTGATGAGTCTCTTATTGCGTTCAAGGGGAGACTCATTTTCCGCCAGTATGTGCCCTCCAAGCGGGCGAGGTATGGCGTGAAGCTATACAAAATTTGTGAGAGTACCTCAGGGTACACTTACAAATTTCGTATTTACGAGGGGCGAGATTCCCGGATTCAACCCCCAGAATGTCCCCCCACTCTGGGTGTTACCGGGAAACTTGTGTGGGACCTTATGTACCCACTGCTGGATAAGGGTTACCACCTGTACGTGGATAACTTTTATACCAGTATCCCCTTGTTCCAGTCCCTTGCCGCCAGATCCACGTTCGCTTGTGGGACCGTGCAGAAAAATCAACGCGGCCTCCCTGCCCTCCCCCTCCAGGTACCTATCCCCAGGGGTGAGACCCGTGCCCTTACCACTGGAAACCTGTTGCTGGTCAGGTATAAGGACAAGAGGGATGTCCTTATGCTGTCCACAATTCATGGTAACGGCATCACCCCTGTCCCTGTGCGAGGTACCGCGGCAACGGTCCTCAAGCCCGATTGTATCGTCGCCTACAATCAGTATATGGGAGGAGTTGATCTCTCTGATCAAGTCCTCAAGCCATATAACGCCATGCGCAAAACCCGGGCATGGTACAAAAAAGTTGCGGTCTACTTGGTGCAGGTTGCCATGTACAACTCTTTTGTACTATCCCGAAGCGCTGGCAGCACAGGGACATTCCTCCAGTTCTATGAGGCAGTCCTCAAGGCCCTGATCTTTTCGGACCGGGAAAGAGCAGGCCGGAGTACCTCGGGAACTGTAGGCGCCCGATTCGTCCCTGGCCAACACTTTCCAGGTGTGGCCCCCCATACTGGAAAGAAGGGACGAACCCAAAAAAGGTGCAGAGTGTGTCACAGGAGGGGGATACGGAAGGACACCACAACTCCATGTGACACGTGCCCCGATCATCCGGGCCTCTGCATTATTGGTTGCTTCAGGGAGTATCACACTTCCATGGAGTACTAAATTTATATCCCAATTTAGGACTGACATCGGATAAAAAAAAACTGGTTCTCAGACTTGAGACACCCAAAAAAACTAAAATAATTTATTAAAAGTATACATATTAGGACCTAACCCCCCAGATTAACACGGTCAAGGAAAAAACAAAAACCAGATTGTCACCTTACATAACAAAAAGTTTAATAGCAAGCGATCAAAAAGTCATATAGCCCCCAAAATAGTGCCAATAAAACCATCCGCTCATCCCGCAAAAAATGAGCCCCCACATAAGATAATCGGATAAGAAAAAAAAAAAAAATGACACTTAGACTTTAGAGATACAAAATTTTTTTTTTTGTATCAAAAAGGATAATATAGTCTAAAACCTAAATAAATGTAAAAAAAGTAGACTTATTAGGTATCGCCGCATCCATAAGAATCTCCTCTATAAAAATACCCCCTGATCCAACCCCCCAGATTAACATGGTCCAAAAAAAAAAGAAATCTCGAATGGATTTTCTGCGACTGTCGCGTCGCAGTCGCAGCATGTCGCATGTTGCAGTGCAACACCATAGACTGCCATTATAAAAATTGTCGCGCGACATTAGTGCAACAAAATGTCGCGCAACAAATGTCGTCGTGTAGACCTAGCCTAGTCTTTACAGACGCCCCTCCTCCTCAGTGGTTTTCATAGACGAGACAAGAGACATCTTCAGTACATCCGGACCAGCTCCATCCCATGGTTTCGGTCATTATCCGAGTTTAGTACTATAGCTAATAAATATATATATATATATATATATATATATTTATTTATTTTAGTTTTTACTGCACACCCAGTGATGCAGGGTCCAACACCAAAAAGAACCGAATGGAAGAGTAAGGTGGAAAAGAAACAGGGAGGGAATTAAGGTGGTGCTGTCATGGACTCCGGAAAACAACATTACCGGTATGTAATGATCATTTATCCCTTCGTCCTATGACAGCACCAGGAGATATCCCAGAGAGTGAAAAATTAGGGGGGGGGGCCCACAGCCTGAAGGAGTTTGCGTCCAAACAAAAGATTAGACACTTCTGACAGGTTTAATCTATAGTGTCTATCAGGGGCGTAGCTAAAAGCTCATGGGCCCTGGTGCAAGACTTCAGCTTGGGCCCCCCTTCCCTCAATGCTTTCTGGCCAGGGAACGGGAAGCACATAGCCTTTGTGCTGCCTGAGGCAAAAATTGAAACAGCACCCCCCCACACCCATGCCAAATTCTTGACCTGATCCTCGTCCCTAACTTGACCAGCATGCACTTTCTATAATGCTAGTGTCTTCTTTTGTGGCACAAGGGTCTTTGGGCCCCCTCAGGCTCCTGGGCCCGGTAGCGACTGCTACCTCTGCACCCCCTATAGCTACGCCCCTGGTGTCTATAGAAGGTAGAAGCAGAAGACCACGTTGCTGCTCTGCAAATGTCTTGTATAGAAACGTCTGCCTTTTCTGCCCAGGAAGTTGCCACCTCTCTTGTAGAATGGGCCGACCTGCCAGATGGGACAGGTTCCTGCATAGAAAGGTATGCCAAAGAAATAGCCTGCTTGATCCAACGGGCTAAAGTACCTTTACTAGCTGATTTCCCCTTATTCTAGCCTGAAAATAAGACAAACAATGAAGAGGACTTCCTCCAACCTTCTGTAGCCTCTAGGTACCGTAGGACACATTCTCTAACATCCAAAGAATGGAAATCTGCCTCTTCCTCGGATTCTCATAGAAGGAAGGAAGAATCACTTCCTGACTTCTATGGAATTCCATTACTACTTTGGGTAAAATGCTGGGTCTGGCCTAAGACGGACACAATCATCTTGGAAAATCGTATATGGAAAGAGCCTGAAGCTCACTAATTCTCCTGGCTGATGTAATAGCTACCAAAAAAATACATTTCAAGGTCAGGAACTTAATTGGCAGAGAATCTACAGGACTAAAGGGAGGTTTAACCAAGGCCCTTAACACCAGATTAAGATCCCAAGGAGGAGTTTTGAAATTCCTGGCAGGGAGACTCCTAAATACTGATTTACAAGGATGACACGCTAACCTGTAATCGAATAGAACACTGAGAGCGGCCACCTGGACCTTGATAGTACTTAGCGCTAGGCCTTTCTCCACACCTCTTTGAAGAAAATCCAAGATTTTACTTAAAGGGCTTCTGTCACCCCACTAAAGTGTTTTTTTTTTTTTGGGCTAGTGAAATTAGTTATATTGCGATATATGACAATATAATTGTGTTACTTACTTTGATCCAGCAGTTTCTGCAAAAAACGAAGTTTTAATATATGTAAATTCGGTCTCTACCAGCAAGGGATTTCTGCAGCAGCTACCAGCAAGTAGCCGCCCTCCTTGCTGGTAGAGACCGAATTTACATATATTAAAACTTCGTTTTTTGCAGAAACTGCTGGATCAAAGTAAGTAACACAATTATATTGTCATATATCGCAATATAACTAATTTCACTAGCCCAAAAAAAAAAAATCACTTTAGTGGGGTGACAGAAGCCCTTTAACTGAAGAGGGTAGGATGTGCAAGGAGGGACTCCTAGAAACTTAAAAAACGTGATCCAAGTTCTAGCATAGATATTAGTAGTCACCGACTTCCTACTTAACAGCATGGTAGCGACCACCGATTCAGAAAGACCTCTATCTAGTAAAAGGCGCCATTCAAAAGCCACGCCGTCAAATGAAGCCTTTTCACAGGGGGGTGGACAATAGGACCTTGAAAAAGAAGATCTGGGATCTCTGGAAGGACCCAAGGATCTGCTACTGACATTACCCTCAGCCAATAGAACCACGCTCGACGTGGCCAGAAGGGAGCAATCATGATGATTCTGGCTTTGTCTTCCCTGACCTTTTTGAGAACCATCGGTATCAGCTGAAATGGAGGGAAGGCATACAATAGACCCTGACTCCAAGGCTGAACCACAGCGTCTATCGCCTCTGGTTGATCCCTGGGAGACAGGGAGTAGAATATTTTTACCTTCCTGTTCTCCCTGGTGGCAAAAAGATCTACTTGAGGCATCCCCCATAACCTGACAATCTTGCTGAAAACAGAAGGTTTCAGAGACCATTCCCTCTGATCCAGAGATCGACGGCTTAGAAAATCGGACTTCCAATTGTCCACACCTCTGATATGAAGGGCCGAGAGGGATAAAGTTACCCCCTCCACTAGGGAAAAAATATGAACCGCCAGGGCCTGCAGGGACACGGACCGGGTACCACACTGATGATTCAGATATGCTACGACCGAGGAATTGTCGGATAAAATTCTCACGTGTCGACTCCTGATGAGAGGGAGTAACTCCTGAAGGGCCAGAAAGACTGCCATAAGCTCTTTTTGATTTGAAGAACTGTCCAACATCCAGCAGTCCCACAATCCTTGAAGCAAGGTCTCTCCCACATGAGCCCCCCACCCTACTGGACTGGCGTCTGTGGTAACTATAAGGGGATCTTCGATCCTCCAGGGGACTCCCTGCCCCAGGTTCTCTAGTGACAGCCACCACTTCAGCGTCTGAAAAGTCTGGGCCGATATCACTATCCTGCTTTCCAGGTCCTCTATTTTTCCTGACCAGTCCCCCAAAATTTCTTCTTGGAAGGCTCTGTAATGGATCTGAGCCCATTGAACTGCAGGTATACAGGCAGTCAGAGTTCCCATTACTGACATCCCCTTCCTTATGGACACACACGGATTGTTTATCAGGGTGTGAACCACTGACCTTATTTTCAGAATTTTTTCTGAGGTTAGGAAGGATCTCTTCGACACTGAATCCAGTAAGATTCCCAGGAACTGTTGTTTCTTTTCTGGAATCAGTCTTGACTTTTCTCTGTTCAGGATCCAGCCCAGGGTTGTCAAGATTTCTACTACCTGTTGGACCTGAAATAAGCATCTCTGGTAAGACAGTGCGACAATCAGAAAGTCGTCCAAGTATGGGACAAACAGGATATCTTTTTCCCTGATATGGGCTGCCATCTCTGAGACTAACTGCGTAAAAATCCTTGGCGCCATCGAAATTCCGAAAGGTAATACCTGGAATTGAAAGTGCTTCAGCATCCCCTGGAACCTTAAGGCCACTCTGAGATACTTCTGGTGCCCTGGAAAAATCAGAAGGTGATAGTAGGCATCTTTAAAGTCTAACACTGCCATAAAACAGTCCTTGTAAAGAAGCTGAATTACCGTCTTTATAGTCGACATTTTGAAGCGTTGGTATACCAGGTACTCGTTTAGAGACTTCAAGTTTATGATAGTCCTGTATTCTCCACTTTTTTTTAACTAAAAACAGAGTAGAATAATATCCTGTGCCCCTTTCCTCTTCTGGACACTGAATGAGTGTGCCTTTTTGAATGAGTTTTGAGACCTCCTTTTCTAAGGCAGTCTGAGCTGAATGATCTACTTGTGTAATTTTGAATCATTGCGGAGGGAACTTTTTGAACTCTAGCTTGAATCCTTCTTCTAATGAACGCAGGATCCACGCGCTGTTGGATATTCTGGACCAGGCTGGGA
The DNA here is from genome assembly GCF_014858855.1 of Bufo gargarizans. Classification (NCBI taxonomy): domain Eukaryota; kingdom Metazoa; phylum Chordata; class Amphibia; order Anura; family Bufonidae; genus Bufo; species Bufo gargarizans. Next base: position 373,598,844 of record NC_058083.1, on the reverse strand, counting down.
GAAAAGATTGTAATCTTCCTCCCACCCTGGCGTCACTGGGAGCTGTCTTTCTTAGGGGGGTCCCTGGATTGATTTTTGAACGAACAGGAGCCCTTTGGACCTGGAGAATTTCCATCTATCAGTTCTATTTGCTGGACTCCTATTCCGATCCCTATTTCCTCTGCCTCTCTGGGAAAAACGGTCCTGCTTACGAAAGGATGACTGAAAAGAAAACGGGAACCCCTTCTTTTTATCCCCTGCCTTCTCTAATATGTCGTCCAAGGAAGACCCAAACAAATATTTCCCCTCACAAGGGATACCACATAAGCGATTTTTTTAGGCCACATCCCCTGACCAATTCTTGAGCCAAATAGCCCTACGAGCGGAATTAGCCATGGATGAAGCTGATCCGCAGAGGCGTCCGCCAAAAAATCGGCTGCTTTTCCAATAGCCTCAACTGATTCTAATAATTTATCTCTAGGAGTCTTATCCCGGATCTGCGCCTCCAACTGTTTAATCCACAATATTTGTGCCCTAGCAGTACAGGTGGAAGCTATATTAGGCTTGAAGGATGCACCTATGGATTCCCATGTTCCCTTTAAAAAGGTGTCAGCCTTTCTGTCCATTGGATCCTTAAGATTGCCCAAATCATCAAAGGGTAGGGATGACCTACGAGACACTTTAGCTATGGGCACATCAATTTTGGGAGCCCTATCCCATAGGGAACATTCACCTTCCTCAAACGGATATTTCCTTTTGATTACTGATGGGATAAAGCTTCTTTTATCCAGATGTTTCCACTCTCTATTCATCATGGCCCCTACATTCTTGTGGATAAAAAAGGCTCTTCGTTTCTTAGTCTGCAGGCCCCCAAACATGATATCCTGAATCGAGTGAACCTCCTTTGCATTCTCCAGATTCATAGTTGCCCTGACTACCTTGATTGATCTACCTCCTGAACAGGAAAAAAGGGCCTACCACTGCATTCCTCATCTGAAGAGGATGTAACGGACTCCTTTCACTGCTTTCAAGCTCGTCCTCTGAACTAGAGAAGTCAGAATTTTCAACTGAAAAAGATGCGCTATCTTTGGTGCTTTTCCGCCTGTGCTCTTTACTTGACATAAGACTTAAAGTATATCTGTCGTTTATTTTTTTTTGTTTGTTTTTTTGAGTATTGGATTGTGGTGATTAATATCTCCTTGGTGGCCCTTTTTCAACTTTTCACTGTGTATTCAATTACCCCTTAATTCCACATTTTTGTTCCCTGTACTGCCTACTTTTACTTGTGCTTAAAATAGGTTTGCTAGGAATGGTCCGTCTATCTGTCGATAAACGGAGCACGCAGCGTGCAGGCTCACATTACTGACAGCCAGGGACTGTAAGTAAATGATTAAAGCCAGGTGGCCATTATGGCACATAACAGGTAGGATTTAGTGTTAGGTTCCCGTCTTACAGAGATCGCCTTGACGTTTGGCAGACGGGCCCAAATAATTTTGTACAAAATGTAATGGCAAATTAAGCGTAGCATTAGCTCCAGAATGTTTTCTGTAATTATGGCATTATTGTACTTTATTTGTGTTTGCAGAGTGCTGTTGCATTGTCCTTTTCTTCCTGTACGTAAATTTTTTTATGACATTTAATTACAAAAGAATTCAGATCCAGGTGCTGGTTTGAAAACTGTAGAATATTTTTGGTGGGACAAGCCCTTTAAATACTGATTACCTATCCTCTGAATAAGTCATAAGTACCTGAAAGGTGGGGATCCAACACCTGAGGCCCCCGTCGATCAGCTGTACGAGTAGGCAACGGCGCTTGCAGTAACGTCAGGGCCTTCTCGCAGCTTTTCTTAGGCAAGTGAAGACACGTTCATCAGTCACATAGCCTGGGTGCAGCTCAGCCCCATAGAAGTGAATGGGGCTGAGCACAATGCAAAGAATATCTGCCATACAATGTACTGCGCTGTACATGCAGAGATGAGAGAAAGACGCGGTGCTCCCGTAGGGATGAATGGAGGGTGGCTGCACATGTGCATCCATCCAGCACTTTGTAGGCTCCGTTGTAAGCATGGGTGCAGATCCCAGAGGTGGAACTCACACTTGGAATACCCCTTTAACCTCTTCAGGAAGGACACATGATGTACCGGTACGGCATGTTGTCCCGGTACTTAAGGACACATGACGTACCGGTACGTCATGTGTATTTTCGATCACTGCCGCCTGGCGGGCGGTGATTGGAGCAAGGTCTCCCCCCCCCCCCCCCGTGTCGGCGATCGCCGCAAACCGCAGGTCAATTCAGACCTGCGGTTTGCGGCTTTTTATGTTGAGGCGGTGCAACATAAAATCTCACAGGCCGGAAGCTGTATGAGTAATACACACTGTATTACTCATACAGCCAATGCATTCCAATACAGTATTGGAATGCATTGTAAAGGATTAGACCTCAAAAAGTTGAAGTCCCAAAGTGGGGAAAAAAAGTTAAGCAATTTTTTTTTTAAGTTTCAAGTAAAACGTCATTTTCCCCAAATAAAGTAAAAAAAAATTGTAAAAAATAGGAGGAAAAATATTAGGTATTGCCGTGTCCGTATTGCTCTATAAAAATATCACATGACCTAACCCCTCAGATGAACACCGTAAAAAATAAAAACGGTGCTAAATAAACCATTTTTTGTCACCTTACATCACAAAAAGTGTAATAGCAAGCGATCAAAAAGTCACACGCACCCTAAAATAGTGCCAATCAAACAGTGATCTCATCCTCGCAAAAATTATACCCTACCCAAGATAATTGCCCAAAAACTGAAAAAACTATGGCTCTCAGTCTATGGAAACACTAAAACTTACATAAACAAAAAAAAGTATACATATTAGCTATCGCCACGTCCGTATCGACCGGCTCTATAAAAATATCACATGACCTAACCCCTCAGGTGAATACCGTCATTTTTTAAAAATAAAAAACTGTGTAAAAAAAGCATTTTTTTGTCACCTTACATAAAAAAAGTAATAGCAAGCGATCAAAAAGTCACACGCACCCCAAAATAGTGCCAATCAAACCGTCATCTCATCCCGCAAAAATCTTACCCTACCCAAGATAATCGCCCAAAAACTGAAAAAACTATGGCGCTAAGACTATGGAAACACTAAAACAGATTTTTTTTTGGTTTCAAAAATGAAATCATTTTGTAAAACTTACATAAATAAAAAAAGTATACATATTAGGTATTGCCGCGTCCGTGACAACCCGGTCTATCTATAAAAATACCACATGATCTAATCTGTCAGATAAACAAAAAATGTAAACGATGCCAAAACAGCTATTTCTTGTTACCTTGCCTCACAAAAAGTGTAATATAGAGCAACCAAAAATCTTATGTACCATAAAATAGTACCAACAAAACTGCCACCCTATGCCGTAGTTTCTAAAATGGCGTCACTTTTTTGGAGTTTCTACTCTAGGGGTGCATCAGGGGGGCTTCAAATGGGACATGGTGTCAAAAAAACCAGTCCAGCAAAACCTGCCTTCCAAAAACCGTATGGCATTCCTTTCCTTCTGCGCCCTGCCATGCGCCCGTACAGCGGTTTACGACCATATATGGGGTGTTTCTGTAAAATACAGAATCAGATCCATAAATATTGAGTTTTGTTTGGCTGTTAACTCTTGCTTTGTAAATGGAAAAAATTATCAAAATGGAAAATCTGCCAAAAAAGTGAAATTTTGAAATTGTATCTCTATTTTCCATTAATTCTTGTGGAACACCTAAAGGTTTAATGGCGTTTGTAATATTAGTTTTGAATACCTTGAGGGGTGTAGTTTCTAGAATGGGGTCATTTTTGGGGTGGTTTCTATTATGTAAGCTTCACAAAGTGACTTCAGACCTGAACTGGTCCTTGAAAAGTGGGTTTTTGAAAATTTCAGAAACATTTCAAGATTTGCTTCTAAACTTCTAAGCCTTGTAACATCCCAAAAAAATAAAATGTTATTCCCAAAATGATCCAAACATGAAGTAGACATATGAGGAATGTAAAGTAATAACTATTTTTGTAGGTATTACTATGTATAATAGAAGTAGAGAAATTGAAAATTGGAAATTTGATAATTTGTCCAAATTTTGTATTTTCTTATAAATAAAGATGATTTTTTTTTTACTCCATTTTACCAGTGTCATGAAGTGCAATATATGACAAAAAAAAATTAAAAATCTCAGAATGGCCTGGATAAATCAAAGCGTTTTAAAGTTATCACCACTTAAAGTGACACTGGTCAGATTTGCAAAAAATAGCCTGGTCCTTAACCACCTCCGGACTGCATAACGCACGGATGCGTCCGGGAGGCGGTCGATTCATTCCTCCTGGACGCATCCGTGCGTCATCTCGCGAGACGTGAGATTTCGGTCTGAGCCGGCCCGCGCATGCGCAACGCGGGCCGACAAAAGTTCAAGAACAATTTTGTCACCAGCCTGCCAGCCAATGATCGTGGCTGGCAGGCTGGCGATTTTTAAAATCACAAATCAGAAGCCATTTAACACATTATATTTGTAAATATGATGTGTTAAATGGCTTCCCTGCTCCTCTGCTGGTCCTTTTCGTCGGTTGGTCTCAGCAGAGGAGCAGGCATCACAGTGAGTAGCACCAAACACCACACATAGCCCCAGATCACCCCCCTGCACCCCAATTAACCCCTTGATCACCCCTTCTTGCCCCTGGCAATCACTAGTGAAAGGGAAAAAAGTGATCAGTGTAAACTGTCACTTTTTTTTCCACTGGTATTGACTGTTAGGTTTTAGGGATAGTTTAGGCCCCTTGGTTAGGTAGTTTAGCGATCGTTTAGCGCCCAGCCCACCGCACCGCAGTCACTTATTCGCTGCTTAGCGTATCGCTAATCAGCATTTGTACTTTTATAGTATCTGTAAGTGATCAAAACTGATCACAGTGAGATCTATAATAGTATTAGTGTCACCTTAGCTCGCCCTCCACCCAAAACGCAGTGTTTGCCGGATCAGGCCTGATCAGTCGCCCACACGTGCGTTCACCCACGCCCGCCCCGCCGCAGTGACAAAAAATATATATTTTTTTTATCACTGCACAATTACTTTACAAGCGCTGCGGCGATAAAAAAATCAGTTTTGATATTTTTTATCAACCGCAGCGGCCTCCGGTACTTCGCTAGCCTCCCATTTTTAAGACAGGCTTGCTTTTTTTCTTGGGTAGTCTCAGGGAATACCCCTAAATTTAGTAGCCCAAATGTCAAACAGGGGGTATTCTTCTGAAGAGGCCTACAGGCTTCTGACCCAGTCGGATGAGGAATGGGAATCCTCATCTGATGAATCTAGTGGGTCAGAATATGAAACAGTAGAAAGCAGTGGCAGTCTGACTCAAAGTTCGGACGAGGAGGTTGAGTTCCCTGATAGCACCAGGCGTACCCGACCCCGCGTCGCTAGACCACAGGTTGCGCAGGATCCGCTTCAAGGGCAGCAGAGTGGGGCTGGCGCTGTCGGATTACGTGGTGAGGCATACACCAGCAGCGCAGCCCTCCCTGGACCTAGTACCAGCACTGCCGTACAACATGGCGAAGTGGCGAGCACCAGAAGGGCAGTTGAAGCTGGTACGGTGGCATGTGCAGTAGTTACCCCGTCGCAGCCACCGCACAGACAGGCCTGTAGAGCCCCTAGAATCCCTGAGGTGCTGGCAAACCCTGATTGGCAGTCCCCAACTTCAGCCGCACCTGTAGTTCCCCCTTTCACCGCCCAGTCTGGAGTTCGGGTTGAGACAGCTCAGAACTGTTCGGCCCAGGGATTTTTTAAGCTGTTCTTGACTGCGGAGCTCTTGGACTTAGTTGTGGCAGAAACAAATCGGTATGCCACACAACTTATATCCGCCAACCCGGGAAGCTTTTATGCCCAGCCTTTTCCGGTGGAAACCAGTCCAAGTTTCCGAAATTAAAATTTTTCTGGGCCTTCTCCTCAACATGGGTCTAACCAAAAAGCATGAATTGCGGTCATATTGGTCCACAAACCCAATTCATCACATGCCCATGTTCTCTGCTGCTATGTCCAGGAAACGATTTGAGACCATCCTGCGTTTCCTGCACTTTAGCGACAACACCACCTCCCGTCCCAGAGGCCACCCAGCTTTTGACTGGCTCCACAAAATTCGGCCCCTCATAGACCACTTCAACCAGAAATTTGCAGATTTGTATACACCTGAGCAAAACATCTGCAGAGACGAGTCCCTAATACATTTTACCGGGCGCTTTGGCTTCAAACAATACATCCCAAGCAAGCGCGCCCGGTATGGGGTCAAATTGTATAAGCTCTGTGAAAGGGCCACAGGCTATACCCACAAATTTTGGATCTATGAGGGAAAAGATCAGACCCTGGAGCCTGTCGGTTGCCCTGACTACCTGGAGAGCAGTGGGAAGACAGTCTTGGACTTGGTGTCACCCTTATTTGGCAAGGGGTACCATCTTTATGTGGACAATTTCTACACAAGTGTGGCCCTCTTCAGGCATTTGTTTCTAGAACAGATTGGCTGCTGTGGCACCGCGCGAACTAGTCGCGCGGGCTTCCCCCAACGGCTCGTTACCACCCGTCTTGTAAGGGGGGAGAGGGCTGCCTTGTGTAACCAAGAACTGCTCGCGGTGAAATGGAGAGACAAGCGTGACGTTTACATGCTCTCCTTCATTCACGCAGACACGACAATCCAAATTGAGCGAGCAACCAGTGTCATTGAAAAGCCCCTCTCAGTCCACGACTATAACCTTCACATGGGAGGGGTGGACGTCAATGACCAGATGTTGGCTCTGTATTTAGTTTCCCGACGCACCAGACGCTGGTATAAGAAGGTGTCTGTATATTTAATTCAATTGGCTCTGTATAATAGTTTTGTTCTCTACAGTAAGGCTGGGAGAACACGATCCTTCCTCAAATTTCAGGAATAGATCATCGAGAACCTCCTGTATCCAGGAGGTTCCGTGGCCCCATCCACCAGTGTAGTTAGCCGTCTACACGAGCGACATTTCCCCAATGTCGTTGCTGGTACCTCAACCCAACCGTCACCCCGAAAAAGATGTTGTGTCTGTAGCAGGAGTGGAATAAGGCGTGACACCCGCTATTTCTGTCCTGACTGCCCTGACCACCCTGCTCTATGCTTAGGGGAGTGTTTCCGGAAGTACCACACACAGGTACACCTAGCATAGGGATCACATCTCACCAGGACAGGCACACAGGGCTATTAGGGCCCATTCACACACAGAGCTGCTGCAAACCTCTCCTTTCACCTGGGACAAAGTGCATAATGCACTTCGCCACATCTTTCGGCGATTTGCGCTTTGCACATTGTCCCATGGGGAAGGAGAGGTTTGCCCTATAAAGGTAAAAAAAAACAAGCAAAAAAAAAAAACACCAGTAAGCAAAAAAGTTAACGTTCAGTTCCAAAAGTTAAATAAAGTTTATATGTTCTGTTCAAATGTTATTATAAAGTTAATAAAATTTATTGCGTTGCGGCCTGTTTTTTTTTTTTTTTTTTTTTTTACCTTCCAGGTAAAACCGATCGACTAGCTGCAGCACTGATGTGCATTCTGACAGAAGCATTGCGCTGCTGTCAGATTACACACAAGTCGGTGTATGCGGCGCTGCAAGACGAGATTTCTCCTCTGCAGTAAAAGATACGTTTGCCAAGGCATATGAGCTGAGGAGGTGGCGGTGTTCATATGCTTTGGCAAACACTTTGTATATAAAAACAAAAAAAACTAAAATCCTGGCAATGATTTATTCATTCACATCAATTGATGTGAATGGAGAAATCTGGTTTGCCAGGGCATACGAGCTAAGTGGGTATGGATGTTTGGCGGAGCTCCTATGTCCTGGCAGACGCCTTTCCCCTCCTTTTTTTTTGGCAGAGATTTTTTCATCCACATTGATCGATGTGAATGAAGAAATCTGTGCCGTTAATTTTTTTCTTTCAGCCCAGAGGCTGAACGGAAAAAAAAAATCTCATTACCTGTATGCTCAATATAAGGAGAATAGCAGAAACTCCTAATGCTGGCCATACATGTAATGATTGCAGAGACCCTCAAATGCCAGGGCAGTACAAACACCCCACAAATGACCCCATTTTGGAAAGAAGAAACCCCAAGGTATTCGCTGAGGGGCATATTGAGTCCATGAAAGATTGAAATTTTTGTCCCAAGTTAGCGGAAAGTGAGACTTTGTGAGAAAAAACAATAAAAAATCAATTTCCGCTAACTTATGCCCAAAAAAAAAAAATTCTATGAACTCGCCAGGCCCCTCATTGAATACCTTGGGGTGTCTTCTTTCCAAAATGGGGTCACATGTGGGGTATTTATACTGCCCTGGCTTTTTAGGGCCCCTAAAGCGTGAGAAGAAGCCTGGGATCCAAATGTCTAAAAATGCCCTTCTAAAAGGAATTTGGGCACCTTTGCGCATCTAGGCTGCAAAAAAATACCCATGCTGGGTGAGATAAATATCTTGGTCAAGTGCCAACTTTGTATAAAAAAAATGGGAAAAGTTGTCTTTTGCCGATATACTTCTCTCACCCAGCATGGGTATATGTAAAATGACACCCCAAAACACATTCCCCAACTTCTCCTGAGTACGGAGATACCACATGTGTGACACTTTTTTGCAGCCTAGGTGGGCAAATGGGCCCACATTCCAAATAGCACCTTTCGGATTTCACAGGCCATTTTTTACAGATTTTGATTGCAAACTACTTTGCACGCATATGGGCCCCTAAAATGCCAGGGCAGTATAACTACCCCACAAGTGACCCCATTTTGGAAAGAAGACACCCCAAGGTATTCAATGAGGGGCCTGGCGAGTTAATAGAAATGTTTTTTTTGGGCATAAGTTAGCGGAAAATGATGATTTTTATTTTTTTCATTACAAAGTCTCATATTCCACTAACCTGTGACAAAAAATCAAAAATTCTAGGAACTCGCCATGCCCCTCACGGAATACCTTGGGGTGTCTTCTTTCCAAAATGGGGTCACTTGTAGGGTAGTTATACTGCCCTGGCATTTTAGGGGCCCATATGCGTGCGAAGTAGTTTGCAATCAAAATCTGTAAAAAATGGCCTGTGAAATCCGAAAGGTGCTCTTTGGAATGTGGGCCCCTTTGCCCACCTAGGCGGCAAAAAAGTGTCACACATGTGGTATCGCCGTACTCAGGAGAAGTTGGGGAATGTGTTTTGGGGTGTCATTTTACATATACCCATGCTGGGTGAGAGAAATATCTTGGTCAAGTGCCAACTTTGTATAAAAAAATGGGAAAAGTTGTCTTTTGCCAAGATATTTCTCTCACCCAGCATGGGTATATGTAAAATGACACCCCAAAACACATTCCCCAACTTCTCCTGAGTACGGCGATACCACATGTGTGACACTTTTTTGCCGCCTAGGTGGGCAAAGGGGCCCACATTCTAAAGAGCACCTTTTGGATTTCACCGGCCATTTTTTACAGATTTTGATTTCAAACTACTTGAACTCACTATGCCCATCAGCGAATACCTTAGGGTGTCTACTTTCTGAAATTGGGTAATTTGTGGGGTTTTTCCACTGTCTGGGCATTGTAGAACCTCAGGAAACATGACAGGTCCTCAGAAAGTCAGAGCTGCTTCAAAAAGCGGAAATTCACATTTTTGTACCATAGTTTGTAAATGCTATAACTTTTACCCAAACCATTTTTTTTTTTTACCCAAACCATTTTTTTTTATCAAAGACATGTAGAACAATAAATTCAGCGAAAAATTTATATATGGATGTCGTTTTTTTTTTTAAAAAAATTACAACTGAAAGTGAAAAATGTCATTTTTTTGCAAAAATTTCGTTAAATTTCGATTAATAACAAAAAAAGTAAAAATGTCAGCAGCAATGACATACCACCAAATGAAAGCTCTATTAGTGAGAAGAAAAGGAGGTAAAATTCATTTGGATGGTAAGTTGCATGACCGAGCAATAAACGGTGAAAGTAGTGTAGTGCAGAATTGTAAAAAGTGGCCTGGTCATTAAGGGGGTTTCAGCTAGGGGGGGTTGAAGTGGTTAAAGGGCTTCTGTTACCCCACAAAACTTTTTTTTTTGGCTCCTTATAATCCCTATACAGCGATATATGAATACATAATGTTATTAGACATTTTGGTTCAGTAGATCATGAATAAAACATACTTTTATAATATGTAAATCACCTGTCTACCAGCAAGTAGGGCAGCTACTTGCTGGCAGCAGCCGCATCCTCCTATCATATAGACGCCCCCTCCGCATGTTGATTGACAGGGCCAGCAAATGCGAACGTCCTCTGGCTGGCCCTGTCTGCTATCAAGATCTCGCGCCTGCACCATAACGGTATTCAGTCAGCGCAGGCGCACTGAGAGGAGGACGCTCGCTCGGCCGCTCCATCCTCAGTGCGCCTGGTGTAGATGTGACGTCATCGGCGCACTGAGGATGGAGCGGCCGAGCGAGCGTCCTCCTCTCAGTGCGCCTGCGCCGACTGAATACCGTTACGGTACGAGATCTTGATAGCAGACAGGGCCAGCCAGAGGACGTTCACATTCGCTGGACCTGTCAATCAACATGCGGAAGGGGCGTCTATATGAGAGGAGGATGCGGCTGCTGCCAGCAAGTAGCCGCCCTACTTGCTGGTAGACAGGTGATTTACATATTATAAAAGTACGTTTTATTCATGATCTACTGAACCAAAATGTCTAATAACATTATGTATTCATATATCGATGTATAGGGATTATAAGCCCCCAAAAAAAGAGTTTAGTGGGGTGACAGAAGCCCTTTAGGGTGAAAATGAACCCGGTCCATAAGGGGTTAAGCTGAAAACTGGCACGGTCCTAAAGGGGTTAGCACCCCCTCAAAACAGCCAGAATGCCATGCTTTACAACAACCGTATACTGCAATGGTAACAAGCTCCACTGGCTGCTCCTGGGTGCCACAGTGAAGACATGCAGCCAGAGCTGGCCAGCAATTACTGGAACCATCCAAAACCTAGCTATGCGCAGGCGCAGACTGCCTGGCGCTCATGACCAGCACACTTGGGCATCCTCACGCAGACCAGCCCCTGCCTCTGTCTAGCACACCAGGGAGCAGCACCACAACCGCGCTTTATTTTCACCAGCCCCTCTCGCACCACGTGATGCTGTCTGTCACGTGCTCGTCTGACGTCAGAAGGTCCTTGAAGATAAGAGGAACTAGCAGGATTCTAACGTAAGGCTTTGGCTGGAGCTGTTATGTGTTTATGGCAGGTTCTTGGGGAGCTCGCGCCGGTAGCAGTTATAGGGCACAGGTTGCAGGGTGCTACAGAAGCAAAAGCCGCAACTGTGAGGGGGTGTGCGTTTTGTCGGGTCAGACGTTCTCAAAAACACGAAACGCAAGAGTCATTGTTTGCCCGTATGTGGTGTCACCACCTGGCACGTACCCCCTGTAATGTCACGTCCTCTGTATAGTAGGGGTGGGTGCATTGGTATATAAAAAAAAAATACAAAAACTCAATTTAACTGGTGTACTACTGGTGTATTTTTAAAGCTACCCCCTCCCCACCCCCCCTAATAAAAACAATGGGTTTCTATTGGGGAAGATCATGTTGGGATTCAATAAAACACCTAACAAAAAGAAAGCGCTGGTCAAGTGTGAAAAAAGCAGTACTACAGAAAATGTTTAATATTTCACATAGAATTCAAGCAAATTCTGGAGCCTAAATAACACCAAAAACAACCCCCCGCCCCCTAAAAGAATGCCCCAAAAAACCTGTGACAAAAGCCTGATGAGGGCATTGACGGCAGCCACATACATTTGCCACTTGCTGCCAGGGGGCTGCTGAGCAGAATAAATAGTGTAATGCGTACCATGACATTTTGGGGTAAACCTCAGGAAGGAAGCTACTACAGCCAACCATCAGAAGATGTTCCCCTCAATTTGCCTTTACTATTTCTGATTATAATGTATGTTTGGTAAATGCCCCCCATCCATCCATCCTCCAAATACTGTATATGCGGTGAAGTTCACCTGCTAGACTATCGAGCGCAGTATTCATGAATTATAGACCATGTTCACACAGTCAGTATTTTTCAGCATTATTTGGAAACCAGGGACCGGTTGAAAACATGGAGCAGTTACATATCTTTCCATTTTATTTTTTCTCAGCATTCCTAGTTTTGGCTTACAAATGCAGGATGCTCACAAAAATACTACCATGTGAATGAGTAGGTTAATGCAGTGCTGAGCAGAGCTGCAGTAACCAGCTCCACCCCCAGACCCCCACGATCTGATATTGATGACCTATCCTGAGGGTAGGCCTTCAGTATTAAAATTCAGGAAGATCATTTTAAGGACACAGACCGTTGTAGCATTTGGCTTCATGCACATGACCATGTGCACTCTGGGTCAGACCCATTGACTTTAAAGGGGTTATCCAAGACTAAAAAATGCACTGCATATGCCTTGGCCCCACACTGAATATACTTACCTGGCTCCCTGTGCTGCTCCTGGTCCTCACACGGCCACAGCTGCTTCTCCTTGTGCGGAGGAAAACATCCGACATGCTAGGGAGGCTCATCCCCGTCCCCACCTGTCATTGGCTGCCGACACCAGATGTTTCCGCGCACAGGGAGAATCCGCAGCACCGGCGCACGAAGCCAGTACATTTTTTAGTCTTGGATAACCACTTTAAAGAGTCTGCGAACCACAAGCTGCTGTGAAAGATGGGTAGTGTTGAGCGAATTTGTGTTTCAAGTTCGCAGTACAAGGTTCGGATTATCTAAGAATTCCGTTATGGATTCCGCTACCACTGAATCATGGTCCGTGGTAGCGGAATCCATAGCGGAATTCTTAGATAACTCGAACCTTGTACGCCGAACTTAAAACACAAGTTCGCTCATCCTTAGACATGCGACATAGGATGGGCTTCCGTGGGCTTTCAGGTCCATCCCTCCTCGCTTCAAAAGATAGGACACGTCCCATATTTTGCTCGATCTTACGGATTGCAGACCCACTCCACGACCAGTGCCTGTGTTTTGTGGACCTGCAGTTTGCGGTCTGCTACACAGGCACAGCAGCCCCACGGTCTTCTGCATGAGGCCTTAAATACATTTTCATTTTTGACAAATTTACTGTCATTCTGGAGTAGAAGGGTTGTTTCTTGTGGGATGTGTTGTACACTTTTCAGTAGTACCATTTTAAGCTCTGTGTATTTAAAGGGATTGTCCTGTTTCAGGAGGAAACTGAACAACAAATGTGATCCACCTGCAATAAAGAATAGATGACTACTTACCTGAAAGATCCTACGCTGCCGCTCCGGTTCTCCTGGCTGCATCGTGACATCATGTTGACAACCACTGGCCTCAGTAGTGCACCGAAGTGATCTCATATTGACAAGACGTCACTGATGCATCTGGGTGTACTGTGTCGGGAAAGGCGGATCCCGAGTGCTCGCTGGTTTCCTCCTGCAACATGACAACCTCTTCAAGTATATACACTGCCCATCCAAAAATATTTTGTTGGACCACCTTTAGCTTTTATTACGGCACACATTCGCTGTGGCATTATTTCAGTAAGCTTCTGCAATGTCACAAGATTTATTTCCATCCAGTGTTGCATACATTTTTCACCAAGATCTTGCATTGATGATGTAGAGTCTTACTGCGCAAAGCCTTCTCCAGCACATTGCAATGATTCTCAATGGGGTTAAGGTCTGGACTCTGTGGTGGCCAATCCATGTGTGAAAATGATGTCTCATGCTCCCTGAACCACTCTTTCAGAATTTGAGCCCGATGAATCCTGGCATTGTCATCTTGGAATATGCCCGTGCCATCAGGGAAGAAAAAAATCCATTGATGGAATAACCTTGTCATTCAGTATGTTCAGGTAGTCAGCTGTCCTCATTCTTGGAGCACATACTGTTGCTGAACCTAGACCTGCCCAACTGAAGCAACCCCAGATCATAGCACTGCCCCCATAGGTTTGTACAGTAGGCATTAGGAATGATGGGTGCATCACTTCATCTGCCTCTCTTCTTACCCTGATGCGCCCATCACTCTGGAACAGGGTAAATCTGGACTCATAAGACCACATGACCTTCTTCCATTGCTCCAGAGTCCATTCTTTATGCTCCCTAGCAAATTGAAGCCTTTTTTTCTGGTTTGCCTCACTGATCAGTGGTTTTCGTACGGCTACATGGCTGTTCAGTCCCAGTCCCTTAAGTTCCCTTTGCATTGTGCGTGTGGAAATTCTCTTACTTTCACTATTAAACAACATAGCCCTGAGATGTACTGTTGTTTTTCTTCGATTTGATTTCACCAAACATTGCCGATCACGATCATTCAGGATTTTTTTCCTGCCACATTTCTTCCTCGAATACGATGTGTCCCCACTATCCTTCCAGTTTTTAATAATGTGTTGGACAGTTCTCACCCAATTCTAGTAGTTTCTGCAATCTCCTTAGACGTTTTCTCTGCTTGATGCATGCCAATGATTTGACCCTTCTCAAACAGGCTAACATATTTTCCACGACCACGAGATGTGTCTTTCGACATGGTTGTTTAAGAAATGAGAAGCAACTCATTGCACCAGTTGGGGTTAAATAACTTGTTGCCAGCTGAAAGGTAATCGCCCATGCAGTAATTATCCAATAGGAGGCTCATAACTATTTGCTTAGTTAAATACAGGTGGCGACTTTTTTGGGGGGACAGGCAGTGTATATAGAGCGAGAGAGAGAGAGCAGAAGGATAAAAAAATAAATATTGAAATTATAAATTATAGTGGCTCTCTATTTGACACCACGGTAATGGTGCTCTGCTGCAAGTGATTCACCCAATCTCTTAACAGTTATATAAATATAAAATAATCAGCAGGCACTTCACCATCTGTATTTCACACATGTATAACACATTTATTAGTATTTAAAATGTTTTAAAAGTGATAAACAATATATTAAAATAAAATAAAAAATAAAAGGTAGATGACAATATATATGAATTATGCACACAATATAGAATATTAATAACTATATATTAATAGATAAATGTTGTAGAGTCAATTTATAATACAATAAAAAATCACTTGAATAATCGGATAAAAAATTGGATAAAAAATTCGGATGTTAAATAGCAGATAGAATGTCCTTGGAATATTTATTGTGTAGTTTCCAGATATTATACGAATATATATTTAAAGATTCGCTACAAGTACTTGTTGTCTTTATTGGTATAGATAGTCCAACATGTTCCAATTATTGAATCAGTTGCAAAAATGTTCGTACTATATTATATTATAGTTGCTCTATTTTCAATCAATGATTTCTCCATATATTTCCTTAAAGGGACTCTGTCACCACTTTCTAACCCCCACTTTTAAAACTATAGTTCTGTCCATGGAGCCCCTGTGATTTCAATGGTGTTGTTATATGCGAAATCCGCAGGCTCGTTTTGATAAAAAAAACCTTTTATCTAACCTGTCAGTCATGAGGATAAGGTGCCCAGGGCGTTTCTCCCGGTCTGAACATGCCGCCGCCGCCGTTGGTGCCCAGCTCCTCCTCTGATCCTTTCAGCGCCGCCTGAATGTGAAGAAATACGCCTCCGGCTCTCCCTCAGTCCCCCCTCCTTTTCTAAAATTTCACGCTTGCGCACAGGCCTGTGCCTGATGCGCCCGTGCGGACTTTTCGATTCAGCCTCAATGAGCGAAGTGCGCATGCGCACTTCGCTCAATCTCCCGCTAACGCGAACACTGCTGCACGCGCGGGATCTTAGAAAAGAAGGAGGGGGGACTGAGGGAGAGCCGGAGGCGTATTTCTTCCCATTCAGGCGGCGCTAATTCAAGGCAGAGGAGGAGCTGGGCACCAACGGCGGCGGCGGCGGGCGGCATGTTCAGACCAGGAGAAACGCCCTGGGCACCTTATCCTCATGACTGACAGGTTAGATAAAAGTTTTTTTTATCAAAACGAGCCTGCGGATTTCGCATATAACAACACCATTGAAATCACAGGGGCTCCATGGACAGAACTATAGTTTTAAAAGTGGGGGTTAGAAAGTGGTGACAGAGTCCCTTTAAGTTGTACCAAAAAGAGATCTGATATTCGCAATAGAATAGTGCAATTATAATTCATCAATGGGTGGTTTTCGAATAATTTAGTGTAAGTAATCTTGTTATAAAATTCGATTATGCTTGCTGTGTAGGCGTCCCTCTCACAGTTAAGCTGACTCACCCAAGTCTAGAGCACTTGTGTCTGCGATGCATTGGTTTCATTCAGATGTCAATGTCTCTTGGTATCAAATGGAAGAAAGTTGAAGTTGTTGGAAATCTTGTATAGTCCTTACTTTTTCGATTCCTTAATCCTTAATCCTGCAGGATGGTTTGGTCTATAGTTTGGTCCCTTTAATCCGCCAGACGCGTTTCGAGGTGTCCTCACCTCTTCCTCAGTGGCATTAAGATGATGGCATGATTCTTAATGCCACTGAGGAAGAGGTGAGGACACCTCGAAACGCGTCTGGCGGATTAAAGGGACAAAACTATAGACCAAACCATCCTGCAGGATTAAGGATTAAGGAATCGAAAAAGTAAGGACTATACAAGATTTCCAACAACTTCAACTTTCTTCCATTTGATACCAAGAGACATTGACATCTGAATGAAACCAATGCATCGCAGACACAAGTGCTCTAGACTTGGGTGAGTCAGCTTAACTGTGAGAGGGACGCCTACACAGCAAGCATAATCGAATTTTATAACAAGATTACTTACACTAAATTATTCGAAAACCACCCATTGATGAATTATAATTGCACTATTCTATTGCAAATATCAGATCTCTTTTTTTTTTTTTTTCTCAAATCTTTATTTTTCAAAAAATTGTTTTGCAATACAGAACAATAGAACATCATCTTAACTGCTCCATAAGTAAGACGTATAATCACTGGTCATTTGAGTCACTAATTGGGTATACATGCAAGGATACAATACAATCAGGTATAAAAAGCGAATGACAACCTAATTCCATCAAGTTTTTCCACCTCAATTCAGAAATGAAGACCTCATTAGTAACAGTCTATTCTCTAGCCCCCATTGCAGAAATCTGATTGTCCCTTACTGAGGATGTGAGCACGCTAGACTCTCATTGCTGTTATGACTTCCATGGGGCCTACGTTGGACTTCTACCGCTCCAGATCTCTTTTGGGGTATATTCCTACCTATTCTCCATCAGATGAGGATTTGTACCATTCTTTCCATTCTCCCCAAGTAGCAAGGAATTTGTCATGGGATAATGATTCCCAGCTCGTTAATTCCTCAAGTTGGCACAATTCTTGAACTTTATACTTCCACTCTTGCATATTAGGGGCCTCCTTGGCCAGCCAGTATTTCGGGATCAACAATTTAGCTGCCGAGATCAGGTGTGCCGGAAGAGAATGTGCCTTTAATTTGTAATTGCAGTCTGGGACATTAAGGATGGCTACTAGTGGAGTGATAGGAGCCCCTATCTTGCAAATTTTTTGTACTCTACTGGACACCTCATCCCAAAAGACCTTTATTAGTGGGCAGGACCACCATATGTGAAACATAGTACCTCTAGCAGCCCCACATCTCCAGCATTCTGCGGATACGGAGGGAGAGAATTTATGAAGTTTATCAGGGGTCTTATACCACCTGGAAACAATCTTAAAGGAGTTTTCTTGTATTTTTATGCACCTGGAGAATCCATGAGTATGGGTAAGTATCTTCTCAGATGTTTTGTCATCAATATGAACTCCCATCTCTGCAGCCCATTGCTCTACAAACAGCGGTTTGGAGTCCGGATTGAATTCTAGGATTTTATTATACAGACGGGAGATCATACCCTTGCCACGTAATGACTGACTCCAAATTGCATCATACCATGTAGGGATATAGTTACCCTGAGTGATATCTAGGTAACTCTTACAAATCTTGGTAAACTGTGAGATATGCGACAAGGACCAAGGAACCCTATGGAAGGATTCTTTTAAAAGTGCTACTTCTGGGATTTGACGATGAGTTAGTAAATCACCTATTGCTATATCTCCCAAGGCTTCCCACAATCCCATGTCGTCCCTATATCCATCCGTAATTAGATAAGGCAAAAGTCTAACAGGGGTCATGGGAGAGATCATTCTGGAGGGATACAGAAATGGGGATAACTTATTCCAAGAGTCAAAGACACCCATTAATGTAGCAGGTACATTTTCTGTATGTGTCATTACCTTGCCTACTGACCATAGCATGGCTAAACCCTTGGCTCCCAATTGTTTCCTCGCTATCTGACATCCTAGCTTGTTAATTTTAGGGTTTATTAATTCCGAGTGGAGTCTCAATTGTATGGCCTTATAATATCCACTTACGTCTGGTAAACCAAAACCACCTTTATGTCTTGGTTGAACTAATCTTCTATAAGCAATTCTGGGTTTGGCTTGGTTCCATACAAAATAGGAGAAGGTTCTCCTGATCTGTCCTAAAAATTGACGGGGTAAAGCTACTGGCAAAGCCTGCATTAAATATAATAGTTTGGGTAGAATATATGTTTTAATAACGTTCTTTCTTCCCAGCCATGTTAGGAAAGGTACCTTGAGATCTTTTAGTTGCTTTTTAAGGTCAGCTAATAAGCTGGGGTAATTCTGGGAAAAAAGTTGTTCTGGGTTTTTAGTTATTTGGACTCCCAAATAGGTGATATGGTCTGACCGCCATTGGAACGGGTAATTGGCTTTGAGATGAGATATGGTCAACTGTGGGGTATTAACCCCTAAGGCCACACACTTAGCTAAATTAATTTTAAAATTGGATAGCGCCCCAAAGTGTTCCAATTGCTCCAGGAGCGCAGGGAAAGCTACAGTCGGGTTAGAAAGCAAAAGAAGCATGTCATCAGCGAAGGCTGCAACCGTATGCATTTGAGAACCTATTCTGAGACCCTGAATATTTTCATCTTGTCGGATAGCTTGTAAGAAGGTCTCTAAACACAAAATGAATAGAGTGGGGGACAGCGGACATCCCTGCCTGGTCCCATTTCTGATAATAAAGGGAGAGGTGAGTTTCCCATTGACCTGAATCCTCGCCGTAGGGGAGGAGTATAGGGACAGCACAGCCGCAGCAAATTGAGGTGGAAAGCCAAACTTGTCAAGGGTGGCTGTCATAAATTGCCAGTCCACCCTATCAAACGCCTTTTCAGCGTCAGTACTTAATAAAGTAAGTTTTTTACCATGAGATAAGGCGTATTGTTGGGCTAGAATAACTCGGAGTGTGCTATCCCTACACTCCCTTCCCCCCACAAAACCCGACTGCTCCTGTGAGATCAAGTTTTCTAGAAAGGATGAAGTTCTGTGAGCTAAAAACTTCGCCCAAAGCTTGATATCAGCATTGAGCAAAGAGATCGGGCGATAACTGGAGGGTAAGTTAGGATCTTTACCCTGTTTCGGCAGAATCGTTATATGGGCCTCTAACGATTGCTTGGGAAGGGGGGCACCCTGTAATAGAGAGTTGAAGAACGACTCCATCTGTGGTCCTAAAATTGGGAGGAATTTTTTATAATAAGCTATAGTCAATCCGTCAGGACCCGGACTTTTCCCATTTGGTACCGACTTAAGAACCTTGCGAATATCCCCAAGGGATATTGGGGCGACTAAGCTCTCTTTCTCTACCTCTGTCAGTACAGGTAGTTGTAAGTCCCGTAGATAAGAGGAAATCCTATCTTGTCTAGCCCGTAATTCCTCACTATTTTCTTCCTTCCGCAAGTTATAAAGCCCCTGATAGTATTCTGTGAAAATTTTTGATATCTCTGAAACATCCGTAGTAGTCTGTCCCTCTGGTGTCTTCATTTGTTTAATATATGTTTGTTCGGATCGTTTTTTAATCATGGCGGACATAACTTTACTACCCCTGTTGCCATGAATATAGTGTTTATGTTTAGCTCTTAAGAGCGCCTTAGCAGCCTTAATATTAAGTAATGCTTTGAGTTCTTGTCTAAGCTCCACTAACTGCTTGTGGTCCTTGAGCGCTAGAGATTGCTTGTGTGTTCTTTCAAGTAGGGAAATGCGGGTCAATAAATCTTGCATCTTTTTAGTCCTCTCCTTTTTCACATGGGATCCCAGGGCTATGAATTCCCCCCTAATGACTGCTTTATGGGCTTCCCATGTGATTGCAGGCGTAGTTGCAGTATTTACATTCACTTCAAAATACTCCCGCAATTTCTGTGAGATCCTATCCACTTTTGATGGAGTATCCAATAGTGTGTGATTCAGCCTCCAAGACCATTCCCTGCTGCTCAGACTCGGGAACTGCATGGCGCATTGAACCATCGCGTGATCCGATACAGTTATACAATCTATCTCAGCTGAACGTACCAAATCTAGATAGTTCTCTTGTATCATGAGGTAGTCCAACCTCTGATAAGACCCGTGAGGGTTCGAATAAAAAGTGAAATCTCTCCTATCCCCATGTACAGATCTCCAGACGTCTACAATATGGATATCTCTCATACGTGTATGAAGTGCCTTCAGTGCCTTGAATGATACAGCCGTTTTCCCCCTAGAGGAGTCTAGTAATGGATTTAGGGTCAAATTAAAATCGCCTCCAATCAGCAGCCAACCAAAGGCAAAGGCAGCTATCTTATCTAGGATGTTCAGCAACCAATGAACTGTTTTACTATTTGGTGCGTATATGTTACATAAGGTAACTTTAGTATGACCTATCTCACAGTTGACCAGTAAGTACCTACCCTCTGGATCCACTAGTTGCGAATGGAAAGTAAATGGGACACTCTTCTTAAGTCCAATACTGACCCCTCTCGCTGAAGATGTATCTGAGCAGGAATGGTGCCAGTAATGAAAGGATGAGTTACCCAGATTCGGTATATGGTGAGCTGCGAAATGTGTCTCCTGTAACATAATAATATCTATGGATTCTTTCTTAATAGTCCTAAAAATGTGACTTCTTTTAACAGGGTTATTACAGCCATGCACGTTATAGGTGGCGATATTGAGTGTTAACGGTGTCATTTGTATATCAATGGTAAGTAAAGCAGCCTTGCAATTACCAGCAATACCAGGAGAGGGAGATAGATATGGAGCAAAAACAAAGAACGATATAACTTAATACAAATTATGCATATCATGCATAAAGGGGGTGATACCAACAACCCCCATACATCTTTCTTGATGGGGGGGGGGGGGAGAAATATTTTCCATAAATATTTCCTGATCGGCCTAGGTTACGACTACAGCCCAACGAATATTAAGTAAAGCTAATAGACTACCCATTACTACATGTACCCGAGTATCAATCAGTAGATGTACGGCATAGGACCTATCAACCTAAACATATGTGACATGTTGAATGGCATAAACTGAATATCATAAACAGCATACAAATATGCGAAAACAGTAATGTGTATCTCACTGATCATATACAAAGTGAATATGCAAACTCCGGAGAGTTAAAGTAAAGCAAAAGCAAAAAGAAAAAAGATACCCTGACAGGTTGACGGGTACTCCTGGACAACACCGCCAATAACTAAATGACTGTCCAGTCTCAAGCGTCTGTCCCCCTGCTTGCTCCTCTTCTACCTCGGACACTACGCTGTTGTTTCTGCTTCAGCCACGTTGAGGCCTGTGGCAAAGGAGGTAGATCTTCCTCTGGAGGTACTGGCAACCAGGATGGAACATCTATCGGTGTAAGGTCCAGCATTTCCCAGACTGGTGGTAAATCAGCGGGAGTACGGACCGTGAACTTGCGATTCCCGGCAGTGATCAGGATGCCAAACGGGAAAAGCCACCTGTAAGGGATCTTGGAGGAACGCAGGAGATCCGTGAGTGGTTTTAAGATTCTTCTCTTCTGAAGCGTAGAGGCAGCAAGATCTTGATAAATTTGCACGCTTCTCCCCAGTAGGTGAACCTCTTTCTTTTCTCTCGCTTTTTTCATCACCTCTTCTGTGTCTCTAAAGCTCAGAATGCCACATATAATGTCCCTCGGGTTTTCGGAAGGACTAGGCTTTGGCCTAAGTGCCCTGTGCACTCTCTCCACAGTGACATCCTTAGCCCTCTCTGGACCCAGAAGTGAGGTAAATAGTAGGCCCATTACATTCATCAGATCTTCCTTCTCTTCAGCTTCTGGAAGTCCTCTTATTCGTATGTTTCTACGGCGATTTCTATTTTCTTGATCTTCCATTTGCGAGAGCAGGCTGTTCATGGCCCTATTATGAGCCCCTAACGATTCTCGAACTGCCGCATTAAAGGTTAACATGGAATCTTGCACCGTCTCAAGGGACTCGACCCTGTCCCCAATATGGCGGACATCTGCCTTTATAGTTGCCAAGTCAGCAGCGATCGGGGCCAATGCTCTACAGAGTGCCTTCTCTAAGAAATCTCGTGTAAGCGCCGTCGATTCACTTCCCACTTGCGGTTCGCTCACCTCTGCTGTGTCAGCTTGTAGAGTATCCAGGCTCTGGCCTCCATGAGCTCCTTCCTCCTCATTCCGCTTCAGCGCCATTTTGCTTGTACGAGCCGGCGTCTGGGAAGCTTGCTTCTGGAGATATTTCTCCATGTCTGAATGCTGAGACGAGTCTTTCTTGTGATCAGACGAGACTCTGGGAGGATCCTTAGGCTGAATTTTCATCGCTGCTCGCGGGTAGTGCTTTTAAAACAGGCTGTAGTGAAAACTAGTAGCGGGAGCTCCGCACTCAAGCAGCCGCCATAGAGCTCGGTCAGGCCACGCCCCCCAATATCAGATCTCTTTTTGGTACAACTTAAGGAAATATATGGAGAAATCATTGATTGAAAATAGAGCAACTATAATATAATATAGTACGAACATTTTTGCAACTGATTCAATGATTGGAACATGTTGGACTATCTATACCAATAAAGACAACAAGTACTTGTAGCGAATCTTTAAATATATATTCGTATAATATCTGGAAACTACACAAGAAATATTCCAAAGACATTCTATCTGCTATTTAACATCCGAATTTTTTAACATCCGAATTTTTTATCCGATTTTTTTAACCGATTATTCAAGTGATTTTTTATTGTATTATAAATTGACTCTACAACATTTATCTATTAATATATAGTTATTAATATTCTATATTGTGTGCATAATTCATATATATTGTCATCTACCTTTTATTTTTTATTTTATTTTAATATATTGTTTATCACTTTTAAAACATTTTAAATACTAATAAATGTGTTATACATGTGTGAAATACAGATGGTGAAGTGCCTGCTGATAAAAAAATAAAGTTCAATTAAGTTATTTAAAAAAAATTGAACATATTTGGCATCGTACTCTCCTTGTACAATATAATGAACCCCTTTAAACTGCTGGAATTTTTTTTGAATATATATATATATATATATATATATATATATATATATATATATATAGTTACAGGTGCATCGTAATAAATTAGAATATCATCTAAAGGTTAATTTATTTCAGTAATTCAATTCAAAAAGTGATACTCACATATTATATAGATTCATTTGAATCTATATTTGAAGTGTTTATTTATTTTAATGTTGATGATTATGGCTTACAACTAATGAAAACCCAAAAGTCAGTATCTCAGAAAATTTGAATATTTTGTAAAATCTATAAAAAATGAGACAATCGCTAAAAAATAAAATAAAAAATATTGTTCTCAGAAAATGGCAATACAAAAACAAGATCTTTATTCTTTAAAAAAATGCTTTTTACCATGTAAAATTTAACAAAAATAAAAATAATAGACATATTAGGTATTGCCGCGTCCATAACAACCTGCTCTATAAAAATATCACATGATATCCCCACTTGCCTTACAAAATGTGTAATATTGAGTGATCAAAAAGTCATATGTACCCCAAAATAGTACCAATCCCGCAAAAAATGAGCCCCCACATATCGCAATCATTTAAAAAATACACCAGTGGCGTCTGTAAACCAATTCATAAAAATTTGCGCTGCAAAAGCAATATGGTGCTCTTGTTTATTTTGCTGTTAACCCTTGCTGTGTTGCAAGAAAAAATTGATTAACATGAAACATCTGCAAAAAAAAATAAAAAATTTACCTCTATTAATTTGAGGTGTGTAGTTTCTAAAATGGGGTAATTTATGGGTGGTTTCCATTATAAAAGCCCCTCAAAATCACTTTATAACTGAATTGGTGCTTGAAAAAATTGCTTCTAAAATTCTAAGCCTCCTAACATCCTAAAAAATACAATTGCATTTTCAAAATGATGCCAACATAAAGCAGACATATGGGCAATGTTGATTGATAACAATTTTATGAGGCGTTACTATCTGTCTTAAAAGTAGAGAAATTGAAACTTAGACAATTGTGAATTTTTCAAAAATTTTGATAAACTTGCCTTTTTTTTTATAAATAAAGGTGAAATACATTGATTCAAATTTATGACAATGTGTCACAAGAAAACAATCTCAGAATGGCTTGGATAAGTAAAAGCGTTCCAAAGTTATTACCTCATAAAGTGACACGTCAGATTTGCAAAAAATGGCCTGGGCAGAAGGGCGAATTTGGCCCGGCTTAGGAAACTTTGCAGGTGTTTTGCATTGACTAGCTGATTATAGAGCAGATTTATCAAAACGGAGGCAAAGGAGAACTGACTTGGCTGCCTGTAGCAGCCAATCAGATTCCACCTTTTATGTTTCAGAACTTCTTTGGAAAATGAAAGGTGGAATCTGATTGGTTGCTATGGGCAACTAAGCCAGTTTTCCTTTACACCAGTTATGATAAATCTCCCCATACAAGTCTACAACATTAAACTTTTTCACAATACTCAAATTTTCAGAGATACTGACTTGTAAGTTTTCATTAGCTGTAAGTCATAATCATCAACATTAAAATAAATAAACACTGTGAAATCTATATATGAGGTTAACTTTCTGAATTACTGAAATTAATTAACTTTTCAATGATATTCTAAGGGTACTTTCACACTTGCGACAGAGGATTCCCGGCAGGCAGTTCCGTCGTTCCTGACAAACGTGACGCAAACAGATGGCATTTGTCAGACGGATCCGGATGCGGTTCCGTCTGACAAATGCATTGAAATACCGGATCAGTCTCTCCGTCATCCAGAAGAACTGATCCGGTATTTATTTTTTTACATTTTTAAAGGTCCGTTTTGCCGTATACTTGCAGTGACACTTTCATTTCATGATGTACTGTGCACGTTATTCGTCACTAAGGGGTTAAGCGGAGGACTCGGGGATTCGTTGCGGTCAGGCGCATCTTTATTACCTTACAATGAAGCTCCAGTAACAGGCAGAGCGGGCGGCAGCGTAATATCACTTCAATCATAAAGTGGGCAGAGCAGGCGCGTCATGTGACTAAGTGATGTTACGCCGCCGCCCGCTCTGCCTGTTACCGGAGCTTCATTGTAAGGTAATAAAGATGCGCTGATTTAAAGTTCAAGTAAAAGTTACTGCCAGAATAGTCTACTGCTGTGAGCGGCGGGGCCGGGGCTGTTATGGGGAGGGGGATCTGTGCACTGCTATGTGGAGGGGGATCTGTGGATGGCACTGTTATGGGAGGGGGATTTGTGGATGGCACTGTTATGGGGAGGGGGATCTGTGGATGGCACTGTTATGGGGAGGGGGATCTGTGGATGGCACTGTTATGGGGAGGGGGATCTGTGGATGGCACTGTTCTGGGGAGGGGGATCTGTGGATGGCACTGTTATGGGGAAGGGGATCTGTGCACTGTTATGGGGTGGGTAATCTGTGGATGGCACTGTTCTGGGGAGGGATCTGTGGTTGGCACTGTTCTGGGGAGGGATCTGTGGATGGCACTGTTCTGGGGAGGGATCTGTGGATGGCACTGTTATAGGGAGGGGGCTCTGTGGATGCTACTGTTATGGGGAGGGGGATCTGTGGATGGCACTGTTATGGGGAGGGGGATCTGTGGATGGCACTGTTATGGGGAGGGGATCTGTGGATGGCACTGTTATGGGGAGGGGGATCTGTGGATGGCACTGTTATGGGGAGGGGGATCTGTGGATTGCACTGTTATGGGGAGGGGGATCTCTGGATGGCACTGTTATGGGGAGGGGGATCTGTGCACTGTTATGGGGAGGGTAATCTGTGGATGGCACTGTTCTGGGGAGGGATCTGTGGATGGCACTGTTATAGGGAGGGGGCTCTGTGGATGGCACTGTTATGGGGAGGGGGATCTGTGGATGGCACTGTTATGGGGAGGGGGATCAGTGGATGGCACTGTTATGGGGAGGGGGATCTGTGGATGGCACTGTTATGGGGAGGGGGATCTGTGGATGGCACTGTTATGGGGAGGGGGATCTGTGGATGGCACTGTTATGGGGAGGGATCTGTGGATGGCACTGTTATGGGGAGGGGGATCTGTGGATGGCACTGTTATGGGGAGGGGGATCTGTGGATGGCACTGTTATGGGGAGGGGGATCTGTGGATGGCACTGTTATGGG
The DNA here is from genome assembly GCF_014858855.1 of Bufo gargarizans. NCBI lineage: Eukaryota > Metazoa > Chordata > Amphibia > Anura > Bufonidae > Bufo > Bufo gargarizans. Next base: position 373,572,408 of record NC_058083.1, on the reverse strand, counting down.
GAGGGGGCTCTGTGGATGGCACTGTTATGGGAGGGGGATCTGTGGATGGCACTGTTATGGGGAGGGGGATCTGTGGATGGCACTGTTATGGGGAGGGGGGTCTGTGCACTGTTATGGGGAGGGATCTGTGGATGGCACTGTTATGGGGAGGGGGCTCTGGGTGGCACTGTTATCGGGAGGGGGATCTGTGGATGGCACTGTTATGGGGAGGGGGATCTGTGGAGGACACATATAGCACAAGATAGGCTTATATGAGGAGAAACAGGGTACTCAGAGTATGAAGAAACACCAGGTACAATGTATACACAATTAGGGTCCATTCACGCGTCCGTTGTTTCTTTCCTGATCTGTTCCTTTTTTTGCGGAACAGATCTGGACCAGTTCTGTACCTATTCATTTTCAATGGGTCCTGAAAAAAAATCAGACATTGAGCTGTCCGATTTTTTTCAGGACCCATTGAAAATGAATGGGTACAGAACTGGTCCAGATCTGTTCCGCAAAAAACGGAACAGATCAGGAAAGAAACAACGGACGTGTGAATGGACCCTAACGATGCAAAAACCTACAGAGACCATCTCACAATTCACAGGATTCGAGAAGGTCGGTCCATGAGATACACCCATGAGTATATTTAATCAGAGTGTCAGGGGATGGCAGTGTGTACACCATTTAAACCAAGGAGTCCAAATAGTGTTCCCAGCTAGAAATAGAAATAATGTTTTGCTGATCTGCTCTTGAATGGTCAGAGGATCTGGGTTAACATGGTTTTCCAGAATTATTATATTTTTAACAGATATACTTTTGTAGTTACAAACCTGCTGTATGTAGCACTTCCTATTCTGTATCCAACCAAACCCATGATGCACTTCTCCTTTCTCCACTGCTCTAGCATAGCTCCTAACAATGCTCAGCTAATTTATAGCTCCTCCCACACAGCTATTTACATAGACACTCCCCAATCACTGCCTCTGCTGCTGCTATGACACACCCATGAACTTATCACAGGAAATTAGAAAGAGCTGCATGGACCTGGTCATGTGACCACAGCCCCGAGCAGAAGGTAAGAACTATAAAGGTAAACGAAATCCATAAAAAATTGCAGCCCCCTTTGTAAATGATAATTGAGAGGATGTGATGTAGGACCAAGTGACGTGGTCAGTGTCACACACTGCCTGCCTGTATCTGCCCTTAAACGTAACCGATATTTCTAAATATTAACTATTTTATATTTCCTTCATAGATTTATGTTCCCAAGTGTTTGGCAGCAATGGGCATCAAAGGACTGCAGAGTTTTGTACAGAATTCCTGTCTCAATGTTTGTAGCATGGTCAGCTTAAGGACTATGGCCACACGGCACAAATCTTCTTATCCCGATTGTGTTCCCACCATTGTTGTCGATGCAATGGGCTGCCTGCGCTCCTGGTACACACCCAATGCCTGGATTCACGGAGGGCAGTGGAAGGAATACCTCATCAGCCTGCAGGACTTCATTGCAGCTTTTCAGAACGCTGGAATTCGATTAGTGTTTGTTTTTGATGGTGTTATTGAACAAAAAAAACGAGCAGAATGGGCCAGGCGGCGAATGCGCGACAGTGTTGAAGTGACCAAAATTTTTAATCTTCTTAAGTCCAGTAGGCAGCAGCCTGGTCGCAATATGTTCTTTATCCCATCAGGAATCGCCACCTTTACACGATTTGCCTTAAAGTCTCTTGGTCAGGAAATAATTTGCTCACAAGTTGAAGGCGATTATGAGATTGCAGATTATGCTCTCAAACACAACTGCCTTGGAATTTTAGGGGAGGATAGTGACTATCTCATCTTCAACACAGTCCCATATTTTTCGATTAATAACCTACACTTGGACAGGCTTGTCACTCTCATGTATTCGAGGGAAAGCTTCTGTGAAGAATTGGGCCTTCGTCTAGCTGACCTGCCACTTCTTGCCTGTCTTCTTGGTAATGACAACGTTCCAGAAAATATGGTGGAACAGTTTCACAGGAAATGTGTTGACACCTATCGTTCACTAAGCAATGAACACAACAAGAGGGCCAAGGTCATTAGGGCTGTGGCTACTTTTATTTCTAAGATACAATTTCTGCCACACGGTCTCAAAGAGGTCGAGAAGATGCTCCCTCCACGTTTTGATATGACTTTATTGGAGAAAGGCATGCAGTCATATGTTCTACCTCAACAAAGTTCTCCTTGGGTATCCGCAACTTCCCAGCCCTATCACAACTGCAGTGATGAGTCAAGAACAAGCATATGTCAGGATCAGGAGATTGTACAGGTAATTTATACTATGCACCATATTTTGCACCTGCAATATAATAAAATCACCAGAACTGCAAGGCCACATGCACATGGTACATATTATGCATGGATTTTCCATGTGGCTTTTTGTGCGGAACATCTGCAAGGTGATATGGTCCAGGATAAATAGATGACATTTTCAAAATCTCATCTACACGGTGTGAAAATGCTTCACATGTATATTGACCTATGGTGGGGATTTTTAAATCCACTACATCTCAATTATTTTATGTGGATTTACAGTGCAGATTTTATCCTTGGAGTTTAAAGGGCGATATTGGGGCAAATCCACATCAAGATCTGTTATCTGTGAAAAAAATCTGCATGTAACATAAGTGGGTTTTGGTACAGATTTGGCACAGAAATTCAGCGAAGTCCACACAAAAATCTCAGTGGAATATCTGCATAAAGTACATTGTCCTGTGCACGTATCCTTACCTATCTCAGTAGTGAACAGTTTGGAAAAATTTACATGTTCGAAATGCGCCAGTTTCCAGTCTCAGTTTGTACATGTGCCTTCCGATTACTAGAATGCTTTTAAAAGTGTCTAGAACAGAAATGACTAATAGGAGTCTTAAAGAAGTTGCCCAACTTATTTTATATACACCTAAAATCCTCTAAGTGTGTTAAGTGGGGTGTACACGATTGTAAATTGTTTTAACACATTTAGGAGTGTTTTTCAAACGTCGGGCGACCCCTTTAAAAACCCCAATTTAGCACATTGCCATAGGTTTTACTACAGAAGCCCCCCAGGATCACCTTTTATTGCAAGGGAAAGCTTCTTCTGGCCAATCATAGTACTGCACGAATTTCTTTCCATGTGATAAATGCTGTTTACATTGGATCTCTATATGCCGTAACAGAGTACATATAAGGAGGTTGTTACAGTAAGACACCCCTTTTAATGATGTCTGACTTGTTTATTTGTTGGGCAGATTATTGGGGACGAACGTTCCTGCCAACGCTTGTTCCCGACAGTCTTGCTGTCTAAAGATGTCAGGAACCCTTCCTGCTTCTCGCCCCGTGTGAACCCACCGTCATTTTCTAGGGTTTCTGAAAGATGAGAGTTGGAATCTGTTGGGTTGCTGTGAGCTTTACTCCACTTTTGATAAATTTCCCCCATTGTTTAAAGGAGCACCATGGGAAAAAATTGATCTTTTGGTCTAGCTGTAATGTACATCAGGAAAATAATAGTACTGTTAAAGGGGTTATCCGAGCCTGGAAATGCCCCCTCTATACCCTGGCCCCTCACACTGATTCTACTTACCTGGCTCATAGCGCCGCTCCTGGCTCCCCACACCGCCGCTGCTGCTTCTTCACATGCGCGGATGAAAGCATCCGGGGGAGGGGGGGGGGGGAAATCAGCCAATGGCAGGCAGTGACAGGGATGAGCCCCCCTATCATCACGGGTAATGCTAGGGAGGTTCGTCCCCGTCACCGTCTGCCATTGGCTGCCCAGTGTGAGGGGGTCGGGGAGGGGGGAGGAGGGAGGAGGCATTTCCTGGCTCGGATAGCTCCTTTATTGTTTTACTGGTGGCTTTATGTCTTATTTATCAGCCTCCATTCCGCCCTGTGAGCCACACTCTGACTCTGAGTACATGGCATCTTCAATGTGTATTGAACGTCAGTCTGTCTCTGCTTTTGAGACTCATTTACCCAGAATTACCAACGTTTCAGCATCACAAATGTCTAAAAAGTGGCGCAGTTTGGTGCATCTAGGGTTTCTACATTTTCTTCCGACTTTCGCGACAGGGGGAAGGAAAATAGCTTTGTATGAAAGGAGGCAGACCCTAAGATGTACAATGTTTGTACAGATTGCACCACAATTCTGGTTTGAGAATTTATCTCAAAGTAAGCCAACCAATAGTGTAGTAGAATCAGAGGAAAGTGTCTGTCCCTGCACCAGATTTATCATCCAGCCTGAGTCCCTGTGATAAATCTGGTGCAGGTCTAGACACCCAGTCTACGCTTACGCCACTTTTAGTATTGGTAAATCTGGGCCACTGCGTTGGGAGCAGTCACTGTTGCTTCAGTGCAATGCGCTAGAGCCCATGGACGTCACTCACGTCAGTCAAGGTAGAAATGCATCCTTAAAAGAATGGACCACCTGCTCTATTCTTCTCTTTAATTTGTAAGTTGTTTTTCTACATAAAGCTAAAACTGGCCCGCTTGACAGGGACATTTTTAGAAATCTTTTCTGCAGCAGTGTAGCAGCATGGTAGTGCATTAGTGGCTGGTTCCCCTCCAATATCTTTGTAAATATATGGTTCAGATTCATGCCTAGAATACTTGATTGGAGGATTTAAAGGGGTTAGCCAATCCCTATATAGATTATACTTATCCTGCTCCCCGACACCCACTTTGCTTCTGATCACCGCACAGCCACCGCTGCATCTCCCCATCGCGCGGATCAAAACATCCGGCGACAGGGGGAGCAGCCAATAGCAGGCTGCGAGGGGGACGAGCCTCCCAAGCGTCACTCGTCACGCTCATCTCTACCAGCAATGTTGATGAGATTTTAAGATCTTTTTCTCATACTGTGAAAAATAAATGCACTGTAAATTAAGCTATGGTTCAGCTTTTAAGTCTGCAGTATGTCGGTTTATGCTGCAGATTTCTTTTTTTGCAATGCATAGGGTAAAATCCTTGCCAAATCCACAGCAGAATCCATGACAAATCTGCCCCGTGTGGCCCTTACCGCTCTGTATTATTACATGCATGTGTGAATGTGTACTCCATCTAGAAAATTGCTTACTGATGTTAATACTATAATGCCACTTGTATGTTTTTAGTGGTCTGGTAGTCAGTAAAAAACAACCCAAAATGGTGCCAGTGACAAATTCCTCAGTGCATAGGCTCCCTGTTAACGAAGGTGAACTGATTAAATAACCATAACGTTATTTAGTTACCCAAAAAATCTAAGCTTGACTATGACTAAGGATCCAGTACTGTCCAAAAATACGTCCCATATGTTATCCCAGCTGAGACCCTGTCATGATAAACGGGCACTGTATCTCTCATGAAGCAATATTTCTGGGGTGATATACTAAGACTTTGTTGTTTCAGATGCCAGTCTTATAAATGCAGCGCAGAACGAGTCAAATTCATTAAGAGGCCGAGACCTCATAATGAATGTGGTGCACGTCCAGGCAGTCTGTGGGCCAGACCTTCAAATCTACACCACATAAGAGCTGGCATAGATTTGAACTATCATTTATGCCATGTGTAAATGGTAGTAAACCCGTCGGGCTTTGATAGGCCATGCCCCGCTGCTAAACCCTGCCCACCTTCCTTGCCACTTTTATAAATGCTGAGACAAGTGAAAAGACTAAAATTCCAGTGCAATTATGGTGTGCGCCATCATTTTCAACTGTCCAATAAATGTCCTCTTTGTGCCTGCCCTGTGTGCTGTGAGGAAAGGTATTGTGAGCACCTTCACTTCCACTACTTTGTCACGTTTGACAGGTTGTAAGGCTCTCCTGAGCTGGAAATGCCTTTCATGTCTCCACATGTATGACAGCCTGGAAGATTAACAGGTGCCAGAAGTTAAAGATAGATGGAATCCCACATGAAAGCACGAAAAGAAATGAATCAATATTTCAGCTCGTACAAAACCTTTTGTGAATCAGGTTGCACTTAATACATGAACACACACCACCGTGTAGGTCCTGGAGCACAAAGTGCACATGTAGATTGTGTAACCTATATGTGTCAACAGATATATATATATAGGCTGGCTCACAGTATTTTTGCATCAAATACAATATTTATTAATATAAAATACAACTACGTAAATATCAACATGTCAGCACAAATACATATACGTGTATATTGTATAGATGTATACAGTGCGGAGCTCACGCACTAACCTATACAGACTGGAGTACTCCTAAAAAATAGATAATACCATAGGTTTCTTTCGATGGCTGAAAAAGTCCTTTTGTTTAGCAGGATAAAAACCGCACCAGTAGCCTTGGTCTAATACACACTAGACGCGTTTCGGAACGTTGTTCCTTCCTCAGTAGTTGAATGTAAAATACTCTTTTTATCCTGCTAAACAAAAGGACTTTTTCAGCCATCGAAAGATGCCTATGGTATTATCTACCTATCCGCTTGTATATCAACGCCACAGAACAGAGTCAAACGAACTACCAAGCAAACTCTGCTACATCAAGCTCCGGTAACCTGACGGGCTCAAGCAAGCAACATCGTAGCTGTATTAGCTTCCGCCAACCCTACGGCTCCAAGCACCTACGTCATTAACCAGCGACTTGCCATTCAGTTGGTCACGTGGGACGCTGAGAGAACGTGTCGGAAGCCCGCTCCCAAAGTGGAGAGAGAGCGAACGCTGCAATCTGAAAGGCAGTATTATCATCACCGTCAAAAGGTACCTAAATACAGAGCTTACTGGTATAAGGACAATTATTGAACCTGTTCGGTTCCAACAAACTGGCAAATTGATATATAGTCTGTGGACATTTTCTGTGATTTCAACTGAAAGTTTGCAGGTCCAGTATAGCCACAAGGTCTTATCTATTTTTTAGGAGTACTCCAGTCTGTATAGGTTAGTGCGTGAGCTCCGCACTGTATACATCTATACAATATACACGTATATGTATTTGTGCTGACATGTTGATATTTACGTAGTTGTATTTTATATTAATAAATATTGTATTTGATGCAAAAATACTGTGAGCCAGCCTATATCATTATTTGATTTATCTGCCCTTTTTCAGCTGGTAACTGAAAGGCTGAGCTCCAGTAGCTTGCTGGTGGAGCCTTTCTAACAGTATTTAGTAGTGATATATATATATATATATATATATATATATATATATACTTTACATGGAAACCATGTCCTGTAGAGCAGGAGGCTACCACCACGAATGTCCATAAAAAGGTTTTGCTGACTTTGAGTTGGCACTTACCTATTACTAGTGCCAGGCAATGGGGTAATCTAGGGCTTCTGCCATGCACATGGTGTGTGTGTGGTCAACTATAGACTTCTCATGTCAGTGTTTCCTTGCAAGGATTCGGTGGAACCTAGTTTGAAAGGAATGCTTTCTCTGCCCTCGCCATGGATGTCACCAGATATAAGTGGGATAAGTACACAGCAGTATAGGAGTCTGAGACCCATGTGTGTTGTCCATGTGTGTATGATAATGGGTTCCTCAGGATGATTTCCAAGGGGTTCCCGGTTGGCAAAAGGATTGGGACCTCTCCATTAGGTAGTATACAGGATACATTCTGAGGGTGGATGGTGTGATGGTATTTTAGAACATTTCTAAAATATCATTTAAACAGAATAAAAGAAGTTTGAAGGAAATTCAGAATAGATGTATAAGGGGATGGCCACATTATCACTCAGCAGTTTGGTAATTTTAAAAGCCAGGCAATAAGGGTACAGCCACACGTAGTGGAAATGCTGCAGATTTTCCACCGCGGCTGTCCATGTCGAGAAATCTGCAGCTTCTCTTCATTTCTGGCAGCGGACATTGAGATTCAACAACCTGATCCTTCTTTCTCCTGACATCATCTGTTGGGGGAGAGATGGGAGTTCCCATACACATTAGATAGCTGAAAATGGAGTTTTGGACTGACGGTAGTCTTCCATCTTTGGGAGGGCCTTCCTCTTGATGTCACGTTTTCCCATTACAAAATTTGCCTTACTTATTATTGGTTTATGAAATGTTCACTGATTTCCAAAAGGCATAAAGTTAAAGATGAAACACACTTTCCAACTTTTTAAGCAATATCAGTGTATTATTTTGGTTTTGTAGAATTTGGGAGTCAAAAAAAGGAAAAGGAGGACCTTGCAAAAGTATGGGAACCCAAGAAGATTTGAGCGCTCACATAACTACCGAGGTCTCAGACCTTAATGGTTTAAGGCTTATTCCGGGTATTTCAAGTTATCCACTATTCACAGGACTATCCTTAGCTGCTAGGCTCGTCCCCATCACAACCTGCTATTGGCTGCTCAGAACCCCCTCCCCCCCTGTCGCTGGATGTTTTGATCCGCGGCAGTCGTGCAGGGATCCAGAGTGACGCGGGTGCCAGGGAGCAGGTAAGTATAATATATACGAGGAGCCTGGGCATTGGGAAGGATCTTTTAGACTTTGGATAACCCCTTTAACTGTTCACAGTAACAGTAATTTTGAGCAGGTTTGCCCATACTTTTGCATGCCACTGTGACTTAATACCAGGATTTCCATAGCGTGCACATGTAGAACGCAAATTTAGTCTGAAGCGGATTCTTGTGTCTCCTTTGTACTTCACAGATTGCATTAAAGGAGCACTACAAAGGGGACAACGTCATGATCTGCAATGTTCTTTGTCTTGGAGAAAGTGACTGTAGTAATACATTGGAAGATGAACATGACCCTCACATCCCTTCTCAAGCCCTGGTCTATAGAATTGCCCGTCAGCATATTTATGCCCTTCTGCTTGGCACTGGTAATGGTAAGCATGTCAGTCGCTGATCTATGACTTTTTTTGTGTTTATTGTCCATTCTCTTTGAGATGGATTCATGGCTTTACGTTCCTGCTGCTCTCTATCTGCTCATATTTTGTTTGCTTTGGGATTGTGAGAAAGACATTTAAGTATGCTATGTTCCTCCGGTAATGGTGGAGACACTACATTTTTTACATGTGTTTGGGACGGGTAGTGCTCTGTTTTATATGTTTATGTAGTATTTCTGCATTAAAGGTATTATCCCATGATTATTGTAAAAAATGAAAATTATACATCATATAGTACACAACAACCTCTTTCTAACAAAGCTAGAACCAGACCTGTACCTCACATGGATCTCTACTTATTGCTCTGCTACATTTATATCAAGCTGACAGCACAAGGGGAGTGTCTTTCTGCTGCAGCTAAGGAGGCGTGTCCAGTTTCTCCCTATCACAGCTCAGGAGCTAGTGAAAGGATGAAACTGAGCATGTGCTGCCATCTCAGTGAGCAGGACAAAGAAATAAGAAAAAACAAACAACAGGTGGCGCTATGAAGATACATTTTACTGAGTAACCCTACTATGATAAATTTTTTATTACATACAGTTACAAAAGTAATCAGATCCAGGTGCTGGTTTAAAAACTGTAAAATATGTTTTGTGGGACAACTTTTAAAGAGGAGCTGTTGACTCTCCAGAAATGTCAGTTTTAGTAAATACCTCATAAAATAACAATTCTGGAGCACCCTTTACTGTGGTATTCTTGCCCTTCCACTCAGTCCCTACATAGTCTGAAACTCACTGAAAAAACGTGTGGAAATGTTCCAAACCCAGACACTGTAGCGTTTCTATAACCGTGGGAGCCATTCTTCCGCATGCGGTTCGCAGATAACTGCAATCCCCAGCAAAAAATGCGTACAATGGAAGATGTCGGCTCGGAACACATTCACCACAAGGACATCTTACACAAAACGATACATTGTGCAGATGAAAAAATATATAATACACAAAATGATACACAACTGACAATACTAGCCAATCCCTCAAGCCGATGTTAAAAGCTGAGAACTTTGCCAATATCTTCCAGTCAGGAACATATCGGAGCCCCTCATGCACCACGTCACGGTGTCTCAGCAAGCATGGAGTCCTACCTGACTGGAAGATATTGGCAAAGTTCTCAACTTTTAACATCGGCTTGAGGAATTGGCTAGTATTGTCAGTTGCGTATCATTTTGGTGCATTTTTTGCAGTGATTTGCCTACATAGTCTGACACTGACCAATCATTGCTGGCAGTATTAGATTGTGTAGAGAATGGAGCAGTGATCATGTGCACTACAGCTCTATTCACACAAGGGACTTGATTCTCATGAGCTGGAACCAGGTTGAAAATGGGTGATAACTGTTGTTTGTGGGCCGACCCCTTTAAGAAACAGTGCCAGCCTTGTTATTAGGCCGTGCCCCATAGTGCTGAGCTGTAATAGCAAACATAGCCCATGGGTACCGTTTCTGTTAAAAGTACAACAGAGCCTTTCCTAATCTCAATTGGAGAACGAAGCTCAGAAATAAAACCCCAACATTTATATAGCTCATCACTAAAAAGACAATGGACTCATTTATTAAGACGGCGCATCCACATACATAACTTCGGCGCATCCAGCGCCAGTCTGAATGTATGCCAGATTCCTTGCTGGCGTAGATTTAGAACATTTTCTATGCCTAAAACAGGCGTAGACAATTATAAATGAGACGGGCCACCTATGCCAGGCCTCCTTCCTCACCTATACCACTCCTCCTCCTTTAGACCTGGGGAAAAATACCAATCTGCGACAGATATACGTCAGGTTGTAAATGACCCCCATGGCCTTTATCAAGCAAAGACCTAAATTCTCCAGTGTGACACAATGGACGGTCACTCCAAGAACTGCACTGTTGATGACATGTAGTGCAAGGGACATAAACATGCAGTCCTTTTCTAATCTTGTGCTGCCTCTTTAAGGGCATATTCACATAATGTCTCATTCCATTTTTAGATATAGCTGCAGAGTAATGCCGTATTCTGTAATGTGCACCTGGTCTTACCGTAGACATGATCGTTAGTGGTGGCCGCGCAAGGGACTAGCACAACAATCTGAAAGGAAGTGCCGGCGTAGCTGTTGTTGGGAGAAGTGCATTTCTTTGCACTTACATCAGTGTTTTCTTATTATGTCTACAGAGCTGGGACTCAATTCAGTGCTGTAAAGGGGATTGTTGTATTGTTAAATAAGCTCTCTGAGCAGGAAAATGTCTTATCTTTCATCGCTCTAACACGGGCGTTAATGACTTGCACTGTAGGTTAAACATGTTCTTTTTATGTTTTTCCTCTAGAAAGAAATGAAGGAATATACAGAGGTGTTTTCATGTATGTGTTAAGCTCAGTCTTGTTTCCAGCAATTGTTGTTAAGACTCCGCTGAAATATACAATCAGTGTTGATGGGGCTAAGCCCTCCTTGTGGATCGGAAACCTAGAGCATTGGTCAAATAAACAGATAAAGTAGACTATATGCTCCTCTGAAGTACTGAGGTTTGATGGTCCGACATGGTCCTGATTTGACAGGACTATTAGAACCATTTTTGAAAGTCCACTATAATAATTGAGAGCCACATCTATAAAAGCTTAGTCCTTGTTGTCCATAGCAGTATCCGAGGTCACCTTTTAATTTCTAAACTGTTTTGTAAAAGGAAAATATCATCTGTAGTTGCTATGACCAACAAAGCCACTTTTCTCTGAGGAAGCCTGATACTTTTCTGTGTGGAAATTCCATTCAAACGTTGTATTGTTTTTATCACAACCATACTTTGACTTCTAGGGCATCTTCCGTGCCACTCGCATTAGTTGTGTTAGTGAAAAACTTTGTACATCACAAGTCTTTTGTGGGATTTCCACATTTCTTACAATGTATTAGTCGGATGATTGTACTAACCTTCATCATATCCAAAAACCGTTACCTAGGTTTATCAAAGGTTAATAAACATGTAAGTATAATATTGACAATCCAAGAATAGGGTTCCAGTGCTAAGGGTGACTTCACATCACCGCTATTTATATCTGGTAGAGGAGCAGAACAATGGAAATAACGGATGTGCCATATTTAGCACATAACTAAGACGAATGGAGCTGAACAGACTCTATTGACTACAATGGAATCCATTCATTTTCCACTTGGGACCCTGTTCTTCTACTAGACAAAAAAGTCCTGCATGCAGGACTTTTTTGTTTGGTCTTTTTGACAGAATCTGTGACAGAGGCTATGAACTGGGCTTCCAATACAGATGTGTACACACCCTAAATAGGTTAAAGTCTATGGGTTTTATTAAAGAAGCTCTCCCACAAAAACCTTTATTCTCTGACCTATCAGAAAAGTACATGATGTAAACTGTAGTGAAGGTAATTTTCTTACCAGTGACTGTATTTGTGAGTTGTAACCTCCCTACTGAAGCTCAGTTGTGTCATGTGACCCACAGTCTAACTTCACAGCATCTTATGTGTGGACAGGAAGTCTGTTTCTCTATGTGTTGCTATAGGAGCCTCAATGTTGGTCTTATAGGAATGAATAGAGAAGTAACCAACTTGACCTGTCCTGTGTTAGTTGGAGAGGCAAAGTGCTGGTCAGATGACACAGCTGAGGATCAGAAAGGAGATTATAACTCACAAATACAGTCATTGGTAAGAAGATTACCTTCTCTGTAGTTTACATCATTTACCTTTCTAACATGTCAGAGAATAAAAAATGTTGTGAGTGTGCTTCTTTAAGTCCATTAAAATCCTTTACTGGTAAAACAGTCCATGATCAAAGTTCTCAGTCCATGTAGGATCAGGGAAGCACTCCCAAGATTTAATAAGACCAGTAGTACTGAAACCTTATTCTTGGATTGCCTACATCTTGTTGAATGTGAGACACATTGAGTCATGGGCTTGGAATGGTGAGCTATCACCCCTCTTTAAAAAAAGTTACTAACTATGGTTTCATTTTGCTTTGTTTCATCAGTTGTTGTTTTTCTGCATTGTTTATGTTCCCTAGATACATGTCCTTTGGTCCATGAGTGGTATGTACACAGTGGCAATATGCTGGAGAAACCAGAGCTTGTTCCAACAGTTCCACTCTCTATACCAGGTGAGATAATAAAAAAAAAAGGTTTTCTGGGAATTGATATCCTTTCATCAGGAAAATATACAAACCGGATTCCCAAAAAGTTGGGACACTATACAAATCGTGAATAAAAACTGAATGCAATGATGTGGAGGTGCCAACTTCTAATATTTTATTCAGAATAGAACATAAATCACGGAACAAAAGTTTAAACTGCGAAAATGTACCATTTTAAGGGAAAAATATGTTGAATCAGAATTTCATGGTGTCAACAAATCCCCAAAAAGTTGGGACAAGGCCATTTTCACCACTGTGTGGCATCTCCCCTTCTTCTTACAACACTCAACAGACGTCTGGGGACCGAGGAGACCAGTTTCTCAAGTTAAGAAATAGGAATGCTCTCCCATTCTTGTCTAATACAGGCCTCTAACTGTTAAATCGTCTTGGGCCTTCTTTGTTGCACCTTCCTCTTTATGATGCACCAAATGTTCTCTATAGGTGAAAGATCTGGACTGCAGACTGGCCATTTCAGTTCCCGGATCCTTGTCCTACGCAGCCATGATGTTGTGATTGATGCAGAATGTGGTCTGGCATTATCTTGTTGAAAAATGCAGGGTCTTCCCTGAAAGAGATGACGTCTGGATGGGAGCATATGTTGTTCTAGAACCTGAATATATTTTTCTGCATTGATGGTGCCTTTCCAGACATGCAAGCTGCCCATGCCACACGCACTCATGCAACCCCATACCATCAGAGATGCAGGCTTCTGAACTGAGCATTAATAACAACTTGGGTTGTCCTTGTCCTCTTTGGTCCAGATGATATGGCGTCCCAGATTTCCATAAAGAACTTCGAATCGTGACTCGTCTGACCACAGAACAGTCTTCCATTTTGCCACACTCCATTTTAAATGATCCCTGGCCCAGTGAAATTGCCTGAGCTTGTGGATCTTGAAATGGCTTCTTCTTTGCACTGTAGAGTTTCAGCTGGCAACGGCGGATGGCACGGTGGATTGTGTTCACTGACAATGGTTTCTGGAAGTATTCCTGAGCCCATTCTGTGATTTCCTTTACAATAGCATTCCTGTTTGTGGTGCAGTGTCGTTTAACCTCTTCAGGACACATGACGTACCGGTACGTCATGATGCCCTGGTACTTAAGGACACATGACGTACCGGTACGTCATGTGTTGTTTCGATCACTGCCGCCCGGCTGGCAGTGATCGGAACAAGGTGCCTGCACAAATCATTGAGCAGGCACCTAGGCTAAATGCGCGGGGGGGGGTCCCGTGACCCCCCCATGTCGGCGATCGCAACAAACCGCAGGTCAATTCAGACCTGCGGTTTGATGCGCTTTTTGCCGTTTCTGATCCCCGCGGTCCCTGACCGCGGGGATCAGAAACTTTACAATGCCCAGAATATATATGTTATTCCTCCCCCTGCACCCCTGAATGATATTAGGTGGGCGGGTGGTGCAGGGGGAGGGTTGCGGGCGGGAGGTGGGCGGTGCGGCAGGCGGGATCGCGATCCCCCGCCCGCCTCCCATTGCGTAATCGTTGGTGTAGAGTGGGTATACCAGGGTGCCAGCACATTGCTGGCACCCTGGTATAAACGGCTGACATCGTTGATGCGATGTCAGCCGTTTAACCCTTTCCATACAGCGGTCCGTACGGACCGCTGTATGGAAAAGGTTAACAGCGCAGGGAGCTCCCTCCCTCTCCGATCGGGGGGCTGCTGTGCCTTTGCAGCCCCCCGATGGGAGAGGGAGAGAGCCCCCAGACAGCCCCCCGACACCCCAGTCCTTACCCTTCCCCGTCTGCGAAGTTGTGGCAGACGGGGAAGGTTCCCATGGCAACAGGACGCCTGCTCAGGCGTCCTGCTGTCCATGGTGCTGAACAGATCTGTGCTGAAAGCATAGATCTGTTCAGTGTAAGTAAAATACAGTGCAGTACCCTATATAGAGTACAGTACTGTATTATATAGACATCAGACCCACTGGATCTTCAAGAACCAAGTGGGTCTGGATAAAAAAAAAGTTAAAAAAAGTGAAAAAAATGTAAAAATCAAAAAACACATTTATCACTGATTAAAAATGAAAAAAATTAAATTCCCTACACATGTTTGGTATCGCCGCGTCCGTAACGACCTGATCTATAAAACGGTAATGTTACTTTACCCGAACGGTGAACGCCATAAAAATAAAAAATTAAAAACTATGATAAAATAGAAATTTTGCCCACCTTACTTCCCAAAAAAAGGTAATAAAAGTGATCAAAAAAGTCGCATGTACGCCAAAATTGTAACAATCAAACCGTCATCTCATCCCGCAAAAAAATGAGACCCTACTTAAGATAATCGCCCAAAAACTGAAAAAACTATGGCTCTTAGACTATGAAAACACTAAAACATCATTTTTTTTGTTTCAAAAATGAAATCATTGTGTAAAACTAACATAAATAAAAAAAAGTATACATATTGGGTATTGCCGCGTCCGTATGGACCGGCTCTATAAAAATATCACATGACCTAACCCCTCAGGTGACCACCGTAAAAAAATAAAAATAAAAACGGTGTAAAAAAAGCAATTTTTGGTCATCTTACATCACAAAAAGTGCAATAGCAAGCGATCAAAAAATCATATGCACCCCAAAATAGTGCCAATCAAACCGTCATCTCATCCCGCAAAAAATGAGACCCTACTCAAGATAATCGCCCAAAAACTGAAACAACTATGGCTCTTAGACTATGTAGACACTAAAACTTTTTTTGTTTTAAAAATGAAATCATTGTGTAAAACTTACATAAATAAAAAAAATTGTATACATATTAGGTATCGCCGCGTCCGTGACAACCTGCTCTATAAAATTACCACATGATCTACCCTGTCAGATGAATGTTGTACATAACAAAAAAAAAAACTGTGCCAAAAAGGTATTTCTTGTTACCTTGCCGCACAAAAAGTGTAATATAGAGCAACCAAAAATCATATGTACCCTAAACTAGTACCAACAAAACTGCCACCCTATCCCGTAGTTTCTAAAATGGGGTCACTTTTTTTGAGTTTCTACTCTAGGGGTGCATCAGGGGGGCTTCAAATGGGACAAAAAACCAGTCCAGCAAAATCTGCCTTCCAAAAACCGTATGGCATTCCTTTCCTTCTGCGCCCCGCCGTGTGCCCGTACAGTGGTTTACGACCACATATGGGGTGTTTCTGTAAACTACAGAATTAGGGCCATGAATAATGAGTTTTGTTTGGCTGTTAACCCTTTCTTTGTAACTGGAAAAAAAATATTAAAATGGAAAATCTGCCAAAAAAGTGAAATTTGGAAATTGTATCTCTATTTTCCATTAAATCTTGTGCAACACCTAAAGGGTTAAAAATGTATGTAAAATCAGTTTTGAATACCTTGAGGGGTGTAGTTTCTTAGATGGGGTCACTTTTATGGAGTTTCTACTCTAGGGGTGCATCAGGGGGGCTTCAAATGGGACATGGTGTCAAAAAACCAGTCCAGCAAAATCTGACTTCCAAAAACCAAACGGCGCACCTTTCACTCTACGCCCCGCTGTGTGGCCGTACAGTAGTTTACGGCCACATATGGGGTGTTTATGTAAACGGCAGAGTCAGGGCAATAAAGATACAGTCTTGTTTGGCTGTTAACCCTTGCTTTGTTAGTGGAAAAAATGGGTTAAAATGGAAAATAAGGCAAAAAAATGAAATTTTCAAATTTCATCCCCATTTGCCAATAACTCTTGTGCAACACCTAAAGGGTTAACGACGTATGTAAAATCAGTTTTGAATACCTTGAGGGGTGTAGTTTCTTAGATGGGGTCACTTTTATGGAGTTTCTACTCTAGGGGTGCATCAGGGGGGCTTCAAATGGGACATGGTGTAAATAAACCAGTCCATAAAAATCAGCCTTTCAAAAACCAAACGGCGCACCTTTCACTCTACGCCCCGCTGTGTGGCCGTACAGTAGTTTACGGCCACATATTGGGTGTTTCTGTAAACGGCAGAGTCAGGGCAATAAAGATACAGTCTTGTTTGGCTGTTAACCCTTGCTTTGTTAGTGGAAAAAATGGGTGAAAATGGAAAAATAGACAAAAAAATGAAATTCTCAAATTTCATCCCCATTTGCCAATAACTCTTGTGCAACACCTAAAGGGTTAACGACGTATGTAAAATCAGTTTTGAATACCTTGAGGGGTGTAGTTTCTTAGATGGGGTCATTTTTGGGAGTTTTCTATTATCTAAGCCTCACAATATGACTTCAAACCTGAACTGGTCCATAAAAAGTGGGATTTTGAAGATTTCTGAAAATTTTCAAAATTTGCTTCTAAACTTCTAAGCCTTGTAACATCCCCAAAAAATAAAATATCATTCCCAAAATGCTACAAACATGAAGTAGACATATGGGGAATGTCAAATCATCACAATTTTTGGGGGTATTACTATGTATTACAGAAGTAGAGAAACTGAAACTTTGAAATTTGCAAATTTTTGAGATTTTTTGGTAAATTAGGTATTATTTTGTGCAAAAAAAATAACTTTTTTGACTTCATTTTACCAGTGTCATGAAGTACAATATGTGACGAAAAAACAATCTCAGAACGGCCTGGATAAGTCAAAGCGTTTTAAAGTTATCAGCACTTAAAGTGACACTGGTCAGATTTGCAAAAAATGGCCTGGTCCTAAGGTGTAAAAAGGCTGTGTCCCTAAGGGGTTAAGGGCCCGGAGATCACGGGCATCCAGTATGGTTTTACGGCCTTGACCCTTACGCACAGAGATTGTTCCAGATTCTCTGAATCTTCGGATGATGTTATGCACAGTTGATGATGATAGATGCAAAGTCTTTGCAATTTTTCGCTGGGTAGCACCTTTCTGATATTGCTCCACTATCTTTCTGCACAACATTGTGGGAATTGGTGATCCTCTACCCATCTTGGCTTCTGAGAGACACTGCCACTCTGAGAAGCTCTTTTTATACCCCATCATGTTGCCAATTGACCTAATTAGTGTTAATTGGTCTTCCAGCTCTTCGTTATGCTCAAATTTACTTTTCCCAGCCTCTTATTGCTACTTGTCCCAACTTTTGGGGGATTTGTTTACACCGTGAAAATTTGAATCAACGTATTTTTCCTTTAAAATGATACATTTACTCGGATTAAACGTTTGATCTGTCATCTACGTTCTATTACAAATAAAGTATTGACATTTGCCATCTCCACATCATTGCATTCAGTTTTTATTCACAATTTGTTTAGTGTCCCAACTTTTTTCGAATCCGGTTTGTATTACAGGTATAAGGTCCATGCTGTTAGCTAAAATAGCAAAAAAAAAGTCTGAGTCGTTTGGCTAAAAGAAGCAATCAAAGAATTCAGTGGAATAGATCTACACGACTTGTACTTGGAGACACAGTCATCAAAGTA
This sequence comes from Bufo gargarizans, assembly GCF_014858855.1. NCBI lineage: Eukaryota > Metazoa > Chordata > Amphibia > Anura > Bufonidae > Bufo > Bufo gargarizans. Next base: position 373,554,093 of record NC_058083.1, on the reverse strand, counting down.
TTTGCAAATTTAATGACATATTGCACAGGACAGCAAGAAATCATTAAACATGTAAATCCCTTCCCTGCACTGCACAGCAATATAATGTTTTATAATGCTGCCCGATCTTGCATTACTGAATTGTACTGACATAATGCTGTCAGTATAATTCAGTAGATGTAAGGTTCTGCAGAGACAAACAGCATTTAAATCATTAGAATGTTATTTGGTCCTGTGAAAGGAGCAGTGTTCATAACAGGAAATCGCTCTCCCACATGGAGTGTGTTTTCCACAGTGGACACGCTCGTCCGAAATGAACCTTATTCATCTTTGATATATCTCATTGCTCTGGGAACATTCACTGTTCTTAGATTGTGCTGCAGCAATGATATCACACCCATCGTTTATGTGACCACTGCTGCCAATCCCTGGCCTCTGCGGCCACGTTTTGTGCATACAAGTTATTTGACCAATGGAGGTGTATTCACTGCAGGACCAGAGCAACTGGGATGGGTGTGCCGTGGAACATATAAAAGGTGAGTAAGGTGTTTTTCACTTATACAACTCGCTGCTCTGGGCTAAGTTTTTAAAAATATCAGAGAACCTGTAGGTTTTGTAGTTCATTAACTCCCTAGTGACATAAACCGTATATTTACAGCATAATGGTAAAAGGGAGTATGGAGCAGGCTCAGGAGCTAGTGGTGTGTGCTCAGGAGCTAATGGTGCGTGTTCATTCACTGCTTCAGATGTGGAAGCAGGACCTCTGCTCTTGAGCCACTACGCTCTAGACTGTCAGGGCGGGCAAACTGTCTGGCCCTGTAAATCAGGTGCAAAAGCAGGATTATTCAGCAGTGGGGACAGCCCATTGCAGGTGAAAAACTCTTGTTGAGGTGAATTTCTGTTGATTATAATAATAATAATAATCTTTATATAGCGCCGATATATTCCCCAGCACTTTACAGTCAGGGAGTTCATGTACAAACAGAGTCATACATAACATAACAAATGAGTCAACAATTAAAACAAGAAGAGTGTGCACCCTTCCAGCAAGAGCTTACAATCTATGAGGAAATAGGGGTAACATAGAAAGTGCTTGATTTGTACAATGGTACGGCCATCTTAACACAATAGGAGAGCAGATATAAGGCTTCATTAGCCAATCACCAAATGATACCTGTAGTGCTTCTGAGTGCATGAGGTGTAGATGTTTGACAATGGATCAGGTTCAGAAGAATAATGCTGAAAAGGGATGGTGGTGAATAGAGGAGAGATAGATTAGGGTATGTGATAGGCTAACATAAAAAGATGTGTTTTTAGGGAGCACCTAAAACTGTTGTAGGGCATTCCAGAGAACTAGTGCAGCTTCAGAGAAGTCTTGAAGATGGTAGAGAGACTATGGTGGATGTTAGTCATAAGTCACTGGCCGAATGGAGAACATCGGTAGGATGGTAGACAGGAATGAGGGAGGAGATGTAGTGGGGTGCAGAACTGTGGAGAACTTTGTGGGTGAGAATGAGCAGTTTAAATTGAATCCTATACTGTACAGGCAACCATTGTAATGACTGGAACAGGGCAGAGGCATTGGAGTAGTGGTTAGACAGATAGATGAATTTGGCTTAAAGGATAGATTGGAAAGGAGAGAGTGTGGTGAGGGGGAGGCCAATTAGTAACGAGTTACAGTAATAAAGACTGGAAAGGAAAAGGTAAACAATAAAATTTTTGTTGTTTCCGCAGTAAAAAATGGCGGATTCTAGAGATATTTTTTAGGTGCCCTTAGACTGATAGATTGGAGCATGGTGAGGAGGAGATGGTGATGTCAAACTCTGTAGAGAGATCGAGGAGAATTAGTAGAGTAGTGACAGTCACACCGTTGTGTTTAGATTTCAGGAGGTAATTTGTCACGTTGGCGAGGGCAGTTTCTTTGGAATTTATGGTGCAACAACCAGACTGTAATAGATCAAGGAGAGAGAGTAGATATAGCAGATGAGGTGAGATTAGACCCAGTGCAGGGCGGGTCAAGAGAAGGTTTTTTAATAATGGGGTTACGACAAAATGTTTGAAAGAAATGGGGGAGATACCAGAAGAGAGAGAGAGAGAGAGAGATTGTGGTTCATAAATGTTAAGATCCTAGAAAACATTTTAAGAGTGGATTCACACTTAGATTTCTAGTGATGTTTTTCAGAAGTTTTGTGTTTTTGTAGTGTTTTCTTGCATATGCAGCTTTTGGTGCTTTTTTATGCTGAAAAATCCCAGTTACATGTGTTAGCTGAAAGTCTATGGGAAATGTGAATTGCAAGACATAAAGGCATTTTTTTTGCTAATGGCATTTATTTCAATTAGTTTTTTTTTTTGTTACTCTTGCTTCTTCTAAAGATTGCAGCATTTTGCTGTAATGGCATTTTTAAGGCGTTTCTATCTCCTTGTCTGTAGGGGAAAAAAAATCACCATCCGCACATGTGTTTTGAAAAGAAAAAAAGGCACCCAAAAAAAAGTTAATACAAGAACACAAGTGTACCAGAAAAAAATGCAAGAGGCTTCAATGTCTTTTTTTTTTTTTTTTTAGTGGTATAAAAATATGGCTGAAACATTTTGGAAGAAATTTATCATCCTCTACACTGTTTTGGGATTAAAAAAAACTATACTGTTTTGGAAAAGTTGATAAGCCTGGTCTTGTGACTTTTTAAACACCATTGAGACTAATTCGCTAGTTTCCGAAAAAAAGGTGTGTGTGGGCGACACCATAGGTCCCATCACTTTTATCATCATTTACGCCAGAGACTAATAATGTAAATGATGACTGAAATCCACCCGCTGGCGTCAGGACTGCCGGAGAAGAATTTTTATTTATGACTGTTTGAAATCTGAAGTTAAATGTCTCCTTCAGTGGTGCAGACCCTATAAAGACCGACATAGCACACACCAGTCTTGATATATCAGGCTTGTGAAGGAAACCTTAAAGAGGACCTGTCACCACTCCTGGCAAGTCTGTTTTAGTAAATAATTGTATTCTCTATGAAATAACAATTCTAAAGCATCTTTTTTTTTTTTTTACTGTATGTTGTGCCACCCCTCTCTTATTCTTTCTAGAAATGTATGATATGATTTATGAACACGTTAAGGACCGCTGTTACTTTGCATTCTCGTCCTACAGTCCTTCCCCTGCCCCACACGCGGTGCCGCGATTTGCAGCAGGGGCCCGGCTGTTACTGACAACACCGATGCCAGTGGATTAACCCCTCATATGCCATGGTCAGCGTTGACCGTGGCATATGGAAGGTTCGCTCTCCCTCTCCTGCTTTATCGGGTCCATGCACTGTTTGCTATGGCAGCCTCAAGTCTTTCAAAGGCTTTGGGGGCCAGCAGCTACAGAGACCTATGAGGCCTAGGCCCCAGACGGGGTCTCAGGCAAACTATCAGTGTATTAGGCCTCATGCACACGACCGTTGTGTGCATCCGTGGCCGGTGTGCCGTTTTCAGTTTTTTTTTCGCTGACCCATTGACTTTCAATGGGTCCGTGGAAAAATCGGAAAATGCACCGTTTTGCAGCCGAGACCGTGATCCGTGTATCCTGTCCGTCAAAAAAATATGACCTGTCCTATTTTTTTGACGGACAACGGTTCACGGACCCATTCAAGTCAACGGGTCCGTGAAAGAACACGGATACACACAAGATTGGCATCCGTGTCCGTGATCCGTGGCCGTAGGTTACTTTCATACAGACGGATCCGAAGATCCGTCTGCATAAAAGCTTTTTCAGAGCTGAGTTTTCACTTCGTGAAAACTCAGATCCGACAGTATATTCTAACACAGAGGCGTTCCCATGGTGATGGGGACGCTTCTAGTTAGAATATACAACGAACTGTGTACATGACTGCCCCTCCCCTGCCTGGCAGCACCCGATCTCTTACAGGGGGCCGTGATCCGTACAATTAACCCCTCAGGTGCTGCACCTGAAGGGGTTAATTGTGCGTATCATAGCCCCCTGTAAGAGATCCGGGGCTGCCAGGCAGGGGGGGGCAGTCATGTACACAGTTCGTTGTATAGTCTAACTAGAAGCGTCCCCATCACCATGGGAACGCCTCTGTGTTAGAATATACTGTCGGATCTGAGTTTTCACGAAGTGAAAACTCAGCTCTGAAAAAGCTTTTATGCAGACGGATCTTCGGATCCGTCTGTATGAAAGTAACCTACGGCCACGGATCACGGACATGGATGCCAATCTTGTGTGCATCCGTGTTCTTTCACGGACCCATTGACTTGAATGGGTCCGTGAACCGTTGTCCGTCCAAAAAAATAGGTCCGTGATCAGTCCGCACTGCAAAAAAATATGACGTCATTTTTTTGCGGTGCGGAACAACGGAAAGAAACACCACGGTAGCACTTTGTAGTGCTTTTGGTATTCCGTGACTCCGTTCCGCATCTCTGAAATTACGGACCCATTCAAGTTAACTTAATTTGCTGTCTGCAGCATGGGCATGGCTGGCACACGTTTGTGTGCATAAGCCCTAAGGGAAAGATCTGCACGTGTTCTGTGTTCACGCTGGGTTCACACCTGAGCGTTTTACAGCGCGTTCCTACGCGCTGTAAAACGCTCAACAGGCAAGAACCAATGATTCCCTATGGGAATGGTTCTCACCTGAGCGTTTTACAGCGCGTACGATCGTGCTGTAAAACGCCCGACGTCCCAAGAAGTACATGAGCTTCTTTGGGGCGTCTTGTCGCGCGTTCCAGTACATAGACTTTAGCGGGAACGCGCGACAATGGGCGTTCGCTTGTCTCTGTATGCGTGATTGCAAACGCCCGTACAATCGCGCATACAAAGCGCTCCATCGCGAACGCTCAGGTGTGAACCCAGCGTTAGAGCCGCACCTAGTTTAGGCTCACAATCACTGATGGAAATCGCTGACCAAAACACTGACATATGAATGAGGCATTAGACTGGGTAGGAACATGCCCATTTGTCATGGGGATAGCAACACTCAGTTGTTGAAGCAATCATATATTTCCAGGAGGAATAACAGAGAAACAGCACAATAGCAGAGATTCCAAGTACCATACAAGTAATTACAAGTATAAATGCAATTATTTAGTAAAATAGACATGTTGAGTGGTGACAACTCCTCCTTACACTCGAAAATTTTGATGTGTGATTGTATGTTATATCCAACAATTGAAAACAATTTCCTTTTTTAATTTATTTATTTTTTTGGTGGGGTGTAATTCCAAACTTTCTGCAAGGACAGGAAATGACTAGTATCCCACACCTACTCTAGAAATTCACTGGCGTGAGGTCAGTGTTGAAAGTGTTTTTTTTTTTTTTTTTTTTTATATTTGCCTGTTAAGAGCACTACAAAGCCTTGTAGTTGCATTCCTCACTGTAATGGGCAGACTTTTGGCCCGAGCCTGCCTCATAAATGAAACTAAATTGACTCCAGGTATTTCAGACAGAAAAATAAATAAACACCTATTTTCACCTTTTCTTAAAGACTGGCTCAGGTTGCCAACAGGTATGGGGTGGTATTGTTAGGAAAGCAATTGGGCGTTCAGCTCATGATAGGTCCCGGCAGCCATCGCTGACCATACATTGTCCAATACATAGGACTAAAAAGGACTAGAAAGATTTGGTATCAACTTTTGTGTAATATTATGTCCTTATTTTATGTTAGGACCGTGTCTATGTCTGCCTTTATACACAGGCTTATTCATGATCGTTTGCTTTGTAGGATGACGGTGATTAAGCAAGGGGCAATTTTTTGTGTGTTTTTAGGTGTATTGACTCTACTAAAGTGTATGAATTTTATTTACATTCTGAAAGCTCAAGCATTGACATAAAAACATTTATTTTGTGTGTGTAGGTGGAACGCCAACTGCTCGGGAGCTCTGGCTTTCTAATGACCCTGATATTCAGAGACAGAGATTCTATACATGCATGGCATGCTTCCATGTGGAGAGATGGACAGAGGGACTTAGAAGCCTGGACAGCAGGCTTGCTGCTACCTGTTGCTTGCTGATATATCTGACAGTTCAGGTAATGTCAACATTTTTATCGAAATACATATTTCTTTTCCTCAGCTGTATGGTGTTTATATGATAACTATACTTTATAACCATATTTAGTGTCACCAGCCTTAGGGCCAATTCACGGAATTGTATTTTTCTTTCCACGTCCGTTCCGCATTTTTGCGGGTGAGATGCAGGCCCATTTATTTCTACTGGACCTCAAAATACATGGATAGCGCATCATGTGCTATCCACTCCCGTATGTCCGCATAAAAGATAGAACATTCCTGCTTTTTCTATGCTTAGGAGTCGAACGGATTTCAGTGAATGAATTACAAGTTCTACTCAATCTCTTCCGAGACAAATAAAAGCAAGGCCGATATTTCTATTAGACAAAATGTATGTTACTTATTTCCCTTATACCCTCATGTTAGATCTCCACCCATCTGATCCTGTTGTATTCCCCCAAATTCAGCAGCACCAGATATATCTGACTTCAAAAAGTCCATAAAGTAACTAACTTTCCACCTTCTCTGAAGCCCATAGTTACAGAGGTAGGATCCCTGAGATTGATGATTTGTTACAACCCTTGTTACCAGGGTTCCTGAGTTCTAGTAAGGAAAAGTTGTAGAGAGATCACTTTAGATGAATATCTTGTGATGTATTCTTACCTTTCACACAGTCTCGCTCTCCACAGTCTGGTAGCACAACATATTGATTTCTCAGGAGTATTTTATACAGTGTGTTGACCTTTTGCTAAAATATAAAAAATTTCTTTCACACTGTAGGAGCCCCCGTGAGCGTCCCCAACTTTGGCCAATTTGAATATGGTCTAGTTTGAGGAGAACTTCATCTTCTCTATATCAATTTTTTTTGGGGGGACAATTTTTCACACCAGTCAGCAGGAATTACAAATAGGTCAAACAGATGTTTCAAATGTGGTCAGTTTTTTTAAATTAATTTTAAAATGTGGATTTTTTTAAATTAATCACAAAAAGTGGAAAATGAGAAAATAAATATTGTAAGAGCAGCGTTATAGGGGATGCGACTCTCCAGCCGGTCCTTCCTTGAGGACAGAACTGTTTCCAATTATTTCTATGGAAGCAGTTGCTCCGTCCTTTGCCCGGCTCTTAGTGGGTCAACCTGAAACAATGGGCTTTATTCAGGAATTTATTTAGGCTTAATTTATTCAAAGTGTTTGAGTAAATTAGACCTGGAATAAACACACATAACATAGAGAATCATAAATGTAATGGCTATTATTTCACGACTTCCAAATTTACAGTAAAAAAAACAAAAAAAAATCAATGCTTGTATATTTCTTCCATTTATTTTATTTGACACTAGATCTTTTTGGGATCATTCTTTAAAAATATATCTTTTGTCCACAAATGATCTTTCTCGCAGCAAAAGATTTTTCTTCTAACTGTCTGATGAAAATATCAAACATGGCAAGCTTCTTTTCAGATGGTAATGGTCTAAAGCAGGGGTGCACAACCTTTTCTGGTTGGGGGCCACATTGTTAGCCTGAACTAATTCTGAGGGCCAAAAATAAAACTTAAAGGGGTATTACCAACTGAAATACTAGATTTATGGCATATTGAACATACAGTATATATCATAAATGTCTAGTTACAGTTCTAGTACTCCCATCTAATGGGAGAATGCATGAAAGATACATGTGAGCAGCCACAAGGCATATACATACATGTCTGTGACCAGATGGTTGGGGGCCGCACAGAATGGTATCAAGGGCCGCATGTGGCCCCTGGGCCGCAGGTTGTGCACCCCTGGTCTAAAGCAATCGTTCAATTTTAAATTTAACCTGACAAACCATTGTGCATTTTGATCAACTTTAGTCTAGTGTGTGGCCACCATTAGTCCGTTGAAATAGACAATTTGGGTGTGGACAGGCTAGGAGAGGTAACAGCCTCTGGCCACAATTTCAAACTGGATATAGGTCTTAGCTTCCTTTATCTGAATTTCTGAAGCTACATTTGGTGATATGTCAAGTACCTTCCCCTAAAGCTATGGATTTAATATGCTGTGCGGGACTTATGTGCGGTGCCCATTGGAAACAAAACAATTGTATGTTTTCTTTTTTGTCTGTTCTCATTATCAGGTAGACAGTTTGACTCTGACAGATGTAGAAGCATTTCTCGCTCAAGCCTTGTGCCTTGCAGGGAAATCTGGATCACAGCTAAGTAGCTTGCAGGTACAGACACCACACAAACCCTATTTAGTACTTGTATTAACCTCATGTTGAACTTTCCAGCAGTACAGGGTTCCTCTTGGCTTTTGTAGGTTGTACAGGGAAGACTAGATTCTCTGTCACACTTTTATTTCCAAAGAATTGAAACAGAACCTGATATGGGGTTTCTACCATGTTTTCCCCATTTTCTGTTCAAATATTTCCTCTGCTAGATGTTCATACAGAGGATTATGACATCACTCTGCCGGCCAAATCTGAAGAAAGCAGGCCAGGAGAACCCCTGATATTTCTGCTGTGTGGGACCAAATTAGCTTCTGGTTGAGTTACAGACGTACATAGAATTTTATTGAATTGATGTTATTGTTTTAATCAATACATATCAATACATAAAGATGAAACCTGGTAAAGAGGAATGTTTGTCCGCTGAACATAAACATTTTTACGCAACCTCAAGTGTTTTATTATACACCAGTAGCCTAAGGCATATATCTGTGTCCAACTCTGTACAAGTTATTTTGTAGGTAACATATTCCTCCTCCGTGTAGCAATATTAGTTAGGGAAGTCCCTAAAGGAAGCACATTTTTTCATTTGACGTTCTAAGCAAATTATCATTTCAGTAATCTCTTAAAGGAACACTAAATTTGGAAATGTAAGTAGTCTCTGTTTGGTTGACAGCTGACCCATGGGGGTCAAGAGACACCAGTTTGGAGCATTGAGGTATCAGACACAACTGTAGCTGGGGACAAGCCGAAGTCAGGGCAGGCAAATTACATGCAATCCGATACACAGTCTGAGGTCAGTGTGGGCAGCTCAGGGTCAGTATGGAAATATGGCAGAGGTCAGGCAAAATTAAAACCTTGGAAAACAGGCAGAAGTCGGTACATGGGGGACAAAAATAGTTAGCTAACCTTTGCTGGAAACTAGTGGACTAGAACCTACTGCTTAGGCCCCTTCCCACAGTTAGGGTGCGCAAGCTGTCCCTTTAATATCTGTAGGGGGAGGCGCTTGCGGATATGGCAGAGCAAGGGAGTTTGAGCTTGCAGACCGGCTACAAACTGTGTGGAGGAACAGAGCTACCCCAGCGGAGACAATAGAGGGGAGCGGGAGGTGGGTCTGCGCCACCTGGAGTGGGTTAGCAAAGCCCCGCTGAGCTTTTGCCCTTAACATTTGTCAGTCTGCTACTTTTTAAGATTTTGACACAAATAGTCTTGTAAAAATCTTGCTCATCTGTTCCATCTTTAGCTGGTGGCTGACTGAAGGGTGGGATTTAGTAAATGCGGAGGGGATTATTAATCTTTTTGTTCTAGTGCAAACAGGACTCCTACAGCGAGTTGTCTTACAGTCAGATATAGGAGCGTGAGGAGAAGGGATATGGCTGAGCTCCTGGGACTCAGAGTTAGGCCAGTCACAGATGGGTGAGATGCACTCTTCTAAGCAGATGATCTGTGCAGAGGTGTAAAGGGAATGATGAATTTCCCCCAATATGTCTGAATATGAAAGCTTTTCGTAATGCAGGTTTATTGTGACAATGTCAGTTCATCAGATGGACAGAAAACTCATTGTCTTTATACACCCTTTTGTACAGATACCATATACATTTTGTTCAAACACTGTTGAGCAGTGAATAGGCAGTGCACATTAGAGCTGCTGAGGACAAATCACTGGCAGACCTTTAGACAAAAGACCGAACCTACCTGACCCTGAGACAACTTCTTTAAAGTTCATTGAACAATTTATTGTTTCTGCAGTTTGCACAATGTCATATCTTCTTACCTGCCATTAATAATAGGGTATTACAGTTTGACAGGTCGTAGCTTCATGTGTCCGTATCCATACCCTGTTAACTTTTCTTTCAACAAAATGGCAAAATGCACTCTCAAGTTTAATTTCATTTGCTTATATAAATAGGATCAATAAAATATTTAGGTATGTAAGCCCGCAGATCTACATCAGTAGTAAATGTATTGCAATGCCATCGGGCATATGCTATTTACAACCAGTAGATCCAGGCGAACGCCAGGGTGAAAGCACTAGAAAAACGCTGGGTGCACTGCCATCAGGACAGATACTTTGAGTAAGATAGCTTTTATGGACTGTTGCTATATGATGCCTGTAATACTGTACATGGTCATGTGGCTTTATTTCTATCACACTGGAATAACGCAGTGGCTTTCTAACGGCTGTAGTCGATGTCAGGGCAAGCAGTGTGGTATTTCCATTTCTTGGAAAGAAACTCGTCTTTGAATGCTCCTTCCGACTTTGGGATATTTAATTTTTTTTTTGTGCAGCTCACTGATAACATTTCTTGGGAAGCATATTTCAGAGCTGAGATTGACAAAGTATAAACTGCTAATAGGGCTTGGTCTATAATCATCCATCCAAGGTGCTGCACCTTTTTTAGGTTCTGCAGCAGGGATGAGGCAAGGGTCACATTAATACTGGTTGCATCTCCTTCTGCTGCTATCCAGGCTGCCACTCTGGTATGATAAGGAGCATACAGATGCTGGATATCCTACTGTATTATGCCATTACAAGCTTTTTCAAGTTGGAGCCATTGTTCAGCCAAGGTGGCTTACAAGGGTAGAAGTCACCCAGTATTAATGTGACCCTGCCTCAACATATACCTTGCTGCAGAGCCCAAAATAAAGGGTGCATCAACTTGGTTGTGTAATCATTGACCAGGCACCACCAGCAGCTTATACTTTGTCAATCTTAGCTCAGTCACATTAAAGGGGTTTTCCGAGATTTTGATATTGATGACCTACCCTCACAAGCAGTGGACTTTGTCTACCCTGTTTGTGAATTGAGAGCCTGGACCAGCCCATTCCAAGGTCACATGGCTCTGACATCATGACCATTCAGGCGGTCGTTCGGGCCATTCTCCTGATCTCCGGAGTGAGACAAGTGCATTAGTAAGTAGCAGGGGAAGCGTAGGGAAAGAGAAAAAAATTATACCCGGATTACACTTTTAACCCCCTTAGGGACCCATGACGTATCGGTACGGCATGGTTCCCAAGTCCTTAAGGACCCATGACCCATGTGTTGTTCCGATCACCGCTGCCCGGTGGGCGGTGATCGGAACAAGGTGCTTGCTCAAATCATTGAGCAGGCACCTTGGCTAAATGCGCGGGGGGGGGGGGGGGTCAATTCAGACCTGCGGTTTGCGGCATTTACCTGGTGCGGTGGCAGCGGCGGTGGTGCCATCGTGTCCCCATGGGGCTGTGGGGGGGACCCGATGGCATGGAAGGCAGCGCGATGCCTTCCTGAGGCATCTGCGTTGCATTCCGGTGAAGAGCCTGTGAGATCCAGCCCCCTGGATCTCACAGGCCGGAAGCTGTATGAGTAATACACACTGTATTACTCATACAGCCAATGCATTCCAATACAAAAGTATTGGAATGCATTGTAAAGTATTAGACCCCCAAAAGTTCAAGTCCCAAAGTGGGACAAAAAATAAAGTGAAAAAAAAAGTTGAAAAAATAAAGTTTCCTCCCCAAAAAATTAAAGTTTGAAGTAAAAATTAACAAAAACATAATTTTCCCCAAATAAATTAAAAAAAAATTGGTAAAAAATAGGGGGGAAAAAAAGTATACATATTAGGTGTCGCAGCATCCGTATCGACCGGATCTATAAACATATCACATGACCTAACCCCTCAGATGAACACCGTAAAAATTAAAAACTGTGCTAAATAAACAATTTTTTGTCACCTTACATCACAAAAAGTACAACAGCAAGCGATCAAAAAGGCAAAATAGTACCAATCTAACGGTCACCTCATCCCGCAAAAAATGAGCCCCTACCTGAGACAATCGCCCAAAAAATAAAAAAAATTATAGCTCAGAATATGGAGACACTAAAACATTATTTTTTTGTTTTAAAAAAGCTGTTATTGTGTAAAACTTACATAAAAAGTATACATATTAGGTATCGCCGCGTCCGTTTCGAACGGCTCTATAAAAATATCACATGACTTAACCCCTCAGATGAACACCGTAATTTTTTTAAATAAAAACTGTGCTAAATAAACTATTTTTTGTCACCTTACATCACAAAAAGTGTAATAGCAAGCGATCTAAAAGTCACGTGCACCCCAAAAATAGTGCCAATAAAACTGTCATCTCACCCCGCAAAATTCATACCCTACCCAAGGTAATCGCCCAAAAACTGAAAAAATTATGGCTCTCAGGCTATGGAAACACTTTTTGCTTCAAAAATTAAATCATTGTGTAAAACTTACATAAAAAAAATAAAGTATACATATTAGGTATCGCCGCATCCATGACAACCTGGTCTATAAAAAAAAACACATGATCTAACCTGTCAGATGAATGTTGTAAATAAAAAAATAAAAACCGGTGCCAAAACGGTGCTATTTCTTGTTATCTTGCCTCACAAAAAGTGTAATATAGAGCAACCAAAAATCATATGTACCCTAAACTAATACCAACAATACTGCCACCCTATCCCATGGAAAATTTGCCAAAATATTGAAATTCTGAAATTTCAACTCCATTTGCCAATAACTCTTGTGGAACACCTAAAGGGTTAACGACGTTTGTAAAATCTGTTTTTGAATACCTTGAGGGGTGTAGTTTCTTAGATGGGGTCACTTTTATGGAGTTTCTACTCTAGGGTTGCATCAGGGAAGCTTCAAATGGGACATGGTGTAAAAAAAAACAGTCCAGCAAAAAGCGTTCCTTCTGCGCCCTGCCGTGTGCCCGTACAGTAGTTTACGACCACATATGGGGTGTTTCTGTAAACTACAGAATCAGGGCCATAAATATTGAGTTTTGTTTGGCTGTTAACCCTTGCTTTGTAACTGGAAAAAAATTATTAAAATGGAAAATCTGCCAAAAAAGTGAAATTTTGAAATTGTATCTCTAGTTTCCATTAATTCTTGTGGAACACCTAAAGGGTTAACAAAGTTTGTAAAATCTGTTTTGAATACCTTGAGGGGTGTAGTTTATAGAATGGGGTCATTTTTGAGTGGTTTCTATTATGTAAGCCTCACAAAGTGACTTCAGACCTGAACTAGTCCCTAAAAATTACGTTTTTAAATAAGATTTGCTTCTAAACTTCTAAGCCTTGTAACATCCCCCAAAAATAAAATATAATTCCCAAAATGATCCAAACATGAAGTAACATATGGGGAATGTAAAGTAATAACTATTTTTGGAGGTATTACTATGTATTATAGAAGTAGAGAAATTGAAACTTGGAAATTTGCAATTTTTTTAAAAAAAATTGTAAATTTGGTATTTATTTATAAATAAAAATGTTTTTTTTTTTTACTTCATCTTTCCAGTGTCATGAAGTACAATATGTGACGAAAAAACAGTCTCAGAATGGCCTGGATAAGTCAAAGCGTTATCAGCACTTAAAGTGACACTGGTCAGATTTGCAAAAAAATCCAGAAGGTGAAATAGGGCCGAGTTCTTAAGGGGTTAAGTATCAGGACCAGTTTGTCAGAAAGCCAGACAGCTTACCACTATGACAGATAGGCATTAAAAAGATGGCGCATGGATTCCGTTTATGATAGCAATGCACACAAAGTATAGTATTACATACATGCATCATTATTAGTCCGAAGAATGCGGTGGTCAGTAAGAGCCAGGAAAAGTAACACAAGAATATTAGTTCCTATGTGATGGACTCCAGGCTTGAGTCTGGCAATATGATTGACTACGTGTTTACTTAACAAGTTAGTAGAATACATGTCAAATGAATATCTTCAACCAATATTTGCCTTTTTTTCTCTATTGTGAATGCATTAATTGAATTGTGACATACTCCACCTTCCTCCTACTTTCCATCATTTTGTTTTCCTCTTGCCTTTGCATTGAAATTGATCTCTGTGTACCTTTGAAATAGAGCAGCTGCTGCTGGTTTCTGTTCTGGAAGGAAATCCACTGATTAGATGTTTTATTGTAGTTTTTGAAAAATGCATATTTTTACACATTAGAAAGAAATTGGTTAGAATGGCCAACTTTGACTGGCCCAGCTAATTATGCTGTATAACTGCTGCAAATGTTTTTAATGTCAGACGTTGAAAGTTAGCTAGTTGGATTTTTTTTTTATATGCAATGATTGTTTGTTTTTCTTCTAATACCTGACCGTATTCTGCTGGCTTTACAAGCGTCTAATTGACATTGCATGCTGTTATTTAGTCTATGGACTTCTATATGAATCTAAGAGCCTAAAGGGTTATTCTTACCATTGGTGAGACCTGCATGACTTTCTCTATTCACTTCTATGGTTCGAAAAATAAGTAAGCATTGTCTGTTCTACTATAGATACATTTTTATTCCGACTTGTTTGAATAAAAAAAAAAAACTTGCTGGCTCAATAACATATAGCTATATGAATTCATTTACAGGAAATGATTGCTCAGCCAATCACTGGCCATAGGGTGACCCGCCTTAGACAGTCATAGGCTGAGTGTTTATTTCCTGTGTATCAAGAGATACAAGGATGTTGACAGGGGGGGGCTACAAATTGTCAGAGCAGGGGTGACAGGATCGGGAAGGTGAGTATTAGGTATTATACTATTTTTCACTGTTCTGAGTTTTTGAAGAAAATAAATTGGATTGCATGGGATTCATGTGTTAATGACCAGCACTGCTGGAGTGTTAGGCCCCTTTCACACGGGCTACTTTTCCGCGCGGGTGCAAAGCGTGATGTGAACGCATTGCATCCGCACTGAATCGGGATCCATTCATTTCTATGGGGCTGTGCACATGAGTGGTGATTTTCACGCATCACTTGTGCATTGCGTAAAAATCGCAGCATGCTCTATATTGTTTTTCAAGCAACGCAGGCCCCATAGAAGTGAATGGGGCTGCGTGAAAATCTCAAGCAAGTGCGGATGCGGTGTGATTTTTCCTCATGGTTTCTAGGTGATGATCGGGATGGGGACCCGATCTTTAATATTTTCCCTTATAACATGGTTATAAAAGAAAATAATAGAATTCTTAATACAGAATTAGGGATGGAGGGGGTTAAAAAAAATAAAAAATAAACTCACCTCATCCACTTCTTTGCACTGCCCGGCTCGTCTTTTTTCTTCTTTGATGACCTGGGAGGAAAAGGACCTTTGGTGACTTCTCTGCGTTCATCACATGGTCCATCACCATGGTGATGGACCATGTGATGAGCGCAGTAATGTCACCAAAGGTCCTTTTCCTCCCAGGTCATCAAAGAAAAAGAAGGGAGACAAGCCGGGCTGCGCGAACAAGTGGATGAGGTGAGTTTAATTAGTTATTTTCCCTAATTTACTAATTTACTGAGCATTCTGTATTAAGACTGCTATTATTTTCCCTTATAACCGTGTTATAAGGGAAAATATTAAAATCTACAGAATACCTAACCCAAACCCGAACTTCTGTGAAGTAGCTTGGGTCTGGGTACCACATTCAGTTTTTTCTCACGCATGTGCAAAATGCATTGCACTCGTACGGAAAAAACTGAATAACGCAACGCAATCGCTTACAAGACTCACCCCACTCGCAGGCAAAATCACACAATTTTCCCACGACGCACCCGCATCCTATCCGACCCTCACACACGACGCCCGTGTGAAAGAGGCCTTATAATGTTAATGAGCCAGTCACTGTCAAGAGCAACTTGTTGACAGTTTTCAAGTAGGAACAGGAGATTTTCTGTAATCTATACAGACTAGAAGCTGACAACAACCAGAAGAGTAATGACACAACTGCATTTTATAGAGAATAAGATGCACTGCAAGATAATAATACATAGCTTGGTTTGGTAGGTCATCAACACTCGGACTACCCTTTTAACTTTAATGATGTTGTCCTATGAGAAAGACCTATTCCCTATTCACAGTATATGTGATAAGTATTTGATTGGAGGAGGTCTGACTACTAGAGTGCCCACTGGTCATGAGAATTTGAATGGACCGAATGTGGGCTGCCACGCTCTTCAACTCTATGGCACTGCCAGATGTAGCCGATGGCAAGTTCAAGGCAGATGGTCTGCCAGTCCCACGAAATAACATACTTGTATGGCCATATATGGTGGGTGCCTGCTGTACAATATAGTAGACACCCACTTTCACTGACTAGGATCGGATATGACTCTGATCCCAGTCATTTGATCCCACAGATGCTGCAGTCTTCTAAGCTGTTGTCCCTTTGTCCTCCCATCAGAGCCCCTGCAATGAAATTCTGGGGTCCCAGGCCTGCTATAGCAGACTACCTGTTAAAGGGGTTTTGACACCTCAGCAAATAAGATTTATTATGCAGAGAAAGTTTCCATGGTTACGACCACCCTAGAAAAAAGTACATATGTATACACACTTAGGCCTTATGCGCATTAACGTATTTTCGGTTTGCATTAGGCCTGCAGCTATTAACTATTTTTGTAATGGAGTATTCTATCGATTAATCCAATGATTAATCGAGTACTCTAATAACAAAAAACGCCCCGGCCAAGCAATAGATAGCGCAGGCGCGGGATCTGGCTGCAGAGAAGGAGGACGCAAAGGAAGAGCGGGGCGGGCAGAGGAAGAGGCTGGGGCGGGGATATGACGAAAAGAGGCAGAACAGCCTGGGCACCAACGAGGTGAACGCCACCCCTGGGCACTTGCAAGCCCTAATTTACATATGAATAAATGTCAGTTTTTGCCTTGGGGGAACTTCACAAGAAAACATCAAAAGGTACCATTAGAATCATAGACTGCTATGCTAGAGTGCTATGTAAGCGGTCTATTAGGTCAAAATCTGGTGACAGACTCCCTTTAAATATACACTTTAACCCCTTAAAAGGGACAGAAATTGTGCCGTTCCCTCGCTGCTTTGGTTGACAAGGCTAGGCAGTGGCAAAACAGCCAGGGAGGGTTTGGCTACAGAAATGAGTGAAGCTTGGGTGTAATAGGTGTAATAAGTGCAGTGGTGATGCTCTTGATGCACCAAGTGTCTAATTTGCATATTAAGAACAACTATGATAATGCTGGAGCGGAGCCTTAGATAAAAAAAAATAATACAGCATTTTATTCAGGTGAAGCAGAGCTACTTTTGTTTCTTTTAAAGGTTTGAAGTGTATATCCAGCTTTACTTGCAGGCCTAAACATTTAAGTGAAGCAATCACCAACCATTATATCACTTTGGTTTAGTGGTAAAGTACTACAAATAAATTTGCATTCTACATAGTAACATAGTACATAAGGCCGAAAAAAGACATTTGTCTATTCTGTTTGCTTTTTGCTTGCCCTCGTCCTGTGAGCCTGCTGAAATGTTGAGATTTCTGTAGGAAGATAGTTTCCGTGGGAAATCCTTTTCCTGAAATGAAATAGAGACGGGGTAGAAACTCGAATGTTAACGCACAGAAGGTCACAGAATGTAATTTCTTCCAAATTCTTACTTTTTATTTTGCTTTCTTTTGGCCTTGTTTATTTTATGGAATCATACGGTAGTGCTTAATAGTTTGTGAACCCTTCAAAATGTTCTATATTTCTACATAAATTTGACCTAACACTACATCAGAAAAAAGCAAATATATGGAGGGACGTTAAAAATGAGCAAAAAAATAATAAAGTTTTATTCAATGCATAACGTAGAAAAAAGTATAGAGGTGAATAACCTAAAAATAGTAGTGTTGGGCCAAAAAACGGTCCAGTAATACTCAATAGGGTGCACAGAAATGTGGTCGCAATGCCCACTCAGTGTATAATGTGGGGGAACAATGTGGACACCCTATATTTGATACAGACCAGGATAACATCAGTCCTAAAAGTAGATTAAGATAACCAAATCAAACATATGAGTCAAAATATTAGACTTGGCCATTTATTTATGGAGGAAAATCATCCAATATCAAATGACTGATCTATAAAAGTATCTGAACCTTTACTTTGCTTTTTTTTTTTTTTTTCAACTGCAACTAAACGTTTCCGTTAATTGTTGATTTGTCCTGAACAGCAGCTTGGGGGAATTTTTGTCCATTCCTCAGTACAAAACAGTTTCAACTCTGTTATGTTGGTAGATTTCCTCCCATGAACTGCTCGCTTTCTGTCCTTCCACAACATTTCTGTTGGATGAAAGGGAACGTGTCTACACAAAATGACCTATTGTTTAAATCCGTGTTACTCAATTCCAGTCCTCAGGGCCAACCTAACAGTCATGATTTGAGAGTATCCCACAGAATGAATACCCGTGGTAAGCCCTGATGCATTCACACTAATTATACCACTGGAACCATACTGAGAAATCCTGAAAACATGACTAGCAGGTAGTCCCTGAGGACTGGAGTTGAGATATACCGGTTTAAATCAGGCTTTTGAGTTCAACATATTTTTTAAATTTTTTTGATATTTTTAATTTTCCATTTCACTATCTGTATTTAAAGGGATTAGCCAAGTCATTTATATTGATGACCTATCCTTAGATCACCCCAACTGATCAGCTGTTTGAAGAGAAGGCGCACATTGCCAGCCCTGCCTTCTCTTCATTGCTTACGCTCTCACCATATCTTCTGCAGTGGTGAACAGGTGTAATTACACCTAAGCTGTCCCATTCACGGCGAGCAGGTAAACAATGAAGGGTAGCCTGCGCTGGCTCAGCACACACCTTCTCTTCAAACAACTGATCTGTGGGGGTGCCAGGTGTCAGACCCCCACCAGGTCTGATATTGATCACCTATCCTGAGAATAGATCATGAATATAAATAACTCGGACAACCCCTTTAAACAAAACCCATAAAAACTGGCAGTTTTTGCACTGGCCACTTAGCTTAACCACCTCAGCTCCCTTAGCTTAAACCCCCTAAATGACCAGACCACGGTTTATTTCACGGTTTATTGCTCAGTCATACAACTTACCACCCAAATGAATTTTACCTCCTTTTCTTGTCACTAATAGAGCTTTCATTTGGTGGTATTTCATTGCTACTGACATTTTTACTTTTTTTTTTATATTAATTGAAATTGACCAAAAATTTAGCAAAAAATGAAATTTTTCACTTTCTGTTGTAATTTTTTTCAAATAAAACTACATTTCTATATAAATTTTTCTCTAAATTTATTGTTCTACATGTCTTTGATAAAAAAAAATGCAATAAATGTATATTTATTTGTTTGGGTAAAAGTTATAGCGTTTACAAACTATGTACAAACTATGGTGCAAAAAAATCAATTTACGCACTTTGACTTTCTGAGCACCTGTAAAGGTACTCATTGGAATTTGGGCCCCTTTGCGCACCTAGGCTGCAAAAAAATCCCAATGAGTACCTTTTAGGAGGGCATTTTTAGACATTTGGATTCCAGACTTCTTCTCACGATTTAGGGCCCCTAAAATGCCAGGGCAGTATAAATACCCCACATGTGACCCCATTTTGGAAAGAAGACACCCCAAGGTATTCCGTGAGGGGCATGGCGAGTTCATAGATTATTATTTTTTTGGGCACAAGTTAGCGGAAATTGATTTTTTTTTTAGTTTTTTCTTACAAAGTTCAATCTTTCATGGACTCAATATGCCCCTCAGCGAATACCTTGGGGTGTCTTCTTTCCAAAATCGAGTCATTTGTGGGGTGTTTGTACTGCCCTGGCATTTGAGGGTCTCCACAATCATTACATGTATGATTATACATGTAAGGAGAGTTTCTGCTATTCTCCTTATATTGAGCATACGGGTAATGAGATTTTTTTTTTCCGTTCAGCCTCTGGGCTAAAAGAAAAAATGAACGGCACAGATTTCTTCATTAGCATCGATCAATGTGGATGAAAAAAATCTCTGCCAAAAAATGTGCAAAAAGCCCGTCTGCCAGGACATAGGAGCTCCGCTCAACATCCAAACCCACTCAGCCCGTATGTCCTGGCAAACACGATTTCTCCATTCACATCAATCGATGTGGATGAATAAATCATTGCCGGAATTTTTTATTTTTATATACAAAGTGTTTGCCAAAGCATATGAACACCGCCCCTCAGCTCATAAGCCTCGGCAAACGTATCTTTTTTACTGCAGAGGAGAAATCTCGTCTTGCAGCGCCGCATACACCGACTTTTGTGTAATCTGACAGCAGCGCAATGCTTCTGTCAGAATGCACATCAGTGCTGCAGCTGGTTGATCGGTTGGTCCACCTAGAAGGTAACAAAACAAAAACAAAAAACAGGCCGCAACGCAATAAATTTATTAACATTAACTTTATATAACATTTGAAACAGAACATTAACTTTTATAAACTTTATTGAACTTTTGGAACATTAACATTTTTGCTTACCTGTGATTTTTAATTTTTTTTTAACCTTTATAGGACAAACCTCTCTTTCCCCATGGGACAATGTGCAAAGCGCAAATCGCCCAGATATGTGGCGAAGTACATTATGCACTTTTTTCCCAGGTGAAAGAGGTTTGCAGCAGCTCTGTGTGAAAGGGCCCTAAGACCCCTGTGTGCCTGTCCTGTGTCAATCAATCCCTATACTAAGTGTACCTGTGTGGTACTTGTGTGGTACTTCTGGAAACACTCCCCTAAGCATAGGGCAGAGTGGTCAGGGCAGTCAGGACAGAAATAGCAGGTGTCACGCCTTATTCCACTCCTGCTACAGACACAACATCTTTTTCGGGGTGGCGCTTGGTTTGAGGTACCAGCAACGACATTGGGGAAATGTCGGTCGTGTAGACGGCTCACTACACTGGTGGTTGGGGCCATGGAACCTCCTGGATACAGGAGGTTCTCGATGATCTCTTCCTGAAATTTGAGGAAGGATCATGGTCTCCCAGCCTTACTGTAGAGAACAAAACTATTGTGCAGAGCCAATTGAATTAGGTATACAGACACCTTCTTATACCAGCGTCTGGTCCTGCGGGAGAGTAAATAAGGAGCCAACATCTGGTCATTGAAGTCCACCCCTCCCATGAGCAAATTATAGTCGTGGACCAAGAGGGGCTTTTTAATGACTCCAGTTGCTCGTTCAATTTGGATTGTCGTGTCTGCGTGAATGGAGGAGAGCATGTAAACGTCACGCTTGTCTCTCCATTTCACCACAAGCAGTTCTTCGTTACACAAGGCAGCCCCCTCCCCCCTTGCAAGACGGGTGGTAACGAGCCGTTGGGGGAAGCCCCGGCGACTAGGTTGTGCAGTGCCACAGCAGCCAATCTGTTCTAGAAACAAATGCCTGAAGAGGGGCACACTTGTGTAGAAATTGTCCACATAAAGATGGTACCCCTTGTCAAAAAAGGGTGACACCAAGTCCCAGACTGTCTTCCCACTGCTCCCCAGGTAGTCAGGGCAACCGACCGGCTCCAGGGTCTGATCTTTACCCTCATAGACACAAAATTTGAAATTTGTGCGTATAGCCTGTGTCCCTTTAATAGAGCTTATACAATTTGACCCCATACCGGGCGCGCTTGCTTGGGATGTATTGTTTGAAGCCAAGGCGCCCGGTAAAATGTATCAGGGACTCGTCTATACAGATGTTTTGCTCAGGGGTATACAAATCGGCAAATTTGGTGTTAAAGTGGTCTATGAGGGGCCGAATTTTGTGGAGCCGGTCAAAAGCTGGGTGGCCTCTGGGACGAGAGGTGCTGTTGTCACTAAAGTGCAGGAAACGCAGGATGGTCTCAAATCGTGTCCTGGACATAGCAGCAGAGAACATGGGCATGTGATGAATTGGGTTCGTGGACCAATATGACCGCAATTAATGCTTTTTTGTCAGGCCCATGTTGAGGAGAAGGCCCAGAAAAGTTTTAAATTCGGAAACTTGGAAAGACTGGGCATAAAAGCTTTCCGGGTTGGCGGCTATAAATTGAGTGGCATACCGGTTTGTTTCTGCCACGACTAAGTGAAAGAGCTCCGCAGTAAAGAACAGCTCAAAAGACCCCAATGCCGATCCGATCTGAGCTGTCTCAACCCGAACTCCAGACTGGGCTGTGAAAGGGGGAACTACTGGTGCGGCTGAAGATGGGGGCTGCCAATCAGGGTTTGCCAGCACCTCAGGGACTCTAGGGGGTCTATGGGCCTGTCTGTGCGGTGGCTGCGACGGGGGAACTATTGCACAAGCCACCGTACCAGCTTCAACTGCCCTTCTGGTGCTCGCCACTGTACCATGTTCTACGGCAGTGCTGGTACTAGGTCCAGGATGGGCTGCGCTGCTGGTGTATGCCTCACCACGTAATCTGACAGCGCCAGCCCCACTCTGCTGCCTTTGAAGCGGATCCTGCGCAACCTGTGGTCTAGCAACACGGGGCCGGTTTACACAGTTTACACTGATCACTTTTTTCCCTTTCACTAGTGATTGACAGGGGTGATCAAGGGGTTAATTGGGGTGATTGGGGGTGATCTGGGGCTAAATGTGTTGTGCTTGGTGTACTCACAGTGATCTGTGCTCTCTGCTGGGACCAACCGACGAAAAGGAACCAGCAGAGACCACAGAAGCCATTTAACACGCACCGATGCGTCAACGAGGAACAACCCGACCGCCCGCAGGACTCATCCCTGCGTTAGGCGGTCGGGAGGCCTAATAATAGGTGCCACGTCTTGGTCTGTACAGTTGTTACCTGCTTATTTGACATTCTAATCCTGCTTGTAATGATATCACATCTGTTTATAGATAAGACAATATCCACCATTCATAATAGGTGGTTGTCAAAGCTTTTCTTGTACAATGACCTCTGCACAGGTCACGGAGCATTCCCAGAAAACTCTCCCATAGAAGTCAATGAGTCCCCTCCATAACATTCTGTCCATGGGCCAGGTGGCTGCTGTAAAGCAATTTTTCTTAATGCCTTCTAAGTGCTGTTGATAACAGCTCAGGCAAGATTGCCACCCCCATAATCATTTTCAGGAAACAGAATAAAAATGTGTTGCTGACTTCAGCTGGCAGATAACATTTTGGTGGCACATTTGCTTTAATGTCAGGACTTTGACTTTGCCACTCTAAGGCCTTAAGGGGGAATTTAAATAGCACAATTTTCGGACAGATCATCGGCAACGACCGTTCCTGCAAACACTCGTACTCGACAATCTGCCTATCTAAATGTGCCGCCTGTCCTGTTCCTGTTTGTGCAGGCACATCATTTATCGTTTCTGGGCAGCAAATTGTGCTGTCTAAACAGCGATCTGCTGCTCAGAAACAATGATTCTGTATGGGGACAAGCAATTGCAATAGTGATCCCTTGTCCTCATACTAATTTACATACAGTGATCTCCTTCACTGAGCGAACAGCCAACTGTCGGAAAGCAACGCTTCTTTCCCGAGAATCGGCTGTAACAGCGGTGTTAACCCAACAAGTCAGTGTTCGATCAGTGATTGTGAGCCCAAACCAGGAGTGAAGTGTACATAGAGATAACCTATAATGGAAAGATCTGCACCTGTTATGTGTTTAGACCTGCACCTGGTTTTGGCCCAAAACCACTGATGGAACGCTGACCAAACACTGATGTGTGAATAAGAGCTAAAACGTTATCTAATATCTTCTTTAACCATTCTTTGGTACAACGACGTGCATGCTTAGGATTGTTGTAATGCTGCATGACTCTTTTGAGATTGAGCTTATTGGGCCCTATTCTCTTCAATATATTTATTAATGATCTTGTAGAAGGCTTGCACAGTAAAAAATTTTTTTTTTGCAGATGATATTAAACTGTATAAAGTAATTAACACTGAAGAGGACAGTATACTACTACAGAGGGATCTGGATAGATTGGAGACTTGGGCAGAGAAGTGGAGGATGAGGTTTAAGGGTCCATTCACACGTCCTGTTTTTTTTCATCCTGAAAAACGGTCCGTTTTTTGCGGATCCGTTGTTCCTGAAAATGTTTCCGTATGTCATCCGTTTTTTGCGGATCCGCAAAAAACGGAAACATGTATACAGTTCAATAATCAAATAAAGTTGTTTGGATTTCTTTGAAAAAAAATTGAAAAAAAAAAAATAAAATAAAAATTTGTTATGTGTTTCCAGGAACGGAATCCGCAAAAAACGGATGACATACGGAATGACATCCGAATGTCATCCGTTTTTTGCGGATCCATTGACTTTGTATTGTACCAGGATCCGATTTTTCAGGACAAGAATAGGACATGTTTTATATTTAAACGGACATGCGGAACGGAACAACGGAAACGGACAGCACACATTGTGCTGTCCGATTTTTACCAGGACCCATTGAAAATGAATGGGTCCAGATCTGGTCCTGATCTGTTCCTGAAAAAACGGAACAGATCAGGAAAGAAAAAACGGACGTGTGAATGGACCCTAACACTGACAAATGTAAAGTTATGCACATGAACAGCAATAGAAACCAATTTTAGGCAGCTGCTGCCAAGGCCAGTAAGATTGCAAGTTGCATCAATAGGAGCATAGTTTCCTCTTGATGAGAACATAGTCCTGCCACTTTACAAATCACTAGTCAGACCACACATGGAGTACTGCGTACAGTTCTGGGCTCCTGTGAACAAGGCAGACAAAGCAGAGCTGGAGAGGGTTCAGAGGAGGACAACTGAAGTAATAACTGGAATGGGTGGACTACAGTACCTACAGTCTTAGAAAAAAGGCGACTGAGGGGAGATCTAATTACTATGTATAAATATATCAGGGGACAGTACAGAGATATCTCCCATCATCTATTTATCCCCAGGACTGTGACTGTGAAAAGGGGACATCCTCCGCTTCTGGAGAAAAGAAGGTTTGTACAAAAACATAGAAGAGGATTCTTTACGGTAAGAGCAGTGAGACTATGGAACTCTCTGCCCGAGGAGGTGGTGATGGAGATTTCACTAAAAGAGTTTAAGAGGGGCCTGGCTGTATTTCTGGAGTGTAATAATATTACAGGCTAAAGCTACTAGAGAGGCATCGTTGATCCAGGGAGTTATTCTGATTGTAGTCTGGAAGGAATTTTGAAAATTATGAAAATTGGCCTCCAACGCATGGTGTTTTTTGCCTTCCTCTGCATCAACTTGCAGGATAATAGGCGGAACCGGATGCTCTATGTTACATTTTCCATAATGGATTATTTTTCACTTTTCATCAGTGATGAACTCCATCTGATATAGTCCACAATTGTGTATGTGAGGTGCTACATTGCACAGCATCCCTCATCTGTATACACCAGAGACTGGAAACCCACAATTGGGGCTCACCTTTAACAGGAAGTGTCAGAAAGCCCACAATTAGATCATAGTGGGCGTCTTTCCCAGTCACCCCTGTATTCCCCGCTTCAATGCTAAAGCCTTATGCAGACGTCTGTGAGATACCGGACTGGCATTGCAGGAGCGCCCTGCGTCATAGCAACCAATGATGTCGTGCGCTTCTGCAATGCCAATCCAGTATCTCATGGACCGTGTTCCACAGATGTCTGCATGAGGCTTGAACCGAGGACACCGCTATGAAGAACTGATGCAGTTTCCTCATTTTACTGACGGTAAACAATTTCTTTCCAGAACAGATGCAAACTTTAACCATTAAAAGCGAATTACACCATAGAAAAAATGTCAGCATTGACGAATTCCTAATGAGTTTTAAGGGAAGACTGTCCTTCAGGCAATGTATATGATCCAAAAGGATACAATACGATGTAAAACTGTATACGTTTTGTGAAAGTGAAATGGGGTATACTGCTGCCTTTACAATATATGAAGAGAGGGAAAGAGAAATTAACCCTCCAGGTCGAGAAAAATAAAAACGACTTTCCACACGGGCTAATATGGAAGCAAATACCAAAGGAATTGTCCAGCTGTTTTCAAAGCAATGCACTGGAGTTACTGGAGAGACATGTCTTGAGCACAGTCCCTATAAATGCCACGGCGGCGTTGAAAGAAAGCAGTTCTGTGCCCGACAAATTTACCTAATGAATCCTATCAATACACACAGTATTATAAAATCATCTTTTCCAACAATGTCAAATTGATACTTCTTTTTATTCTAGGTCCTGCTAGTCCACAGCATAAACCAGTAGCATATCGATCGCTAAACGGCCCAAAAAAAGAGATAGCATTACATGCTACATATTGGTATGCATGTTTTTCATCATATTCTATCTGCTACCACCCAATCCAAACTTTCAAAAATCCTACTTTACCCCAAGGTGGATATTTTCTGTGCGCAACCATTTTAGTGCATTTTTCGTTGTGTAATTATAGACATCATAATATATTTCTTGGATATTTTACATTTTTGTACCATTTTGTTTCTTTTGATAGTTCATATCATGATACACAAACAGGATTAACATTTCCAGAAGTAAACTTTATTAACAAAACATTTGCTAACCAAATAATTACCCAGAGCAGTAGAACTAAACCCCCTCTTCTATACGGGGCAGCATTTGCCTTCCGATTTCTTTACTGTCCTATGGCTGCTAAAGCTATGACTTTAGATTTGCTTGGTGCATCACTTTCTATTTCATGAATCTTCTGTGGCTTGGGAATATAGCCTAGCGTAGGGGAAGAGGAGACATGAGCAGCCACGTCTAGCCCATCAGCCCAGCATCTTCCAGCCAGTCATTTTGCATACTTCTTGTGTGGTAACTGTACTGGGCACTATCTATTCTGTACAGTCCATAGTCATAGTCAATATATAACTTTATATAAAACTGAGTTTGAAATATTGCACTGGCTCAGCGATTGGATCCTATTCATGATTCAATATAAAAATAAATTATAATTTGTATAAAGCACTCAGGGGCAGACTGGGAATTTAAATTGGCCCTAAAAAAGTTAAATTGGCCCTATGTTGTAGGTGGATCCAGATTGATAGAAGGTGGGACAACAAGTAGACACGGCCAGCAGTACCTTAGTGCAGCACAAAATACTGTCCCAGCAGAGCCAAATACCACAGTGCAGCAGAAAATACTGCAGTATCAAGTGTATCACTGCCCTGAGGACGGCTTTGTGTGCTGTGTTTTGTACTGATAAGCTACAAGGTAACTTGTACTGGTAATATGATCAGTGTTGTTATTTCTACAACATATAGAATTGTAGATGTAAAGACATAAAAAAAAAAGTAATTCAAAAGTCTGACAAGAAAATGATAGACACTTAAAGGGGTATTCCCATCTTAGCCATTGGGAGCATATCGCTAGGCTATGCCACCAATATCTGGTAAATTATAGTCCTACCTCAGGGACCCTCGCCAATACTTAGAACGGAGCCCTAAAAGTGCTGGAGGATGCAGGGCACATGCACGGCCAGCCTACATTCATTTCTATGGGACTGCCGAAAATAGCCAAGAGCTGGCTCAGCCACTCGGCTATTTTCAGCATTCCCATAGAGATAAATGGAGGGTTTCTAAATATAGATGCAGGTCCCTGAGATTGGGGGCATATCCATGTATTATGCCCTCAATGTCCAAGATGGCCAAACCCCTGTAAGCCCCAGTTACTAGGAAGTCCCTTGGTAAAATAGATACTTTCCTGAGAAATTAGATATTTTCTTGCAATGTTTCTAGTTTACTCACTTTTGCAGGACTATTTTACATGACTATGATCTACAGTGGTTATATGAGAAAAAAAGCTATGGATGGTGATTCACTGTACTTGTACAGAAATTCACCCTGCTCTTGGTGGCCATATTGGCAAGCCAACAATGGTGAGGTGATGTGCAGTACAGTCTTAGGTGTCCAGACCTAGACGAGTGGGCACCAGTCGGTGTAAGTTTCTGCTAAGGTTTGTGTCCTTAGAGATTGTTTATTACCCTTTCTTCATACTTGGAGTTGTTTCAGATGGTATCTGTATTCATTTGTCTTTAATGTACAGACCAATTATTGGTTAATGCTGAGTTCAAGATTAACATTATCTGCTCTGTGCTTGAGGTTCGGTTCAGTTTTGGTTCTAGTGTATTTTCTGACATGCCATCTAATATCAATAAATTAGCTGAGTTAAACTATATGCCTCACAATGTCATGTGGGTGCCAAGAACAATGGGTCATCTACATTCAAAGAGAATTGTGTATTGGTGTTAAATGTGGTCGAAGCCAAGGTCTACACCACCGCTCACTGTACATGTCAGGATCCCATCGGCTGAACGAGGTCTTCTGTGCCCGTGTCCTATTTTGCATGGCTAGGTGCTGATGTCAAGAAGGAAAGGGGAGGCCTGTGAGTGTGAGTTGGGAAGGATAGGGGAATGACTACATGACTCCCTGCATGCAGTGATATGCCCCAGTGACTTCAGCAAGTACATTTTATGTTTTCACGGAAACATCATAATTCTGAGCTTCAACTAAACCAGTTTCTGAAAGAATGCAGCAAGAACAGTGGGGGCGTGTAAATAGTTTGACAGGCTCCTTCTGATTACATGAATTTTCTAGCCTTGCATAGATGGTATACAACATTGCTTTACAGTTCTGAAAACATACTCCACCTTTGCTTGGCCAGAGCAAACTGTTTATCCTTTTTTCTTAAGGTGGGTTCACAAAAACACAGCACGCCATGTTTTCTTTTATCCTACAGTGTCTGGTTAAAAAAAATAACGACTTTTTTGTTTACAACGGTTAAAAAAAAGGATACCATTTATTTGTTTATTAATATATATATATATTTTTTACAATGGAACTCTATGGTAAACGGATGCCACTGTATGGCATCAGTCTGAGGCATCTATTTAACATATACTTTTTTAAAATACAGTAAACGGATGAGAAAAACGTGGTGTAAAGCCTTTCCGATATGGAAAAAAATTGGCTTCTCTTTAAATAGCAGCCCATATATGTGATCTTGTTTTAACAAATCCCAATATTACAAGATGTCATTCTTCACTAAAAGCCCATGCCTATCATAGGCACCACGATAAGCTTGTTTTTTTAGCTTTATTACACTGAAATCGCTGTAGTTCACTTCTTTGTTTTTCTAATATCACGTCCCACCCTGTCCCCCATTATTTCTGGGTATCCATGATTATAGGTTTTCAAGATGACGGGCAAAGGGAGTAGAGTAACGTATGTCAGGCCCAGTCTATACCATGTTTTGTCACAAAATCCTTTCATAGTACGATCTGCCCATTGTGCATCCAGATAGCTATTCTGTGGCAAAATACTTTTTTTGAATGCAAGTGTGCACAGAGCAGACATAATGACTACAGATTATTCAGCTAAAAGTACAGAATTATGGCAGATATCATACAGTGTAATCACATGTTAGAATAGCGCTTTAGAAAGCCACTGGTTATTAATGGACTTCTTCCACCATTTAAATGTAGTCAGATAAACTAGGCAAAAGTAATGTGCTTTAAAAGCTTTGAATTTTATAGCCTAAAAGGACAAATAAAGATCTTAAAATATGTCACAATGATTGGTGAGAGTCCAACCCCTCCCCTTTCCCTTCAGTAACCTGCATAGCAATGTCCATACATGGATCCTCCATGCTGGCCTACTGAAGTGA
Source organism: Bufo gargarizans (assembly GCF_014858855.1). Lineage (NCBI taxonomy): Eukaryota > Metazoa > Chordata > Amphibia > Anura > Bufonidae > Bufo > Bufo gargarizans. Next base: position 373,524,571 of record NC_058083.1, on the reverse strand, counting down.
ACAGGACTAAATGGTCTGATCTACAGCAGCGGGTGCAAGTGTAGTGGCTTCCATTGAACACCATTATCCCATTATTCTACAGATCAGTGGAATTCCTGGGGTCTGACTCCCCAAAATCATACATTGATATCTTATCCTAAGGATAGACCATCAAATAAAAAAAACTTTTTAAAAGTTGACTTATAATAAGGAACTGCATAGATGTGAATATGTACTTATTACAGAATGACAGAAATCAGATGAGAAACTTTCCTGAGCTGCAGATTATTTCGATTGTGGCCTCTTGCCCTGAAAACCCTTGAGTAATGTTCAGACCTCTACTTATGGCAGTCTGTATTCTGTTAGCAGGAGGATTCTTCATAAACCGGAGAGTCTGTGCTCGCTTATTGGAGTGCTTCCACATGTGAAGGGGCAATTCTGGTAGGAGCATATTTTAGGAAATTGTTAGACATGCTGGGCTCCATGTATATGAACAGCATGTACAGTACAAACCAAAAGTTTGGACACACCTTCTCATTCAAAGAGTTTTCTTTATTTTCATGACTATGAAAATTGTAGATTCACACTGAAGGCATCAAAACTATGAATTAACACATGTGGAATTATATACATTAAAAAAAAATGTCATATTCTAGGTTCTTCAAAATAGCCACTTTTTGCTTTGATTACTGCTTTGCACACTCTTGGCATTCTCTTGTTGAGCTTCAAGAGGTAGCCACCTGAAATGGTTTTCACTTCACTGGTGTGCCTTGTCAGGTTTAATAAGTGGGATTTTTTTTGCCTTATAAATGGGGTTGGGACCATCAGTTGCGTTGTGGAGAAGTCAGGTGGATACACAGCTGATAGTCCTACTGAATAGACTGTTAGAATTTGTATTATGGCAAGAAAAAAGCAGCTAAGTAAAGAAAAACGAGTGGCCATCATTACTTTGAGAAATGAAGGTCAGTCAGTCCGAAAAATTGGGAAAACGTTGAAAGTGTCCCCAAGTGCAGTCCAAAAACCATCAAGCGCTACAAAGAAACTGGATCACATGCGGACCGCCCCAAGAAAGGAAGACCAAGAGTCACCTCTGCTGAGGAGGATAAGTTCATCCGAGTCGCCAGCCTCAGAAATCGCAGGTTAACAGCAGCTCAGATTAGAGACCAGGTCAATGCCACACAGAGTTCTAGCAGCAGACCCATCTCTAGAACAACTGTTAAGCGGAGACTGTGTGAATCAGGCCTTCATGGTAGAATATCTGCTAGGAAACCACTGCTAAGGACAGGCAACAAGCAGAAGAGACTTGTTTGGGCTAAAGAACAGAAAGGAATGGACATTAGACCAGTGGAAATCTGTGCTTTGGTCTGATGAGTCCAAATTTGAGATCTTTGGTTCCAACCACCGTGTCTTTGTGCGATGCAGAAAAGGTGAACGGATGGACTCTACATGCCTGGTTCCCACTGTGAAGCATGGAGGAGGAGGTGGGGGTGCTTTGCTGGTGACACTGTTGGGGATTTTTTCAAAATTGAAGGCATACTGAACCAGCATGGCTACCACAGCAGCTCTTGCAGCGGCATGCTATTCCATCCGGACCCCAAACACACCTCCAGGCTGTGTAACCTGTGACCTGGCCTCCACAGTTACCGGACCTGAACCCAATCGAGATGGTTTGGGGTGAGCTGGACCGCAGGAGTGAAGGCAAAAGGGCTAAGCATCTCTCGGAACTCCTTCAAGATTGTTGGAAGACCATTTCAGGTGACTACCTCTTGAAGCTCATCAAGAGAATGCCAAGAGTGTGCAAAGCAGTAATCAAAGCAAAAGGTGGCTACTTTGAAAAACCTAGAATATGACATATTTTCAGTTGTTTCACACTTTTTTGTTATGTATATAATTCCACATGTGTTAATTCACAGTTTTGATGCCTTCAGTGTGAATCTACAATTTTCATAGTCATGAAAATAAAGAAAACTCTTTGAATGAGAAGGTGTGTCCAAACTTTTGGTCTGTACTGTATATGAACAGCATGGGCATGCTTTTCAGTAGATTAATAATTCAGGGAAGTGGAGGAGTTGGACCACACAGTCTTATTTCACCCGGGTAATTAAAGTCCAAAATATTCATGTTCCCTGAGTAGAAAAGTGGAGGCTTTATTTGACAGCAAATCCTGACAAAGTATGGCAATTAGTAGTAGTATAATATGTGAACAAGAATCCATAGATACATACTTGCACATAGGTGGTAGCTTCTGGTACTTTTACATTGGAGGTTGAATAGTAGATAATTGTATGTATACCTGCTACAAACCTACCTACCTTTGCCTCATTAAATCTCTATTCTCCGTGTATGTTTGACAGAAGTGATTGTTTACTTTACTGGGAGGCAAGTAGCAGAGTCCAGGTAAGGACCTGAGCATTAGTCCATGCAGGGTGCGGTCAGAGTTTACATTGTTTTCTAGCTGACCTGTGTCCACAAGCGGCAGGTGTTACCCAAAGGGCGGGACACCGTAGAGACAGGCTGCAGAAAGTAAGCAACGGCACGCGCACCTGCCTGTCATCTGCTCCTGGCTGGCTGCACCTGTCAGCAAAACTATTGTTAACTCAAAGGTTGGAATGCAGGCCTCACATCTGCCTTGGCTTTCACTAGTATAAGCAGATGGCTCTGCAGGACAGCTGGGGGAAGGTACACATTCTTCCAGTTCGCTCCGTTTAATGTGTTTTCCCCCTAAAAATTTAACAAATTTTGTATGACTAATTAATAACAAGAAACGAGTGATACATAGGTAGATAGATTATTAAGATTATAATTATTAAGATTATCTTAACCGTATTGATCATTTTTGGCAAATATATAAAAGTAGATTAAAAACCATTACTTATTGTCTTATCGATAACACTGGAAGAAGGCCACAAAAGTAAGATGTGGAATCAGTGGACCACCACCATTGAACTACATGAACAATTTCCTGTGAGAATGATATGTAGGTCATGACAGGGAATACGATGACCCAAGGTATGCAGGCAAAATGAGTACAAATATTTTTATGTTTGGCAGTGAAAGGTAATGAGGTTTCAAATGCCAGTAAGGTGCTGCCCTCTACATAACTTAGGCGCATCCACTGCTGGCCTAAATCTTCACCAACTCCCTTGCTGATGTAGATTTAGATAATTTTCTACGCCTAAAACGGGTGTAGCAAATGAGAAATGTGATTGTCTGATAGGCCCACCCCCTTCACCACCCACACCAAGCCCCTGGGGAAAAGTCACAGATTCGGGCGCTAATCCACTGTGAAAGATATATGGCAAAAATTGGCACATATCTAATAATAAATGACCCACAATCTGACTCTCCAAATAACACAGCATCTTATGTGTGGACATGAAGCCAGTTTCTTTATGTATTCTTATGGGAGCCTCAGTGTCAGTCTCATAGGAATGAATAGAGAAGTAACCGACTTCCTGTCCTGTGTCAGTCGGAGAGGCAGAGTGCTGGTCACATGACACAGCTGAGGATCAGAAGGAAGGTTATAACTCACAAATGCAAACACTGGTAAGAAAATTATATTCTCTACATCAGTCATGCTCAACCTGCGGCCCCCCAGCTGTTGCAAAAGTACAACTTCCAGCTTTCCCGGACAGCCTAGGACAGCCTACAGCAGGGCATGGTGGGAGTTGTAGTTTTACAACAGCTGGAGGGCCACAGCTTGAGCATCCCTGCTCTACAGGTTACACCATGTACCTTTCTAATATGTCAGAGAATAAAAATATTTATGGGAGTTCTTCTTTAACCACCTCCCGACCATGTAACGCACGGATGCGTCCGGAAGGTGGTTGATCTATTCCTCCTGGACGCATCCGTGTGTCATCTCGCGATAGCCGAGATTTCCTGTGAACGTGCGCACACAGGCGCGCGCGCTCACAGGAACTGAAGGTAAGAGAGTGGATCTCCAGCCTGCCAGCGGCGATCGCTCGCTGGCAGGCTGTAGATGTGATTTTTTTAACCCCTAACAGGTATATTAGATATATTAGATTGATAACAGCGTCTAATATACCTGCTACCTGGTCCTCTGGTGGTCCCTTTTGTTTGGATCGACCACCAGAGGACACAGGCAGCTCTGTAAAGTACCACAAAACACTACACTACACTACACCCCCCCGTCACTTATTAACCCTTTATGAACCACTGATCACCCCATATAGACTCCCTGATCACCCCCCTGTCATTGATCACCCCCCCTGTAAGGCTCCATTCAGAGGTCCGTATGATTTTAACTGATACATGGATCGGATCCGCAAAACACATGCGGACCTCTGAATGGAGCCTTACAGGGGGGTGATCAATGACAAGGGAGTGATCACGCATATAGACTTCCTGATCACTTCCCTGTCATTGATCACCCCCCTGTCATTGATCACCCCCCTTGTAAGGCTCCATTCAGACGTCCGTATGATTTTTACGGATCCACTGATACATGGATCGGATCCGCAAAACACATGCGGACCTCTGAATGGAGCCTTACAGGGGGGTGATCAATGACAGAGGGGTGATTACCCATATAGACTCCCTGATCACCTCCGTCATTGATCACCCCCCTGTAAGGCTCCATTCAGACGTCCGTATGATTTTTACGGATCCACTGATACATGGATCGGATCCGCAAAACACATGCGAACGTCTGAATAGAGCCTTACAGGGGGGTGATCAATGACAAGGGGGTGATTACGCATATAGACTCCCTGATCACCCCCCTGTCATTGATCACCCCCCCTGTAAGGCTCCATTCAGACGTCCGTATGCGTTTTGCGGATCCGATCCGTGTATCCGTAAAAAATACGGACGTCTGAATGGAGCCTTACAGGGGGGTGATCAATGACAGGGGGGTGATCACCCCATATAGACTCCCTGATCACCCCCTGTCATTGATCACCCCCTGTAAGGCTCCATTCAGACATTTTTTTGGGCCCAAGTTAGTGGAAATTTTTTGTTTGTTTTTGTTTTTTCTTACTAAGTCTCATATTCCATTAACTTGTGTCAAAAAATAAAATCTCACATTAACTCACCATACCCCTCACGGAATCCAAATGCATAACATTTTTTAGACATTTATATTCCAGACTTCTTCTCACGCTTTAGGGCCCTAAAATGCCAGGGCAGTATAAATACCCCACATGTGACCCCATTTCGGAAAGAAGACACCCCAAGGTATTCCGTGAGGGGCATATTGAGTCCATGAAAGATTGAAATTTTTGTCCCAAGTTAGCGGAAAGGGAGACTTTGTGAAAAATAAAAAAAAAATCAATTTCCGCTAACTTGTGTCAAAAAAAAAAAAAAAATTTCTAGGAACTCGCCATGCCCCTCACGGAATACCTTGGGGTGTCTTCTTTCCAAAATGGGGTCACATGTGGGGTATTTATACTGCCCTGGCATGTTAGGGGCCCGAAAGCGTGAGAAGAAGTCTGGGATCCAAATGTCTAAAAATGCCCTCCTAAAAGGAATTTGGGCCGCTTCGCGCATCTAGGCTGCAAAAAAGTGTCACACATGTGGTATCGCCGTACTCAGGAGAAGTTGGGGAATGTATTTTGGGGTGTCATTTTACATATACCCATGCTGGGTGAGATAAATATCTTGGTCAAATGCCAACTTTGTATAAAAAATTGGGAAAAGTTGTCTTTTGCCAAGATATTTCTCTCACCCAGCATATGTAAATGACACCCCAAAACACATTCCCCAACTTCTCCCTAGTACGGCGATACCAGATGTGTGACACTTTATTGCAGCCTAGGTGGGCAAAGGGGCACACATTCCAAAGAGCACCTTTCGGATTTCGCAGGCCATTTTTTACACATTTTGATTGCAAACTACTTCTCACACATATGGGCCCCTAAATTGCCAGGGCAGTATAACTACCCCACAAGTGACCCCATTTTGGAAAGAAGACACCCCAAGGTATTCCGTGAGGGGCATGGCGAGTTCCTAGAGTTTTTTATTTTTTGTCGCAAGTTAGTGGAATATGACTTTGTAAGGATAAAAAATAAAAAATCATCATTTTCCGTTAACTTGTGACAAAAATAAAAAGTTCTATGAACTCACTATGCCCATCAGCGAATACCTTAGGGTGTCTACTTTCCGAAATGGGGTCATTTGTGGGGGTTTTTCTACTGTTTGGGCATTGTAGAACCTCAGGAATCATGACAGGTGCTCAGAAAGTCAGAGCTGCTTCAAAAAGCGGAAATTCACATTTTTGTACCATAGTTTGTAAACGCTATAACTTTTACCCAAACCATATTTTTTTTTTTTTGCCCAAACATTTTTTTTTATCAAAGACATGTAGAACAATAAATTTAGCGAAAACTTTATATATGGATGTCCTTTTTTTTGCAAAATTTTACAGCTGAAAGTGAAAAATGTCATTTTTTTGCAAAAAAATCGTTAAATTTCGATTAATAACGAAAAAAGTTAAAATGTCAGCAGCAATAAAATACCACCAAATGAAAGCTCTATTAGTGAGAAGAAAAGGAGGTAAAATTCATTTGGGTGGTAAGTTGCATGACCGAGCAATAAACGGTGAAAGTAGTGTAGTGCAGAAGTGTAAACAGTGGCCTGGTCATTAAGGGGGTTTTAGCTAGCGGGGTTAAAGTGGTAAACATCACTTAAACTGGTACTTTTACCAGTTCTGAAAAGTGAAGTCTGCATGGCTCCATAAAGCTTGTGGATATAAATAGTGCCTATCCTTTGGTGTGTAAATTAACAGGACACTAACTCAAGGAACATACTAATGCAATTTTGACATGTATTTTTGAAATGCCAGAAGACATGGGGGAATTCAACCGCAGTTGCACACGTGAAAGAAATCTAATTCAAACACCCTCATAACAGTGTCTCAGCCAAAAATGCCCTTTTAGGTTGCCCAAGTCACAGATGACGTGCATTGGTCTCCCAACGACAAAGTCACCTCTTATCAGTGTACCAGCAGTAGATAGCCCAATACAATGTCCTGGCGACAGATGCCTCTCATAACATCGTGTTATCTAAAAACTTCCCCTAAGGGTCCATTCACAAGTCCGCAAATGGGTCCGCATCCGTTCCGCATGATCGGGAACGGGTGCGGACCCATTCATTCTCAATGGGGCAGAAATGGATGCAGAGAGCACACTATGTGCTCTCCGTATCCACATTTCCGGAGCGTGGCCCTGAACTTCTGGTTCGCGTCTCCGCAGAAAAATAGAACATGTCCTATTCTTGTCCGCAATTGCGGACAAGAATAGGCAGTTCTATGGGGGGGTGCCGGCCAGGTGTATTGCAGATCCTCAATACACTACGGACTTGTGAATGGACCCTATAATATTACCAAAGTAATTCTTGAATCTATCTAGTGTAAAGGGCAGCTACCAATTACTCCAAGGCCATCTTTACAGTAGTGATAATTGGGCACCTGAACTGGTACTACTAAGAAACCTAATGTAATAACCATCTGCAATGTTGTAGCATCATAGGTTCTAATGTGGCTTGGAGCATCTTAGTATTAATAGTCAGTATTAGCATGGTCAATGCAATCTATTATCCCATGATTTGTCAGTCACATTATCCTAGATCATATCTTTTGTTAATGAAAAAACTGGATATAGTACACAATTACATTACACTGAAAAAAATAAAGTGGCACAATTTTTATCATCCTAAAACAAAGCATAAATGGATTTCCTGTGTCACTTGAAAATATTTGACTTTGGGTCTACTCCTAAGGGTATTACCTTAGTGGCCCCCTTGGTCTTCACCATTGAACTCCTGTAAAGAGATCTGGATTCTCCTGTAGGGGAAACCACTGCAGGCTGCTGTCTCTTGGAGTAGTCTCTGTTCAAGTGACTCCTGACCCACAATAGTAAAGAGACACTGGTGCGGACCAAGGGATCTGGTAAAACCAAAGTCAGAGATAGGTCGAGGTGCAATCCAATAAACAATCCGAGGTCAGGTTGGGCAGCTCAGGGTCAGACCGTAGATCAGGCAATGAAGGGTCAAATTCAAGTCAGGCAGAAGTTGGTACGTGGAACAGGCAAACAAGCTAACGGCACACCTTGGCAGGAAACTAGAGAACTAGAGCCTATTGCTCAGACACATTCCCAGAGGTGGCCAGAACGAGATGTGTGTGCTGGCCCTTTAATAGCCAGAGTGCCCCCTACGGGCAGTGAGAGGCATTGCTGCCAGGAATTAGGACTCAGCCTGCGAGAAGAAAAGTGCTACTCTGGAGGCCAGCCCCACTTGGCAGGGAGAGCGGGACCTCCCTCCCCCAGGACCGGACCATCAGACTCCTGAAACGATGGAACTGGTGAGCAAGGTGGCAGCCGGAAGGAGTGAGCATTGTCTGACGTCATAACACATCCTGCATAATCCATCAAGCCACGTATCTACCTCAGCTACATAGCTCTGATGTAACTAGGAGAACATTGTGCTGTTGCCATTGATGGCTCAGTTTTATCAGCATGGAGCGTAACTTGTGACAAGCAATAATTCCATCTATTACTGTGTCCAAGCAAGTAGAGAGTTAAGTCATGGTAAGGAAATGCCCCTAGCAGTGGAGAGTGATCTCTCACAGGAAGCTTGTAGCTTGGCATTGCTCCCTGAGGAAGCCAGGAAGGGCTTGATGTCTTTGTAATGAATTAGGGCAGGGTGGCTCCTTTTCTCAGGAAGGGAGGTCAAAGGTTGACGTCATACAAAGTGCACTAGCAAGGCCTATCGTACTGATGCTGGTGCCAGAATAGCTTGGGCGCAGCCCCATGGCAATTATGTCACCTGCACAAGTCTAATGTTTGCTTATTCAGCATGTGTTTATTTCAGTGCTTCGCTGATTTTACTGATCTCACTGATTATGTTATCTATGAAGCACACCTTATCCATTTCAGAAATTGGAGGAATGGTGGCATGGAAATATACACATAATAATGGAAAGAAGCCATTAATGCTATGTGAAAGAAAACTTATATTGCTTGAAGGAAAATTCCAGTCAAATTTGACAAATCTGCCATCACATAATGTTTTTATTCGTCCCTTACCTTTTCATTGTAAAGCATCCTGTTTAATGCATGCTTTCCACATTGTGGCATGCAGTCGCCGCTATCTCTATGACACACATTTTTCCAGGCCAGGAAATGTGTCAGCTGAATGTTAATTATCTTTCACTTAACAAGATGTTAGTTAGCAGGTGCACCTATCTGAGCTCCCCCTAGAATGGGAAATATTTCAAGGAGCTGTCTTTTCAATAGCTCTTATTAATTAAAGGGCTTGTCTCACTTCAGCAAATGGCATTTATCCTGTATTGTGATTGTCCACATTGCCTCCCTTGCTGGCTTGATTCATCGAGCAGTGTATAATGCTATGGAAATATGAATCAATCCAGCAAAGGAAGCAATATGGACAATCACAATACATTAGTAAGGGCCTTATTAACTCTGTCTAGATGATAAATGCCATTTGCAGAAATGAGACAACTCCTTTGCCAGGGGGGGGGGTGGGAACTTAAAGTGGCCCTGGAAAAAAAATAATAATCTTTGGACCTGTTATATGCAGGTCCAAAGTGATAGAAGACGGGGCAACACACATGGGGGCAACAGAAGTAGTTGGGATCAGCAATAGTGTAGCACAAAATGCAACCCCAGCAGAACCAAATACCACAGTGCGAGCCAAAATACTTCCACCCCTAACGCAGTATTCACTGTCCTGAGGACGAAGTTATGGCTAACCTCGGTAAAACATCTGTGGCCACCAGCCAGGGGCATAAGCACCTGATACTGCGAGCATTAAAGGGGTTGTCTTACTTCAACAAGTGGCATTTATCATGTAGACAAAGATAATACAAGCCACTTGCTAATATATTGTTACTATCCATATTACCTCCTTTGCTGGCTGGATTCATTTTTCCATCACATTATACACTGTTTGTTTGCATGGTTACAACCACCCTGCAATCCATCAGTGGTGGTCGTGCTTGCACACTATAGGAAAAAGCACTAGCTTCTTTGGTGGCTGGAACCATAGGAGCACATATAGGCTAGTGCTTTTTCCTATATTGTGCAAGCACGACCATCACTGATGGATTGCAGGGTGGTCTGTAACCATGGAAACGAGCAGTGTATACTGGCTGGATAAAGTTTTCCATCACATTAAAGGAAGTAATATGGATAATAACAATATATTATGGCTTGTATTTACTTTCTCTAATTGACAAATGCCATTTACTGAAGTGAGACAACCCCTTTAATTACTACTAAGAGCATCATATCGTTAGGTATCCAGCTGGCTCCCATGAGGAAGGCTTGGCTGCCCCCCTAGGCATCGGCCCACCAGGAAATTTCCCTGTAGTGTTTATGGCCAGTCTGCCCCTGGATTATTGTGTACCTTGCTGATGGCCATGAGGAGGGCTGGAGTGGGCCACTGGGGATCGGCACACCAGGAAATTTCCCTGTAGTGTTTATAGACAGTCTGCCCCTGGATCATTGTGTACCTTGCCGATGGCCATGAGGAAGGCTGGAGTGGCCCACTGGGGATCGGCACACCAGGAAATTTCCCTGTAGTGTTTATGGCCAGTCTGCCCCTGGATCATTGTGTACCTTGCCGATGGCCATGAGGAGGGCTGGAGTGGGCCACTGGGGATCGGCACACCAGGAAATTTCCCTGTAGTGTTTATGGCCAGTCTGCCCCTGGATCATTGTGTACCTTGCCGATGGCCATGAGGAGGGCTGGAGTGGCCCACTGGGGATCGGCACACCAGGAAATTTCCCTGTAGTGTTTATGGCCAGTCTGCCCCTGGATCATTGTGTACCTTGCCGATGGCCATGAGGAAGGCTGGAGTGGGCCACTGGGGATCGGCACACCAGGAAATTTCTCTGTAGTGTTTATGGCCAGTCTGCCCCTGGATCATTGTGTACCTTGCCGATGGCCATAAGGAGGGCTAGAGTGGCCCACTGGGCATCGGCGCACCAGGAAATTTCCCTGTAGTGTTTATGGCCAGTCTGCCCCTGGATCATTGTGTACCTTGCCGATGGCCATGAGGAGGGCTGGAGTGGCCCACTGGGGATCGGGACACCAGGAAATTTCCCTGTAGTGTTTATGGCCAGTCTGCCCCTGGATCATTGTGTACCTTCCCTTGGCCATGAGGAGGGCTGGAGTGGCCCACTGGGGATCGGCACACCAGGAAATTTCCCTGTAGTGTTTATGGCCAGTCTGCCCCTGGATCATTGTGTACCTTGCCGATGGCCATGAGGAGGGCTGGAGTGGCCCACTGGTGAATCAGCACACCAGGAAATTTCCCGGAAGGGTTTATGGCCAGTCTGCCCTGCCAGTTACTGCCAAGTAACTATAGGAGTGATCACTTTCATGTGAAGTATTTTACAGAGCTCATTGCATGAATGGAAATCCAAGTACTTGTACATGTACATGCTTGTAAATGCTCCATTGAGACCCACAGTTACTAAAGCTGCCCATAAACATCAATGTCACTTGACATCAATTTCAATGGAATCTGCTGACAATCTATTGTTAATTGTGGTATCACTGTTTTTCGCACACAGCATATTTCATGATCAATAACGTTTGGGCATGATGCATTTGAACATGCCTGATCTATTTTTCTGTTGGGAGATATGGGAGTGTCTGCACATTTTCCTGGACTACACTACGACTTTTTTAACTATTGAATTACAGCTGCAGTCCAAATATATCCTGGACTGCAGCTGTCACTCAATAGTTAAAATCAATCAGTCGCACTACAAAAAGTCGTAGTGTAGCCCAGGCCTTATTGGAAGGTCATGGGAGATTGTTTATGAAGGTGGGGAACTAATTAGAGACATCTCCCCATCTATTATAATCATATTTCCAAAATTGATATGTTTGAGAGTGTCCAGAGTGAACAACCCGTTTAGATACCTCTCAACATTGAAATTGCAACACCAAGAAGGACAAGCTGTAAGGTTATACAAAGTGTCCTCACTTTGTAACAGGTGTCACTACGATCTGCACATGATCACATTTTCAAGCACCTAGCTCCAATCTGTGGCATGTGGGAGGGGCATTAAAACCAGAACGGAAGTAAGATTTTTTAGCCACATGAAACCTCTAGTTGGATCAAGTCGTGTGGGATGTATGTAAATGTCTCAGTTATCGCCACTTGTCCCAAATTGAGAAACTGGAATGAAAGCAAGAGTGCACAGATCGTTTGATTAGAAGAATGGTGCATAGTGATCCTTTCTGTACTGCAAGTGAAATAGGACGTCACATCCCCAGTCTAGGGTGGCAAACAATGTATACACAAACCATCAGAAGACGTTTGCATGACATTGGTGTCGAGCTACAGGTGTTCCATTGACCTTTACGCCAATACTCTGACAGCAATGGACGCAGGAATGGAGGTCTATTCTTTTCAGTGATGAATCCTGCTTATGTCTCACAATGATAGTCAGAGATTGGTCTGAAATCCAAGTGGGCAATGCCATCAAGAGACCTTCACAAGAGAAAATCACACCGGCTCTATTCCTGGAATTATGGTGGTGTACAGTAGCCAGACCCCTCTAGCCTTTATTTCGGGTACACTCCGGCATTACATTGATTTGGTCTTGGAACGAGTTGCGCAGCCATTTCTCCAAAGTGTTCTTTGAGACATTTGTAACTGGACAGTGCCAGGCTACATTATGCACAGGCTACTGTAAGTAACCTACATGGCCTAAACATACTACCATGGGCTGTAGCATCTTCAGACTTGTCTCCCATCAAGCACATCTGGGACATCATTGGTCGGCAATTGCAAAAGGAGCTGCCGACAGCGGATCTTGATGATTTGCTTGCACAAATGCATTTAGTGTGACAGAACATTCCTCAGAGAACCATTAATAGCCTCAGTGATTGCATGCCAAAGCATGTATGTGCAGGATTTCTGATCGTGGCGCTCATACAGAATAAAAATTCAGATATTTTGACTATTTTGTTTCCATTTTTATCATTTGAATATCATTAACATGTATATTGATCCCGTGATTTAGATAATTCCACGACTTTTCCTTCTTAATGTTGAGGGTTGTAGATGGTAGTTGCAAATCTGCTTCTAACTGTAAATCATTCAAGCGCTATCATCACTGGATGGGAACTTATAAAGGAGGGGTCCTGCTGTGTCGCTTTTTTTGCTGGAGCGCTGCAGACATCCATTGTAACAAAGCTCTTATTTAATCTCAATACATTATTTTTCCAGCAGAGGCACTGTAATGATGAACACCCCATAGGAAACCAACAAAACAAGCTGAAAAATTATCCCATTAATGTATATTTCAAGACAAAATGATAAGAAGTAAATGATGTAATATTTTCTGGTTCTCACCTAATAAAGGGTACTTTAACACTAGCGTTTTTTCTGGATCCGGCAAGGTTCAGCAAAAACACTTCTGTTACTGATAATACAACCGCCTGCATCCGGTATGAACGGATCCGGTTGTATTATCTTTAACATAGTCAAGACTGATCCATCATGAACTCCATTGAAAGTCAATGGGAAATGGATCTGTTTTCTATTTTGTCAGAGAAAACTGATCCGTACCCATTGACTTGCATTGTGGGTCTTGTTCCGCATCCCAGGATGGAGAGCAAACATCAGCATGCTGCGGTTTGCTCTCCGGTATGAGAACGGAATGGAATGCATTTTGGAGCCCTCCGTTCTTTTTAGTTACATTTTGTCCCCATTGACAATGAATGGGGACAGAAAGGAAGCGTGTTTTTTTCCGATATTGAGACCCTATAACGGATCTCAATACCATAAAATATTAACGCTAGTGTGAAAGTAGCCTAAATCAGTCAGTTCTTTTACAAATGAATTGTATTCTGTAGTGGGGTATTGTCACAGGAATAACTCCACATGGTTTATTGTCAGAGTCGTTGCTGCTTTTTTCATTCCGGTCATTCCATTGTACAATATTACCCGCTCTATGTATGGGCGGGTTTTAGAGCATTTACTATTTTTACCGCCAAAACAAATGCATGAGTTTTTTCCTTTGTTGAAAGACGTAAATCTGGGTTTGAAAATGTAGTTATTCAGTTTCACACACTTTCCGCATACCAAGAGTTTGCCAGTTAAACCGGTCATGGGAGCTCTGTACAAGATTGTTGGTTTGCAACTTTTTCGTGTTCTAGATTATAACCTGTCTTGTAATAAACAAGCAGTTTGAATTCCCCCTAGCAAAACTGCCTCACCTATTACTAAACATGTACATCAAAATAGAGACCTTAGGAAATAGTACCGCACCCTGAAGTGCACACAAAGTACTGTAGATAAATTAACCCCTTAGTGACCACCAATACACTTTTTTACAGTGGTCACTAAGAGGCCTTAGGCTTGGCCACCGCCTTTTTACAGCGGTCGATTCTAAGCACTGCACGGGTCTGCCGTGTAATGGAAAGCTGAAACTCTGCTTTCATCTGAAAGCTGGGCTCCTGCTCTAACTGGCCAGACCAGCAGAAGTGCCGATCAAGGCCATTTAACCCATTAGATACCGCGGTCAATAGCAACCATGGCATCTAAGCAGATCTAGAGAATGTAGACTCCCAATGTCTCCCATCGGCACCCCACAAAAGAGATCGCAGGGTGCCGATGTCTTGGAATGGCAGCCTAGGGCCTAATTAAGGCTAAGGCCTCCTGCAGACAAACGTGTGCGCCCCGTGGTCGTGCTGCGGCCCGCAAAATGGGGGCCGCAATGCACGAACACCGTCTGTGGGCAGCGGATTGCGGACCCTTTCACTTTAATGGGTCTGCGATCTGGCCGTTCTGCAAAAATATAGGACATGTTCTATCTTTTTGCGGAACAGAAGTACGGGACGAAACCCCACAGAAGCACTCCGTAGTGCTCTTGTAGGGTTCCGTTCCGTGCTTACGTTCCGCACCATTCCGCATCTCTGGATTTGCTGACCCATTGAAGTGAGTGTGTCCGCATCCGTTATATGGAATGCACACGGAACGGTGCCCGTGTATTGCGGATACGCAAATGCGGTCCACAATATGGCCACGGAGCGCACACGTTTGTGTGCAATAGGCCTAAGGCCTGCCTTCAATGTATTCGTAGCAGGCTATTGTCTTTGGGGCAACCTGCTGGTGGATATTTGATATGCAATGCATTATAGAATTGATTAAGAGATCGCCTATTAAAGTCCTCTTGTGGGACTAGCAAATAGTTTTATAAAAAAAAAATATTGTGAAAATACACCTTTTTTACACTGAAAAAGAAAAGCTTTTCAATGGAAGAAAATGCTAAAATGAAATTCCCTCCACGTATTTGGTATCGCCGTTTCCGTAATGACCCATATTATGCAATTATAATTGTATCATTTTACAGTGTACAAAAAGGAAAACAATGCCAGAATTGCAGTTTTTTGCTTGTTCGCCTCCAAAATAAATTAAATAAAAATCTATCAAAAAGTGTTACAGGCATTTATCCCAAAATGATACCAATTACATGCAGTCGCTTTGCAAAAATCTGGTCCCACAGAGCTCCGTAGAAAAAACACACAAAAAATGTATTGGTCTTGGGATGCAGCGATGCAAAAACATTTTCCTTTTTTCTTTAATAGATTTTTATTGTGCAAAAGTAGTAAAACGTAAAAAAACAACTATATGTATTTATCACTGTAATTGTACCAACCCAGAGTGATTGTTATTTATGTTAAAGATGAATGCTCAAAAATGTATTATTTAAAAACTGGCAGTATTGCTGTTTCCCCCCCCATTTCCTCACAGAAAGAGTTAATAAAAGTTAATCAGTAAGTCATGTGTACCCCAAAATGGTGCTATTCAAAACCCTTATTCAGCTATAGCGATAGAAAAATAGTTGGAAAGCAACTGAAAAAAGGTTGCTTGGTCACTGTCGCTAGGATATACTACTAAGGCTACTTTCACACTCGTGTTTGGTGCGGATCCGTCATGGATCTGCACATACAGATCCGCATCAATTATACAACCGCATGCATCCGTTCAAAATGGATCCGTTTTTATTATCTTTAACATTGGCCAAACTGATCCATCTTGAACACCATTGAAAGTCAATGGAGGGCGGATCCATTTTGCGGATCCGTTTGCCTCTGCATCGTTAGGCAGACACCATAACGCTGCAAGCAGCGTTTTTGGTGTCCGCCTCCTAAGCGGAATGGAGACGGAACGGAGCCAAACTGATGTATTCTGAGCAGATCCTTATCCATTCAGAATGTATTAGGGCAAAACTGATCCGTTTTGGACCGCTTGTGAGAGCCCTGAATGGATCTCACAAACGGAAAGCCAAAACGCCAGTGTGAAAGTAGCCTTATGTCTGATAGGTGCGGATTCCACCTCTGGGACTTGCACCTATCTTTAGAATGGTGCCAGCAAGGTAAAGAAGAGTGGACCGCGCATGTGCGGCCATCCTCCATTCATTTCTATGGCAGAAGAGGGCAGCAAGAGGGGAAAGGCGCTCATAGGGTGGTATGTACGTTAAAGGAAGGGTCGTTTGGGATGATTAGGCTCACCATGTGTGGTTCTGCGAGTGTAGGCACAACACTAGTGTACATAGGTGATAGTGGGAGGTCGGTGCTGCCAGTGTTGTCTAGTCCTCGCTTGGATGGGTTGCCAGCCCTTGATCGTGCCGAGCATCACTGGAAGCAGGACGCACTTACGATCATTAGCCACCGGTACAAAAGACTTGAAAAAGGAGTATTATCTGCTCCGAAACACATTGTCAACCTTGAATAAAGAGAAGTTTGAATCTAATACTCACCTGGTCGTTCAGTTGCGCCGATATAGTGTCTCCACCAAGGGTGTGGACCTTTACATGGGCTCCATCCCTTCCAATATTACCATTAATTTCTATGGGACTGACGAAAATAGCTGCCCTACACCATGGAGGATACTGAAACGAACCCCCTCAGTGCAAAGACAAAAAACAAAGTCAGCACATCCTAAGGCTACATTCACACGACCGTATGTGTAATGCTGTCCTCAAAACACTGATCCGCAAAAAGTACAGATGACGTCCTTTTGGCATCTGTCTTGCATCTGTTTTATTTATTTTTTGCGGATCCATTGTAACAATGCCTATCCTTGTCTACAAAACAAGAAAAGGACATGCTCTATATTTTTCGCTGGGCTACGGAACAGAAATGCGGGTGCAGACAGCACACGGTGTGCTATCCACATTTTTTGTGACCCGACTGAAATGAATTGTTCTTCATTCAATCCGCCCAAAAAACAGAACGGAAACAAAATGCGTTTATGTGAATGTAGCCTATTAAGCACATAAAATTGCTGAAAATACAAAATGAAACAGAATGTAACAGCAGTGATGGCCAGTTCGCATTGTTCGCCCGCGAACATATGCGGGCTGCCATCTTTTTTCACAAGTCTAGTGAGGCACAGGTAAGCTGTTACCTGTGCCTGTGCACGAGCCGGTCTGAAAACAAATTCGGTCAGCGGGAGCAGGCAGTTCCGAGAACAGCCACCGGGGGCCTTCATCTGGCTGTTCTCGGAACTGCCTGCTCCCGCTGACCACACTTGTTTTCAGACCGGCTTGCACATGGGCACAGGTAAGGGCTTACCTGTGCCTTGCCAGACTTGTGAAAAAGATGGCAGCCCGCATATGTTCGCGGGCGAACAATGCGAACTGGCAATCACAGTGTAACTGCACTCTGCAAACTATATGAATAAACATGAGGTACTCAGCAAATATATTTTGATCAAAATCATTTGTGCCTGTCCACCATGGTAAGGTGACTTCTTTTGGACGGAAACCTATGCTAAATGCTACCATTTTTCTTGCCATCCGGCCTCTAGTGAATTTAGGGAACGCAGGCTCCCTACTCTGTATACTATTTTTCCTGGTGCCAGCTGGCCTCCATTGTATACCGGCAGAGCAGGTTTCAGCTTTAGGACTCATGCACACGACTGTATGTATTTTGCGGTTCGCAAAACACGATTCTGCAAAAAATATGGATGACGACCCTGTGCATTCCGTATTTTGCGGAATGGAACAGCTGGCCCTAAAAGAACAGTACTATTCTTGTCCGTAAGGCGGACAATAATTGGACATGTTCTATTTTTTTGGGCGGAACGGGGATACAGAAATGGAATGCGACTTCCGTTTTTTTTGTTTCTTTTTATGAAATTGAAATGAATGGTTCCACATATGATCTGCAAAAAAACCTACAACGGACACAGAAATAAAATACGTTTGTGTGTATGAGTCCTTATACTTCAGTAATTAAAAACAGCCTGTGGGAAAGGTGGGTTAGTCAGGAGTGCACAAACAAAATGGTAGCATACAGAGTGGGCTCAGTATATATGTGGAGCGTGCCTTCCATAAATTCATTGCAGGGAGGTTGGCCTCAAAATAGAAAGCATTCATAGGTTCCCCTCACCTGGCCAGGGTGGATGGGCAGAAATGGTTTTGAACAAAATATATTTGCTAAGTACCTCACTTACCTTTGCTGAGTACCTGAGGGGTGGGGAGAGGACGCCCTCCTTATGAATACACCAGACTCATAACTATGTGGGTTTTGTATTCTTTCAATGCTTCTTTTAGCTAAACAGCACACCATTTTTGGAGAATGGAGCTGTAGTTAATGTGCTGCCTTTATGTGTATGAAGCAGATGGATCCACTTTGCAATGCATTCTGTGAATTAGGCATTAGGAGCTTTGTGAGTCCAGTTGTGGAAAGGCTCTGCTTGGTGTCTCTGTTTGTGCTATGTAATGTGAGCCATTGTGCTGAAAAAATGGGTGCAAATATAAAACATTGCTAAAATGTCCTAATTGACTTGCATTAGTCCTCCTGATCGTATTTTGGGACCGCCTCTGATCCGCATTTTTGTTTGTTTCATTTCTAAGCATCTGCAAAATGTGGACAGCTCACGGATGTCGACAGTGTGCTGTCCGCAAATTATAGAACATGTCCTATTTTGCGGAGATCAATAGCAATTTCTAGTGAAGGAGTGAGAAATCTGCCGCATGCACACTGACGATATCTGTATTTTGCGGATCAATGGTTTGTGGACCGCAAAACCGATACGGTCATGTGATTGAGGCCTTAAAATGTTTGACATTTGAAGATAATGATACCATAGGTAAAGTCACAGTTTGCACCTATAGAAGTTTTGCAATCCACACTAGCCGTCTGCTTGTGTTGGTTTATGCCTGTGCTCAATTGCTGTTTATTTTCATAACAATGCAGATAAAACAGTGAAGCAAAATGGAGCAATATCTGTCAGCACTTTAGAAAATTGCACAAAGTTCAGCTAAACAGTTGTCTGTTTGGTAGAGAGATCACTGCACACAAGAGCCTATAAAATTCTGCAGGAATGCATATCAACAAAAGCAGGCAGACTGTTTATGGGTAAATATTTACCGGGCCGCAGTAGAAGAAACATGCTCTTCTGGTTTTGAGCTTTTAGGTACCATGAGGAGGCCTCCCAGGTTCACAATGAGCAGGAAAGAGACGCACCATTGCAAATGTTTCTAAAGCATGTTTTGGAAATAGTGGTTGGCCTAGACCCAGACCCACCTAGGAAGACGCATATTGCTGAGTGAGAGCAGATAAAGTTGTCATCTACTCTAGGAAGCTGTGGATGAAATGGAAGTGGACCTCTTGGATGCATAATGATTGTAAAATAACAGAATAAAGCCTTGATCATCTTGCATTCTCGTAGCCAGAATGATGCCATTGATACAGGTGGTTTATGTAGCATATACTGTTGTAATCAATATTTTTCAGCTATTGCAAATTAGGTTTATTAGCTAAAGTAACACATTTTTAGCTGTTCGCAATAAACGTATCAAACAAAAACAATTCAAATAGCTCAACACAAGTGACATAGCAAGTTTTTTCTACATATTTAAAGGGGATATCCAATTCTAAAAATTCCCCCCACAATGCTCGGGCCCTTCCTATCGATCATACTAACCCTTCTCTGCTGCATCTCCTAGTCGTGTGGATCAAAACATCCGGCGATGGGGTGGTGCAGCCAATAGGAGGCCGTGACGGTGACCAGCCTCCCTAGCATCATAGGTGACGTCACCACTTTAACACAAAATGCCACTTTTAATGACTGTAAGGGCTCATGCACACTAACTTTTTTTTTTCCGTACCTGTTCTTTTTTTTTTTGCAGCCTGTATGCGGGACCATTAACTTTAATGGGGCTGCAAAGAAAATGGAAATTACTCAGTGTCCGTATATCCGCGGGGCTGGTCCGCCGATATGACTGTTCTATTAGGGGCCAAACACTTTGTTCTGCAAAATGCAGAATGCACACAGCCAGTATCTGTGTTTTGTGGATCCGCATTTGGCAGTCCGCAAAACAGGCAACGGTCGTGTGCATGAGCCCTAACAGTCTCAGAATTCAACCCCCTGAACAGAATCCCTCATAAGAGCACACATTTACAAACCAGGTGTTGTCTAAAGGAAAAGGATACAAAAAGCATAGCCACTGAATATTCCCAGAGATACATTTGAAAGCCTACACTGGCTGGATGGGACAGAAAGAGAAAGCTATCACCAAGTGCCACCCTATTCTTGAGGAGACAGGTGGTCAAAACCCCTTGACTGACTGCAGGAGACCTGCAGCAGGATTTGGTGGCAGCAGGCACTGAGGTTTTAGTTTTCACAATAAGGGTAGTTTCACACTAGCGTTAAAGTTTTCCTGTATTGAGTTCCGTCATAGGGGCTCAATACCGGAAAAAACCACATCAGTTTTATCCCAATGCATTCTGAATGGAAAGCAATCCGTTCAGTATGCATCAGGATGTCTTCAGTTCAGTCCCTCTTACGGTATTTGGCAGGAGAAAATTCTGCAGTATTTACTCCAGCCAAAATTCCAGAACACTTGCCTGATTGGCATTAATTTACATTGACATGTATTAATACTGGATCTGGTACCAAGTGTTCCAGAAAAACGTATCCGGTTTCCCAGTCTGCGCATGCGCAGACCTTTTAAATCTGTGAAAAAGATAAATACCGGATCCGTTCTTTCAGGATGACACCGGAGAGACAGATACAGTATTGAAATGCATTTGTCAGACGGATCCAGAAACAAATGATATCCATTTATCATACGGATTTCCGGATCTGGCAGACAGTTCAGGCAACTGAACTGCCTGCTGGATTCTTCTAACGCTAGTGTGAAAGTACCCTAAGGCACATACTAAACGTTAAAGGTCTCCATTCCCAGACTTGAAGATTATACACCTCTACTGACCAAAAAGGACAAGGAAATTTGGCTCCATTGTGCTCAAAACCTTATGCCGACTATGGATTTGCGGTATTGTTTGGAGGATGGAGAATAAAGCATACGCAGAAAAGAATACCCTGGGGCTGCTTTGCTTCCTCTGGCACTGAAAACATGCAGCGTATGGGGGGCAAGAATTCCTAGGTGAAAATGTCACGTCTTTTGTGAGGAAGTTGAAGCTTGGGCGTCATTGGACCTTCCAACAGGATAATGATCCCAAGCATACCCCAGAGTCCACCAAGGCTTGGTTTCAGAAGTCCTGAAAGATGTCTGTGAAGGTTCTCATTCATCTAGGTCATAATATATCAGTAGTAATACAGACGTGGACAAAATTGTTGGTACCCTTTGGTCAATGAAAGAAAAAGTCACAATGGTCACAGAAATAACTTTAATCTGACAAAAGTAATAATAAATTAAAATTCTATAAATGTTAACCAATGAAAGTCAGACATTGTTTTTCAACCATGCTTCAACAGAATTATGTAAAAAAATAAACTCATGAAACAGGCATGGACAAAAATGATGGTACCCCTAACTTAATATTTTGTTGCGCAACCTTTTGAGGCAATCACTGCAATCAAACGCTTCCTGTAACTGTCAATGAGACATCTGCACCTCTCAGCAGGTATTTTGGCCCACTCCTCATGAGCAAACTGCTCCAGTTGTGTCCGGTTTGAAGGGTGCCTTTTCCAGACTGCATGTTTCAGCTCCTTCCAAAGATGCTCAATAGGATTGAGGTCAGGGCTCATAGAAGGCCACTTTAGAATAGTCCAATTTTTTCCTCTTAGCCATTCTTGGGTGTTTTTAGCGGTGTGTTTTGGGTCATTGTCCTGTTGCAAGACCCATGACCTGCGACTGAGACCAAGCTTTCTGACACTGGCTAGTACATTTCTCTCTAGAATTCCTTGATAGTCTTGAGATTTCATTGTACCCTGCACAGATTCAAGACACCCTGTGCCAGACGCAGCAAAGCAGCCCCAGAACATAACAGAGCCTCCTCCATGTTTCACAGTAGGGACAGTGTTCTTTTCTTGATATGCTTCATTTTTTCGTCTGTGAACATACAGCTGATGTGCCTTGGCAAAAACTTCGATTTTTGTCTCATCTGTCCACAGGACATTCTCCCAGAAGCTTTGTGGCTTGTCAACATGTAGTTTGGCATATTCCAGTCTTGCTTTTTTATGATTCGTTTTCAACAATGGTGTCCTCCTTGGTCGTCTCCCATGTAGTCCACTTTGGCTCAAACAACGACGGATGGTGCGATCTGACACTGATGTTCCTTGAGCATGAAGTTCACCTTGAATCTCTTTAGAAGTCTTTCTAGGCTCTTTTGTTACCATTCGGATTATCCGTCTCTTAGATTTGTCATCAATTTTCCTCCTGCGGCCACGTCCAGGGAGGTTGGCTACAGTCCCATGGATCTTAAACTTATGAATAATATGTGCAACTGTACTCACAGGAACATCTAGTTGCTTGGAGATGGTCTTATAGCCTTTACCTTTAACATGCTTGTCTATAATTTTCTTTCTGATCTCTTGAGACAGCTCTTTCCTTTGCTTCCTCTGGTCCATGTCGAGTGTGGTACACACCATATCACCAAACAACACAGTGATTACCTGGAGCCATATATATAGGCCCAATGGCTGATTACAAGGTTGTAGACACCTGTGATGCTAATTAGTGGACACACCTTGAATTAACATGTCCCTTTGGTCACATTATGTTCTGTGTTTTCTAGGGGTACCATCATTTTTGTCCATGCCTGTTTCATGAGTTTATTTTTTTACATAATTCTGTTGAAGCATGGTTGAAAAACAATGTCTGACTTTCATTGGTTAACATTTATAGAATTTTAATTTATTATTACTTTTGTCAGATTAAAGTTATTTCTGTGACCATTGTGACTTTTTCTTTCATTGACCAAAGGGTACCAACAATTTTGTCCACGTCTGTAAGTCAGAGCAACTGGACCTATTGGATTATTTTCAAAATGTTTTGCTGGTCACCTCACTGGCCTTCTCAATTAGAATGCCAGAGATTCCTTGTACAAGTGACTCTAATTGAGAAAGCCAGTCAGGAGATTCTGGAGTGGGAAGGTTGTTGCAGCACATAAACCCAAGAATATTATTAAACTGGAGGCTATTACTCATTAGGAATAGGATGGGGTTGAATAATTCTGAAACTGCAGTAGTCATTAAAAATGCCACTTTGTATTGAGTTTGGAGAAACCACTTATTATATTACGAGCCACTTAAATTGTTCTTGTTTGATTGGTTTATTTCAAACAGTTGAAAGTTTGTACATTTGGCTAATAAATCTAATTTGTAGTGGGGAACAATTATTTTGATTATAACTGTAACGACGTACGTACGTATTTTGATAAAATATGTAAACGTGGTCAACATTGGTAGTTTCATTCTGGCTGTCCATGGATATGTATGCACACAGTGGTTTGCCAGAAGATCTGGGTCTCCACTGTCACCTCAGTGTGATGTGCAGGTTGAGCCACAAGTTCGAAGGTAATGTCAAAAAGCTTTGTTGAGGTCAGAAATAAAAGGTGTGTATGACTTAGACTGAGTTCACACTTCTGTTATTTGGTCAGTTATTTCCATCAGGTGTCGTGAGCCAAAACCAGATGCAGGTCAAAAACACAGAACAGGTGCAGATCCTTCCTTACACCTTATCTCTGAGTAGGCCTCACTACTGGTTTTGGCTCTCAATAACTGATGGAAATAACTGATTAACCGTATTAACTATACAACTATGTAATCGGTCATTTAGTGCTATATATTTCTTTGTAAGTTTGTATGTTCTCAAACATCCTCTTTTTAAATTTTGAAGTGCAGACTGTGGTGAGGACAAATGAAACTAGCCTGTTTTAGAAGGTCTCCATCTCATCAATTTTTTTTATGATGAATCTCTTTTTGTATGTTGACAGTATAGCTTACTGTTGGCTTTCAAGGTCTGGTGCACAAAATGCCTATACAAAGTGTAGCTGGACCAGAGTGGAATTTCTAGTAAACAGAACTTTCCTTCCATTCAGGCGCTGCTACCATCGGGTAATATACCCATGACATGACAAACATATTACACAAGTCGAGAGCAAACAATGTATAAAATTCCAGAGTGACAAATTCCTGCAAGGTGTGGCTAGGTATTTTGGTGAAGTCATGTATGTTGGCACCTATTATGTGGGTTTTTTGCATTTACTGAGTAAAAACACCTGCTGGTCTATAAAATGTGCAAAGGAAATATAGGAAAGCCCATAAGCGAGTTCATATCCCTAAACATATATGTTTATACCTACATAAACTGTCTATACACACTGGGGAGATATATCAGTGTTACCGCCCCTAGGTTTAGGATAAGAATTTGTGGCGCGAGCTTGCTGTACCAAATATATGAAGTGTATGCGCCACAATTTTGTTTAGTTTATAACATACTAGATAACTTTTGCACAGACTTTTTGTTTGGTCCTGTTTTGCTCCTTGTTTAGTTCAGTCTTGCACTAAACTTCAAGGTGGTATAAAAACGGGTGTACAATTCTGTTAGTATAAAGCCCTATGGCACATATGGATTTTTGTGGTGCACTGTGTCACATCTTCCCTTCACCACTTTCTATAACAACATCACAAGTATAAACACATATAAAAATCCAAATCCAATCCATTCAAACAATAATATACCGTAATATATTCTCACCACTGTGCCCATGCGCCTATTTTAAATAAACAGAGTTCCTAACAAAGGAGGCGGCACTATGCTCCATGCCTGTGGTTTGATATCTACACGACATCTAACATTTATAGTAAATTTATGTGATGAAAATAACACTGCCAAAACTAAAATTTTGTAATTTTCTTGTTTCTCCCCCCCATGTATAGCTTCCTTACGTGGATTCCAGAGCTGTTCATCTTGCTTTTGTCTTTCTTCGTGGACTGATTACATTGATGGCTTGTAACAGTGCGTGTGGCTACCCCTTTGACATGATGACATTGATGCCGTGGAACACATTTGACGGGAAGCTCTTTCATCAGAAGTACCTGTTGTGTCATGAACATAGACCTGTGGATGTGATCTTGGAGAAAAGAGTGAGCAAATATGTGTGATTATTTAATGCTAGCTTTGCAAGACAGATAATTGCTGGGTATTAACATACTGGGGCAGAAGGTATTTGTGATTCACCGGCCGTTCGGATGCTTTGGGTGAATACATTTGCCATGTTTGATATTTACTTTTCACAAGTAGGTTTATTATGTTGTAAATGGAGATGTGGATTCTCTAAGCCACCACTGGCTTGGTGTTGGTTAGGCTGTGGTGCGGAGTCTATGGAATTTGCACAGTCCCCCCAAAAGGGATGTTTTAACCAGAGGAGGCATACAATTGCCTGGCAACTGGATGCAGCTATATGCTGGAGCCAGGTCACTTGCTAGGACTTATCGCTGGAGACGCGTGAAGTGAGTAACAATTATACGGCTGTATTCTGTGGACTGGTGAATCCGAAAAAAATATTTTCTCTTCGCTCATGAGCTACCCTGTCAGGGCCTGTGCTTCCATAGTAAGCTGATTATGGCTTATAGCTGCTTTTATGCTTTTTGTGGTGAGTCTAATGTCTGTAACCTTGAAATTAGGTAAGTTTACTGTAGATTTTCACTTTATGCAGTAGTCAAATTCTTAATGTTTCTTTATTTGGTTGATTATGTGCTGGTTTTTGAGAGCGAAATGAGGATGCCTTTGTGTGACTTTTCTGGTACTATATTTAAAGGTGTCTCATAATGTCTACCTCTACATCTCTGGCTTAGGCAAGTCTTAATCAGGTCTCAGACCCAGCTTCAGAAGTTGGGAGCTAGCAATGACCTGTTGTAGCACCATATATTATATTATGTTTTACTACTTTTCAATGGAAATTTACCACACAGTGCACCAAGTGGTTTAATTAGTGAGTATGGTCTCAAGCAACTTTCCTCACCAATAAAAGCTGATCATGGGTGGTAAGAAAAGACAAACCCACAATGATCATTTTAATGCTAGACTAGCTCCTTTTTCAGAAGGGGGTTGTTTATGAGAGAACCCCTTTAAACTTTCTGTGGTAGCTACATTGACAACAAGGAGTAGACATTGGTGACTTGCAGAAAGTGCGTATGAATAGTTTACAGGGTATGGGTAGGTTTACTACCTACTGCTTATAAATCATTTCCCAGAGAAGAGGTTCTCAAAACCTGTTTTATCAGGACCATTTGTTAGGAGGGGCCTCTGTTTAATCCCTGGAACAGACATGCTTTTTTTCTTGAGTACATTTTAAATTTCAGATAAATGTACAGAAGATGTGTTTAGTGTTTGTACTGCAAACAAAGCATATGCCTGAGGGCGCCATTATATATGCCTGGTATGCACTGAAAGGAATCCACTTTTATAATTCCATATTTCGCATGGTCCTCATTGCTGAGACCAGGCTATTCCTAAAGAGATAGATAGCGAAGGACAATGTGGA
This sequence comes from Bufo gargarizans, assembly GCF_014858855.1. NCBI lineage: Eukaryota > Metazoa > Chordata > Amphibia > Anura > Bufonidae > Bufo > Bufo gargarizans. The sequence continues at coordinate 373,497,838 of NC_058083.1, read as the reverse complement.
CATGACTATAATTAGTTCTGTACATGGTTTATAGCCCTGTTGTTACTGTACATAGAACCATATATTTTTATGATTGAATTTCTATTGGTGAATATTCAACATAAATATCTTACATAACAAACATACCCTGCAAGAACAATGTAGAGCATAAACAAGTCATTAAAGATACTGTACAACCGGCCTGAATGTGTGCACATTAAACTTTGTGTAGTGTTGTATCAACAGTGCGGGGTGAGCTGTGTTACATAGAAAAATTCTCTACTCATAAGAATTGGAAGCTCGTACAGTTTTTGGGGGTGTACAGATATTCAGTACTACCATCACTCCTGTTCAAGTGGTACTGAAATATGAGAATGTAGTCAAATTAATTGTTAAAAGCTATGTACACCTTTGCCCCCTATCTATAATGAAGCAAGTCTGCAAATGGTCCGGATCAAAGGTTTTCAATTGTGTTACTGCAGTAATATACAATAAGCCCTGATCTTTACAAACATGGTCTCTTCCATCTTTCCCTACTTCTTACTAATCTACCAAATACACTGACCAAAAATATAAACACAACACTTTCAGTTTTGCTCCTATTTTGCATGAGCTGAACTCAAAGATCTGAAACATTTTCTACATACACAAAAGACCCATTACTCTCAAGTATTGTTCACAAATCTGTCTAAATCTGTGTTAGTGACCACTTCCCCTTTGCTGAGATAATGCATCCCACCTCACAGGTGTGGCATATCAAGGTGCTGATCAGACAGCCTGAATATTGCACACGTTGACGTTTGGCTCAGTTTCATCAGACGGACAACAAAACGCTGCAATCAGAGATTTGGTGTCCGCCTCCAAAGCGGAATGGAGATGGAACGGAGGCAAACTGATACATTCTGAGCGGATCCTTATCCATTCAGAATGCATTAAGGGCAAATCTGATCCATTTTGGACCGCTTGTGAGATCCCTGAATGGATCTCACAAACGGAAACCAAAACGCCAGTGTGAAAGTAGCCTTAAACAACAAATACTAATGAGCACTTCCATTATGGAAGTGCTCACTAGTACACAGTAGGACTGAGAAGTGGTGAATACAGCGTCCATGGCGCTGGCTTTGCTCACCGCTCCCTGGTCTTCTGCTGATGCTGTGCTCTGCTGTGTCCTGACTGGGTACAGCATCAGGACGTAGAGCACTATGACCTGACACTGTGCAACGTCAGGTCACAGTGTAGTGCCAAAGGAAGATCATGCTAGATCTCCCACGTGGCAGCACCATCCAGAGTAGGAGAGGTAAGTTCTTTTATTTATTGTTTGATCTAAGTTCTGATTAACATTGGGGGGGGGGGGGGGGTCTAGTCTTAGGTCTCTTTAAAATGCAGATTACCTAAATGGACGTGATTATATGTTAATCACAAAATTGCCATATTAAGCAGATCAGACTTTATATGAACTGAAACATTGGCCCACATGTGAGTGCACCTAGATTTTGCCATAAATTGTTTAAAGAGAGATTTTCCTCAGATACGAGGAGCTCTACAATTTTACAAACAGATGTTGTTTAGGCTGCAGTCAGAAAGCTTTTTCTGCCACATGTTTAGTGTGTATGCCAGGAAAGCTCCTAACATACTAAACATAGGGATCCATTAGTCAGGGGGAGGCCAGAAGAGTATCATTTCATACATTGGTATACAGTAAAAATAAATAAATGTTAACTTGGATACTACTGTGTGGCAAAAAAATGCGCACAATATATTTTATTTTTATTTTTTAAACCTTTTACTAGATTTTCACAATAGACATTTTACATCAAAGTAATATACAGATTAGTACAAAATTCTGTCAAAGATAAAAACAGAACACAGCACTACACTCCCACCGACCCTCCATCCACAAGGTTCATTTTGCTGAATGTGGAGCTACCGTGTACAGAGAAGTGAACTTGTATTACTTTGCATTGAATCTTTTGTGCTTATGTATACATGCGTACATCATGCATTTTGTAAACAACCCAAGGATCTGCAACCAAATACCATGTGCCAGTATTTAGGTGTAAGCGCATGTTCCCATTGGATATAAGGGTTTACAAATACTCATCACATTCAAGAGATGACATCTACCTAGTACTGATATGGGTAAATACCCCCATTTGTTTTGAACCAGGGGGTTCTCTTTTTATTTCCAGACTATCGTATATACTCAACATTGCTTGGGTGTAAGTCTATATAAATATTTTCTAATTTTATTTCTTACCTAGAAATATTGATTGCTCTCGTTGGCCCAATTAGAGAGGTAAAGAAAACATCCCAAAATGTTTTAAATAGTTTTTTCTTTTTTTTTTCTTTAAAGTCCCCCATACACATTAGTTAGTATATTGTTGGCCAAATCCACTGTTCTCGGGGGGTTGGGCCTGTCAGTGTCCCTTTAATGTGCATAAAAGATTGAGCAAAATGAATATTTTTGCCTGATCATTTCAGTCTCCTAGGTGATAAGCCGCCACCAAAAGTCTCTGGCAACAGCTTTCTCCCCTGCCCATTACATGCACATACACATTTGCCCAAGCTGGAGTAAGCTTGGAGGAAGTCGGGCGACAAATCTCATCATTCAGCCAACAGCTATTGAATATGTAACACTTTTATCATGCCTGCAAACTTTGCAAAATCCATTACTGCCCAAAGTGCCCATTCACAGAGGAAACCTCTTTGCACCTGTTTTGGGAGTGACCTTTGCATAGAGTCTGTTGGATTTTATATGTCCCCTGCATTTCAGTCTGCCTTCCAGCTCCCTGCATGTGCTGGCTAAAAAGCTGTTTGTTGACCGCAGCAACCAATCGCAGTACAGCTTTTATTTTTGCCCATATCAATCAACCACAGCAAAGGGTTTTTTTCGCTACAGCACTTGTTACAATACTGTAGATCTGTGTTTACCAACCTCTCCAGCGGTTGTAAAACTATAACTCTCATCATGCTTTTACGGCCTGCAGCCATCAGGGCGTGATGGGGGTTGTAGTTTTGCAATAGCTGGAGACCTCCGGCAGCAGCCAATCAGTGACCTGAGAGGTACACCGAAGAGGCCAGTGATTGACTGCAGCAGTCATATGTTCTCAACTTGATGTTACCGCTGCAGCTGGGTAAACTGAGCCCAGTCAGGAAAACCGGAGCAGCGACGCAAGGTCCGCCAGGTGAATACTTACTGGTTCTTTACTGTAGGCTGATCCCTAATAAATCTGCCCCTGCATATTCTTCACAGCTGGTATCCCATTTAGTACAGAATCACTTTATTAATAGGATTGATATTTGTTCTGTATGACAAGAAGTGAATTTGCCATGTTGTGGATGTATTATGTTGTGCAGATTTATCTGTTCTTATTTTCCTGCAAAGTAGGGGAGGTTGAGTGACACATAAAAGTATTGCATTTTCTGCTTTTCATTGACAGGACCTGGTTTGGACTCGGCCTCTCTGTTTACCTGTTTTCACGTTAATTTTATCCACAGCCACTCAAAAATCCTGAACAATGTAAAACATATTTTAAGCATGTAGGAATGGGAGTTTGTCTTTCTTGGCTATGATTGGTTCTGCATTCCTAAGGCACCTGTGCAAATACATCTCTACATGGCACTATGATTAATGGTTTATCATCACAAAGCATGTCCACCTTTCTGCAGTGGCCCAATACAGGATCTTGTATGTACTTCTGAAGACCATTCTTGGTGCCTGTGTGTCAGATACTGATAGACATGCAAAAGAGTAGACAGAGGCATATGGAACCCTGAGTAAGGAAGGCCTTTCAAGTGTTAATCAGGAGCCAAAACAGTAAAGACAGTAATAGGTAAAAGCTATGATCGGCACCAGATCGGCCCATTATCTCATTCTTTCATCCCCTAATTCTCCCCGACTGCCCTTCTTTCCATTTCTCATCCATCTCTCTTTCTTAATTCTTGGCCCTTTGTACATTTTCCATATACAATTTCCATCTGTGTAAAATCTCTTTTACTGTTTAGCTTCCTTATCCATGTCCGTTGGTACCGGTATATTGCTTATTGCAAAACATGTGTTTAAACCTATTATTGATACCTTAGAATGATATAATGGGAACCCATTTATCACTAGACTTCCATATAATAGAACAAAATATATACATGTGTATGTGTGTGCCTACTCAGTTCAGGAAATCTTTGAAATGCAATGACTTGTGCTTTTCAAGTAAATAATAAATGTAGTAGTCCATGATATAGTCATGGGACACATAGCTGACCTGCGTTACACACCTTTAAAACCTTTTGTTTAAAAAAATAGATACTTCTAGCAGCCAAGAGCTGCATCCCAAAGAACCCATACACAAGCGCACTTGTTGGGAGGCCATTTATATTATAGAATGCTCTGTATGGTCGGTGTAATTTACTTATTTGTTTGCTTTCAAATATGCAATTGGGTAATCCATATAATATGTTATTGGGGTGGCTCACCAAAGAGGTACATGGGTACTTGATTACAAGTGCAAAGAAAAGGGGGGCCTCACGCTGAAAAATATAGAATAGTAACTTTGGTGTTATAGTATACTAATTCATAAACAATATATATATATATACTAGCTGAAGGACCCGGCTTCAGCTAGTATAACAGTGACATTTACAGCACCCCTCCCCCTTAACAGTGACCTCCACAGCCCCCCACCCCTTAACACTGCCCCATTCCTTAAAATTGGACCTCCACAGTAGCCCACCTCCTTAACTTTGACCTTTACAGCAGCCTTCCCCTTTAACAGTGAGTTTCACAGCACACCACCCCCTTGACAGTGACCTCCACAGGGGCCCGTCCCCTTAAGGCCTCTTTCACACGGGCATCAGTTTTTTTGCCCGGATAAGAGGCGGGTGCGTTGCGGGAAAATGCGCGATTTTTCCGTGCGAGTGCAAAACATTGTAATGCGTTTTGCACTCGCGTGAGAAGTTCGGGGCTTGGGATTGATGTTCTGTAGATTGTATTATTTTCCCTTATAACATGGTTATAAGGGAAAATAATAGCATTCTGAATACAGAATGCATAGTAAAACAGCGCTGGAGGGGTTAAAAAATAAAATAAAAATTTAACTCACCTTAGTCCACTTGATTTACCATGGTGAATCACCATGGTAAAAGATCATGTGATGACCGGAGTGACGTCATCAAAGGTCCTTTACCTCTATTTAATGCTCACCACAGGTCCTAGTCAACAAAGGAGACACAAGGAGATGCCGGGCTTCGCGATCAAGTGGACTAAGGTGAGTTAAATTATTTTTTCTTTTATTTTTAACCCCTCCAGCGCTGTTTTACTATGCATTCTGTATTCAGAATGCTATTATTTTCCCTTATAACCATGTTATAAGGGAAAATAATACAGTGAATAGACTGTCACCTAGCAACCATGCGTGAAAATCGCACCGCATCCGCACTTGCTTGTGGATGCTATGCGATTTTCATGCACCCCATTCACTTCTATGGGGCCTGCATCACGTGAAAATCGCACAATATAGAGCATGCTGCGATTTTCACTCAATGCACAAGTGATGTGTGAAAATCAACGCTCATGTGCACAGCCCCATAGAAATGAATGGGTCAGGATTCAGTGCGGGTGCAATACGTTCACCGCACGCATCGCACCCGCACGGAAAACTCGCCCGTGTGAAAGGGGCCTAACAGTGGCCTTTACAGCAATCTGCCCCTTAACACTAAGGCTACTTTCACACTTGCGTTCGGGGCTCCGCTTGTGAGTTCCGTTTGAAGGCTCTCACAAGCGGCCCCGTCCAGCCCTAATGCATTCTGAGTGGATGCGGATCCGCTCAGAATGCATCAGTCTGGCACAGTTTGTCCTCCGCTCCGCTCAGCAGGTGGACACCCGAACGCTGCTTGCAGCGTTTGGATGTCCGCCTGGCCGTGCGGAGGCAAACGGATCCGTCCAGACTTACAATGTAAGTCAATGGGGACGTATCCGTTTGAAGTTGACACACTATGGCTCAATTTTCAAACGGATCCGTCCCCCATTGACTTTTAATGTAAAGTCAAAACGGATCCGTTTGCACTATCATGAACAAAAAAAAAATATATATATTTTTTGGGTTCTTTTTTGTTCATGGTAATGCAAACAGATCCGTTCTGAACGGATCTAAGCGTTTGCATTATAGGTGCGGATCCGTCTGTGCAGATACCAGACGGATCCGCACCTAAACGCAGGTGTGAAAGTAGCCCAACCTCCATAGAGGACTATCCCCTTAACTGTTGGCCAGAGGTCCAGTTTAAGGCCGGGCAGTCTGGCTTTCAGACTCCCTGTCCTCCGTCTGGCGCAGGGTCTGGATGGACACAAGGATATCCTTTTGAACAGCTCATTCTCATTGTGCTGTCTGAGTGTGAGCTGCAGGAAGAAAGTCACCGCCCCTCCCACCCCTGCAGCTGACAGAAGTTGACTTTTAACTTCATTTTTTTTAATCCCTGTCTGGCTGAGTAGTGGAAGGGGGCGTGGCCAGCCAGATCAGGGCGTGGCTTAGTGGGACCTAGAAGTTGATTTTTAACTTAATTTTTTTCAATCCCTGTCGGCTGAGGAGTGGGAGGGGGTGTGGCCTACTAGGATCAGGGGCGTGTCCTTTTTAACAGCTCACTCTAAGACAGCAGCATTGTGCTGTCTGAGTGTGAGCCAGGGGAGGGCTGGCAGCCTCAGTCCTGGGGGGAAAATCCAGTCAAGTGGCCCATTTTTATTTTGCAGACTTTTATTTTAATTTATTTTATTTTATACAGGAACACATTCCCCCCAATGTGGCACGTGTAGCGCTGCACCAATTCTTTTGCCCGCCCATTTCTAAAAGTCCTGTAGGAATGGAAAAACACAGAGCGCATAGTGCCCCGTGCATTTTTAGCCCCGCTTGTTATTAAAAGCTCCTCCTACATATAATAGGCCACTCCCAACAAACACTGTATAGCTGAAATTCTATTGTTGAGTCTCTACACATCATACCGAGAGGGGAGGGCGTGTCCTGGCTGCACTGCCTGCTTCACATTATACAATAAACAACAGCAGGCTACAGCCAGGAAGCTCCTCCGCTCTCCCCCTTCCCCAGGACCTGCTCAAGGCTTGTGGTTCCCCCCACCATCTGCCACCCGCCCGTGGCCCTACTGCCCACTTTGGCCGGCCTCACCCAGCTCTGAATCCTCCTTCTGAAAATGGCAGGGGGAGGAGACGGAGCATCTCCTCCTACGTAGCGCGCCGCCACATACCTCTTACATCCAGTGATGTCACCTTTGTTGTAGATGTTCTCTTTCTTTATCTTCTCCATTCAGACCAGACCGCCATGATGATTTTTCAGCCATCTCCTGTCTCTGCAGAGATTGACAAACACACATTAGTTTCTGGACACCGTTTTCTGCCACCCCCAATACTATACTGCAGAAACAGTCCCCCTGGAAATACTACTGCCACACAGATAGTGCCCCCTTCAACAATTATTGGCACACACTGCTCTAAAAAATAACTGCACCCAGACACTAATAGTATAAAGATAATGTCCCCCAAAAATAATTGTGCTAAGCTGATACTGTGCCAGGGTGCCCCCCAAAGTAACAGTGCTCCCCCAAATCCCACCAATTGAAATAATTCTCTGCCAGAGCACACTTAGTAGTAATAATGCCCCTATAGTGTCCATACTAGTAATCATGTTCCTCATAGCCCCCCAGTAGTAGTAAAGCTCCACATAATACCCCCTAGTAGTAATAATTCTCCCTATAATATGACAGTAATGAAATACCCCCACTTAGTGCCCGCAGTTGAGATAATGTCCCCATAATGTATGCCAGTATAAAATAACCCTATATAGTGCCCCAGTAAATGCCTTCATAGTGCTCCTCTCCTCCTTCCCCATAGTGTCCCCCATAATATGCCAGTAAATAAACTGGATTTTCAGAGGATAAAAACATCTATTGCTGGAGCAAAAGCACATCTTGAAATAAGGTACTAAGTGCATTAGGCCATGGCTTTACTTCAATAGCGATTATCCTGGACACAGATTTCCTTTAAAGCTCACCTACAGCAGTGAAGAAAAATGTCTGGGTTGTTATGGAAACCTGGAGTAAAGCTGTGTATGTTGAGGCTAATGGCCTGCGAGCTTCTATTGGCTGATAAGCGTCATGTGACCAAGCTTCTATTGGCTAATGCATTTTTGGGGATTATCTCAGGAACGGTACCTCCTAGAGAGCTGAGACCTGCTCTAAAACCTTCCCGAACACCTGATGTACCTGTGCGACAAATTTCGTGATTGTAAATGCAATGGTGCGGATTCCTTTAGCGGACATACATACTTACACACACATACACTCGGCTTTATATATTAGATACACACACACAATGATGGGAAGTGTGTTACAGGGCCCTAGAATCCACACCAGTAGTTTATATGAATCCCATTTATATCGTCCCAGAGTATGAATGACCAGTTTCCAATGTATTAATAAGTAATGTACAAGTATTCTCACTGATCCGAAGAAATGCTGGGAGCTATATCACAGAACATTTCATTAATGGATAATATTGAATGCTAGCAAACTGTAAGACGTATTTATGTTAGTAGCATGGCCGCACTTCCTTCATAGTTATTTTTGTCCCCCTTACTATTCAGTATTTATATATAGAAAATAACTATAATTGTGATATAAAGCAATTGCGCTTCAGCGCTTTTTCCTGAACGACTTAGAAGAGTCAGCAATAGGTTTGTTCAGCTGTATATTATTTCCTCCGTCTTTAAAGGGATTCTGTCACCTAGTTTTGGGCTATAGAGATGCGGACATGCACGGCTAGATCGCCGCTAGCATGTCCGCAATATACCTGTCCTATAGGGCTGTGTGCTTTTATTTTCTTTAAAAAAGGATTTTAGAGATACGTAAATTAGTCTTGTAGGTGTCCAAGGGGCTATACGAACCTTCCTGGTGCCCAGCCACACCCGCCTGTGAAGGAGCCCAGCACCGCCTATGTCCTCTGAATCTCCTCCTTTCATCAACGATAGATAGTCGTAATCTCGCAATGCGTAGTTCCTTTCCTGAGGCTGATGCCAGCACAGGGAAGGAACACTATACCGGCACTGCGCATGCGCGAGCTCACGGCAATCTATAGTTGATGAAAGGAGGAGATTCGGAGGACATAGGCGGTGCTGGGCTCCTTCAGAGGTTGGTGTGGCTGGGCACCAGGAAGGTTCGTATAGCCCCTTGGACACATACATCCTTGGTGACAGAATCCCTTTAAGATCTTTGTAGTCCTTTAATTTTCATTCTACGAAGGAATGGAAATCGCATGATACGAAATATGCATAAGGTAGATTTTACCTTCAAATGTTCCCTTTGGTGCTTGCCCAACCTAAAATGTAATTTCTTGAATCCTTATATCATGCAAGGTCAATGATAAACCATTAAATCTGCAAAATTCTTTTGTTTCCAGGAGTCTTTAATAACTGAGTTCAAGAAACTGAGGGCAATAATCACTGAAGCGTGTGCAGCACAGAATAGGATGTTGCATCCTGGTCCAAAAAGAAGCGGTGGACCCTTACAAGGTGAGGATCAACTTGGGTAGGCATAATAAGTGTCTGTCTGGAGCATTATATTGGACATCTAGGACCTAAGGTGGCAGGGTGCATGCTAATGCCTTTGGCTTGGGAGAGAGTTTTAGACAGCAGCAAAAGAATTTCTCCAAACTAGTGAGGTATAATTGGTTGTTTAATTGGTTAGTAAGTATCCTCCTAGACCAGTGTTCGCCATAAAGAGAAAGATGTTAGGATTTTATTATACCTGTGGCAGTGCAGCGCAGTGAAGCGCAGTGTTGCGAGCATTGTCTGTTTTTGACAGCACTTGACAAATGGCTTTCTCTACATTTGACACAACGCATTGGCAGAGCTTTTGTAGCAGTGTCATTAATTCTCTTCACTGGTACACACTGTAAGCAAATTATTTAGCAACCCATAACAACTCTTTTACTGTTATTTCAAGCATTGTGTTTATAACAAAGCGAGTGTTGTGACAACTTAAAGGACATTGCCATACGTTATTGCTTTAGAAGATTGACATATTTAGTATTGCGTTCAGTAGTATTAGGGGAGCTTTGTGACCTGATTGTGCCAACATTAACCCCATAAGTACCCAGCTCATTTTTTGTTTTGCATTTTTCTTTATTCTTTCCCACTTTCCAATAGCCATAACATTATTATTTTTCCGTTCATATAGCCATATGAGGGCTTTCTTTTTTGCGGGGTTAAATTGAAAAAATAAAATAAAATAATATTCCACCAAGGTTTTTGTGGTTTTGACATCACGGTGTTCACTGTGTGCTAAAAATGGCTCAGTACGAATACAGCGATACCAAACTTGTATAGGTTTTTTAATTTGTTTTACAACTTTTTAAAAAATAAAGCAACCTCGAAAAAAAATTGGAAATTCTTTGCATTGCCATTTTCTGACATAACTTTTTTTACATTTCTATCCAAAGAGCTGTATGAGGGCTTGTTTTTTAATGGTACCATTTTAGTGGCGACCATGTGTTTTTGAAAAAAAATATTCCATTCTGTTTTCCCTGCACAGGAATGTTTAACAAAAATATATATTTAATAGTTTAGACATTTTCAGACGTGGCGATACCTGATATGTTTTATATATAAAATAGGGAAAGGGGATGATTTAAACCCGGATGATCCCAACTTTTGATCCCTTGTCCTATTCACCCTAATCGAGATCAATTAGGGTGAATAAGATTTTCACATGCTCCCTGCTGCACTGTGCTTTGTGCACACAGCAGCAGGGAGCTTACCATTGCAGGCCTGAAAGGCTTCACAAGTTTCCAGGCTGCCATGATAACCGATTGGAGCCCCGCAAATTCACTACAGGGGCCCGGTCAGAGGGCAGAGGGAGCTGGATCCCTCTGCCTTGCATCACAGGTGCTGCGATCAGCTTTGATTGCAGCACCTGAGGGGTTAAATGACAAGGTTCAGTGGGATTGCCGTTCCCCGTCGTTGCGGCCGGATGCCTGCTGTATGATACAGTTGACACCTTCCGCGTATGAAGTGGGCTCACTAAAGCAGCCGGCTCCATTACCCCAACCACCGTGACTTACTGCTTCGTCACAGTGGTTGAAGGGGTTATTCATTTTCCACAGACAAATACACATGAATCAAATTTGTTTAAATCTCATCCAATTTGCAGCTACTCTAAAACATTGCAGATTTTCTGCACAGAATATACAGAAATAAACAAAAATATGTGTATGTTTTTTTAAAGTAAAGTCATATTCATCTGTTTGGTATACATTTTTTATGTAGGTGCCTGTATGTCTAACAAAAAAATAATACAACTTGTACCTTAACTGTATGGACCAAGTGGTATCCACAGCAGATTTGTAGTTTGAACAAGCATATGAAACGTTGTGTCCTTTTATCGAGAGGTCGAGGGGGAGCATTGAATGACAACTATTATGCACCCTAGTTTAACCCTTTCATGACTGCCCCCTTACTATATACGTCCAGCCTTGCCTATGTGTAATTCCCCCACAGGAGGCAGTTTTCCCTTATAAGGCTACTTTCACACTAGCGTTTTCTTTTTCTGGTATTGAGATCCATCATAGGGGCTCAATACTGGAAAAAAATGCTTCAGTTTTGTCCCCATTCATTGTCAATAGGGACAAAACTGAACTGAACAGAACGGAATACTCCAAAATGCATTCCGTTCCGTTTAGTTAGTATCCAGAGGATAGATCATCAGTTTAAACAAACTGCAGAACCCCTTTAAATTATAAGTTAAAAAAATAATAAATACAATTAAAAAAAATTAAAAAATAAATACAATTTTGCTAACGGAAAGTGTCACCATAGTCACCTCATTCACCGTCTATACATGTTATATATATACATTCCTATGAATGCTCGTTAGCGATGATCTGGCAGTGTAATACTGCTGCAATTATTCAGTTTAAAAATCATAGTTTGCCCGCGGCACATCGTGTTGTGTAATCCCGGTCTATCGCCGGCAAATAATAACTCAGTATGGGGACGAGTGATGGTGTTACTGAGGAGGAGACCACTGCTATTCGGTGGTAGTATTACACTGCCAGATCATCGCTTACAAGCATTCATACAAACGCTCATTAGTGATGATCTGCACAATTATCTGCCCGTCTAATATAAGCTTCAGTGCTTAATCGTTAGCGATAATCTGGCAGTGTAAGGCCCCTTTCACACGGGCGAGTTTTCCGTGCGGGTGCGATCCGTGCGGTGAACGTATGGCACCCGCACTAAATCCTGACCCATTCATTTCTATGGGGCTGTGCACATGAGCGATGTTTTTAACGCATCACTTGTGCGTTCAGTTGAAATCGCAGCATGCTCTATATTTTCCGATTTTGACGTGACGCAGGCTCCATAGAAGTGAATGGGGTGTGTGAAAATCGGATGGCATCCGCAAGCAAGTACGGATGCCGTGCGATTTGCACGCATGGTTGCTAGGAGACCATCGGGATGGAGACCCGATCATTATTATTTTCCCTTATAACATGGTTATAAGGGAAAATAATAGCATTCTGAATACAGAATGCATAGTAAACCAGCGCTAGAGGGGTTAAAAAAAATAAAAAATAATTTAACTCACCTTAGTCCACTTGCTCGCGAAGCTGGCATCTCCTTGTGTCTCCGCTGCTGATGAACAGGACCTGGGGTGAGCTACTCCATTAAATAGAGCTTAAGGACCTTCGATGACGTCACTCCGGTCATCACATGATCTTTTACCATGGTGAATCACCATGGTAAAAGATCATGTGACGTACCATGTGATGACCGGAGTGACGTCATCGAAGGTCCTTAACCTGTATTTAATGGAGCAGCTCACCCCAGGTCCTGTTCATCAGCAGCGGAGACACAAGGAGATGCCGGGCTTCGCGATCAAGTGGACTAAGGTGAGTTAAATTATTATTATTATTTTTTTTAACCCCTCTAGCGCTGGTTTACTATGCGTTCTGTATTCAGAATGCTATTATTTTCCCTTATAACCATGTTTGGGGTACCAAACATGCGCGATTTTTCTCACGCGAGTGCAACGCATGACAATGTTTTGCACTTGCGCAGAAAAAATCGCGCATTTTCCCGCAACGCACCCGGCTCTTATCCGGGCAAAAAAACTCACGCCCGTGTGAAAGAGGCCTAAGGGTACACGCACACATTAAGGATTCATGTGCTGAGAATCTGCACTGAAATCCGCAGGTGTTCGCAGGCATATCCGTGCGGTCAATCCGCATCAATTGGTGCGGATTTGCATGCAAATTTGGTGCGGATTTTCCGCATGCGGATTTTACTAAGTGAATGTAGTAAATCCGGTCAGAAAAAATAAAATAAATTGACATGCTGTGGATTTTAAAATCCTCACCTCAGGTCAAAATCCGCATCATGTGCATTGAGAATTTCAAATTCTCATAAAATGCAATGTACATAACTTAAAGGTGCGTATTTTCCGCACGCAATCCTGATCGTGTACATTTAGCTTAATATTGTCGCCGATTATTCAGCATGTTTAAAAATCATCGTTTGCCGGTGGCAGATCCTGCTGTGTAATTACGGTCTGCCGTCAGCAAAAAAATGATTCAGTATGGGGACGAGCAGTATGGGGATGGCATTAGCAATTGCTCCTCCCCTACTGAGGAGGAGTCCGCTTCTATTTGGTGACAATATAACACTGCCAGATCATCGCTAACGAGCATCTAATATAAGCTTTAGTGCTTTTTAGGCCTCTTGCACACGACCGTATGCCCTCTGTGACATACGGTCTGTGAGCGGGCCATATGTCCCGGAGCGGCATTGATTTTCCACACGGGAGTGCACAGCATCATAGATTACAATGACGCTGTGGATGTTGGGCCACCCACGGTGCTACTGTCCTGCACTCATAAAATCATATGAGTGCAGGACGATAGTACAGCGGTCAGCCCGACGTGCACAGCATCATTGTAATCACTCCTGTGCGCATGATCAATGCCGCTCCGGGACATATGGCCCGCTCACAGACCGTATGTCACAGAGGGCATACGGTCGTGTGCAAGAGGCCTTAGTGATCTTGCAAAAGTGCTAGTAAAATGATGTTTATCTGGTAACACATCACTTTTAAGGTTACACTGTATTGCTCACCAATTAATTTTGACTGGATATTGTGCAATAATTGATCTGTAGGCTTTCCGTAAGGATTTGTGAACACGCCCACACACACAACCTCACCCACACATTGCCCTTCCCACTGCTGCCAATTACCATGCACCTTCTCCAAGCTTTCTACAACATGATGGGCTCAGTACTGTTCTAAGAGGGGCTTCGCCAGTTGCCATTTAGATGATATGAAATCAACCTTTGACAAGGTCTTTAGGGCTCATGTCTGCACAATGTATTCTTTGTGTATATAATGCTATTTGTTGAGGTGGTATGTATAGGGACTTGCTGAGCCATTAGTTTACTCCACGGAGGAACGTATCACATCTACAGCACACCCACGTGAGTGATGAGTGAAGATTTCAGTGCTGTTCATGGGTTCACTGTGTGATTTATCATCCTATTCCAAACACTTCTCTTTATATCTTATGGCGCTTAGTTTTTTGCTCTGTTTTTCTGATCCTGTATCATAATTCATGTCTTCAAATTTTTTCTTTTGCATGCTGTTGACATTATTACGTCATCTATGACTGTTTCATACAGATGTACACTGTGTTTTTTTCAATAATTCATATGAAATCTGTAAGGAAAAATATTATGGTGTATTCACAGTAATCTCCTTAAATGGTTTGTCCAGCTTTTTCTGTATTTTGTTGTTTTTAATTGTCAGCCTGTGGTACTTATGGAAAAATCCATACTCGCCTACTCCCTGTCACTCGTTCTTCTGGTATTCCAGTCACCACGTGTAAACTTGTGGATGGACTGGGTCATGTGCGCCGCACTATTCATTGAGTGTATATCATTACTGGATCACGTTTTGGTAAGGCTGGGTTGTAAATTTAAAAATATATATATATGTATAAAAAAAAAAGCTGGACAATCCATTTAAGGGTTTGTTCATATTGTGTGTTTTTCACTCATATTTTCAAGTGTATTTCATGCCAAAATCAGAGTGAACTTCATTTTCCCACTGATTAGAATTGGAATCCTTGCTGTTATTCAAACAACACAGATTTGTGGAAAAAAAAAGAAGTAACATATCACTTGATGCAGAATCCATGAAAAATCTGTGAGGAAACCATGGCTTGGTAGTTGCTTGTGGATTAGACCCATTTAAATGGGTCTAATGTGCATGTGGATCCATGGTATTATTACGAGCTGCAAATCCACAAGCAGTGGCAACATTAGAATGCTTAGCTTCCTGTGGAGAATACAGTGCCTCATGGAGGTATTAAAATACCTACATCTCTGTCATACGACTCTCTGTGCCGCCATACAGGGTCAGAAATCATACCAAAGTAGTGAATCACCATCATTGTGCACTATATGTGCAAGTGAAACAATATACGTTTGTGTATATCTTGTCTTATCTGAATGTCTTTGAGGTGCTCACATGATATAAGCTGCTTAGCAGACCATACAGAAAATGCATTCATGTACACGTGTCCGTCTTTAAGTTGGAGATCCAATCAGATGAATAAGTTACTATAATAGCTTTTATAGCTGTAGTAGCTACGGGAAACAGATGCACACTTTCCCATACATAGTAAGTCCTGTGTAAGTGGAAACCCAGAATGTTTTATACTCTTATTTTGAAAATAAGCACGGCTAATTGGTCCTCATCTGACTGTACAGTGGTCCCTCAAGATACAATCATTTCAGCTGACAATGGTTTTTCCTGGGCCATTGTGTGTTGAAACGAGACTCGGCAAACAATACCTCAGACTCAGACGCAGCCAATCAATATGGCCATTTCTCTGGTAAAACACCTGTATAAGTTACAGTATATAGTAACTTCTCTTTACAGTACAGTGAGGTCCTACATATCATCTACTGCTTTCTGTCTGTGTCAGAATGAGCTGCTTCTTTGGATGTCAGGTGATGGTGGCTGTATTTAAATTTTTCCGGTACACTGTGCACTATACAAGATACTAAAGGAGTGCCTGTCCTCATCATAGAAAGTAATTTACAGCTTCCAGCATCTATTACTTACTGCTAAATGTAAGGACTTACTTTATCTGCCTCAGTTATCTGCTTATTTTTCTTAAATCTTCACGTTCTTTTATCATGGGATGACATTTGGGTCTTTGGAACCAATTACTAGTTTTCCACAGAGATATGGACTCCAGTTAAAATTGTTTTAACTTACAGTGAAAGTTAAATTTTGTAACTTGAAGGACCACTGTATATGGATTGGCCATAACAGCTTAGTTAGGCTGGGTACATGCCATGTTTTACATATTTTAGAACATATTTAAAAACACATCTAGTCCTTAAAATTTGTTTATTGCAAGATCAGGTGAACAACACATGACAGATTACACCATGTCATTATGTAACAAAAACTAGGCCAAAATTCAGAAGTGGTGCTTCTGAATTTTGGAAGGTAATTAGTAGCCAGGCACTGGTAATCAAATGCCTCCAACAGTGACCACCCCTATAAAAGCAGATGTTTTGGAGGAAAGACATCAGGCATAATCTTAGAGAAGCATTTGTTGCTGCCTATCAGTCTGGGAAGGGTTGTAAGGCCAGTTCCAAACTATTTGAAGTCCATCATTCTACTTTGAGAAAAATGCTTCACAAGTGGAAAACATTCAAGACAAGTTGACAGTCTTCACAGGAGTGGACATCTCAGAGAATTCATTCCATAGTCAAACCGTGCAATGCTTGGACAAGACTCTACAGCCCTCAGCAGGTTAAATGCTCAAGATCATGACATTTAGAATGGCTGGTTTGAAAGGGTTGCCAGGAGAAAGACTCTTCTTTTTAAAAAGAACATGGCAGTACACCTTAAGTTTAGAAAGTTGCATCTGAACAAACTACAATGTTCTTTGGACAGATGAGACCAGAGTTGCTTGGCCATAATGCACAGCACCACATCTGATGAAAAACAAACAGCATATCAACACAAACGCCTAATACCAACGCATTGGACTGTTGATCATTTGGCCTTGTTTTGCAGTCACTGAGTTGACCATGAACTACTTTCTATACCAAAGTGTTCTAGAGTCAAAGCTGAGGCCATCTATCCAACAGCTAAAGTTTAGCTAAAACTGGGTAACAGAACAGGAAAAACATCCCAAGCAAACTACTGTAGCAAATCAGAATGGCTGAAAAATAAAAGCATCAAGGTGTTCCAATGGTCCAATAAATATTCAGACCTCTGTTTCGAGACCTTAAGGTACTGTATGTGCAGGTGATCCGCATTAATTTCTAGCAGTGGTTTTTGATGCAGATTTAATGCTGTTTTGCCGCCGATCTCACCCTTCATTAGAAAAGGTATAAAACCACCAATATAATTGACATGCTGCATATTTATATCATTTCTACACTTAACATAGTATTTAAAAGGAATTTATGAGTGTATATATATATATATAAATTTTTGCTTCTACAAATATTATAGATTTGAGTTATCATATACTGTCTATTGTAAGGATGAGTGTGCGTATATGTATGTATGAGTGTGTGTATTTCTAAATCAGCACAGCAGTTCAGTTTCCACACGGGAAACATCTGCAAGGTGTACAGGAGATTTGTTTAATCTCATACATTTTGCTGGTACTGTACGAAACTACGGATTTTCCGCATTGGGAATCCACACAGAAAATGTGCATAGTTTTTATTTTATTGTCTTCTGAGATTACTTTGCTTTTTAACAGATATACTCATGTAGTTACTTACCTCAGTTACATCTTCCCCATGCTTTTATTTTTTTAATTTGGACTCTACTGCCCCGTTTTCACAATTCCCTCTGTTTTTGTCATATCCTGGGTGTAGTACTTTCTGTTGTATCCAAGAGAACCCATGATTAGTTTCATTAGGAAATCTTTGTGTTTGTGTGTCTATTTGACAAAATGTAATCCTGCACACAATGCACATATAACACGCTTTATTGCAAGTTAAATTTTTACAGACAATACTATCTGGAAGGCATCTGAAAAACTCTTATCATTAAATGTTTTCATTAATGGTACTTTAAAGATACACTGCACAGATCATGTTATGTAAAAACTTTAAGAAACATTACAATTAATATTATAGGCAAAAAAGGAAAAAAATAAATTAAAAAAAAGAGAACCCATGATGCACTTCTGTTTTCTCTGTCACGGTTCCCTCACCGCTCTAACAATGCTCAGCTAGTTTATATCTACCACCCAGCTAGTTACATAGACATTCCCCAATCACTGACCTCCCATTTACATAACCTCACAGGAAAAAAGAAAGAGCTGCATGGACATAATCATGTGACCTCAGCCCAGTACAGACGATAGGGGCAAAAAAGATAACAAAAAAAAAAACAACATAAAAGAACAGTTACCTTCATAAATTATTATCTTAAGTATGTTAATGAGAACTGGAAAACTAATTTAAGGTCAATGGCAGCAAGATACAACTGTTTCTGTTCCTTCTGTTTTTTAAGTGTAATTATTGTTATGGCCTTTCACTTGTACCATTGTACTGTCTGGGCCAGCGTTGGCTGCTTGTGTGAGCTATTTGCTAGTGCCATTACATCATGTATCTCGGTCCTGGTTACTTGTGGTTTGTACTCCTCCTCAATTCTGTATTGCGAAGGTTAACTTTTTCCTTGCTGTCTGTGTGTCTACATCTGTTCAATTAATGAGTTTATGTCATGTCTCCTATTTAGTCCGGATTTCTGTGTCTATTGAGTTCTGTGACCAGTGCTGGTTGAGCAACTTCATATCTTTCATGCATAGGCTGTAACTGCTTTGCAGTCCACAAATTGCAGATCTTTATGACACAAACACCACATTCCACATTTTGTGGCACGCACAGGGAAAGCCTTATAAAGAAATGCCTTTGTGGACAAGAATAGGACATGCTCTTTATTGGGTCCGCCCCCATTTCAAACCCGTCTGAAATTAATGGGTCCGCACCCATTCTGCAAAATTGATATTGGGTGCAAAAACCATAACTCAAAACCTCAGGACACGAGAAAATCCCTTACGTGGTTGTGTTATCCTGCTGCGCAGATGGCACCAACCTGCCACCAATGCTAATATTCAAAAGGAAAAACATGCCAAAAAAGGGGATTCCACAAGGAGTTATTGTCCATTTTCATGACATGGATGGATGAACGAAAATGGAATGAAAATATGGTTTGAAAAAGTGTGGTCCAAATGCCCTGGAGGGCACATATCAGTGAAGACACAAACAAAGATCTTTAAGGAAGCCAAGACCATCTAGTGGTAATTCCTGGGGGGCTTAACAGCCAGTTACAATCTCAGGATGTTTCCATTAACAAGCCATTTAAAGTTTTTATGCGTGAAGAGTGAAACTAATGGATAGCTGCGGGAAATCAAAAGCCCAATATCACTCAGGTTTGTGAGTGGGTGAAATCATCATGGCAGGCAGTGAAAGAAGAAATAGTTGTGAGGTTATTTAAAAAATGTGGCATCAGTAATGCCTTGGATGGCTCTGAAGGCAGTATCCTGTAAGAAGAGACTGAAGACAATGATACCAGTCATTCTGAGTTTGATAAGCTTGGACAGTAGCGAGAAGGAGTTCTTGGAGTTCTCTGACGACTAGTGGAGTACCATATCTGGACATTAAAGGGATTCTGTCAGCTAGGTTTAGCCTATAGAGCTGAGAACATGTGCTGCTAGATCGCCACAAGCACTTCCACAATATACATTTCCCATAGCTCTGAGTGCTTTTATTCAGTCAAAAAAAGATTTTATATATTTGCAAATGAGGCTAGTAAGGAGCCGAAGGGGCTGTTACCAACGTTTCAAGAGCCCAGCCACGCCAACTGTGAATGAGCCCAGCATCCTCCAAATCACCACCTTGCTCCCTCGACGTCACACAGTTAGAGCGCCGTAATCTTGTGCATGCGCGAGTACGCCGCATATCAGTGCCGGCATATGGTTCTTTCCTTGTGCTGGCATCAGCCTCAGGGAACGAACTGCGCATGCGCTAGCTGGCATATGTGAGATTACGGCGCTCTAACTATGTGACGTCGGGGGAACAAGGAGGAGATTCGGAGGATGCGGGGAGGTGCTGGGCTCCTTCACAGTGGGTGTGGCTTGGCTTCTGAAACATTGGTAACACCCCCTTGGGCTCCTTACTAGCCTCATTTGCATAAATATATGAAATCATTTTTCTTTTTTACTGAATACAAGCACTCAGAGCTATGGGAAATGTATATTGTGGACGTGCTCAGCTCTATAGGCTAAATCTAGCTGACAGAATCCCTTTAAAGTCATGTCTTAGTTTTCTTCTGGCCGCCTCTCGGCATGTTTGCTGCTGTGTTCATGTTTTCATTGTTGAAATACTGTTCTGTTATTTTAATAAATATTTTAGTTCAAAATATTTTATTTTCCTCCTCTAAAACCTAGGTGCGTCATATGGGGAGATGTGTTTTATAGGGCGAAAATTAAAGTAATTAAGTGTTATTGCAGGGCAAGACCGCTTACTGTTATCTCACATATATATTCTTATTATTATAGCCAAATTTACCACCCTAACTCCTCCCACAGTTTTTACACTAATTAGATATATAGTAATATACCGAAACATGAGGATTGTTCCCGATTGGTGTGCTATTACTTTGTGGATCGTTTCGTCGAATGGTTCACGAAATATCAGCGTTTTTGTGGCGAAATTGGTCCCATAGGAATGAATGGCAGAATGTTCAAAACTAGAGTGAGAGCTGACAAAAGCTAGAGTGGGAGCTGAAAAATCAGGAAATGATTTCTAAACTGCCACCACTTCCTCATTTCTCACTCTATCAAGCTTGCCATGTGCACTTTTTACATTTGATCAATCAATTGGTTAGTGTAATGTTTACTATCTTTACTTACTCCAAACACTCCACACAGTTACTCTGCCCACTCCATAAAGTTACTCTGCCCAGTCCAACCTTTCCACAGTTACTCCAACCACACAACAGTTACTCAAGCCACTCCACCCAGTTACTCCGCCCTCTGTAGTTGTAGACTACTGGTGGAGGCAAGAACACTTCACACAATTTCCCCAGAAAATGTAGCTTTTCTAGTTCATTAATACATTTCTAGGAGAAATAACAGGAATCATACAACTTAGCTTTTTAAGAAAAGGGGCTCCAGCAGTAGGGTAATACTAATATTTATTAAAATATCATGTGGGAGAGGTTTCTTTTTTTGTTGATTTTGTGAACATTAGTGTGGATTTATCAAAGTGATTACTCTACTTACTACAATGAAATATTGTTATTTATTGCTTATAGAGGTGTCCAGTGGTTTATTTGACAGAAAGGATCAGTCTTATTCTCATCCTCAGTATGGCCATCAAAGTGAAAGAAATGAGTGGCATAATGTTCTCCATCAGCCAGCACCTAACGAAGGTATTTCTCCAAGTATTACTAAATTAGCAATTTATTCAACATACAGAGGTACAATGATGCTAGAAAGTTTATGGAACTTTTAGAATTTTCAGATTTTTCTACATAATGTAGAAAACATTACTAACATCCTCTGGATAGGTCATCCGTGTCGGATCAGTGGGTGTCTGACACCCTGGACCCTCGCTGTTCAGCTGTTTGAGAAGGCAGCACCGCTTGCAGTAGCGCTGCGGCCTTCTCGCAGCTTTCCCTAGGCCAGTGACTACGTGGCATAAGCACAGTTCAGCCCAATTCTAGTGAATGAGGATGAGTGCAATACCAAGCACAGCCACTATGCGATGTATAGCGATGTGCTTTGTAAGCACTGAGCAGGCCACAGTGCGCACAGGAGTGCCGGTGCCTTCTCAAACAGCTGATCCCCACGATCAGATACTGATGACCTATCCAGAGGTTAAACATATAGTTATGTGCCTTTAAACAGAATACATGTGAGAGAGATAGATCTGCCATAACATTAACCCCTGGGGTTCTTCGGTTTCATTATCCCCCCCCCCCCCCCAAAATTTGCCAAGAGCATTTTTTTTGTCCCATGTGCTTGTTATCATGTCAGTACTTTCATTCTCCTGTTTTTGCATCATTTCATCCGGGCTTGTTTACATCCAAGACTTCCTGTCTTCATCAGCTTTCTGTCGATATGCACTGTTTTATTTTTTACACAATAATGTACTGACAAACATCCTGTTCCACACTGAATCAGGGCTTAATTGGAGTAATAAGATGGCAGCCATAGCAACCACTCACAGTGGGCAGATGGGGTTGTCAGTGATCGCATCAAACCCATGCCATGGCCACTATCAACCTGGGACAGAATCAGAGTTATCTCCGACCTTTGCCTTTGCAGAACCTGTGCCTTTGCCATTCCATGGATGTAACTGTATATCTGTCTATGGGAACACACAGCTAAAATAGATGCACAGATACATCCTTTTGTGGCAAGTGGTTAAAATCAGTGGAAGATGAATTTAATAAAATTGATTTTCTTGTGACTGTGTCACCTATGAAGGCGTAAGATATATTAGC
This sequence comes from Bufo gargarizans, assembly GCF_014858855.1. Classification (NCBI taxonomy): domain Eukaryota; kingdom Metazoa; phylum Chordata; class Amphibia; order Anura; family Bufonidae; genus Bufo; species Bufo gargarizans. Next base: position 373,475,257 of record NC_058083.1, on the reverse strand, counting down.
CACAAAGTAAGCAGTCAGTTGTTAAAGGGGTTTTCCGAGATATATTTATTGATTATCCTCAGAATAGGTCATCAGATCGGTGGTTGAAGAGAAGCCTGTGTGCCGGAACCCAGCAGATCTGATATTGATGGCCTATCCTAAGGATATGTCCTCAATAAAAATATCTGGGAAAATCCCTTTAAAATTGATGTGTTGGAAGTAGGAAAAATGGGCCTACAGTAAGGATCTAAGCAACTTTTGGCAAGAGCCTAATTGTGATGACTAGACAAGAGCATCTTCAAAATTGCAGGTCCTGTGTGGGATTTGTATTGTCCAGTACCAGAGAAGAGCGACTGTAGAACAAATTACTGAAAAGGACCATGCACCTTCAGGGATGATGTGATTCCATGTCTTGAAGAGTCAGTACTATTTTTTCAGTATAAGGTGGCCTATACAATATGTGGTTTTAATATTATGACCGATTGGCATAGTTATAGATCGATAGATATTTGTTTAATTTAAATGTGCTTATTATTGTGGATTTAACAAAGACCATGTTTTGATTATCAGGAAGGTATTTTTCTTCATACCATGACCATGATCCAAATCAGCAAGCAAGGCATCAAGGTAATTAATAAAGTCTGTTTGCATTCTTTGCAAATAATATTCTGCTGCAAAATTTTAAAAAAGTATGTCAGACCGCTTTCAGAAGGGCGTAACACAGGAACATTATTATCCTATTACAGCTGCAATTCCCGACAATTTGTGCGGGTCTGCTTAAAGGGGTTGTCTCACTTCAGCAAATAGCATTTATTATGTAGAGAAAGTTAATACAAGCCACTTACTAATGTACTGTGATTGTCCATATTGTTTCTTTTGCTGGCTGGAATAAAAAAAAATCCATTACATTATACACTACTCCTTTCCATGGTTACGACCACCCTGCAATTCAGTGGCAGTGGCCATGCTTGCACACTGTAGGAAAAAGCACTAGCCTATGTGCGCTCCCATGGTCCCGGCCACCAGAGAGGAGTCACCTTTTCCTATAGTGTGCCAGCACATCCACTAATGATGGATTGCATGGTGGTCGTAGCCATGGAAACGAGCACTGTAAAATGTGATGGAAAAATGAATCCAGCCAGCAAAGCAAGCAATATGGACAATACCAATACATTAGTAAGTGCTTTGTATTAACTTTCTCTACATTATAAATGACATTTGCTAAACTGAGACAACACCTTTAAAGGGATATTCCCATCTCAGATAATGGGGGCATATCGCTAGGATATGCCCCCAATGTCTGATAGGTGCGGGTCCCAACAGTGGGACCCGCACCTACAACGGAAACGAAGCGGGGAGCGCTGTGGCTGGAGGACCCCGGATTTCCCCGGGCCTGTCCACCACCAAGCGCTTCTCCCATAGAAGTGAATGGGAGCGCATGCGCAGCCAGTGGCGGATCCAGAGCCTGGTCTCGGGAGGGGCACTTCCAGATTATTTTCTGTCTGCCGCTACAAGACTACACAGTGTAGTGGTATACTGTATATTGTGGGGCACAGTGTAGGCTATATGTGTATAACAAAAATATTTCACATGAAAACTTTTCAATTACTTGGCTTGGCTCTTGGGGATCTCGGACACCACTTTAACACTTTGGCCGGGGGGCTCGGCGGAGCTGATGTGTTTTTTCCTAATGAGAAAGATTCCATAATAAGGATTTGGAGAAGGGGCAGAGGATAGCAAAAAAATACTCCCTCGTAATGCCCCCAGTTGAGCTAATGTCCCCATAGTGCCCCCATAATGTGCCAGTATAAAATACCCCTATATAGTGCCCCCATAGTGCTCCTCTCCCCCCTCCCTCCTAGTGCCCCCCATAAAGTACCAGTTTTAAATCCCCCATATATAGTGCCCCAGTAGATGCCCTCACTGTCCCTCATAATTTGCAAGTATAAAATACCCCTTCTTAGTGCCCCCCGTAGATGACACCATAGTACTCCTCTCCCCCCCTTCCCCATAGTACCCACCATAATGTGTCCCAGTATAAAATGCTACTGTACAGAGCCCCCATATAAAATGCCCCTTATTTGTAGCCTCAGTAGATGCCTCTATAGTGCCCACCAATAATGTGCCAGTAAAATGTTCCCCCATAGATGCCCCCAATCATGTGCCAGTAACAAGAGCCCCCTAATGTGCCAGTAACAAGAGCCCCCTAATGTGCCAGTAACAAGAGCCCCCCAATCATGTGATCATGTGCCAGTAACAAGAGCCCCCCAATCATGTGCCAGTAACAAGAGCTCCCCCAATCATGTGCCAGTAACAAGAGCCCCCCCTAATGTGCCAGTAAAACTTTTGTACATATAAAAAAAAAGAAAACACTTATACTTACCTCCATGTCAGCGATGCGATGCAGGCCTTTTCCGGCCTGTGTCCCACGCTGTACTGCTCAGTCAGCGCGATAACGCCCTCCCCTGCCCATTCGCATTTGCAGCACAGCCATCTGTATCGCTGTACTGAGGACGGCGATACAGATGACTATGGAGATGAGCGCTTCATCTCCCTGTGCCCTGCGGCCACCGCCCCCACTTCTGAGCGGCTCGGGTGGAGGGGGGGGTGGGGGAAGTTGCCCCCCCCCCCCTTCCGTGGATCCGCCAGTGTGCGCAGCCCATGCTCCCATTCATTTCTATGGGGCAGGCGGCAATAGCTCGGCTATTTTCGCCGGCCCCATAGAAATGAATGGAGGGCGGAAGCGCATGCGCAGTGTTCCCTCAATTCAGCGGTGGGACCTGCACCTATCAGACAATGGGAGCACTTTGTCTGAGATTGGAAAACCCCTTTAAGCAATATATAGGGTTGCCAGGGTCTTCTAAGTTTGACCCGGTAAAATGTGTCTGTATTAAAGCCCTGTGAAAGCAAACATAAGCATTCTTCAAACAGTTTTTTTTTTTTTTTTTTTTTTTATAATTTTGTGATGTTTTGTACACACATTTTTCCTGGTGTTTTTAAAGTTCTGTAGAAAAGCCTATGTAGAAAAATTCAAGAAAAACTGCGTAAAGCATGCTGCATTTTATTAGAAACACCACTAAACCTAAAAACACTACTAAAAGTGCTGTATATGTATCCATTATCAATTTCACCACAGACTTTATATTATTTTCTGGCTGCCACTTTTTTATGTGGAAAACCCTGCCAGTGGCCTAAGATTCTTTTTACTTGTTGCAATTTATGTTATTGTTGCAGTATTTTTTTTTCATGACAAAATGCATTTATTATATAAAAAACTATGTTTTAACAGCTGCTTTGCCATACATCTGTGGTATTCTTTATTTCACATAGGACAGCGGTCCATGAACCCTTCACATAAATATGACAGCAGAGGAAATATGCACCATTGGGGTCCTGAATATGACAGATTCAATCCAGGTAAACTAACTGTATTGAATTGTAGCTTATTTACTATAAATGGGTGAACAATGTGTTGTGTTGGTTTATAGTGCAAATGTTGAGCACGAGTACAAATGGCCAGAAAATGGAGCAATTAAACGTATAGAACTACTTTTAAAGGGGTTGTATCACTTCAGCAAATTACGTTTATTTTGTAGAGGAAGTTAATACAAGGCACTTTGCTGGCTAGATACATTTTAATACATTTTTCCATCACATTACACACTGCCCATTTCCATGGTTACAACCACCCTGCAATCCAGCAGCAGTGGTCGTGCTTGCACACTATAGGAAAAAGCACTAGCCTATGTGTGTTTCCACGGTCCAGAGAGGCTGGCGTTTTTCCTATAGTGTGCAAGCACGACCACAACTGATGGATCGCAGGGTGGTCAAACCCCTGTAAACAAGCAGTGTATAATGTGATGGAAAAATGAATCCAGCCAGCAAAGGAGGTAATATGGATAATAACAATACATTAGATAGTGGCTTGTATTAACTTTCTCTACATGATAAATGCCACTGAAGTTAGACAACCCCTTTAAGATACTTTAAAGAGTAACGCCTGACAATTTCACCACTGACATGCCTGTTTTAATATCTACATGCATTCCCCATGTGATAACAATTCTGGAGCATCTAGTCTTATGACTCTATGTTGTGTCATTTCTTTAATATTTCTGCTAGAAGTTCTGAATGAGTTGCTGTCAGTCTGCAGTAAGGGTACAGTGGGGTGGCAACCAGTTGGGGTTGTGTCTCTGCACAGTCTCACTTTATCCAGTCAGTGCTGCCATTCTCAGACTGTGCAAGGACACCCTCCCCAACTGGTTACCCCCCTCTGTACCCTTACTGCAGACTGCTGGCAATTTATTCATAACTTTTAGTAGAAATAATAAAGGAATGGCACAACATAGAGCCATAAGAAAAAATGTTCCAGACTTGTTATTACCTGGGGAATGCATGAAGATATTAATGCCTTAGTGACCAGCCTGTTTTGGGCCTTACTGACCAAGCGTTTTTCTTCCTTTTTTTATCATTGCGTTTCAAGAGCTATAACTTTTTTTATTTTTCCATCTATATAGCTTTATGAGGGCTTGTTTTTTTGTGGGACAAGTTGTAGTTTTTAATAGTTGTTATTATTGTTTTTTTACAGTGTTCACTGTAGGGCTGTTAGAGCAGGGCCTCGGCTCTCACGTGAGAGCCGGGCCAGTGCAGCGCTTAGACTGGGCCGCCGTAAAAAAGCGGTGGCCCAGCCTAAGGCCCCTTAGTGACTGCCGTAAAAAGGCATATGGATGGTCACTAAGGGGTTAAAACAGGCATGTCAGGAGTGGATAAGGTCCTCTTTAATATGCCCTCATTGCTATGATTAGCGTTAACTCCGATCCTAGCAATTTAATACTGTCACTGCTGACCTTGGCATCTAAGTGGTAAGAAAGAGGGAGGGGGCTCACTCTGTCACTCCATCCGCCTGTCGCAATGTGATCTTTTTGGCAGGGGCGAATAGGTATTATGTGAGTTTTACAGTAGCTGATATAATATACAGTTATATTATTGTGTATTTTATGAACGATCATGTTTAAAGTCCCCTAGTGAGAGAGAGAAAAAATGCAATGAATTTAAAAAATATATATAAATGTATTTTTTTATTTATTTACGTAAAAATATAATGAATAAAAACTGTACATAATTGTTTTTGCAGCATCTGTAAGTACAATACAGTAAAATTATCACTTTTTTCATCCTTTCCATTGAACGGCATAAAAAATGCAAAAATTGCTATATTTTGTTATTCCAACACACACAAAAATGCGCGGCGGGTGTATCAGCTGAGAGGGAGTTGGGGCTGGGGACCGTGCAGTGACTGTATTGTACTACACGGGCCCCGCTCACTGTATATAATCGTATCTGTAATTATAGGCATTGTTAATGTATAAAAATTCTGAGTAATCAGCGCCTGAATTACTTACAAGTGCTCGGTAGCGGAGAGGAGGGAGGAGGCAGGACGGGCGCTGGCAGCGTGAGTCACTACGTCATGCTCCCACGCCGCCTGCTTCATTCATAAAGTGGGCGGCGCAGACGCGTGACGTAGTGACTCACGCTGCCAGCGCCCGTCCTTCCGGCCTGCCTTCTTCCTCCTCTCTGCTACTGAGCGCTTGTAAGCAATACAGGCACTGATTACCCTGAATTGTTATATATTAACAATGCCTACAATTATAGATAAGATTATATACAGTGAGCGGGGCCCGTGTAGTAGAATACAGTCACTGCACGGGCCCCGCTGTCATTATAAAACCAGATGCGACCCCCACCCCCTGTATTGGGGGTCATTCACACTACAGGGACACTGTTATGGAGGGGATCTGTGGATAACACATAGCATAAGATGCTATATATGTGTCATCCACAGATCCCCCCCCCCCCCCCCATAACAGTGTCCTCCACAGATTCCCATAACAGTGCCATCCAGAGACCTCAATAAGAGCCATCCAGAGATCCCCATAACAGTGTCACCCACAGATCCCCCATAACAGTGTCACCCACAGATCCCCCATGACAGTGTCACCCACAGATCCCCCATGACAGTGTCACCCACAGATCCCCCATGACAGTGTCACCCACAGATCCCCCATGACAGTGTCACCCACAGATCCCCCATGACAGTGTCACCCACAGATTCCCCCATGACAGTGTCACCCACAGATTCCCCCATGATAGTGTCACCCACAGATTCCCCCATGACAGTGTCACCCACAGATTCCCCCATGACAGTGTCACCCACAGATCCCCCATGACAGTGTCACCCACAGATCCCCCATAATAGTGTCATCCACAGACCACCATTAGTTCAAAACCCACCAAAAGCACACCTTTTGGTTAAAAAATATTTTTTTCTTATTTTCCTCCTCAAAAGCCTAGGTGCGTCTTATAGGGCGAAAAATACGGTATGTCATATAAAGCAACGCCCCAAAAAAGACATGGAAGAATCGCCAAAAGTTGTACAATTCATTAGTTGTACTCCAAAATGATTTCGTAAAAAAAAAATACAACTGGGACGCAAAAAACAAACCCTCTTATGACTATATTGATGTTAAAACAAAAAAGTTATGGATTTTGAAATGCGCATATGAAAAAGCAAAAAAAAATAATCACAGAACCATAACTACCAGTCCTCAGCTACTCCACACAATGTCCTTCCCACAGTTCTGGTACATTATCTCCTACTACATCAGACTTTCTCCTTCCCTCCCCTAAAGAGTAACAGCAAGATCAATATTCTGAAAAGTTTCTTGCCATTGTTTACTTGTTGAGAATCAATATGATGATTGCTACATCCAGAGGTGTCACGAGGTCAAAACATTGAGGGCTTTGGGCCTGGATATTTTGTCCAGGGACCGGAATGTAGTGGCGGTCGACTATCCTCAGGATGTCGGTACAGTTGAATACTGCAGCAGGACACTTGAGCCAATGGCTCCCTGCCCCCCCCCCCCCCTTTCACATAGGCCACAGGCAGTAGAATAGCATAGGCTGTCACAAAACAATGACATAATCGCAATTGACTTCACTGCAACCACCTCAGCCGAGCAGCTGGCAACTCAGGGTGCAGGCAGGAAGAAGCCTGTGGCCTGCATCGCAGATGGCTGCAGGGAGTCAGATTTTTTTTTTCTCTTCCTCACTGAGGAGGAAGATAGTACTGATATATATATATATATATACATACAGTACAGACCAAAAGTTTGGACACACCTTCTCATTCAAAGAGTTTTCTTTATTTTCATGACTATGAAAATTGTAGATTCACACTGAAGGCATCAAAACTATGAATTAACACATGTGGAATTATATACATAACAAAAAAGTGTGAAACAACTGAAAATATGTCATATTCTAGGTTCTTCAAAGTAGCCACCTTTTGCTTTGATTACTGCTTTGCACACTCTTGGCATTCTCTTCAAGAGGTAGTCACCTGAAATGGTCTTCCAACAGTCTTGAAGGAGTTCCCAGAGATGCTTAGCACTTGTTGGCCCTTTTGCCTTCACTCTGCGGTCCAGCTCACCCCAAACCATCTCGATTGGGTTCAGGTCCGGTGACTGTGGAGGCCAGGTCATCTGGCGCAGCACCCCATCACTCTCCTTCATGGTCAAATAGCCCTTACTTTCAAAGTTTTCCCAATTTTTCGGACTGACTGACCATTTCTTAAAGTAATGATGGCCACTCGTTTACAGCCTCTAAACGCTTCCTGTAGGTTCCAATGAGAGTCTGGATTCTGGTTGAAGGTATTTTGAACCATTCCTCTTTACAAAACATCTTTAGTTCATTCAGGTCTGATGGCTTCCGAGCATGGACAGCTCTCTTTAAGTCACACCACAGATTTTCAATTATATTCAGGTCTGGGGAGTGAGATGGCCATTCCAGAACGTTGTACTTGTTCCTCTGCATAAATGCCTTAATGGATTTTGAGCAGTGTTTAGGGTTGTTGTCTTGTTGAAAGATCCAGCCCCGGCACAGCTTCAGCTTTGTCACAGATTCCTGGACATTGGTCTCCAGAATCTGCTGATACTGAGTGGAATCCATGCGTCCCTCAACTTTGACAAGATTCCCAGTCCCTGCACTGGCCACACAGCCCTACAGCATCATGGAACCACCACCATATTTTACTGTAGGTAGCAGGTGTTTTTCTTGGAATGCTGTGTTCTTTTTCCTCCATGCATAACGCCCCTTGTTATGGCCAAATAACTCAATTTTAGTTTCATCCGTCCATAGCACCTTATTCCAAAATGAAGCTGGCTTGTCCAAATGTGCTTTAGCCCACCTCAAGCGGCACTTTTTGTGCTTTGGGCGGAGAAAAGGCTTCCTCTGCATCACTCTCGCATACAGTATCTCCTTGTGTAAAGTGCGCCGAATGGTTGAACGATGCACAGTGACTCCATCTGCAGCAACATGATGTTGTAGGTCTTTGGTGCTGGTCTGTGGGTTGACTCTGACTGTTGTCACCATTCGTCGCTTCTGTCTATCCGAGATTTTTTTTGGTATGCTACTTCGACCCTTAACTTGAACTGAGCCTGTGGTCTTCCATTTCCTCAATATGTTCCTAACTGTGGAAACAGACAGCTGAAATCTCTGAGACAGCTTTCTGTACCTTTCCCCTAAACCATGATGGTGAACAATCTTTGTCTTCAGGTCATTTGAGAGTTGTTTTGAGACCCCCATGTTGCTACTCTTCAGAGAAAATTAAAAGAGGAGGGAAACTTACAATTGACCCCCTTAAATATTCTTTCTCATAATTGGATTCACCTGTGTATGTAGGTCAGGGGACACTGAGCTAACCAAGCCAAGTTTAGTTCCAATAATCAGTTCTAAAGGTTTTGGAATCAATAAAATGACAACAGTGCCCAAATTTATGCACCAATTAAACAATTATAGCACACTTTCTGTAAATCCAATAAACTTCATTTCACTTCTCAAATATCACTGTGTGTGTCTCTTATATGATATATTTAACTGACATTTTTTATCATAAGAACCAACGATTAACAAGGTTGCCCAAACTTTCGCATCCCACTGTATTAGCTGTGTATCCACCTGACTTCTCCACAACGCAACTGATGGTCCCAACCGCATTTATAAGGCAAGAAATCCCACTTATTAAACCTGACAGGGCACACCTGTGAAGTGAAAACCATTTCAGGTGACTGCCTCTTGAAGCTCATCAAGAGAATGCCAAGAGTGTGCAAAGCAGTAATCAAAGCAAAAGGTGGCTACTTTGAAGAACCTAGAATATGACATATTTTCAGTTGTTTCACACTTTTTTGTTATGTATATAATTCCACATGTGTTAATTCATAGTTTTGATGCGTTTAGTGTGAATCTACAATTTTCATAGTCATGAAAATAAAGAAGACTCTTTAAATGAGAAAGTGTGTCCAAACTTTTGGTCTGTACTGTGTATATATATATATATATGTGGCACTAGAAGGGGCACTATAAGTACTATGAGTAATACAGGGGTACTATAAGTACTGGAAGCACTACTGTGGTGCACTGTAATACTGAGGACACTACATTGGGAATTACACCTACTGGGGGCACTATGACTAATAGGAGCACTACAGGGGTCCATTATACCTACTGATGTACTATAGGTGCATTTTACTGTACTTGCTGGGAGCACTATACTTACTGGGGGCATTATAGCTACTGAGGGCACTGCAGAGGACCTTATACTTACTGGGGGCACTATAGGTGGCATTATTCGTAAGGCAGTACAGATTACATTATAACTATTGGGGGTACTAAAGAGGGTATTATAACTAATGGGGAACTATAAGGGACACTATAACTACTGGGGTCTCTACAAAGGTGCCTTATGGAGGAGCCTTATTACTATTGGGGGCAGTTTGTGGAGCTTTATCACTACTGGAGGATCTTTGGGGCATTATTGGGCATAATATGGAGAGCAGTACTACTAATAGGCAATCTTGTGGAGCATTATCACTGTGAAGGACATTATTACTAATGAGGATTCGTCAGGAGGGAATTATTACTATTGGTGGGACTTTTAGGGGCAGATCTGTATGTCATTTTATCTGTATGTCATTTTAGGGCATTGGGAAACACAGTGGGCACAGTATTGGGGGTAACCGCAGGATAACACTGTTAGGGCACCAGAAGGAGGAGGATGATAGAAAAGTGAGAAACCTAAGATGTATTTGTGGCAAGCTGCAGAGACGAGATGTGGCTGAAAGAATCCATTATGTTTTGTCTGGGCCAAATGGAGAAGATTAGTAAAGATACGCATCGCTGAATGCAATAGGTCCATAGGGCTGTATTTTTCTGTACTTTTTATGTGTAACAGTGCTGAATGTAATGTCCATCCACATATGCCTTTAGCACTGGAGCATATGCACATATCCACATATGCCTTTAACACATACTGGGCTGTTCAATAAGCTATCTACTTGAATATAAAAACTTTTATTCAGAGAAAATTGAACTTACTACTTTTCAGTGTAATCCCCCTTGACTTCAACACACGTATTCCACTTCACCTCCAGTGATTCGATGCCCTCAAAATAGAAGACTTCTTGCTGAAGCAAAAACCCTGTTACTTTGACTGCATTATCTTTAGGAAATCGTTGCCCATGCTGAAATTTCTTCAGATTCCGAAAGAGTGTGGTTAAGCTTCATGAAGCCAAATTCCCTGATAGCAGCTTGTGATTTGTGAGACTTGTGAGCCTGCACATTGTCATGAAGCAGAAACACACCTGTCTACAACTTCCCATGGTGTTTCTCTTCTCTATCTGATTAGCTCACATAACGCCTTCATTGTTGAAGCATAGGTGTCTCCAGTAATTTTTGTCTTGGGTGGCATGAATTCTAGTAATAAAATGCTTCTGTGTTCCAAAAAAACTAGTGCCATGATCCTTCCAGCTGACTTCTGAACACAAAATTTCTTTGGAGTTGGCGATCCCTTGTGCTTCCATTGCATGGACTCTTGTTTCGTCTCAAGATCATGGTGGTGATTGCATGTTTCATTACCCGTAATAATTTGAGGATAGACGTTTTCTGGATTTTCTCTAAGCATGTCTAAACACTCTTTGCTAAATTGTTGGCAGCAAGTTTATTTGCTTAGGCAACCACCGGGAAACTGACCTTTGACATACATAATCAAAACATTATGAATGATACTGGAAACTGTCCAATGAAATGCCTAATTCATGAGGTATAACACTGACTTTGAATCAATGATCTTCCAAAACCATGGCCTCCATTGTATGGCATATTTCCTCTGAAGATGCTTTGACAGTTCTCCCAGAACGGGAGTCATCTTCAGTTGATTCTCTATCCCATTTAAATGGCTCGGCCAAAAACTTTACTCGGTAGTAGGAATGTGCATTACCACCATATACAGGAAGCATCCTTTCATGGATTTCTTTGGTCTTCTTTTGTTCCTTTATAAAGAATTTAATCACGGACCGAAGCTCCAAATCCTTCACTTTTTTTGTAGACCCGCACTGTACTGCAGTTGCCATCCTGTCACTTCCAGTGCTTTCATCAGACAGGACTGCTACTCTAACACTGACAGAATATGCTGGGATAGATAACTTTTTGAACACCCCTTGTATGAATTTGGGCTTGGGCCTGAATCTTTAAGACCCTAAAAATGCCCCTGGCTACATCTTGTAATCTACAGTGCTCCAAAAACACTTCCAGGATTTGTCCGGATTTTTTGGAATCTGAAAACATATGTGTCATGGCTCCATTAAAGATGGAAACCATGAGGGTTCTGTGGATAGAGCCACATGAGTACCATTGGCAAATATCTGTCAAATGACTTTTTTTCCCAAGAGTTTTTTTTTTTTTTTTTTTTTTACTGTTTTACAACCTAGACCCCTGCTGATCAGCTGTTTGAGAAGCCAGTGGTGCTTGCAGCAACTTTGCAGCCTTCTCCACTTTTCCTAGGCCTTGTGACATCACTTTCATTGGTTCACATAGTTTAGGCGCAGCTCAGCCCCATACCAAGCACAGCCACTATACAATATAAGGCACTGTGCTTTGTGAGCTGAGAGAAGGTTGCAACACTACTGCAAGCACTGTTGCCTTCTCAAACAGCTGATCAGCATGGGTCTTGGATGTAAAAAAAATAAAAAAAAAATTATGGACGGGACCTTTCATACTATAAAAGATGTTTGCATCTCCGCACAGTATCTGATCAACTTATTATTAATAATAATAATATTTCCAGACTGCAAACATTTCCTAGCAATTACAGTCAGAGGATACATGTACAGGCATTACAATAGGAGTGAGAGTCCGGCTCGTGAGCGCTTACACTCAATGGGGATTTTTTTTTTTTTTAAACAAGGTAGTACAAGTAAAGCAGCATGAGCCAGTATCTGTGTATGCACAGATATAAAGTGCATTTGCGTGCATGACGGGATCCAGATCTGATTATTCTGAGAAATAATGTAGAAGTGAGTAAACAGAGAAGGGTTAGATTAGGAAATGTGATAGGCCAACCTAAAAAGATGTGTTTTAGGGCATGCTTAAAGCCGTTGATGGTGGAATTTAATCTAGTTGACTGAGGTAGTGCATTCCAAAGAACTGGTACAGCTTCAAGAAAAGTCTTTAGACATAGCTATCATGACTTTTATCTGACAAACTTGCAAACCTACTTTAATATGTAATGTGATTTTGGCTCTGTTCACATTATATTTGTGCCGAACATATTTTTTAGCAGGATGTCTTTGCATAAAAAAGTGCAGTTGACTATGCTTTACTATACAGTTATAAAAGATATACCAATGCCACCAGCCTGATGTACAAACCGGATTCCCAAAAAGTTGGGACACTATACAAATCGTGAATAAAAACTGAATGCAATGATGTGGAGGTGCCAACTTCTAATATTTTATTCAGAATAGAACATAAATCACGGAACAAAAGTTTAAACTGAGAAAATGTACCATTTTAAGAGAAAAATATGTTGAATCAGAATTTCATGGTGTCAACAAATCCCCAAAAAGTTGGGACAAGGCCATTTTCACCACTGTGTGGCATCTCCCCTTCTTCTTACAACACTCAACAGACGTCTGGGGACCGAGGAGACCAGTTTCTCAAGTTTAGAAATAGGAATGCTCTCCCATTCTTGTCTAATACAGGCCTCTAACTGTTCAATCGTCTTGGGCCTTCTTTGTTGCACCTTCCTCTTTATGATGCGCCAAATGTTCTCTATAGGTGAAAGATCTGGACTGCAGACTGGCCATTTCAGTACCCGGATCCTTCTCCTACGCAGCCATGATGTTATGATTGATACAGAATGTGCTCTGGCATTATCTTGTTGAAAAATGCAGGGTCTTCCCTGAAAGAGATGACGTCTGGATGGGAGAATATGTTGTTCTAGAACCTGAATATATTTTTCTGCATTGATGGTGCCTTTCCAGACATGCAAGCTGCCCATGCCACACGCACTCATGCAACCCCATACCATCAGAGATGCAGGCTTCTGAACTGAGCGTTGATAACAACTTGGGTTGTCCTTGTCCTCTTTGGTCCGGATGACATGGCGTCCCAGATTTCCAAAAAGAACTTCGAATCGTGACTCGTCTGACCACAGAACAGTCTTCCATTTTGCCACACTCCATTTTAAATGGTCCCTGGCCCAGTGAAAACGCCTGAGCTTGTGGATCTTGCTTAGAAATGGCTTCTTCTTTGCACTGTAGCGTTTCAGCTGGCAACGGCGGATGGCACGGTGGATTGTGTTCACTGACAATGGTTTCTGGAAGTATTCCTGAGCCCATTCTGTGATTTCCTTTACAGTAGCATTCCTGTTTGTGGTGCAGTGTCGTTTAAGGGCCCGGAGATCACAGGCATCCAGTATGGTTTTACGGCCTTGACCCTTACGATTCTCTGAATCTTCGGCTGATGTTATGCACAGTTGATGATGATAGATGCAAAGTCTTTGCAATTTTTCGCTGGGTAACACCTTTCTGATATTGCTTCACTATCTTTCTGCGCAACATTGTGGGAATTGGTGATCCTCTACCCATCTTGGCTTCTGAGAGACACTGCCACTCTGAGAAGCTCTTTTTATACCCAATCATGTTGCCAATTGACCTAATTAGTGTTAATTGGTCTTCCAGCTCTTCGTTATGCTCAAATTTACTTTTTCCAGCCTCTTATTGCTACTTGTCCCAACTTTTTGGGGATTTGTTGACACCGTGAAAATTTGAATCAACGTATTTTTCCTTTAAAATGATACATTTACTCGGATTAAACGTTTGATCTGTCATCTACGTTCTATTACAAATAAAATATTGACATTTGCCATCTCCACATCATTGCATTCAGTTTTTATTCACAATTTGTTTAGTGTCCCAACTGAATCCGGTTTGTAGACCAAAGGATGGTCTTCTGGCCTCTGTCGGGCAATCACAGTGTGAACATATGTGTATTAAATTTGCTTTTGAGTGTATTATGTTACTTCTACTTTGATCAATGCAAAATGGCTCATAAGAAAAACATTTAAAGCACAAGGACAAACAGTTGAAATAAATTCCTTTGTCTTGACAGATTTGTGCCTAAGCTTTTTAAAGATATCTGTCCAATCACTTGTATTGGGATTAAACAAAATTCCTGTAATGCTTTTCTTCTCTTGTTACTTCATTGTCTTATAGAAGTTGAGGAGTGATAGAGTTGTAGTACAGTGTTAATTGCTACAGTGTGTGTATGTATTTTATGTATTTCCTCATATCTATAATGTCCTGTTGAACAAAAAATCCATGCGTGATCATCAATGAATGACAGAAAAACACTTTGGCGGAAACATTATTTTTAAATTTTATTTATTTTCCTCATAATTTAACCTGAATGGTATATTTTCACTACATCTCAAATGATTGCTTTGATGAAAAATGTAACCAAATGCAGGGGTCCAATTTTTTTTTTTTTCAGGGCCAAATTAAGCAACCTCATTAACCACCTCCGGACCGCCTAACGCAGATGTGCGGTCCGGAGGTGGCGGCCCTGCGCAGAGTCACGCATATATGCGTCATCTCGCGAGGGCCGGGATTTCCTGTGAACGCGCGCACACAGGCGCGCGCGCTCACAGGAACGGAAGGTAAGCGAGTGGATCTCCAGCCTGCCAGCGGCGATCACTCGCTGGCAGGCTGGAGATCCGAATTTTTTAACCCCTAACAGGTATATTAGACGCTGTTTTCATAACAGCGTCTAATATACCTCCTACCTGGTCCTCTGGTGGTCCCTTTTGTTAGGATCAACCACCAGAGGACTCAGGTAGGTCAGTACAGTCGCACCAAACACCACACTACACTACACCCCCCCCCCCGTCACTTATTAACCCCTTATAAACCCTGATCACCCATGATCACCCCATATAAACTCCCCGATCACCCCCCTGTCATTGATCACCGCCCTGTCATTGATCACCCCCCTGTCAGGCTCCGTTCAGACGTCCGTATGATTTTTACGGATACATGGATCGGATCCGCAAAACGCATACGGACGTCTAAATGGAGCCTTACAGGGGGGTGATCAATGACAGGCGGGTGATCACCCATATACACTCCCTGATCACCCCCTGTCCCTGTCATTGATCACCCCCCTGTAAGGCTCCATTCAGACGTCCGCATGATTTTTACGGATTCATGGATACATGGATCGGATCCGCAAAACACATGCGGACGTCTGAATGGAGCCTTACAGGGGGTGATCAATGACAGGCGGGTGATCACCCATATACACTCCCTGATCACCCCCCTGTCATTGATCACCCCCCTGTAAGGCTCCATTCAGACGTCCGCATGTGTTTTGTGGATCCGATCCATGTATCCATGGATCCGTAAAAAATCATGCGGATGTCTGAATGGAGCCTTACAGGAGGGGTGATCAGTGACAGGGGGGTGATCACCCTGATCACCCCCTGTCATTGATAACCCCCCTGTAAGGCTCCATTCAGACGTCCGCATGTGTTTTGTGGATCCGATCCATGTATCCATGGATCCGTAAAAAATCATGCGGATGTCTGAATGGAGCCTTACAGGGGGGGTGATCAGTGACAGGGGGGCGATCACCCTGATCACCCCCTGTCATTGATAACCCCCCTGTAAGGCTCCATTCAGACGTCCGCATGTGTTTTGTGGATCCGATCCATGTATCCATGGATCCGTAAAAAATCATGCGGATGTCTGAATGGAGCCTTACAGGAGGGGTGATCAGTGACAGGGGGGTGATCACCCTGATCACCCCCTGTCATTGATAACCCCCCTGTAAGGCTCCATTCAGACGTCCGCATGTGTTTTGTGGATCCGATCCATGTATCCATGGATCCGTAAAAAATCATGCGGATGTCTGAATGGAGCCTTACAGGAGGGGTGATCAGTGACAGGGGGGTGATCACCCTGATCACCCCCTGTCATTGATAACCCCCCTGTAAGGCTCCATTCAGACGTCCGCATGTGTTTTGTGGATCCGATCCATGTATCCATGGATCCGTAAAAAATCATGCGGATGTCTGAATGGAGCCTTACAGGGGGGGTGATCAGTGACAGGGGGGCGATCACCCTGATCACCCCCTGTCATTGATAACCCCCCTGTAAGGCTCCATTCAGACGTCCGCATGTGTTTTGTGGATCCGATCCATGTATCCATGGATCCGTAAAAAATCATGCGGATGTCTGAATGGAGCCTTACGGGGGGGGGGTGATCAGTGACAGGGGGGTGATCACCCTGATCACCCCCTGTCATTGATAACCCCCCTGTAAGGCTCCATTCAGACGTCCGCATGTGTTTTGTGGATCCGATCCATGTATCCATTGATCCGTAAAAAATCATGCGGATGTCTGAATGGAGCCTTACAGGGGGGGTGATCAGTGACAGGGGGGTGATCACCCTGATCACCCCCTGTCATTGATAACCCCCCTGTAAGGCTCCATTCAGACGTCCGCATGTGTTTTGCGGATCCGATCCATGGATCCGTAAAAATTATACGGACGTCTGAATGGAGCCTTACCAGGGGGGTGATCAATGACAGGGGGGTGATCCGGGAGTCTATATGCATTGATCACCCCCCTGTCATTGATCACCCCCCCCTGTAAGGCTCCATTCAGACATTTTTTTGGGCACAAGTTAGCGGAAATTTTTTGTTTGTTTTTGTTTTTGTTTTTTCTTACTAAGTCTCATATTCCACTAACTTGTGTCAAAAAATAAAATCTCACCATACCCCTCACGGAATCCAAATGCGTAAACATTTTTAGACATTTATATTCCAGACTTCTTCTCACGCTTTAGGGCCCCTAAAAAGCCAGGGCAGTATAAATACCCCACATGTGACCCAATTTCGGAAAGAAGACACCCCAAGGTATTCGCTGAGGGGCATATTGAGTCCATGAAAGATTGAAATTTTTGTCCTAAGTTAGCGGAAAGTGAGACTTTGTGAGAAAAAAAACAAAAAAATCAATTTCCGCTAACTTATGCAAAAAATAAAAAATTTCTAGGAACTCGCCAGGCCCCTCATTGAATACCTTGGGGTGTCTTCTTTCCAAAGTGGGGTCACATGTGGGGTATTTATACTGCCCTGGCTTTTTAGGGGCCCGAAAGTATGAGAAGAAGTCTGGGATCCAAATGTCTAAAAATGCCCCCCTAAAAGGAATTTGGGCCCCTTTGCGCATCTAGGCAGCAAAAAAGTGTCACACATCTGGTATCGCCGTACTCAGGAGAAGTTGGGGAATGTGTTTTGGGGTGTCATTTTACATATACCCATGCTGGGTGAGAAAAATATCTTGGTCAAATGCCAACTTTGTATAAAAAAATGGGAAAAGTTGTCTTTTGCCAAGATATTTCTCTGACCCAGCATGGGTATATGTAAAATAACACCCCAAAACACATTCCCCAACTTCTCCTGAGTACGGCGATACCAGATGTGTCACACTTTTTTGCTGCCAAGGTGGGCAAAGGGGCACATATTCCAAAGTGCACCTTTCGGATTTCACATGCCATTTTTTACAGATTTTGATTGCAAGGTACTTCTTACACATTTGGGCCCCTAAATTGCCAGGGCAGTATAACTACGCCACAAGTGACCCCATTTTGGAAAGAAGACACCCCAAGGTATTCCGTGAGGGGCACGGCGAGTTCCTAGAATTTTTTATTTTTTGTCACAAGTTAGCGGAAAATTATGATTTTTCTTTTTTTTTCTTTTTTCCTTACAAAGTCTCATATTCCACTAACTTGCGACAAAAAATAAAAAATTCTAGGAACTCGCCATGCCCCTCACGGAATACCTTGGGGTGTCTTCTTTCCAAAATGGGGTCACTTGTGGCGTAGTTATACTGCCCTGGCAATTTAGGGGCCCAAATGTGTAAGAAGTACCTTGCAATCAAAATCTGTAAAAAATGGCATGTGAAATCCGAAAGGTGCACTTTGGAATATGTGCCCCTTTGCCCACCTTGGCAGCAAAAAAGTGTGACACATCTGGTATCGCCGTACTCAGGAGAAGTTGGGGAATGTGTTTTGGGGTGTTATTTTACATATACCCATGCTGGGTCAGAGAAATATCTTGGCAAAAGACAACTTTTCCCATTTTTTTATACAAAGTTGGCATTTGACCAAGATATTTTTCTCACCCAGCATGGGTATATGTAAAATGACACCCCAAAACACATTCCCCAACTTCTCCTGAGTACGGCGATACCAGATGTGTCACACTTTTTTGCTGCCAAGGTGGGCAAAGGGGCACATATTCCAAAGTGCACCTTTCGGATTTCACATGCCATTTTTTACAGATTTTGATTGCAAGGTACTTCTTACACATTTGGGCCCCTAAATTGCCAGGGCAGTATAACTACGCCACAAGTGACCCCATTTTGGAAAGAAGACACCCCAAGGTATTCCGTGAGGGGCATGGCGAGTTCCTAGAATTTTTTATTTTTTGTCGCAAGTTAGTGGAATATGAGACTTTGTAAGAAAAAAAATAAAAAATAAAATCATCATCATTTTCCGCTAACTTGTGACAAAAAATAAAAAGTTCTATGAACTCACTATGCCCATCAGCGAATACCTTAGGGTGTCTACTTTCCGAAATGGGGTCATTTGTGGGGGTTTTCTACTGTTTGGGCATTGTAGAACCTCAGGAATCATGACAGGTGCTCAGAAAGTCAGAGCTGTTTCAAAAAGCGGAAATTCACATTTTTGTACCATAGTTTGTAAATGCTATAACTTTTACCCAAACCATTTTTTTTTTTGCCCAAACATTTTTTTTTTTATCAAAGACATGTAGAACAATAAGATTGGCGAAAAATGTATATATGGATGTCCTTTTTTTTGCAAAATTTTACAGCTGAAAGTGAAAAATTTCATTTTTTTGCAAAAAAATCGTTACATTTTGATTAATAACAAAAAAAGTAAAAATGTCAGCAGCAATGAAATACCACCAAATGAAAGCTCCATTAGTGAGAAGAAAAGAAGGTAAAATTCATTTGGGTGGTAAGTTGCATGACCGAGCGATAAACGGTGAAAGGAGTGTAGTGCCGAAGTGTAAAAAGTTCTCTGGTCATGAAGGGGGTTTCACCTAGCGGGGCTGAAGTGGTTAAGGGGTTAAATGCATTAAAGGGGCTTGAATTATATGTCAGCTATATTTCAATGTGTACACAATTTTGTTGTGACTGTTAAGGGTTAAAGGGGTTGTTCACCCTCTAGGGGACTTTTGGGCATACCCCCAGCATGGCTGGACCTCCAGAGAGAATCATTCTTACCTGATCCCTGCCACTGGGTTATGCCTCTTTCTCTTCCCCTTCCCCCCGGGCTGCTGCAGCTCTCAGGTCTTCCTGCGTCAACATCTGGTTTGATGCGGGTCACGTGACTGGATGCAGTGGTGACATTTTGCCATGTGATGCATGGAACACGCATCAGTGCTGTGGCTAGCCATTGACTGCACCGGCCATGTGACCCACATCAAACCGGAAGTTGATGTGGGGAGACCTAAGAGATGAGCGAAGAAAGTGGAACCCAGAGGCTGGTACCAGGTAAGTATGATTCCCCCTGCAAGCCTGCCCATGCTGGGGGGGGTGCCTGAGATGCGTCCAGATGTGAACAACCCCTTTAAGCTTGTGTTTAACTATCTATTATATACAGTTTATTAATAATTTTTTGTTACTTAATTAGGACAAAGATCTAAGCGCAGAGGTCAGAGAAGATGAGGACACCATTTTTCTAACCAGTAATTGCTAAATTGTTTAGTCACAAAACTAACAGTTATTGAAGAAGTACTGTAAAGTGTGTGTGTACATATGTGCTCATCGTTTGTCACCTGCACACATTATTGGCCAGCCTCTTTGGACAAAACCATTCTTTGCAAGCAAGAAACCATACATCTATATGCTCTAAAAATTATAGATATATATGCATAGTACTACTACTGTAATTTATTAGTTATACATGGCCCTTGGAAGGAGGAACAGTCATGAACCATTCATAGTGTTAATTAGTAGTCTCTTTTAAACTGCCAAGCTACGGAATAGAGCTAAAATTAAGTTTTATGAGACTTTAATAGGTCATCAGTATCTGATTGGTGGGGACCCTGCCGATCAGCTGTTTGAGAAGACATTGGCACTCGCAGTAGCGCCTTCGGCCTTCTCTCAGCTTTTCCTATGCCATGTGATGACAAGTTCAGTCACATAGCCTAGGCCCAGCTCAGCCCCATAGAAGTAAATGGAACTGAGCTGTGATGCCAAGCGCAGCTGCTATACAATTTACGAAGCTGTGCTTGGTCAGCACGGAGAAGGACTTGGCACTCAAACAGCTGATCGGCTGGAGTCCCGGGTGTTGCACCCCCACGATCAGGTACTGATAACCGATCCAGAGGATAGGTCATCAGTATTAAAGTCTCAGGAAGCCCTTTCAAGTTCATTTAATTGAGCACTGTTCTCTAGTTTACATTTCGTCAACGTTTCTTTGCAGCCCCAGAATTTAATTGCAGTGTGGCTCTTGGACCAAAAAAGTTGCACTGCTGGGTGTCTTTAGAAACTGCCAGATCTTCTCCAAGTACTTCATAAAGCAAATACTTGTTATCAGAATGTTCTAATCAAAATGTTTTAAAAAGTATGATAATTGCTTTGTGTATTTTATGCAATTATCCTTATAATTAATGCAAAGCAATGAACAATAGACAATAAATATGCGACACAACACTTATGAAGCCGCCCTTGCAGTTTACATGACAATCTTGTGAATGCATTGTTGATGGCTCAATACATTTGCTTGTGCAAAAATTATACTATGTATCAGTGGAAAATAAAATGTCTGCTACCTAACTTTGTTTCATTGTATTTTTTACATAGCTTTCTTTGTTTAAGCACTTACTAGCTATGACCGATGTCAGGCACTTTCTTGCATGTACAGTAGTTAGAGGGTAATGAGCTTCCAGTTGAGTGAGCAACAGAGAGAAGAACCTACTGACATGCCACATAATTAAAATTAAATATTTTAAGCTCTAACACCACTAACAACTGTTCAAAGTAAATAAGGGAATCCGATTTCATATACATTTACCCAGCACTTCACCCCCCAAAAAAAACACCTTTCCATTAGGTCCAGCCATATGTCACAGTGTCTAGCACAAACGTTTAGCTGTAAAGGGGTGAAAATCAGCTCCTACTCATTTGTCCACTAACCTGCAAAAATATTTAAAAGCCACGGGCCAGTAGTGTATAGGCTATATTAGCACATGGTTTTAGCTGTGCTAGCCCATTATAACTGTGTGGTGTAACACATGTCCAAATGTTTACTACAGGGAATAGTGCCTTAAGGTCAAGAAGTTGTGTTTTACAAAGAGATTATACAAGTAATGATATAGTTAGAAAAGTTAAACTATTTTTATATCATTTTAACATTTACCTTAAAGGGGTTGCCCAAGGTTTAAGTGATGGCTGACCCTTTTAAGTTTAATTGTAGAAGTATATGAAAAAGTAGCCATATACTGTATATAGTCACATATGGCAGCTTTGTTGCAGACATGTTTGTTACTCTTCTGTACCTTAAAGGGGTTCTCTGGGAATTTACTGTAAGCTTCTCCTCCTGCAACCTGTCCTAAATTATTAGTTGGACAGGTTGCCTGCAGTTGGGGGAGAGGGCTCAGGGACCTCCATGTGCCGCTCTTCACCTCTGCATTCAATTCACACTGCTAAGATTAGCTGTCAGACTACTCAGCCTGAATATACAGTATATCTCATGTATGATTTCAGTAGATGGTAATGATGTAATCCTCTGTTCAATATGTTGTCATAGCTGAGCAGCCTGACAGGAAATAGGGATGCAGTCCTGCTCCTCATTCCTGTCAGGCTGATTAACCATGATAGCATAGTTAATCAGAGAGGATCACATCATTACTATATATTGTAGAGCAGAGTTCTTGCTCTGTCATAGATAGTAAAGGACCGATTGTACATGAGATATGTTGTCAGGCTGTTTATAACATGCACAGAAAACCCCTTTAACGGGTATTGTAAATATCCATGCCTATGTTGCAGAAACAAACCTATTCAGATGTATAGAGTTCATTTTCAGTCTATACAAATGCCTGCAAAAAATCGGGTAAACATACCTTTTTCGGCCTCATGCACATGACCGTTGCTTGTATCTGCATCCGATTTGCTTTTCTATGGGACCGTAAAAAATGTGAACAGCACAAGGTGTGCCAAGCCTCAGAGGTGGAGACTCAGGTATTTATTTTTAAAAACTGGCACTGGGGGAACAATTATAGCTATAGGGGGTACTGTAAGTGCTGGGGGAACTAAGGGAGCATTATGCCTACTGAAATAACTACTGGGGAACTACAAAGGACCACTATAGGGGGCATTTTATCTACTGGGGGTACTAGAGGAGGCATTTTAACTAATGGGGCACTATAGAAGGCATTATAACTACCTGGGCACAATAGGTGACCATTATAATTATTAGAGACATTATAGTGAGCATAATATCTACTGAGGGTACTAGAAAGGGCATTATAGCTACTGGGGGCACTATAGAAGGTATTAATAACTACTGGGGGCTCTTGTTATTGCTACTGGGTGCCATACAGTGGAGCTTTATGGAGGGGCCTGATTACTACTGGGGACATTTTAGCGGGCCTTTTTACTGCTGGTTGCACTTTAGGGGGCCTTATTACTATTAGGTGCAATATGAAAGGCACTACTACTATTAGGGGCCCTCTCGAGGAGCATAATCACTGTAATCACACGATTACTATTACTACTATGCTCTGGGTAATAATTATTACTATTGTATAGTAAACCGTTGTTATTTCTTCAGTATAGTACTTAGGGGAATTGGGAAGTGCAACAGGCACTATGATGGGGGTATCAGTAGGATAACACTGTTGGGGCGGAATCTAAGATATCTGTGTGGAAAACTTTGCAGAGATGAGTCGTGGCTGAAATAATTTGTCATGCCGGTCTGGTCCAAAAAGAGAAGATGAGGAAAGAGAACATCTGCATCAGAGGGAGATTCACTGTATGTAAGAGGTCTGTTTTCTCATGTCTAAATATGCCTTTAGTGTTGGGGCTTTGGCCCTGAATTTATTGAGAACCTAGCAACGACCCTGTCCTTAGGACTTGCTCCTTTCCACCTAAGCCACACCACCCTTGGTGCAGACTAGATGCGACAGAAACAGTAAATGTTGGCTAATTTTACGAATGGAACAGAATGGAGGTGGGCTCCTCTCTGTTGCCATGGAAAACTGACATGTTTAGAATGGCATCATTGGGGCATCTGGGTTAATATTATCTTTGTCCTCCTAGCAGGCATTAGATCACTTTTTTTTCTGTGATCTGCATTGCACACAAATTCTCAGAGAACATAGATCATGTTATTTCAGTTCCTTTAGTCCCCAGAGAAAAATTGTAATAAATAAAAAAATCCTTAAAAAATAAATAAAAATCCCATATGATGAAAAAAAAAATCTCAACCCTTTCCTCAACCCACTTGCTCTGTAAAGGACCATTCTCTGTGATGTATATAAAATTTACAGGTAGGTTATGGACATGTATCATAATGGTCACAATATATATGTTCAATCCATACAGATTACCCATTACTAGATTTTGTAGCCTCTTGCTGATCTGCTATACAGGGGTGCTTTACACCTGATTATAGATCTCAAATACCATTTAAGGCCAGGTTAACGTCACAATTTAGCTTTTCTTTGTTCAGATCCGTCAGAAGAACAGACATTTTATTTTTATTTTTTAAAAAGGATCCTTTATTTTGAGCATCATTTATGCTCAGCATCAGTTTGCACTTAAAATAATTTATCTGTCTTTTTTATCAGTTTGTGTCAGCTCTGTCAGACTTGCATGCAGGACTTTTCTCCCATCAACAATAACTAATCTCCTACGGAACTGGTGCAAACTGATCATAACTGTTGCTCAATATAATGGAACCGTTTTTTCCCCCCTGTTCTTTTAACAGGGGAAAAAAACTAGAGTGCTTTGGGGTTTCCTGTCTGTAGATCTTGCCCAGTAATACATCTGGGACTACAGAAGACACAGGACCAGATACTACAACGGTTTTACTGGCCCAGTGTCTTTAGAGAGGTGGATGACTTTTGTAAGTCTTGCCGGACCTGCCAAACCCCTAGCACCTGTTCTGCAGTCCCTTAGTGCCCCTCCCGATTATCGAAGTACCATTTGAGAGAATCGCTATGGATCTCATAGGCCCAGTACCGAAGGGGGGCACCAACACATCTTGGTCATCCTGGACTATGCCACTCGGTACCCGGAGTCCGTGCCACTGTGACATACATCGGCCAAACTCATAGCAAAAGAGTTCATGGAGATGTTTTCCGGAGTGGGGATACCCAAAGAGGTTCTAACTGACCAGGGGGCCCCAAGGTCATGCTGGAGCTCTGTAAGTTGCTGAATATCAAACAGATACCGACATCCGTCTATCACCCGCAAACTGACAGCCTAGTAGAAAGGTTTACTCAAACGTTAAAAACTATGTTAAGACGAGTAGTAGCTAAGGATGGAAAGGACTGGGACGTCCTTCTGTCCTATCTTATGTTTGCAGTGCGAGAAGTGCCCCAGGTCTCTACTGGGTTCTCGCCCTTCGAACTACTATATGGCAAACATCCATGTGGTCTGTTGGACATAGCCAAAGAGGCGTGGGAGCAACAACCCACACCATATAAAAGTGTTGTTGAATACGTCACCCAGATGCAGGAACGTATGGAAACCGTGTTGCCGCTGGTAAAGGAACATATGAAGGCAGCTCAGCGAGCTCAAAGTCGGGTGTATAATCGGCAGGCTCAGGTCCAGATCTTTAACGTGGGAGATCGGGTTTTGGTTCAGGTACCGACAGTGGACAGTAAGTTACTGGCTAGGTGGCAGGGACCCTACAAGGTAATCGAAAAGGTTGGGGAAGTAAACTGCAAGGTACACCAGCCAGGGCGGCGGAACGTCCCGGATGGGACGTTGCAGTTTTTAAACAATTTTCGAAAATTAAATGATGTATCTAAATTCGACACGTATCGCATGCCCCGGGTAGATGAGCTCATTGAGAGGTTAGGACAAGCCCGGTATTTTTATGTTTTGGACCTCACCGAAGGGTACTGGCAGGTACCCTTAACGGAGGCTGCCAAAGAGAAAACGGCCTTCATCACACCGGAGGGGCTGTACCAGTATAAGGTGTTACCCTTTGGTCTGCATGGTGCCCCCGCCACTTTCCAAAGGCTAATGGACATTTTGCTGTGACCACATCGTCGGTACGCTTTGGCTTACCTGGACGATATTGTCATCCACAGTACTGACTGGGAAAGTTACCTGCCCAAAGTGCAAGCTGTAGTAGACTCCCTTTGAAAATCTGGACTAACCGCTAACCCCCCAAAAATGTACGATATGGTTAGAGGAGACAAAATACCTGGGGTATTTTATTGGGCTCGGAGTGATCAAACCCCAAGTAAACAAAATAGAGGCAATAAGAAATTGGCCCCGACCTGTCACCACTAAACAAGTAAAAAAAAAGTGTATGTAGAGCAGCACCCACGGACGCAAATGGCCACCCCGGCAATGCAACAGCAAAACCACGACTGCAGATCCTCAGCAGTCAACCATATAGCAAATGAAGAGGCAGCTGCAGCATCTCCAGTGAATCCTTTATTGGACGGACTTTACAGAAAGTGTGCCATAAAATTAAGAAGCAACATTTTAGCTGTATCCCAGCCTTTGTCAAGTCTAATACAGAGTGATAATCTCTACCCTTTTAAAGTGCATGAAGCTCCACCCACAAGAGGGGGGAACCAATACAATATATAGCAGCCTTTTACAACTAACATCACACCCAATGAATGGTGTCTTATAATCAAACTAAAATACATCCACCCACAAGTGCATGACATGTGCTCACCTTAAACAGTGCACCACAGTATTTTCTGTTCATCACGGTCAGCGGGACGCACCTCGCGAGTCTCCAGAGGCGCATGTCAATGTTATTACCCATAGCTGTTCAGGACCTGGGGAGCGCGCCAGTCACATGACCCTAGTCACATGATGGTCATGTGGACATCACCTGATCGCACAATCTTCCCCTAGTCTCCTCCTAATCATCCATACTTAACCACCTCCGGACCGCCTAACGCAGATCTGCGGTCCGGAGGTGGCAGCTGTGCGCTCAACGACGCATATACGCGCGCGCGTTCACAGGAACGGAAGGTAAGAGAGTGGATCTCCAGCCTGCCAGCGGCGATCATTCACTGGCAGGCTGGAGATGTGATTTTTTTTAACCCCTAACAGGTATATTAGACGCTGTTTTGTTAACAGCGTCTAATATACCTGCTACCTGGTCCTCTGGTGGTCCCTTTTGTTTTGATCGACCACCAGAGGACACATGTAGCTGTGTAAAGTACCACCAAACACCACTACACTACACCCCCCCTGTCACTTATTAATCCCTTATGAGCCCCTGATCACTTCATATACACTCCCTGATCACCCCCCCCGGTCATTGATCACCCCCCTGTAAGGCTCCATTCAGACGTCCATATGATTTTTACGGATCCACGGATACATGGATCGGATCCGCAAAACACATACGGACGTCTGAATGGAGCCTTACAGGGGGGTGATCAATGACAAGGGGGTGATCACGCATATAGACTTCCTGATCACTTCCCTGTCATTGATCACCCCCCTGTAAGGCTCCATTCAGACATCCGTATGATTTTTACGGATCCACGGCTACATGGATCGGATCCGCAAAACACATACGGACGTCTGAATGGAGCCTTACAGGGGGGTGATCAATGACAAGGGGGTGATCACGCATATAGACTTCCTGATCGCTTCCCTGTCATTGATCACCCCCCTGTAAGGCTCCATTCAGACGTCCGTATGATTTTTACGGATACATGGATCGGATCCGCAAAACACATACGGACGTCTGAATGGAGCCTTACAGGTGGGTGATCAATGACAAAGGGGTGATGACCCATATAGACTTCCTGATCACACCCCTGTCATTGATCACCCCCCTGTAAGGCTCCATTCAGACGTCCGTAAGATTTTTACGGATCCACGGATACATGGATCGGATCCGCAAAACGCATATGGACGTCTGAATGGAGCCTTACAGGGGGGTGATCAATGACAAGGGGGTGATCACCCATATAGACTTCCTGATCACCCCCCTGTCATTGATCACCCCCCTGTAAGGCTCCATTCAGACGTCCGTATGATTTTTACGGATCCATGGATCGGATCCGCAAAAAGCATACGGACGTCTGAATGGAGCCTTACAGGGGGGTGATCACCCATATAGATGCCCTGATCACCCCCCTGTCATTGATCACCCCCCTGTAAGGCTCCATTCAGACGTCCGTATGCGTTTTGCGGATCGGATCTATGTATCCGTGGATCCGTAAAAATCATACGGACGTCTGAATGGAGCCTTACAGGGGGGTGATCAATGACGGGGGGTGATCAGGAAGTCTATATGGGTGATCACCCCCTTGGGACAAAAAATTAAAAATTCTAGGAACTCGCCATGCCCCTCACGGAATACCTTGGGGTGTCTTCTTTCCAAAATGGAGTCATTTGTGGGGTAGCTATACTGCCCGGGCAATTTAGGGGCCCTAATGTGTGCAAAGTAGTTTAAAATCAAAATCTGTAAAAAATGGCCGGTGAAATCCTAAAGGTGCTCTTTGGAATGTGTGCCCCTTTGCCCACCTAGGCTCCAGAAAAGTGTCACACATCTGGTATCGTCATACTCAGGAGAAGTTGGGCAATGTGTTTTGGGGTGTCATTTTACATATACCCATGCTAGGTGAGATAAATATCTTGGTCAAATGCCAACTTTGTATAAAAAAATGGGAAAAGTTGTCTTTTGCCAAGATATTTCTCTCACCCAGCATGGGTATATGTAAAATGACACCCCAAAACACATTCCCCAACTTCTCCTGAGTACGGCGATACCAGGTGTGTGACACTTTTTTGCAGCCTAGGTGGGCAAAGGGGCACACATTCCAAAGATCACCTTTCGGATTTCACCGGTCATTTTTTACAGATTTTGATTTCAAACTACTTCTCACGCATTTGGGCCCCTAAAATGCCAGGGCAGTATAACTACCCCACAAGTGACCCCGTTTTGGAAAGAAGACACCCCAAGGTATTTCGTGATGGGCATAGTGAATTCATGGACGTTTTTATTTTTGGTCACAAGTTAGTGGAATATGAGACTTTGTAGGAAAAAAAAAGAAAAAAAAAATCATTTTCTGCTAACTTGTGACAAAAAATAAAAAGTTCTATGAACTCACTATGCCCATCAGTGAATACCTTAGGGTGTCTACTTTCTGAAATGGGGTCATTTGTGGGGTATTTGTACTGTCTGGGCATTGTAGAACCTCAGGAAACATGACAGGTGCTAAGAAAGTCAGAGCTGCTTCAAAAAGCGGAAATTCACATTTTTGTACCATAGTTTGTAAACGCTATAACTTTTACCCAAACAATTTTTTTTTATCAGAGACATGTAGAACAATAAATTTAGCGAAAAATTTATATATGGATGTCGGTTTTTTTGCAAAATAACGATCCGCTGCCCTAACTATTTAAGCACAGTATAGTGCCTGCTATTACTATATTCCAACACTAGTGGAGGATACGTAAGTTATTGGAGATTCTATAAATCAGTGAGGTGCAAACTGCGGATCCCCAGTCACCGCAACACCACAAATCCCAACATGCCCAGACGCAAGCAAACAGCTGTGAGCAGACTGGGCATGCTGGGAGCTGCAGCTCCATAGCAGCCGGAGAGACACACCCCCAGTATACACTAATGGAATATGAACCACACTGAGCTAGGGCCAAAAAGGACTTAATATCCAATCCTACCATATCTGGAGACCGCAATTGGAGTCCCAATATCCGGAGAAAGACTGAGATGCTTCAATAAAATACTGTAAAGAAATGTAAAATATACCAAATTACTATTGTGACATAAATATATCCATATAAACAATAAAAAAATTATTAAAAACACATGCATCCACCTATACTGAATCAGATATACAACACAGATCCATATTATATCCACTTAATGCACTGAACCTATCCAATGTTATTCACATTGAACTCAATGTTGAGTCCATAGGGCTGCATAGAGTTCAGCGTGAAAATCCCCTGTAATTCTTTTTTCCTGAAGATACGCCCTCTGTCCCCACCTCTTCTAAGTGCACCTACTGAGTCGATCACCCTAAACCTGAGCTGGTTGACAGAGTGACCACATTCCACAAAGTATTTGCCAAAACAAATAAAAACAGTTTTAAAACAAACACAAAGTGTTTAGCTACTGGCTTGTCCATTGTCTGTTTTGTGATCGTGCTCTTATGTTTATTAATACGTTCCCTAATCTCCATTGTGGTCTCTCCCACGTATATCAAGCTGCACGGACACTGTAGCATATAAATGACATCTCTCGATCTGCAGGTATAATACTGTTTGATTTTATAAGTCTTCCCACTATAAGGATGGGCAAAGGTATCACCCTTAATAAGGTTACCACAGTTGCAGCAACCTAGGCATGGAAAGTTGTCCAATTTCTTAGGTGCTAGATACCGCTGTCCATCTCCACGTATTTCACCCAGATCAGATTTCACCAGTCTATCACCTAAACTGGCACTTCTTTTATATGACATTAATGGAGGATCATTGAACTCGAGTATTGAAGGTAAACCTCTCTGTAGTATGTGCCACTCTTTCCTGAGAATGTTCGATATGGCCCCACTATGTGTGCCAAATGTAGAAATAAAGGGAATGCGTTCACCAATCTTAACAGTGGATGTGGAATGAAATGTGGTCTCCCTGTCAACCAAACCCACCCTAGCTTTGGTGCTCTGCAATAATTTTCTCGGATAGGCTCTTTCAGCAAATATCTCACCCATCTCTTTAGTTCTCACTTCAAATGTGTCATCATCTGATACCACCCTCCTTACCTGTAACATCTGGCTCCATGGAGGCAAATCAAGCACAAGGGGATGGTTACTGTCATATCTTAGCAAATTATTTCTATCCGTTGGTTTCTGAAAGAGGTCTATCTTCAATCTACCCTCCTCTACATATACCCTAACGTCTAGAAATTGTAACTCCTTTTGAGAAGGAGTATGGTGAAGGCCTAGGATCCCACCGTTCAGATGCTGACGGAACTCATCTAACGCTTCCATACTACTGCTCCAAATTATAAAAATGTCATCAATGTAGCGCCACCAGCACAGGACTCCCCCAAGATGTGCTGAACGATAAACCAGTCTGTCCTCCACCTCCGCCATGAAGATGTTGGTATAAGTTGGTGCCACATTGGACCCCCCATTCTGACTAAGTTGCGAGACATTCAGTTGCCTGCCCATTTTTATTTGGTTAGTTTTTATGTGGTGTCCTTATATACGTCCATTGAACATGAGTTTGGTTTATGTGTCATCGATATGGCTCTGGCCGGCACGGGGCTCCCCCGGATAGACGCCGATTTGTTCTCCGCCTTCTGGAGGTGGTCCTGAAGAGGAATTATTTCCTCTTTGGGGACACCTTCCTCCAACAACAACGGGGTGTGGCAATAGGGTCCAATGTGGCTCCAACTTATGCCAACATCTTCATGGCGAAGGTGGAGGAC
The DNA here is from genome assembly GCF_014858855.1 of Bufo gargarizans. NCBI lineage: Eukaryota > Metazoa > Chordata > Amphibia > Anura > Bufonidae > Bufo > Bufo gargarizans. The sequence continues at coordinate 373,444,177 of NC_058083.1, read as the reverse complement.
AGACTGGTTTATCGTTCAGCGCATCTTGGGCGAGTCCTGTGCTGATGGCGCTACATCGACGACATTTTGATGATTTGGCGCTGTACTATGGAGGCATTAGATGAGTTCCATCAGCATCTGAACGGTGGGATCCCGGGCCTACAATTTACGGTGACATCTTCTCAAAAGGAATTACAATTTCTAGATGTTAGGGTATATGTAGAGGAGGGTAAATTGAAGACAGACCTCTTTCACAAACCAACGGATAGAAATAATTTGCTAAGATATGACATTAACCATTCCTGGCGTATGCTTGATTCGCTCCCTTGGAGCCAGATGTTACGGGTAAGGAGGGTGGTAACAGAGGATGACACATTTGAAGTGAGAACTAAAGAGATGGGTGAGAAATTTGCTGAAAGAGGCTATCCAAGAAAATTATTGCAGAGCACCAGAGCTAGGGTGGGTTTGGTTGACAGGGAGACCACATTTCATTCTACATCCGCTGTTAAGATTGGTGAACTATGGGTCTCAGACTATGGAGACACTATAACATGATTTTTTTGTTTCAAAAATGATATTATTATGTAAAACTTAAAAAAATAAAAGTAAGTAGACATATTAGGTATCGCCGCGTCCGTAACGACCTGCTCTATAAAAATATCATATGACGTAACTCCTCAGGTGAACACTGTCAAAAAAATAAAATAAAAACTGTGCTAAAAAACTATTTGTTTTGTCACCTTACGTCACTAAAAGTGCAACACCAAGCGATTAAAAAAGTGTATGCCCCCCACAATGGTGCCAATTTAACGGTCATCTCATCCCACAAAAAATGAGCCCCTACATAAGACAATCGCCCAATTTTTTTTTTTAAAGATGTCTGTCAGACTATGGAGACACTAAAACATGTTTTTTTGGTTGTTTCAAAAATGATATTATTGTGTAAAACCTTGATAAGTTAAGAAACGGTAGACATATTAGGTATTGCCACGTTCATAAGAACCTGCTCTATAAAAATACCACATGACCTAACCTCTCAGATGAACACTATAATTAATTTTTTATAAAAACGGTGTCAAAAAAGCTATTTTTTTGTTACCTTACATCACAAAAGGTGTAATAGCAAGCGATCAAAAAGTCATATGCACCACAAAATAGTACCAATCTAACCGTCATCTCATCCCGCAAAAATGATACCCAACCTGATAAAATCGCCTAAAAACTGAAAAAACTATGGCTCGCAGACTATGGATACACTAAAACATTTTTTTTTGTTTCAAAAATGATATTATTGTGTAAAACCTAAATAAATAAATAAAAGTATACATGTTAGGTATCGCCGCGTCCGTAAGAACATTCTCTATAAAAATAGCACATGATCTAACCTGTCAAATGAACGTTGTAAATAATAAAAAATAAAAACTGTGCCAAAACAGCTATTTTTTGGCAAATTTTCTATTTTAATCCATTTTTTCCCGTAACAAAGCAAGGGTTAACAGCCAAACAAAACTCAATATTTATTGCCCTGATTTTGTAATTTATAGAAATGCCCCATATGTGGTCGTAAAACTGCTGTATGGCCACACGGCAGGGCGCAAAAGGAAAGGAGCGCCATATGGTTTTTGGAAGGCAGTTTTTGCTTGAATGTTTTTTTTGACACCATGTCCCATTTGAAGCCCCCCATGATGCACCCCTATAGTATAAACTCCAAAAAGTGACCCCATTTTGTAAACTACACCCCTCAAGGTATTCAAAACTGATTTTACAAACTTTGTTAACCCTTTAAGTGTTCCACAAGAGTTAATGGCATATGAAGATGAAATTTCAGAATTTCTATTTTTTGTTACTTTGCCTCACAAAATGTGCAATATAGAGCAACCAAAAATCATTTGTACCCTAAAATAGTACCAACAAAACTGCCACCTTATCCCATAGTTTCCAAAATGAGGCCACTTTTTTTGGAGTTTCTACTCTAGGGGTGCATCAGAGGGCTTCAAATTGGTCTAAAAACCAATCCAGCAAAATCTGCCTTCCAGAAACCATAAAGCGCACCTTTCCTTCTGCACCCTGCCGTGTGCCCATACAGTAGTTTACAACCACATATGGGGTGTTTCTATAAACTACAGAATCAGGGCAATAAATATTGAGTTTTGTTTGGCTGTTAACTCTTGCTTTGTTACTGGAAAAAAATGGATTAAAATTGAAAATTTGCCCAAAAATTTAAATTCTGAAATTTCATCTCCATTTGCCAATAACTCTTGTGGAACACCTAAATGGTTAACAAAGTTTGTAAAATCAGTTTTGAATACCTTGAGGGGTGTAGTTTCCAAATTGGGGTCATTTTTGGGTGGTTTCAATTATGTAAGCCTCACAAAGTGACTTCAGACCTGAACTGGTCCTTAAAAAGTGGGTTTTGGAAATTTTCTGAAAAATTTCAAGATTTCAAGATTCTAAGCCTTGTAACGTCCCCAAAAAATAAAATGTCATTCCCAAAATGATCCAAACATGAAGTAGACATATGGGGAATGTAAAGTAATAACTATTTTTGGAGGTATTACTATGTATTATAGAAGTAGAGAAATTGAAACTTGGAAATTTGCTAATTTTTCAAAATTTTTGGTAAATTTAGTATTTTATAAATAAAAATGGTTTTTTTTTACTCCATTTTACCAGTGTCACGAAGTACAATATGTGACAAAAAAAACGATCTCAGAACGGCCTGGATAAGTAAAAGTGTTTAAAAGTTATTCACACAAAGTGACACTGGTCAGATTAGCAAAAAATGGCCTGATCCTCAAGGTGAAATATGGCCGTGTCCTTAAGGGGTTAATGATCCTCCATTAAACTAATATAGAAGAAGTGCCAGTTTAGGTGATAGACTGGTTAAATCTGATGGGGTGGGGATGGACAGCAGTATCTACCACCTAAGAAATTGGGCAACTTTCCATGCCTAGGTTGCTGCAACTGTGGTAACCTTATTAAAGGGTTTCTACCACCTCATTTGGACCTAATTAGCTGTCTGACACTAGCGATCTGCTAGTGTTTGCTGTACATAACCATGCTATTGTAATCCCTTTCTCTGCAGCGGCTATTCTAAAAAACGGTGCAGGCGCAGTGGAGATGCCAGCGCAGCGAGCGGTCCGACAGTCACTGCGCCGAATACAGACGCACATGGCGCAGGTGTGAGAATTTGGCCGCGATGGGGGCTGTCAATCTAGAGATGGGCGGGCTGGAGGGACGAGCTGGGCGGCAGACATGGTGAGTAGACGGAGCCTCTAGATGCTGAAAAGACGCCCCATAGCACCGTTTTTTAGGGTAACCGCTGCAGAGAAAGGGATTACAATAGCTTGGAGCAGACACTAGCAAATCGCTAGTGTCTGACAGCTAATTAGGTCAAGATGTGGTGGTAGAAACCCTTTAAGGCCGAATGCACACCAGTGTATTATTGTACTGTGGCAGAAGCAGGGAGCGCATGGCGTCATAGTGTCATGACCCTTGGTCATGGTCGTGACTCCTTGGGAGCTGCATGCAGTGTCCCGCGGTTTGGTGTTGTGTCAACCGCAGCTGGGGGCACTTAGTTGTTTGCCTCAGGTGCGGTTGCCGCGGACAACAGGTATGCGTGTGGTTGCCCTTGGCAACGTGTGTTTGTGTGCACTTGACTTGTCTGGGGTTATTGTGTGCATTTCCCCTTTGAGTTGGTGTTTTCCCTTCCCTGGTGTTGGTAGGGTTAACTTCCTTCCTAGTGTGTGTGTGCACTGGGTGTGTCTGACTGTTGGGTGTGGCTTCTTGGCCCTATAAAGCCTCAGTGGAAGGCAGTAGTCAGAGAGGGTGCTTCAGCCATGCTTGCTGGAGACATCCTCCTGGTTATTACCAACTGCCAGTGGGGGCCACCCTTCTGGTCATAAAATGTTACCTTGTCTGATGTGATGTTTATGTTTATGTGTATGTGGTTGCTTGTTTATTGCACCTTATGGTTTCCTGGTTTCCCGTGTGATGTATGGTGTGTGCTGTTGTCATTTCTGTTGTTGTGGACAACAGCACTTTTACATGGGTTCCAGGCTGTGTGTCTGTGGCAGGTAGGTGAGGTTGTAGTTTCCACGTACCTGCCACTTCCATAAGTTGTATTGGTTTCCCCTTATTTACAGCTTGGCCATTCTAGGCTCCTGTTCCTCCATGTCCAGGAGGAACAGGTAGTCTACCCAGCTCCTAGCTTAGGGACCTGCGGAGGGTTAGTAGGGACCCGAGGTTCCAGAGCATGAGTCCTCCTACCTTTAAGGTCAGCTCATGCCGCTAGGAGTTAGGGTCAGATTAGGGAGGCTCTAGGAGATGACCTGCTCCCTGATCCTGTGGTCCTGGCCAAGCAGCGACCAAACATCTACGGATACCGCTCGGCTGAGGGTTTCCCCTATCCGCAGCCGTGACACATAGCAACCAATGACGCTGTGCACTCATGCTGTCAGGAGGAATCCCGGCCGGGCTTCCACAGTCCGCTCTCGGCCGCGGAACACGGCCGTGTACATGAGGCCTAAGGGTGATACCTTTGCCCATCCTTATAGTGAGAAGACTTATAAAATGAAACAGTATTATACTTGCAGATCAAGAGATGTTATTTATATGCTACAGTGTCCGTGCAGCTTAATGTATACGTGGGAGAGACCACAATGGAGATTGGGGAACGTATTAATAAACATAAGAGCACGATCAGAAAACAGACAATGGACAAGCCAGTAGCTAAACACTTTGTGGAATGTGGTCACTCTGTCAACCAGCTCAGGTTTAGGGTGATCGACTCAGTAGGTGCACTTAGAAGAGGTGGGGACAGAGGGCGTATCATCAGGAAAAAAGAGTTACAGTGGATTTTCAAGCTGAACTCTATGCAGCCCTATGGACTCAACATTGAGTTCAATGTGAATAACATTGGATGGTTTCAGTTCATTAAGTGGATATAATATGGATCTGTGTTGTATATCTGTTTCAGTATAGGTGGATGCATTTGTTTTTTACTATTTTTTATAATGGATATATTTATGTCACAATAGTAATTTGGTATATTTTAAGTTTCTTTACAGTATTTTATTGAAGCATCTCAGTCTGTCTCCGGATATCCAGTTGCGGTCTCCAGAGGTGGTAGGATTGGATATTAAGGCCTTTTTGGCCTATTAAACTGTGCCTTTTGGGCCCTAGTTCAGTGTGGTTCATATTCTATTAGTGTATACTGGGGGTGAGTGGGATGTGTCTCTCCGGCTGCTATGGAGCTGCAGCTCCCGGCAGCCCAGTCTGCTCACAGCTGTTTGCTTGCGGCTGGGCATATTCGGATTTGTGGTGGTGGCTGGGGATCCGCAGTTTGCACCTCACTGATTTATATACTCTCCAATAACTTATGTATCCTCCACTAGTGTTGGAATATAGTAATAGCAGGCACTATACTGTGCTTAAATAGGGCAGCGGATCATTATGGTATTTATGCGCATCATTTTTACCCCTGGTTACATGGGGATATGGTTGTGTATATAAATATATATACACAACCAGGTATATCAAGACTTACATGTATACGCCTGGATTCTACATATATCCCTTACATATTTAAGTATGGATGAATAGGAGGACGCTGACCGTGATGAACGGACAATACTGTGATGTTAGTTGTAAAAGGCTGCTATATATTGTATTGGTTCCCCCCTCTTGTGGATTTAGCTTCATGCACTTTAAAAGGGTGGAGATTATCACTCTGTATTAGACTTGACAAAGACTGGAATACAGCCAAAACGTTCCTACTTAATTGTATGGCACACTTTCTGTAAAGTACGCTCAATAAAGGATTCATCGGAGACGCTGCCACTACCTCTCTTCATTCACTAAGCAAGTAAAGTCGTTCCTAGGTATGTCAGTGATTGTTCGCTGGGATGAGCGGGCGGAAGAGGTTTTTTCCTCTTTGAAGTCGCTCCTGTGCGGGTCAGTGTTTTTTGTGACGTCCGACTTCAAAAGGGAGTTTATGATACAGACAAATGCCTCCGAAGTAGGCCTCTGTGCTGTACTTTCTCAGGAACTCAATGGGGAGGAGCATCCCGTTGTCTTTTTAAGCCGCAAGCTCACCCCATCCGAAACCAGATATAGTATAGTGGAGAGAGAGTGCCTGGCTATCAAGTGGGTACTCGAGTCTCTCTGCTACTATTTGTAGGGGAGAAAGTTCTGCCTGGTGACTGACCACTCCCCTCTCAAGTGGATGAACCAGGCCAAAGAGAGAAATGCCAGAGTCTCCAGGTGGTTCCTGTTCTTACAGAACTTTAAGTTCTCCGTGGAACACAGGGCAGGTCGGTTGCAGGGAAACGCGGATGCCCTGTCCCAGGTATTCTGTATGGCAGGTGTTCACACCCTCAGGGTTGAACAAAGTGGGGGGTATGTAAGAAGGTACCTGGAATCATCGTGGATGGAATGTATATGTCACCAAGGTTCCTGGCCTTGGTGAAGTAAGAGACGGTATTTTATGTGTCGGCAGCATCTTTTGCTAATTGACACCGTGAGATTTAGCATGGCTGTCATAGCTGATCCGGCACGGCTCTTACTGGGAGTAGTCAAAGTGCTGGGTGGGTGACTAGTCCCCATGTTCCAGGCTGGGTTTTGCCAGGCATAAAAACCAGCCAGCACTGCCAGGTGTGGTGTATTTACCTCCCTCTAACCTCCCTCTCCTGGGTTTTAATTCACACCCTGTTAGCAGTTCAGCCTCATCAAGTCCATAGGCGGTCTGTTCTTCTTTAGAGGGGCCTGATTCCTCAAGCCCTGCTAAATACTCAAATCCCAACACAGCCCACAGTTTACAGCACACAGGGATATGGTACACCGTTGATTTTGGCTATTCATAATTACTTATCTATATAATCATGACTACCACCCATGATTATCTATATCCTTTTTCCCTCACTTTCCCCTGACGAAGCCAACCGGCGAAATGCATTGGGTAAGGGTGGGTGAGGGACATCGGGATGAATATTGAGTACGGATTGTAATGATTTTATGGGGATCCTTTCATATACATTATCATATGCTCTATATGCCCTAGATTTACATGTTAGATATCAAATGAGAGCTATTTATTTTCTGTTGTACTTTTTGTTTTTTATTTATTCCCTATGTTTGTATAGGATTATATTTTGCACTAGCACTTTATATGTACTATATATGGATATTTTTCCCCGTCCCCTCCGTATCTAGTACCATTTGTATTTGGCCAATTTCCTTCCAGGTGGATTTTTATGTGTCTCTTTTAACATAATTATGATGTAATATGTTTTTCATGTGCTGCTAATAAAGATTCAACTTTTTAGTAACTATTGTTTGATTATTATTAGTATATACACTTTTCTTAAATAGGCGTTGTAGTGGTTTATATGTGGCCCTTATAGGTCAGTTATAGGTTTTCCATCACAGTGGCAATAAAAAGCATTTTTTCCATAATTCCGGTCATTAACAAGTACAGTAGAGGTCTATACAGTCTCACTGCTTTCATCTCTATGCAGCCATGTCACCAGTTTGCTATGTGTTTTCTAGGTGACACTTTCCCTTTAAAGAGGACCTTTCACCGATTATGACTCTGTGAACTAAGAATACAGACATGGAGAGCGGCGCCTGGGGATCTCACTGCACTTACTATTATCCCTGGGCGCCGCTCCGTTCTCCTGGTATAGGCTCAGGTATCTCCGGTCACAAAGTTATGGTAGGCGCAGTCTGCCCTTGTTCTTCTGTAGCGCTGGTCAACCGCAGCGCAGAGCTCACAGCCTGGGAGAAAATAACCTCCTAGGCTGTGAGCTCTGCGCTGCGATTGGCCAGCGCTAGAGCAGAACAAGGGCAGACTCCGCCTACCATAACTTAGTGACTGAAATCTCCGCCTACTATAACTTAGTGGCCGGAGATACCGGAGGGCATAGCAGGAGAACGGAGCGGCGCCCAGGGATAATAGTAAGTGCAGTGAGATCCCCGGGCGCCGCTCTCCATGTCTGTATTCTTAGTTCACAGTGTCCGAATCGGTGAAAGGTCCTCTTTAAGTTATTTGTTCATGTTGTTATTTGTTCAGAAATTTTATTCCAACACATCTGATTTATGTTCCATCTAAGCAGCCTGATTATTATGCTGAGAAAAAGTGTGATATCACCATTTTACCACAGGAAATTTGTTATTATTAATTATTGGTCATTTATGAAGGAGTCAAACTCCCTGCTTAGAACGAAGGGATATAAGTTCACGCATATTGCTCTCTCTCCTTACTGCAGAGGACAGAATTGAGACTGGCCCATAGATTTCTATGTAGCCCATCTCCTGCAGTGAGGAGATAGAGAGAGTGTAATACTGTATGTCTTAATAAGAAATCAAGCTTTTTTTTTTTTAAGTTAGTGACCCTTTTAGGTTGATACAGTTCTTCAAGCCAAATGGATGTTATTAAAAAGAAAGAATTATATATTTGCATCAAAGCTTCTCTAGTATTTCATTCAAGGCTTTTATATTGCTTCTATATTATTCATGAGGCCTTGTTATTAATATAGCTTGTCATTATTGCAATTATGATGGTTGTGTATGAGAAACAGATGGAGGTCAGTGTGACCATGAAGAAGATGAGATCAGATACATGTCTGTCTTCATTCTCATAGAATGTCAGCTTGTTTACACAATAGAGTTGTCCTTTGCAAAATGTCACATTCCTGATGGGAGCCATTGTCACATGATCATTAGTCTGACTTCAAGCGCTGATAACTTTCAATGCAAATAGTACATTGTTTCCCCTCATTTTAATGCCATTTAAATTCCTGACCAATATTAATTCTTATGATGGGTTTACATGGCCCAATTGTCAGGCAATGGATGGATGCTCGTTCCCGATAATCTGCCCATCTAAAGGTGCAGCCGATTACTCAAGGGTTTCGCTCATTTATCAGGTGAAGCAGTTGTTCATGCAGACAAGAAAATTATTGTTTCGCTGTTTAGGCAGCACGATCAGAAACAATGCATCTGTATAAGGCTGAGTGATCGTAGTAGCAATTGCTCTAATCATACTGCGCAGGTGACTGCTGCATGAATTCCAGCGCTTCAACCCCACTGAACAAGCAGCCAGTTGTCGAGAAGGAACGCTTCCTTCCAATAATCTGCTTCTCCTCGGACCATGTAAACCTGCCATTAGAATACTTGTAAAATAAAATGATTTCTAGGGTGAAAAGAAGACAGGAAATGATAAAGGGAACCTGTCACTATGAAAATGCAGTATAATCTGCAGGCAGCACGTTATAGAGCAGGAGGAGCTGAGCAGATTGATATATAGTTATTGTGGTTAAAAGTTTTGTGGGAAAAGATTCCATATAAATTGCAATTAATTCATTTAAATTCCTGCTCATTCTAGGCTCTGAAGTCAAGGAGATGGTCCTGTCGATGACTGACAGCCTGCCCTCTATGACTGTTGTAAGAAGGAACAAGGGGCCTTCATTGACAGAAGATATGTGTCACCAAGGTTCTTGGCCTCGGTGAGGTAAGACCCGGGTTTTTCCCTGAAGTGTCAGTTTTGCAGTTGCAGTCTGATACTTCAGCTGTTAGTATGGCTTTAAAGCCGATCCGGGCCGGTTCCTATTGGGAGCTACCAAAGAGCAGGGTGGGTGGCTGTTCCCCACGGTTCCAGGCCGGGTTTTGGCTGGACTATAAAAACACAGCCAGCACGTTCAGCTGGTGTGGATTATCTTCCATGACAGAAGCTGTGGAGGCTGTGTCTTGAGACACTGAGGCCATCTATTTGTGAGAGCTGCATGCTGGGGAAACAGGCCTCTATAGCCTGCTGTGGACTGCGGGTGGAAATCTGCTGACCAGGTGAAGGCTTTTTGCACTGTGGACTTTGTGTGGTGTGAACAGGCACCAAAACTGAACACCGTTACTTTTGGCTTGTTTTTTCCTATGTGGGAATAAACACTGAACTTTGCTTTACAACCTTGGTTTTGCCTCTGTACTGCGTCCGCTTACCCTGCCTACCAGTGCGAATCCCCACACTGTGTATACAGATAGCTGTCAATCACTGATAGGACCACCTACTTGACTTCAGAGCCCAGAATGAGCAGGAATTTAAATGTATTTTTCCCATAAAAGTATATATCAATCAGCACAGCTTCACCTGCTCTGTAACATGCTGTCTGCAGCTCTAACACAATGTTCAATGTTTCCCTTTAAAGTATATGTAACTCAGGACGTGCAGCATCACAGAATAATTTTCTATGAAATGACTTTGCATCCTGTATCACTCCACCATAGCTTGTATAATATAAGTTCATGGGCAACTACAAATATATAGCAGTACCATATTTCTTAAACCTAGCTAATCTTGTATCTGCGGAAAGTTGATCACTAGTGGTGAACTCTGCAACCTTAAAAGACATGTCACCACAGTTTTTCTGCAGTTTTTCCTATTCCTATAGTGTGCAAGCACAGCCACCACTGCTAGATTACAAGGTGGTCCTAACCCATGGCTACATGCAGTGTATAATGCGATGGAAAAAGGAATCAAGCCAGCAAAGGAGACAATATGGACAATCACAATACATTAGTAAGTGCCTTGTGTTAACTTTCTCTACTTGATAAATGCCATTTTCTGAAGTGAGACAACCCCTTTAAGGATGTTTTTTACCTTAATTTTGAAAAAGATACCTATTTATTCCGATGACATAACGTTGCAGTGATTCTTAGAAATTTAGAACTAAAGGTAATAAACCCTCATGTTAAACAATATAGTGCAGTAGGAGGAGTGCAAAGATCTAATTAAAGACATTTTCCTTTGTATAGAATTGTTTTGAATCAGATGAGTTTTCTACAAATATGATCCTTAAAGGGGTTTTCTGATATTTTATCTGATGACCCCTGAATCGGTCATCAGTATCGGATCAGTGGAATCAGACACCCAGGACTCCTGCCGATCAGCTGTTTGAGAGGGCACCAGTGCTCGCAGTAGATTGTACAGTGGCTTGTGTTTGGTATCGCAGCTCATGCCCCATTCACATCAGTGGGGCTGAGCTGCACCTAGACCATGTGACTGATGAACGTGACATCACATGGCCTAGACAAAGCTGCGAGAAGGCCACAGCGCTACTGCGCGCCGGTGCCTTCTCAAACAAGTGATCGATGGGGGTCCTGGTGTACCTCCATCGATCATATACTGATGACTAATTTAGAGAATAGGTACTTTTCAGTTTATATTAAGCAGAGAGTTTTATTGGTGCGTACAGTCACAATAAATCTGGACACATGTAAAATACAGTCCTGATTAAAAGTTTAAGACCATTTTTTGAGCATTCAATTAATTGAAAATAACGATTAAACTGAAACAGGCAGTTTTTCAGCTGATCCAAATTTTAGGACCACATGCCTTTAAAAGGCCAAATCTGTGGAAAGATGTGGATTCATTGTCATTTTCTGTCAGGTTGTAACACGTTGTGATTGCAAAGGCAAAAAAACTCTCCCTTTTTGAACGTGGTCGGGTTGTTGAACTTCATAAGCAGGGTCTCTCACAGTGTGCCATCGCTGCTGAGGTGGGACGCAGTAAGACAGTCATTTGGAATTTTTTTAAATCATCCTGAGGGTTATGGAACAAAAAAGTCAAGTGGAAGACCCAAAAAAATGTCATCAGCACTGAGCCAGAGGATCCAATTGGCTGTCCGTCAAGAAACTGGACTATCCTTGACCCAAATTAAGGCCCTTACTGGTGCTGACTGCAGCCCCATAACCATTAGACGGCATCTGAGACTGAAGGACTTCAAAAACAAAAAAGTCTTCAAAGACCTTGTCTCCTTGAACGCCACAGAACTGCTTGTTTGGACATTGCAAGAGAGCACCAAACATGGGGCATTCAAAGGTGGAAGAAAGTTTTATTCTCTGATGTGAAAAAAATTAACCTTGATGGTCCTTATGGTTTCCAACGTTACTGGCATGAGAAGCAGATCCCACCTGAGATGTTTTCTACGCGCCACAGTGAAGGGGGCGCCATAATGGTCTGGGGTGCTTTTTCCTTCAGTGGAACAATGGAGCTTCAGGGGCGTCAAACGGCCGCTGGCTATGTCCAGATGTTGCAGAGAGCATTTCTCATGACTGAGGGCCCTCGTCTGTGTAGTACCGACTGGGTTTTTCAACAGATCAACGCTACAGTACACAATGCCCCCAGGACAAGGGACTTCTTCCAGGAGAATAACATCACTCTTTTGGCCCATCCTGCGTGTTCCTCTGATCTAAATCCAATTGAGAACCTTTGGGGATGGATGGCAAGGAAAGTTTACAAAAATGGACAACAGTTACAGACAGTAGATGGCCTTCGTGCGGCCGTCTTCACCACTTGGAGAAATGTTCCCACTCACCTCATGGAAACACTTGCATCAAGCATGCCGAAATAAATTTTGGAAGTGATAAACAATAACGGCGGAGCTACTCATTACTGAGTTCATGTTTTGAAGTTGGATTTCTGTTTTGGTGTTTTTTTTTTTTTTTGGGAGGTGTGGTCCTAAACTTTCGATCAGCTGAAAAACAGCCTGTTTCAGTTTATTTGTTGTTTTTATTAAATTGAATGCTCAAAAAATATTTTGTCTCAATCCCATTTCTTCTTGAAGCTCTACTTGGAACCTTGTTAAGATCCAGCCATGCTAAATATGATTTTTTGCCATTTTTCAAGTGGTCTTAAACTTTTGATCAGGACTGTATGTAATTGCCAGTAATACTCCTTGAGCCTCCTTGCTCCAGATTCGTTGTGCTGAAGAAGGTCTTACTATCGAAACATCCAATTGTAATGAGTATTTCTGGGAATCACATATTTTACGTTTGTCCAGATTTATTGTGACTATACGCACCAATAAAAGTCTCTGCTTAAAACGAATAACAAGTATAAAGACGAGTGCTGTGGTACTAACTATATGATAGTGTGAACATTCACCTACCATGGGCACCACATCTCTTAACGGAGTGCAGGTGTCAGCTTTCTATTTGCTGCCATTCTAGTTTGGCGTTGTTCTCCCAAATACCTGGATATGCAATGTTGAATAGTTGCACTTGGCGATCTGCCAGAATGATAAACCAAGGTATCTCAGTTCAAGTATTCTGTCCCTCTCAGCTTTCCACATAGGCCCATTGAATGCCATGAAAACATTCCCCAGACCATAAGACCAGCTTGTGTTCTTCCAGCAATGCAGGTTGCAGAGTGTTCATTATTTTACCTGACACGCCAACATTCATCTGTTTGATGATGCAGAAAACGTGACTCATCGATGAAGAAAACTTTTTGCAATCAGCAGAGATCTAATGCAGATACTGAAATTTAAGCTTTTTCTTCTATGCAACTTTGTTAGCAGAGGTGCAATGACTATCTATCTACTTTGAAGCCCCATACACAGTAGGATTCGCTAAACTGTTATTTTATACACCGGTCTGGTAGCCCCCTGATTCATTTTGGTGATGAGCTGCTCTACTGTAGTCTATCGGTCCATCCTCTCAAATCAATGGCACATGGTGCTCTACAGTTTCCAAATCGCTTATTCGCAGTGGTACCATTTGGCCACTCCTGATGCACTTTCATCACAGCAGCATGTGAACAGTTCCCAAACTTCAGAACAGTTCGCAAGCTTCAGAAATACTGCCACCCTTGGCCAAAAAGCCAATAATTATCCCTTTTGTGCAACTCTGATAAATCACCTTTTTTTACCCATGACAGCAACAAGGGATATGCGTGCATGCAGCCTATTAAACATCTTATATACCCACCAAGCCAGCTCACGAGATGTGACTTCCTTTATGAGATACCTGTACGTGTTGCTGACATCGAAAGTAAGAAGTGGTCATAATAATCTGACTTGACTATCGATCTATCTACATGTACATTTCAGATAGTGTTAGTTCAGATTTTATACTGTAGTAAAAATTTTTGTATTACATGTTCTTGTACGTAAGCACAAAATATCTGCTTGCTCACATCCTGCAAGCGCTACTGCAATTGTATCTGTGCTCACTATTCTGTGCAGGCTTTTTTTCTGTAGGAAAGACTTTTTTTTCTTTTTAATGTTACTAAATTTTTATCTTAATTTTGTTTTGTTTTTTTCTTTATGCTAAATTTTTATTGCCATGCAGAAAATGAAGGTATGGTACAAAAAGCTTGCCATTACATTGTACAGATGGCTCTGTATAATTCTTACTTTTTGTTTTGATATGCAGGCCACACAGGAACAATCCTTCATTTTCAAAAGGTGGTGATCAAGGCCCTAAGTTTTTTCAAACCAAGAATAGAGGGCCCTAATACTTCTGGAAGTTAAGGAGGACCCCAGTACTTTTGGAAGTTAGGGTGCCCTATTATACAAATACATTTCCCAGGTAAAGACCCCCAAACAGCAGGGAAGGGACGGACCTTGAAAACATACAAAATGTGTTCCAAAAGGGCATACAAAAGAACACCATTTGTCACCTTGAAAACAATTTTAAATTTCACCTCCATTTTACTTTAATTCCTGTGGAACATCTAAGGGCTCTTTCAGACAAGTGTTTGTAGTCCGGAAATCATGCTCCGTGTGTGAGTGTGATCCTCCGTTCTTTATACTGTTAGTCTTACAGGAGTGCACGGGGGCGTTATACTGATTTATAATGCAATGTGCCTCTGTATGACCTTCCCTTTACAGGATCATTCTGACATAAAGCTGTCACTATGGTTCTGTAGCAATAAGGTCATACAGAGTGACATAGCATTATAAATCATAATAATGTTGTACGCTCCTGTAAGATGCGCAGTGTCCAGAACGGAGGATCATGCTCACACATGTATCTGTGAACAGTTGTCTAAAATGTATGCCTATGGCTATTTTCACATTAGCGTTTTTTGCGGATCAGTCATGGATCTGAAAAAACGCTTCCGTTACATGAACGGATCCAGTTGTATTATGTCTTCTATAGCCATGACTGATCCGTCATGAACACCATTGAAAGTCAATGGGGGCCGAATCCGTTTTCTATTGTGACAAAAAAGACGCTGTAGGCAGCGTTTTGGTGTCCGCCTCCAGAGCGGAATGGTGACTGAACGGAGGCAACTGATGGATTCTCAGCGGATACTTTTCCATTCAGAATGCATTAGGGTAAGTAAAACTGATCAGTTTTGGACGGCTTCTGAGAGCCCATGATGGATCTCAGAAACGGAAAGCAAAACCGCTAGTTTAAAAGTAGCCTTATGTTTGTCAAGAAAACCTAACATATGAAACTACTGATGGAGTTTTATTGCTAAGTCCTGAGGTAGTTTGTAACCCAAAAGTAAACAAGAACAACAAGATCACGTGATTTTGAAATGCTACGTGGTACAGCAGTTGGTAGTAAAACTGTATTTTACATCCTGTCAAATAAAAAAAATAAAAATAAAAAAAAAAATATATATATATATATATATATATATATATATACACACACACTCACCTAAATACATATTAGGAACACCTGTTCTATTTCTCATTAATGCTATTATCTAGTCAGCCAATCACATGGCAGTTGCTTCAATGCATGTAGGGTTGTGGTCCTGGTCAAGACAATCTCCTGAACTCCAAACTGAATGTCAGAATGGGAAAGAAAGGTGATTTAAGCAATTTTGAATGTGGCATGGTTGTTGGTGCCAGACGGGCCGGTCTGAGTATTTCACAATCTGCTCAGTTACTGGGATTTTCACGCACAACCATTTCTAGGGTTTACAAAGAATGGTGTGAAAAGGGAAAAACATCCAGTATGCGGCAGTCCTGTGGGCAAAAATGCCTTGTTGATGCTAGAGGTCAGAGGAGAATGGGCCGACTGATTCAAGCTGATAGAAGAGCAACGTTGACTGAAATAACTACTCGTTACAAACGAGGTATGCAGCAAAGCATTTGTGAAGCCACAACGCGCACAACCTTGAGGCGGATGGGCTACAACAGCAGAAGACCCCACCGGGTACCACTCATCTCCACTACAAAAGAGGCTACAATTTGCACGAGCTCACCAAAATTGGACTGTTGAAGACTGGAAAAATGTTGCCTGGTCTGATGATTCTCGATTTCTGTTGAGACATTCAAATGAGTCCGAATTTGGCGTAAACAGAATGAGAACATATATCCATCATGCCTTGTTACCACTGGTGGTGGTGGTGTAATGGTGTGGGGGATGTTTTCTGGGCACACTTTAGGCCCCTTAGTGCCAATTGGCCACTAAGGGGCCTAAACCGTTAACAGATTTATCAAAACCGTTAACAGATTTACCAAAACCGTTAACAGATTTATTTAACCAATCATTAGTAACAGGAGTCGTCCCGGAAGATTGGAAATTGGCAAATGTCGTGCCCATTCACAAGAAAGGTAGTAAGGAGGAATCGAGCAACTATAGACCAGTGAGTCTGACATCAATAGTAGGCAAATTAATGGAAACCCTATTAAAGGATAGGATTGTGGAACATCTAAAATCCCATGGATTGCAAGATGAAAAACAGCATGGGTTTACTTCAGGGAGATCATGTCAAACAAATCTTATAGATTTTTTTGACTGGGTGACTAAAATAATAGACGGTGGAGGTGCAGTAGACATCGCATATCTAGATTTTAGTAAGGCTTTTGACACTGTCCCACATAGAAGACTTATCAATAAACTGCAGTCATTGAGCATGGACTCCCATATTGTTGAGTGGATTAGGCAGTGGCTGAGTGACAGACAACAGAGGGTTGTAGTCAATGGAGAACATTCAAAACAAGGTCATGTTACCAGTGGGATTCCACAGGGATCTGTACTGGGACCAATTTTGTTTAATATCTTCATAAGTGATATTGCAAAAGGCCTCGATGGTAAGGTTTGTCTTTTTGCTGATGACACAAAGATATGTAACAGGGTTGATGTTCCTGGAGGGAAACGCCAAATGGAAAAGGATTTAGGATACTAGAAGAATGGTCAGAACTCTGGCAACTGAAATTTAATGTGGATAAGTGCAAGATAATGCACCTGGGGCGTAAAAACCCAAGGGCAGAATATAGAATATTTGACACAGTCCTGACCTCAGTATCTGAGGAAAGGGATTTAGGAGTAATTATTTCAGAAGACTTAAAGGTGGGAAGACAATGTAATAAAGCAGCACGAAATGCCAGCAGAATGCTTGGATGTATAGGGAGAGGTATAAGCAGTAGAAAGAGTGAAGTGCTTATGCCGCTGTACAGAACACTGGTGAGACCTCACTTGGAGTATTGTGCGCAGTACTGGAGGCCATATCTCCAGAAGGATATAGATACTCTAGAGAGAGTTCAGAGAAGAGCTACTAAACTAGTACATGGATTGCAGGATAAAACTTACCAGGAAAGATTAAAGGACCTTAACATGTATAGCTTGGAAGAAAGAAGAGACCGAGGGGATATGATAGAAACTTTTAAATACATAAAGGGAATCAACTCGGTAAAGGAGGAGAGCATATTTAAAAGAAGAAAAACTACCACAAGAGGACACAGTTTTAAATTAGAGGGGCAAAGGTTTAAAAGTAATATAAGGAAGTATTACTTTACTGAGAGAGTAGTGGATGCATGGAATAGCCTTCCTGCAGAAGTGGTAGCGGCAAATACAGTGAAGGAGTTTAAGCATGCATGGGATAGGCATAAGGCTATCCTTCATATAAGATAGGGCCAGGGACTATTCATAGGATTCAGATATATTGGGCAGACTAGATGGGCCAAATGGTTCTTATCTGCCGAATGGAAAAAAAAATACAAAAAGAGGATTATGGTGCAATTTGAACTCCCTGGTCTTAAAAACGGACCAGGGGTTACAAAATAGGTACCTAGAGTAGAGGTTTTTAGAGGCGCCAGGGGGCGAAAAATCAGTTCTATAGAGAACCGTATATATATATATATAAATATAATGTGTGTGTATATATATATATATATATATATATATATGTATGTATAGGAGTTATGCTCGTCCACAACTATAGAACAAGATAGGCAGCTCAAGTGCTTCAGAGGGTCAAGGATTGCCCTTGCCCACGTGTAGCGAGATATAGGTGATGTAGAGAGGACAAGGAAGCCCTTTTTACACCCAAGGAGAAAAAATGTGAAACACGTACCAGGCGCCAAATCTCTCAGTCATTAGTCGTGATAAAGATACAGAATAGTTCTTATCAGTGTTTAAGATATAGAGGAAGACCTTCACCTAGGTCTATTAAGAGAGCTCAGAGTTTTGGAAAAAACACCCAAGCTTTATAGTGGTGATGTTGAGAATCATAAAATGCTAATCCTATTTTTAGCATTTTATGATTCTCAACATCACCACTATAAAGCTTGGGTGTTTTTTCCAAAACTCTGAGCTCTCTTAATAGACCTAGGTGAAGGTCTTCCTCTATATCTTAAACACTGATAAGAACTATTCTGTATCTTTATCACGACTAATGACTGAGAGATTTGGCGCCTGGTACGTGTTTCACATTTTTTCTCCTTGGGTGTAAAAAGGGCTTCCTTGTCCTCTCTACATCACCTATATCTCTTATCTGCCGACACATTCTATGTTTCTATGTTTCTATGTTTAAATGCCACGGGCTACCTGAGCATTGTTTCTGACCATGTCCATCCCTTCATGACCACCATGTACCCATCCTCTGATGGCTACTTCCAGCAGGATACTGCACCCTGTCACCAAGCTCGAATCATTTCAAATTGGTTTCTTGAACATGACAATGAGTTCACTGTACTAAAATGGCCCCCACAGTCACCAGATCTCAACCCAATAGAGTATCTTTGGGATGTGGTGGAACGGGAGCTTCGTGCCCTGGATGTGCATCCCTCAAATCTCCATCAACTGCAAGATGCTATCCTATCAATATGGGCCAACATTTCTAAAGAATGCTATCAGCACCTTGTTTAATCAATGCCACATAGAATTAAGGCAGTTCTGAAGGCAAAAGGGGGTCCAACACCATATTAGTATGGTGTTCCTAATAATTCTTTAGGTGAGTGTATATTCAGCAAAGGAGCTCATTGTAAAACCTTTATGCTGCATGTGTGGCAGATCACCCGTTACTGCATTGTTTATTCGCTTCTTATGATGAAAGCCTGTTGACTTGCCATACATTTTTGGAAAATGCTTGCCTTGTTCACATTCTTACCCTGTCTACAGTCAAATTCTGACTAAAGATTAGCATGTGTACCATCTTAATTGTAGACCTGTCAGAATAAAATATGAAAGGCCCTTTACTGCATGATAAAAATGTAAAAACTATTTAACTTCTATGCTGAGATTGTTTGATTTTGTGTGGTCTCAAAACACTATTTATAAAAACTGCAGCACTGCACATGGGCGAAATCCGAAAATGACTTCACACTCTGTCAGTACTTTGGCCTCAGGCTTTGGAGCTTGTAACTTCAAGCAACCATATCTCAACACTTTTACCCTGCAGAACATTTTATATTCTTCTGTGAAGATCTTTTCTACTAGATCCCAGGTAATGTGGGTTAAAGAAATGCACTGCAAGAGCATACATTAATGTGTTTTTTTTGTCTACAAACTGGCCTTTTCACACTACAAATCTTGCTTTCCAGAAGTTCTTTCTCTTGTTGCATGACATTGACAAGTTGATCTAACGGAGAATCATCCAGTAAACTATCTCTAGGGGGGTCTTAGCATCATTTTTATTATATTAGTGACTGATCCAGTCCAACTTGGCTTATTGAGCAGTCTACTCCAATTTAAAAGCATATGCTCAACAGTCTGATAGATGTGCATCCCATCTATGTAAAGAAGGTCTAAATTGTCTGATTGTACAATCAGACTTAATATCATTGATTGTTAAGATAACTGGTGGTTATTTATTAATATATTAGCAAAGAACAAATGCATCCTTACACTTGACTAACTTGTTCCTTGGTTTGACATTTAAAAGTTAGGGTCATGCTATTCTCTTGCCCTTCTCTTCCTCACAAACATTGTATGTACTGGTTACTTCCTTGGGATTCTCAGACAATCTAATAAAACAATGTGTGTCTAACCTACAAGTCAGCACTGTGAGACTGTACTGTAAATGAAATCTAAACAATGTGTAATAAGCCTATAATTGCTTTTCTACAAGAACTAAAGTACCACTCGTCCTAAAATAAATAGCACCAGCAGCTGTTGATAGAAGAGAGATTTGGCCCATTAAAGGCATTATCCACTCTGATGGCCATAGTGATAGTGCATGGTGAGAGCCTTGATCTTTCATGGTCTGGGAGAGAGCTGTGTCAGACCACATCACTGTCACCGAGGTCTCCCCGGATCACTGCAGAAGGAAGTTTTATGTGCAGGAATAAACCCAATTAGGATTACAGCACAGATTATCCCAACAAACAAAAACAGTTTAAATTATGAAAGACAATTGTTTAATCAGCGACCAAGTGAAATATTTTCCTTTAACTAAAGGGAGATTTTATTTACATTGCCTGCATCTTTCACAAAAGTATTTCACATATAAGGATATGGATCATGATAGAGTTGAATATTTCAAATGTAGCTAGATGCATAAAACTAGTTATAATTTAGCACAGACCAAGTGAGATCTCTGTAGATAAATCCCATCTGGTGGCTCGGTAGAAGATGCTGGCCATTGCCATGTGTCCTTTCTGCAGCAGAGCTTTACAGCAGGGCTTCCCTTGAAGATTGTATTATTGCAATATTGCATCCATATCTTACCTAAATCTCATTTTGAATATAGACATGCAATAAGTGCTGATACCCACAGTCAAGGGCATAACAGAATGAGCCCATAAAGATTTTTGGCCCTTCAGTGCATTCGGAAAATCTTCAGACCCTTTAACTTTTTCCACAACCCTGTGATAAAATTAAAAAAATGCAGTTTTTCTCCATTATTAGGCACTCAACACCTGATAATATCAAAGTGAAAACACAATATATGAAATCTTTGCTAAGTTATTGAACAAAAAACTTAAATATTGCATTGACATTTTAGGACCTGTCCCCTTTCCACACGAAGCCCTATCTCCCTTTTCACAAAGTCTTGCCCCTTGCCCATGTCAGAGAAAAGTGTAAGAAACCCTAGATGTGCCAAATTGCGCTACCTTTTAGGCAGATATTTGGTGCAGATACATTAGTAAATCTGGGCTGTATGGTTGTAGGAAATCTGATTGTGTTTAAACTTTAGAAACAAGGTATAATTATTGTGCATTTATTGTCCAAAACTATAGGAAATTCAAATATAGTTGGGTGAATAGACAAATTAAATAAATTGACAGACATTAACAATATACTTACCAAACAGACTGCTCTTTCTATTCCCTCTTCTGTTTCAGGGACACAAAATTGGCATTAAAGTGTTGGTTTGTGTCAGGAACATCTTAATGTTATGTATCTATGCCAAAGTTGCTGTAAGTTTACCCTGTAGAACCTTTTATGTAGGACAGAGGAATGAATGGGTTAATTGAGGGCATGATCAGGTCAGTTCTTACTTATCTAGCAATGTGACTATTTGCATCCAGTGCCGGTTTAGGGCTTATTCATACAACTACTCTTACATGTGCTGTCTGTTTTAAAACCCATACACACCTCTACATTACAGTGGGGCTATCACATCCTTTTTTCGCACATCTTTTTTTTCTCAATTTATAACCGATTCTGCGGATAGTTCTGGAGAATTAAGTTCCAGATTAATGGATGTTGCAGGAAGCAAGTATTATGGGGAATGCACATTTCCTAAATATAACTAAAAAGAACTGTTCCAGATTTGCAATGAATTATTCCACTACATCAGCATGTTTGTTCTGTGGAACATGTCAGTGATGCAGGCGTATATTCTCTGAATACACATGTTGGAATAAATTTGATGGCAACTTATTTTTTTTGCTTTTACCGCTTTATGAGATTAAAAATATATATATTCAAAACAACAGAATAAGTACGAGTTCACGACTTCATTTGCTTAGTGTGGACTTGGTTATTTAATCATTTAGTGATAACTTTTGCTAGTTTCTTCTAAAATATTTTTCAGCGTAATATCGATCACTTGACCACTATATAAAGTTTGTAGTGAGAATTATCTGTGAGCAACAGGAGTAACTTGATGCACTATGCATGCAATCCGATTGGTTCTTGCTGTGTGCAGATGCAACCTGAGGAATAGAAGATGTGCATCTTTAATCCTTTTTTTAAGCTTCATTTCCTACCATAATGATCGATTGGAGCGCAACAAATTGATACAAAGGCGTCTGGAAAGAAAATCTTTGCAGCTGTGCTCTTTTGTTACATAGGACTGTAGCATTGCCAGTTCTACCATTTGTAAATCACTGTTGTCCTTTTTTTGGTAATGTGTAGGGGCAGTGATACTAACCATTTTGGTAATATACTGAAATCGTACATTTTTATTAGAAAAATTGTGTTAAAGTGAAAGTGGACCATTTTGTCCCTTAGCAACACTCTCTATCTTCTGTTTACTTGACTGTGGAGACAAAAATGGTCAGTATCAATGCCCCTACACATTACAAAAAAAACTATGACAGTTCATGTTTTATAGTGACAGTTATCTTTTATAGGGGAGAATGAGAAGTTTGAGGCATTCTTTAAAAATACTGTACTTTTTTGGGGAAAGAGAATATTCCCTACAATGCATTCGGAGAGTGCTAAAATCAAAACAATCAAGCTGCCCCCACCAAATTGCACTCAGTACCCCATAATGAGAAAAAAGACTTTTCTTTTTTGATAAATTTGCAAAAAGCCGAAATTTCACATGGACAAAAAAAAGTATTCAGTCTCTATGCTATGACACTTGAAATTTAGCTCTGGGGGCCTCCCATTTATGTTGATCATCTTTGAGATACTTCTACACCTTTATTAAATCCCACCTGTGGTAAAATCAGTTGATTGGGCATGTTTTGGAAAGACACACCCCTGTCTATATAATGTCTTACAGCAGACAGTGCATATCAGAGCAAAAACCAAGATTGAGCTTTTTGGCTTCAATTCTAAGTGTCATACCTACAGTGAAGTATGGCGGTGGCAGCACCATGCTTTGGGGGTGTTTTTCAGCAGCTGGGACAGGGAGACTGGTCAGGGTTGAGAGAAAGCTGAATTGTACTTATCCTTAATGAAAACCTGCTCCGCATACTCTGGACTTCAGCTTTTCGGCCCTTGTAAATGTTCTTGAGTGGCCTAGCCAGAAACCTGAGTTGAACGCAATCAAACATGGTGTTCTTGCAACTCATGCTTCTTTTTACTTGAAACACAACCAGTAAAGTTTAGACCAAAAAGTTCTACTTTGGCCTCATCTGACCACATAACGTTCTCCCATGCCTCCTCTGGATCATCCAGATGGTCATTAGCAAACTTCAGTTGGCCTTGGACATGTGATGACTTGAGCAGGGGACCCTTCCGTGCAATGCATGATTTGAAACCATGACAGCGTAGTGTTCTACCAACAGTAACCTTTGAAACTTTGGTCCCAGCTCTCTTCAAGTCATTGACCAGCTCCTCCCTTGTAGTTTTGGGCTGATTGCTCACCTTTCTTATCATCAATTATACCCCACGAGGTGAGATCTTGCATGGAGCACCAGTCCGAGGGAGACTGACAGTCGTCTTTAGCCTCTTCCATTTTCTAACAATTGTGCAACAGTTGATCTATTTTCACCAAGCTGCTTGGCAATTGCCCCGTAGCCCTTTCTAGCCTTGTGGAGGTCCACAATTTTGTCTCTGGTGTCTTTTGACAGCTCTTTGGTCTTACCCATGGTAGTAGTTGGTGTCTGACTGACTGTGGGTTGGACAGGTGTCTTTAAAGAGCTCAGACAGGTGCTACAAAGTTAGGATAATGAGTGGAGTAGAGGTGGACTTTTTAAAGTAATAGGTCTTTGAGAGCCAGAATTCTTGATGTTTCTCAGGCGCAAGACAAATACATTCTTTAAAAATCATACAATGTGAAGTGGGAGAACTTGCAAAATCGCAGGATGTTTAAAAACTTCTGTTCCTCACTTTATGTGGAATATTCTATCTTTATTCTATCTTTTTGGATATGCTTTCCGTATCCGTATGTCCATTCCGCAAACATGAACATGTCCTATACTTGCAAAATGAATTCAATGCAATTGACGTCAATGGGTTTACAAAATATGCAGACAGCTCATGGATCACTTCCGTATTTTGTGGACCTCAAAGAACATACTGTTCTGTGCATGATCCCTAATTCTGACAGCATAAAGACTCAGACAGTACTAAATAGCTTTCAAAATTATCACTCCTGTCGGATGGCTGATTACAGCCTCATTGCAGCGATAAAATGATCTCCTTCAGATAAAATAGCTCAAAATACAATAAAGTAGTAGCAAGTCAGAGGACAACTATTCATGTGTTACAAATAAACTATATTAAGCACGTTTCAACTAATACCAATTACTATTACTGTATGAATGACACTTCTTGTTTAATGTATTAGTGTTTACACGAGGATAGTCTTGATTTTATCTTGTAATTGTTTCCCCTCTGTCACTGAGACCTGTTGTCTCCTCATCCATCTTAGCTATTTGATAAGCACTAGTTAGGATTAAAGCAAATACAATTATTGATTGACAAGCACTTCCAATAGTACATGAGTTTACAAGATACCGGTTATAACTACTTCTTATTTTATATAATACAGTCATAACAGAGGTTGATAAACTTGTCAAAATACTGGGTTTAGACCTATTTACATGAACTGAAGTTTCAGAAAATGGTAACATTGGTAGTCGCCTAAATATTGGTCATTTGTACATAAATTTCAAAAAATTTTTTGCCAGCAATGGTTTGCAATACATCCAAAGTACTGGTAAATGGACATATCAGTTCAGGTAAATAGAGTTCACATGTTTTTCTAGGATGGGACCAGTCCTTAATTCAGTGAAAGAGGTGGCAAATTTCAAATTGTGACCTAATTGTATGATGGAAAAAGGAATCTCCCACTTTTGGTATGTCCCATAAGGAGACTGACATGTTGTGATGATATTTCACATCATTCTTCACTTAAACCCTGCTATGAAAAGGAAGATTAACTGTTTATAGGCCATCAGGACAAGGATTGTCAACACTAATTATGTTGCAGAGAATCCTTGCTTATCATGCAACAGATAGATGTGTTTCCTCACAATAGCAAAGAGCCTGACTGATTTCCCTGTCTCTATGCAGAACCATCAACACTGTGACTTTATAACCTGTATTGGAGCTTGGAACACACTGCAGATGACACCATATAGTTGGATATTTCTTTGATTAAATAATCATAGGGTAAAGGACGCTGAATAAATATTTTAAAGTGCAGAGCAGTGTGTATTTTATATTGTCGTTGGTGCATTTGATTTGTTACATCTAAATGTACTGATGTATTATTATTTTCTATATATACAAGGTAAGTAATTTACTGCATGTTTTCAATAAAAATAACATTTCAAAAAGAAATGTAGGTTTTAAGAAACTGTCAGGGATTACAGATTCTACCACTAGCCTGACTCGGCTTTACTCCAAATACAACTTCGAAAAGTCAATTTGGGACCAAAACATTGGGGGTCATTTATTAAGCTAAAATGTGTCTATATTAGGCATCTTTCAGACGCAGATTGCAACTTCTTCCCGCTCACACCAGGTCTAAAAAAGTAGGCTTGGCAGGAAAGTGGACGGGCCAGCAAGCCCGTCTCATTTACCATTTTCGACGCCAGTTTCGGGCATCGAAAAAGGTCTAAATCTCAGACAGCTAGGAATCTGTCTTACATTTAGAACTGGCGGAGGATCCGCCGAAGTTATGAAGAGGCCTGCGCCAGCTTAGGGCTTTATTAAGACTGTCATCTAAACAGCCGGTCTTAATATATGTCCATCTTTGTGTTATGTAGTAGTTGGATGAATTGAATTCTGTTTCTACACGTATTGAAAGAAGAATATATGAATTCTGTAGATTTAATATATATATGGAGTAAACTTTATCTTAAACTGTAACTGCCATTTTACTACCATACACATGTGATGCTGAAGGGAAGATATTCATGAAGCTTTATTTTTCAGTTAATTTTACCTTTCTGGTGTCTGTATTCAGCCCTTAGCAACCCTATTTCTCTGTGCCTCTATTCCAGCACCTTCCTAAGATGGCCTCTGCTGCACTTCCTGTGGTGATGTTTGCTATGTCCTTGAGGCCATCCTGTATTTCCCTCACTTCTCATAAGCCCTTTCTCTCCCCACCAGCATTTGTCACTTTTTTATTGTACATTTTTAATGTGCGTCTGCAGTAAATCTTGTTGGTACACATCTCGGGGAAACACTATTGCATATTTAACCCCTTAGTGACATCATTAATTTTAGCCTTAAAGGGGTTCTCTGGGAATTAAGAAAATTAAAATACTTAAATATTACTTCATTATAAATATCTTCCCAAATACCTTTCATTAGTTATAATGGCTCGTTTTCTCTAGGGAGCAATCATTAGGAGAAACAAAATGGCTGCTGTCCTATTAGTACACATAAAAACCTGTCCGACATTACACAGCAGGACAAGTGACTTTACAACACTGAGATAAAGAACTGCCTCTTTCTCCTCTCTGCTTGTCAGGGATTATGATCCTGAATACAGATTAGAAGATCTTCAGATGAATCTCTGTAGGAATAGAGTTCATGAGCAGATGTGGCTGATGAGCAGATGCACTTGTGTGCAGTCTCCATTACCACAGTCTGTCCTCTTTGTACTTCATGTCTCCTGATGAACTCCATTCCCACAGAGATTCAGCTAAATATCATATTAAACTATAGTCAGGATCATAATCCTTAACAGTCAGAGCAGAAAGGAGGATGAGGCAGCTTTTTCTCAGTGTTGTGAAGTAACTTGTCTTGCTATGTGATTAGGACAGGTTCTGTGTGTACTAATAGGACGGCGGCCATTTTGTTTTTCCTAATCATTGATCCCTAGAGAAAACAAGTCATTATAATTAATTTAAGTTATTTGGGAATATATTTATAATAAAGTAATATTTACATATTTTTATTTTCTTAATTCCCGGAGAACCCCTTTAAGAACCAATAATATTTCCCCCCTTTGTGTTCCAGCAGTCAAAGCTTTTTTAATTTTTTTTATTCTTAATTTTTTTTTTTTTTTTGCGGGTTTAGTTGTAGGTTTTTTTTAGGAACCATTTTGAGGTATATATAGTGTATTAAATAACTTATTATTTTATTTTTAGGGGGAAAAATAAAAAAAACAGCAATTTTTACATTATTTTGTAGATTTTTCACGATGTTCACTGTGTGGTAAAAATAACATAACACTGATGATAATGTCACATTTCTATATAGTTTTACAGTTTTTCTCTCCTCCTGCAACCTGTCAGCTTCTCCCTCATTCTCCTCCACACTGTTAACTGACGATGTCTCTGGTTTGGTCCCAGCTAGAGATATGGAATGATAGCAATATCTTCAGTACAGGGGACGATATCACTGATAGAAATTGGGATACTATGAATGCAGCTGAAAGTGCAAGCAGGTTTTACCCATGATTATTCCTGACTCAATTTCTAATAGTAATATCTCTTCTGTTGCTTGGACTTTAGCTGTCATTCTGGTCTTGTACGAAAGCCTGGAATATCAGCTTTCAAACAAGACCAGTTAGTTGCATGTTTTTACCATTCAGCAGCATCTAAAGCAGCCCCCCCTCTCCACTTTCTGCCCGAGCCCAGCTCCAAGGCACTCAGGGCTGTGCTCTTTCCCCCAGTGCTATTACGTCTCATGATTATATTAGAGAGCAGACTGCGGCACATGACGATGCTGTGGGAACATGCCTGCAGAATGGCAGTGAGGTGAAACAGAAAATGATTCCATTTTAAAATACAAATGCACATATACTGTAGGGCAGTGGTGGCAAACCTAGGGCACGGGTGCCAGAGGTGGCACTCAGAGCCCTCTCTGTGGGCACCCGCTCCCTGGTATGGTGTACCAGTATGCCTTAGACTTTTCCTGCCATTCATCAGCGCAGGGCTCACTATGAACAGCACAGGCAGCGCACTGAATATAGGCAGGATATTACAGCTACATGATAAAGTACATGGAAGATATACTATATTGGCATTCAGGTTAAAGTGCGTGTTGGCACTTTGAGATAAATAAGTGTGTTTTCGGTTGCAGTTTGGGCACTCGGTCTGTAAAAGGTTCGCCATAACTGCTGTAGGGTGTACTATACCATTACGGTATAAAAAATGAAACAGCAGTTACACTTTAAACCTACATTAGATACAGTGTGCCTGCAGCTTTCCTTTTTGACATACATTGGATATTGTGGGACAGATTAACTATTGAAAATGAGCCAGACTTTTGTCTCAGTTAGTACCAAATGCTGGCGTGTATACTTTGCACTACATTTACCAACAGTTTTTCATACTTTTCAAAGTTTTTTTAATGTCTTGCCCAACACGGGTTGTGTTTTCATGATAAAAGGACATGTTATAATGGATAAGGGGGCATGACCTACATGCACTCCATGTGTCAAAAAATGCACTGACATTTTGTAGCATTTTTGGAGTAAAACTACACTAACCTATATGTGGTGTAAATTTTGACACCCGGTCCTGAAATCTCAAGACAACCTGTACTGTGCATGTGATGATCACAGAGGTGAACTCACAGTTGCAGGATTTCAGGACCAGGCACTATTACGTTTACACCGCCTGGCCCTGTCTCTTACAGCGGTAATGGGGAGGGGGTCATGGCCAGCACAGAAAGTGACCAGAGCTTCAGGTGCAAAGGCAATACCCTCACTAAAACAAGTGGCGTATTTGCATATAATAAAAACTGTTGTTTCTCATTATTGGGGCCACTGATCTGGATGGGACAAAGTACATTGAATTTAGTGGCCAAGCGTACATCTAGGGAGTCAATTGGGTTCATTTGCAGGTATTTAGTGACATTCCCTTTAAGGGTCCTTTTACACAGCATGAAAAAGCAAGCAATGACTGGGGAAATATTCATTCTGGATCACTACCTGTTTGTTAGCTGCATCTACATGCAGCAATTATTGGGTTATGTATGGGGCTGAACAATCGTTACTATGGTCATTCACCCCTATGTTTTTTGTTTGTTAGCAGCAATTCCCTGTTTGCAAAGGGCAGTGTGCTGCTGACAAATGTGGATTTTCGGTGCCACATGAAATTTGTAATCGGTGGCGCCTTTACACGGGCCAGTTATGAGGAATGAGCATTTGTACTCAGGCTTTTATTTCATTGATTATATATACTGTATTATCAGTCTATTGCCAAAACATTTCACCATCGTCTAAAGATCATCTCCTGCATCTGTTTCTAATTTGCCATTGAAACTTATAAAACATTAATCCAGGACTTAATCATCGCTTGCATACTGTAACTCATTAATAATTAGTAGTAATTAGTAATCCTTTAACCAAACTTGCTCTGCTTTTATCATCAATGTAACAGGCTGATTTTTCTGTCCACTGGTTATACTAATGACTCTGCTCCTTAATTGCATTGGTTAGTTTTGGTCCAAGACCTCTCCATATATACAAAACTCACAAAAAGTTAGGGATATTTGGCTTTCACGTAAAAATTATGGAAAACATAAAAAGTTCACTCTACAGTGATATTTTATCATGAAAGTAGGGCATTTAAGTAGAAGCATTCAATGGAGATGTCCTCATCTCAAACAATTTAATGAAACAAAAGCCAACAGTGGTGGGTATACCCCCACAAAAAATCTCAATGTCTCATTAACTTGTCATGTGGCTTGGAGCATCTATTACAGCTTGACAACAACTTCTCATACTCTTCACAAGTCGACTTATTGTCTGCTGAGGCATGACATTCCACTCTTCTTGAAGGGAGGCCTTTAGGTCATTGAGGTTCTGGGGTACAGAGTTACGAGCCTCTACATGGCGATACAGCTGATTCCATAGGTTTTCAATGCGATTCAGGTCTGGAGAAAGTGCAGGCCACTCCATTTGAGGTACCCCAGTCTCCAGCAGCAGTTCCATAATGATGTGACCTCGATGAGTCACCCATAAGATGAAATTAAGCCTGTGTTGTTCATGCAGAGGCACAGTGATTAGATTAATGTTGTTTTTCAAGTAGTATAGGCTTGTCACTGTACCATTCACAAAGTGTAGGGCAGTTCTGTAGTGACTATATACACCTGTCCACACTGTAACACCACCACCAAAGGCTTGTCTGGTGACAACAGTTGCTGATGAATTGCGCTCTCCTTCATGTCTACAACATCGTTGGCCCCCATCATTGCTGCTCAGTGTGAATTGACTTTCATCAATGAACAGCACTGAGGCACACTGGTCCCTTGTCCAGCGTAGATTACTCCTGGCCCGTGCCAGAAGATAACGCCTGTGCTTGGTGGTGTGGTCAGGTACCCTTTCAGGTTGTCTAGCACACAGACCATGCTGCTATAAATGGTTTCAAATGGCTTGGCATGACATTTGGGTGCCTCTCAGCTCCCTTAAATGTGCCTAGAGTTGTGTGGTATTCCTCATCCAGTTCCACAGGACATTGTTCACAATGAAGTAGTCATCAGTGAACAAAGGACGTCCACTTCTATGCCTTTCTGTGACTATTCTAGTCTCTCTGTATCTCTGTTGCAACCTGCTGGTAACACTCTAAACGCAGTGGCAACTTCTGTCTGAGCTCATCCTGATTGAAGCCTTTATTGGGCGATTCATGGATCAAACACCTGTTGTGAATTTTAGCATTAAGCTCCTTGTTAGAGAACAGCAAGTTGTGCAAAAGTACTGAAGGTCACATTAAAGGGGTTATCCAAGTTCTATAATGCCCCCCACCCCCCATATGCCTGGGCCCCTCACAGAGGTTGTACTTACCTCGCTCCCCGGCACCTGCACCACTTCTAATACCGGCTGCTGCAGCATCTCCCCATTGCGCTGATGAAAAAACATCCAGTGTTGGAGGGGTGGGGGGTGTTAGCCAATAGCAGGCTGCGATGCGAACAAGCCTCTCTAGAGTCACCTGCGATGGAGGGATAGGATAGGTCATCAATACTAAAAGCCTGGAAAACCCTTTTAAGTTTTATTAGATATAACATACAACTGAAGAGGGGTCAGATGAGCATGGATATTTCTGTGCCTTTCATTTCTATTGTATCACCAGCTTTACACTGATAACGGGAGTCTCACATCACAGAAAAAATGTACTGTAGGACAAATATAATAGATGCTAATCAGGAAGGAATGGGTCCTAGATCTCCTTCAGCCACATAAAAAAAAAAATAAGAGTCAAAGGTATGCTATAGCAATGATCCAGTAAGTGCAATATACACTACGTGCAGAATAATTAGGCAAATTAGTATTTTGACCACATCATCCTCTTTATGCATGTTGTCTTACTCCAAGCTGTATAGGCTCGAAAGCCTACTACCAATTAAGCATATTAGGTGATGTGCATCTCTGTAATGAGAAGGGGTGTGGTCTAATGACATCAACACCCTATATCAGGTGTGCATAATTATTAGGCAACTTCCTTTCCTTTGGCAAAATGGGTCAAAAGAAGGACTTGACAGGCTCAGAAAAGTCAAAAATAGTGAGATATCTTGCAGAGGGATGCAGCACTCTTAAAATTGCAAAGCTTCTGAAGCGTGATCATCGAACAATCAAGCGTTTCATTCAAAATAGTCAACAGGGTCGCAAGAAGCGTGTGGAAAAACCAAGGCGCAAAATAACTGCCCATGAACTGAGAAAAGTCAAGCGTGCAGCTGCCAAGATGCCACTTGCCACCAGTTTGGCCATATTTCAGAGCTGAAACATCACTGGAGTGCCCAAAAGCACAAGGTGTGCAATACTCAGAGACATGGCCAAGGTAAGAAAGGCTGAAAGACGACCACCACTGAACAAGACACACAAGCTGAAACATCAAGACTGGGCCAAGAAATATCTTAAGACTGATTTTTCTAAGGTTTTATGGACTGATGAAATGAGAGTGAGTCTTGATGGGCCAGATGGCTGGATTGGTAAAGGGTAGAGAGCTCCAGTCCGACTCAGACGCCAGCAAGGTGGAGGTGGAGTACTGGTTTGGGCTGGTATCATCAAAGATGAGCTTGTGGGGCCTTTTTGGGTTGAGGATGGAGTCAAGCTCAACTCCCAGTCCTACTGCCAGCTTCTGGAAGACACCTTCTTCAAGCAGTGGTACAGGAAGAAGTCTGCAAGGTAAGAAAAACATGATTTTCATGCAGGACAATGCTCCATCACACGCGTCCAAGTACTCCACAACGTGGCTGGCAAGAAAGGGTATAAAAGAAGAAAATCTAATGACATGGCCTCCTTGTTCACCTGATCTGAACCCCATTGAGAACCTGTGGTCCATCATCAAATGTGAGATTTACAAGGAGGGAAAACAGTACACCTCTCTGAACAGTGTCTGGGAGGCTGTGGTTGCTGTTGCACGCAATTTTGATGGTGAACAGATCAAAACACTGACAGAATCCATGGATGGCAGGCTTTTGAGTGTCCTTGCAAAGAAAGGTGGCTATATTGGTCACTGATTTGTTTTTGTTTTGTTTTTGAATGTCAGAAATGTATATTTGTGAATGTTGAGATGTTATATTGGTTTCACTGGTAAAAATAAATAATTGAAATGGGTATATATTTGTTTTTTGTTAAGTTGCCTAATAATTATGTACAGTAATAGTCACCTGCACACACAGATATCCCCCTAAAATAGCTAAAACTAAAAACATACTAAAAACTACTTCCAAAAATATTCAGCTTTGATATTAATGAGTTTTTTGGGTTCATTGAGAACATGGTTGTTGTTCAATAATAAAATTAATCCTCAAAAATACAACTTGCCTAATAATTCTGCACTCCCTGTATACAGTCATGAGAAAAACTAAGTACACCCTCTTTGAATTCAATGTTTATGCATACCAGGACATAATAATAATAATTAAAAAAAATCATCCTTACAAGGTCTTAAAACGCTTTTGTCACCAGGATCAACTGTATTAAACAGCTGCAGAGAAATCTGAGAAGTTTGTGCACCAGAAGGCCGGGCTGAATCCTTGGAGCACTGCCTTGCAATACCCCCTGTACTCTGCAAAATCCCCACTCCCCTTGATTGACAGGGCTAGACATGCTGAGGACAGAGCTGTGTCCTAGCATCTGCATATGATATACTCTATGTACTATAGCTTTACCACATTGAGATCTGCTCAGAAAGATCATATACATATTATTGCTTTATTCACAAGCACAATATTTAATTATAAAGATGCCAGTAATATGTCTTAGATCATAAGGATAGAAAAAACATGCATCTCTATGTGGTAATGCTGTAGTTTTGTGGTAAGTGCATTGTTTTGCAGATTTCTCTGCAGCTGTTTAGCATACAGACAAAATAAAGGTATTGTTTTAATCAGCATAATGATCTCTACCAGCCAGTATGTCTGATTTAATAGGGTTGATCCTGGTGACAAGTCCTGGTGCAGTACGCCAGTCCTTCAGGGGGAGCGAGTGTGAGGTCACAGGGGACAGTTAACAGACCGAGGGTTGCTATTGGTACTCACGATTTTTAATATACCCTGGGCAGGCGTACAGCAGTGATGGAGAGGCGGGCACGTAGATCCTCTGGAGCACTCTCTGGGTATAGGGACCAGACCTGGTGGTAGGTGAGGTGCCCTGGGCGTTGTAGGTTTAGTGTGCCGGTGGCAAGATCCCTTATAGTTAGAAATAGGAGGCTTTCTGCTTGCAACCCTTCCAAACAAGCCATACTTCTTTAGTCTTTTACTAATTATACTGTCATGAGCTTAAACATTTAACTTGGCCCATAGAGCCATAAATGTAGCTGTTGAGTTAGATTGTACTTAATTTCTCACACACAGTGTTACACATCGCACATCTGTGTGAATTCCGGTTAATTCATTGAACCTCACAGCACTCTGCAGCACAATAAGGGTTAAAGCCCTCTTTCTCTGTGTGCATATGTAGGCTGTTTGGTCCTGATTAGCCCTACTATATATTCTGTGATGTGTGTCCCACTCTGTACCTGTGCAATAGGTCTCTATAGATCTGCCAGGTCACTCTGGTGTTCTTGAAACTGTAAAAGCGCTAATCAGTTTGTCTGCATGTTGTCTAACCTGTCCTGTGCCTGTTACTCTGATCTGTCCATCTTCCTGGCCTGTTACCCTGCTTTGTTTGTTTGCTACGTGTTCTGACCCTGTGCCGTCTGACCCTAGGACTGTTTCTCGTGTTTTGCATGTACTCGGCCTGCCTGACCTCAACTTGGTTCGGTCTGTTTGTTTTGCCTGAGTGTCTTTGACCCCTGTGGGTCAGCTCTCAACTACATAAGGGCAATTCCAAGAGGTAGTGGCCTTATGGCTTCACTGCAGCAAAGTCCGGATCCCTGTATAAGGGTTAAAGGGTGGAAACCAGGGGACCGCCAGTACAATGCCCTCAGAACTAGCCCAAAGTCAAACCGGTTAGTTGGCACAGTGGTTCCACAACCATTGTCCTTAACACACAGCTTTTGGCCTAGTTAACCACCTCCGGACCGCCTAACGCAGATGTGCGGTCCGGAGGTGGCAGCCCTGCGCACGACGACGCATATACGCGTCATCTCGCGAGGGCCGGGATTTCCTGTGAACGGAAGGTAAGCGAGTGGATCTCCAGCCTGCCAGCGGCGATCGCTCGCTGGCAGGCTGGAGATCCGAATTTTTTAACCCCTAACAGGTATATTAGACGCTGTTTTCATAACAGCGTCTAATATACCTCCTACCCGTTCCTCTGGTGGTCCCTTTTGTTAGGATCGACCACCAGAGGACTCAGGTAGCTCAGTACAGTCGCACCAAACACCACACTACACTACACCCCCCCCCGTCACTTATTAACCCCTTATAAACCCCTGATCACCCATGATCACCCCATATAAACTCCCTGATCACCCCCCTGTCATTGATCACCGCCCTGTCATTGATCACCCCCCTGTCAGGCTCCGTTCAGACGTCCGTATGATTTTTACGGATCCACGGATACATGGATCGGATCCGCAAAAAGCATACGGATGTCTGAATGGAGCCTTACAGGGGGGTGATCAATGACAGGCGGGTGATCACCCATATACACTCCCTGATCACCCCCTGTCATTGATCACCCCCCTGTAAGGCTCCATTCAGACGTCTGCATGATTTTTACAGATCCATGGATACATGGATCGGATCCGCAAAACACATGCGGACGTCTGAATGGAGCCTTACAGGGGGTGATCAATGACAGGCGGGTGATCACCCATATACACTCCCTGATCACCCCCCTGTCATTGATAACCCCCCTGTAAGGCTCCATTCAGACGTCCGCATGTGTTTTGTGGATCCGATCCATGGATCCGTAAAAATCATGCGGACGTCTGAATGGAGCCTTACAGGGGGGTGATCAATGACAGGCGGGTGATCACCCATATACACTCCCTGATCACCCCCTGTCATTGATCACCCCCCTGTCATTGATCACCCCCCTGTAAGGCTCCATTCAGACGTCCGCATGATTTTTACGGATCCATGGATACATGGATCGGATCCGCAAAACACATGCGAACGTCTGAATGGAGCCTTACAGGGGGTGATCAATGACAGGCGGGTGATCACCCATATACACTCCCTGATCACCCCCCTGTCATTGATCACCCCCCTGTAAGGCTCCATTCAGACGTCCGCATGTGTTTTGTGGATCCGATCCATGTATCCATGGATCCGTAAAAAATCATGCGGATGTCTGAATGGAGCCTTACAGGGGGGGTGATCAGTGACAGGGGGGTGATCACCCTGATCACCCTGATCACCCCCTGTCATTGATAACCCCCCTGTAAGGCTCCATTCAGACGTCCGCATGTGTTTTGTGGATCCGATCCATGTATCCATGGATCCGTAAAAAATCATGCGGATGTCTGAATGGAGCCTTACAGGGGGGGTGATCAGTGACAGGGGGGTGATCACCCTGATCACCCCCTGTCATTGATAACCCCCCTGTAAGGCTCCATTCAGACGTCCGCATGTGTTTTGTGGATCCGATCCATGTATCCATGGATCCGTAAAAAATCATGCGGATGTCTGAATGGAGCCTTACAGGGGGGGTGATCAGTGACAGGGGGGTGATCAGTGACAGGGGGGTGATCACCCTGATCACCCCCTGTCATTGATAACCCCCCTGTAAGGCTCCATTCAGACGTCCGCATGTGTTTTGTGGATCCGATCCATGTATCCATGGATCCGTAAAAAATCATGCGGATGTCTGAATGGAGCCTTACAGGGGGGGTGATCAGTGACAGGGGGGTGATCACCCTGATCACCCCCTGTCATTGATAACCCCCCTGTAAGGCTCCATTCAGACGTCTGCATGTGTTTTGCGGATCCGATCCATGGATCCGTAAAAATTATACGGACGTCTGAATGGAGCCTTACAGGGGGGTGATCAATGACAGGGGGGTGATCAGGGAGTCTATATGGGTGATCACCCCCCTGTCATTGATCACCCCCCTGTCATTGATCACCCCCCCCTGTAAGGCTCCATTCAGACATTTTTTTTGGCACAAGTTAGCGGAAATTTTTTGTTTGTTTTTGTTTTTGTTTTTTCTTACAAAGTCTCATATTCTACTAACTTGTGTCAAAAAATAAAATCTCACATGGACGCACCATACCCCTCACGGAATCCAAATGCGTAAACATTTTTAGACATTTATATTCCAGACTTCTTCTCACGCTTTAGGGCCCCTAAAAAGCCAGGGCAGTATAAATACCCCACATGTGACCCCATTTCGGAAAGAAGACACCCCAAGGTATTCCGTGAGGGGCATATTGAGTCCATGAAAGATTGAAATTTTTGTCCTAAGTTAGCGGAAAGTGAGACTTTGTGAGAAAAAAACAAAAAAAAATCTATATCCGCTAACTTATGCAAAAAAATAAAAAATTCTAGGAACTCGCCATGCCCCTCATTGAATACCTTGGGATGTCTTCTTTCCAAAGTGGGGTCACATGTGGGGTATTTATACTGCCCTGGCTTTTTAGGGGCCCTAAAGTGTGAGAAGAAGTCTGGGATCCAAATGTCTAAAAATGCCCTTCTAAAAGGAATTTGGGCCCCTTTGCGCATCTAGGCTGCAAAAAAGTGTCACACATGTGGTATCGCCGTACTCAGGAGAAGTTGGGGAATGTGTTTTGGGGTGTCATTTTACATATACCCATGCTGGGTGAGAAAAATATCTTGGTCAAATGCCAACTTTGTATAAAAAAAATGGGAAAAGTTGTCTTTTGCCAAGATATTTCTCTCACCCAGCATAGGTATATGTAAAATGACCCCCCAAAACACATTGCCCAACTTCTCCTGAGTACGGCGATACCACATGTGTGACACTTTTTTACAGCCAAGGAGGGCAAAGGGGCACATATTCCAAAGTGCACCTTTCGGATTTCGCAGGCCATTTTTTACACATTTTGATTGCAAGGTACTTCTTACACATTTGGGCCCCTAAATTGCCAGGGCAGTATAACTACGCCACAAGTGACCCCATTTTGGAAAGAAGACACCCCAAGGTATTCCGTGAGGGGCACGGCGAGTTCCTAGAATTTTTTATTTTTTGTCACAAGTTAGCGGAAAATGATGATTTTTCATTTTTTTCTTTTTTCCTTACAAAGTCTCATATTCCACTAACTTGCGACAAAAAATAAAAAATTCTAGGAACTCGCCATGCCCCTCACGGAATACCTTGGGGTGTCTTCTTTCCAAAATGGGGTCACTTGTGGCGTAGTTATACTGCCCTGGCAATTTAGGGGCCCAAATGTGTGAGAAGAACTTTGCAATCAAAATGTGTAAAAAATGCCCTGCAAAATCTGAAAGGTGCACTTTGGAATATGTGCCCCTTTGCCCACCTTGGCAGCAAAAAAGTGTGACACATCTGGTATCGCCGTACTCAGGAGAAGTTGGGCAATGTGTTTTGGGGTGTCATTTTACATATACCCATGCTGGGTGAGAAAAATATCTTGGTCAAATGCCAACTTTGTATAAAAAAATGGGAAAAGTTGTCTTTTGCCAAGATATTTCTCTCACCCAGCATGGGTATATGTAAAATGACACCCCAAAACACATTCCCCAACTTCTCCTGAGTACGGCGATACCAGATATGTGACACTTTTTTGATGCCAAGGTGGGCAAAGGGGCACATATTCCAAAGTGCACCTTTCGGATTTCACCGGTCATTTTTTACAGATTTTGATTGCAAAGTACTTCTCACACATATGGGCCCCTAAATTGCCAGGGCAGTATAACTACGCCACAAGTGACCCCATTTTGGAAAGAAGACACCCCAAGGTATTCCGTGAGGGGCATGGCGAGTTCCTAGAATTTTTTATTTTTTGTCGCAAGTTAGTGGAATATGAGACTTTGTAAGGAAAAAAGAGAAAAAAAAAAATCATCATTTTCCGCTAACTTGTGACAAAAAATAAAAAATTCTAGGAACTCGCCATGCCCCTCACGGAATACCTTGGGGTGTCTTCTTTCCAAAATGGGGTCACTTGTGGCGTAGTTATACTGCCCTGGCAATTTAGGGGCCCAAATGTGTGAAAAGTACCTTGCAATCATAATGTGTAAAAAATGGCCTGCAAAATCTGAAAGGTGCACTTTGGAATATGTGCCCCTTTGCCCACCTTGGCAGCAAAAAAGTGTGACACATCTGGTATCGCCGTACTCAGGAGAAGTTGGGGAATGTGTTTTGGGGTGTCATTTTACATATACCCATGCTGGATGAGAGAAATATCTTGGCAAAAGACAACTTTTCCCATTTTTTTATACAAAGTTGGCATTTGACCAAAATATTTTTCTCACCCAGCATGGGTATATGTAAAATGACACCCCAAAACACATTCCCCAACTTCTCCTGAGTACGGCGATACCAGATGTGTGACACTTCTTTGCTGCCAAGGTGGGCAAAGGGGCACATATTCCAAAGTGCACCTTTTGGATTTCACCGGTCATTTTTTACACATTTTGATTGCAAAGTTCTTCTCACACATTTGGGCCCCTAAATTGCCAGGGCAGTATAAATACCCCACAAGTGACCCCATTTTGGAAAGAAGACACCCCAAGGTATTCTGTGAGGTGCATGGTGAGTTCCTAGAATTTTTTATTTTTTGTCGCAAGTTAGTGGAATATGAGACTT
Source organism: Bufo gargarizans (assembly GCF_014858855.1). Classification (NCBI taxonomy): domain Eukaryota; kingdom Metazoa; phylum Chordata; class Amphibia; order Anura; family Bufonidae; genus Bufo; species Bufo gargarizans. Next base: position 373,405,037 of record NC_058083.1, on the reverse strand, counting down.
TGTAAGAAAAAATAAAAAAAATAAAATCATCATTATTTTCCGCTAACTTGTGACAAAAAATAAAAAGTTCTATGAACTCACTATGCCCCTCACGGAATACCTTGGGGTGTCTAATTTCCGAAATGGGGTCATTTGTGGGGGTTTTCTACTGTTTGGGCATTGTAGAACCTCAGGAATCATGACAGGTGCTCAGAAAGTCAGAGCTGTTTCAAAAAGCGGAAATTCACATTTTTGTACCATAGTTTGTAAATGCTATAACTTTTACCCAAACCATTTTTTTTTGCCCAAACATTTTTTTTTTTATCAAAGACATGTAGAACAATAAATTCGGCGAAAAATTTATATATGGATGTCGTTTTTTTTGCAAAATTTTACAGCTGAAAGTGAAAAATGTCATTTTTTTGCAAAAAAATCGTTACATTTTGATTAATAACAAAAAAAGTAAAAATGTCAGCAGCAAGAAAATACCACCAAATGAAAGCTCTATTAGTGAGAAGAAAAGGAGGTAAAATTCATTTGGGTGGTAAGTTGCATGACCGAGCGATAAACAGTGAAAGGAGTGTAGTGCCGAAGTGTAAAAAGTGCTCTGGTCATGAAGGGGGTTTCACCTAGCGGGGCTGAAGTGGTTAAATAAATAATGAAACCATGGAATCTGTTGTGTGTGTTGTTCGTCTCAGGCTATATTTACCTAATTTTAAAACTTTTTAAGGATCATCTTTTTTTTTTTCTTGATATCTAAAACCATAGAACTCAAAGAGGATGTACTTTGTTTTTCACATGACTATATATACTTTTATTCACATTTCTAGTGTTCTTACACATCCAGCAAAGCGGTCTTCCTTCAGCCTGGGGCTTGGGCCCAAAAGCACAACTTCTGATACTTCCTAGCTTTAGCCAGTGCATTCCTTTTTAGCAGCATTGCTTGGTAGGTTAAGTGACCTAACAGTATAGCACTAGCAGCCAATAATTCAGGTATCTCTTCCATAAAGACATGTGGTTTGAAAATACTGTAACCCTTGCAGACGTCCATCTCCTCCATTCCAGCGGCTCAAATTTATAATGCTTTGGATACCAGACATCTAATGAAATCAGAAAGGAGATCAAACAAGCACAACCAGTCTTAATGTGTGAGGGGGCCTATTGCCCCCCCCCCCCCGACTTATGGGCCCATTTGCAACTGCTGCAACTCCTATAGTTACACCACTTGCCATGCCACTTATTAGTTTTAAGATCTCATTGGCCAGCAAAGTAGGCCATACATTTATTGAAGAAAACTGTACTTAGCTACCACTGGCCTGCCATCCTACCATACTAACAGGACCATTAAGACACCTGGAGATCCATATTTGATGACAGCATTCAGGTATTGTGGAAAATGCACTCCTAAAAGGTAGGATTGCCCGAATGAAGGAACCTTATGAGACCGTTTATTTTCTCATTGTATTAGCATATCAAGGATAACATCACAAATGCAAACATTTTGTATTTCTATTTAGAGAAAATGACCTATTGTTTAAAGAGGACCTTTCATGGGTCCAGACATTCTAAAAATAACTAACAGGTTATGTAGGGCATAGTGCAGGGATGTTATATCGCTTGCTAGTTTGTTTGGGCGCCTCTCCGTTCACCCGCTGTGCCCCCCGTTCACTTTTCCCGCCTGGTATGCTAATGAATAGCATTGGTACAGGGAGGAGGAGACTGCCCTGTTTCTCAATGGGCGGCTCCTTCTCCCTGGCTGTAGTGCGGTCCAATCACAGCAGAGAGCGTCACAGTCAGGGAATAGGTCAGTTTTTTTTCCACCCTGGCTATGACTCTCTCCACTGCGATTGGACCGCACTACAGCCAGGGAGAAGGAGATGCCCATTGAGAAACAGGGCAGTCTTCTCTTCCCTGTACCGATGCTATTCATTAGCATACCAGGCGGGAAAAGTGAACGGGGTGCATAGCAGGCAAACAGAGAGGTGCCCAGACAAACTAGTAAGCGATGTTACATCCCTGCACTATGCCCTATATAACCTACTAGTTATTTCATAATGTCTGGACCCATGAAAGGTCTTCTTTAAATCACATTTTATATTTTTTGGTTTAAATTGCATGTGAAAAATAATTGTTGTTGCTGCACTTGCACAGTATAGGAAAAAAGCACCCACATAGGCGTACTCCCATGGTCCCGGCCACCAGAGAAGCAAGCGTTTTTTCCTATAGTATGCAAGCATGTCCACCACTGCTGGATTGCAGGATGGTTGTAACACCTGGAAACGAGCAGTGTATAATGTGATGGAAAAATTAAGGAAGCAGCAAAGTAGGCAATATAGACAATCACAATACATTAGTAAGTGCCTCGTATTAATTTTGTCTACATGATAAATGTGATTTGCTGAATTGCGACAACCCCTCTAAGACTTCCTGTCTTTGAAGAGCAGCTACATGGGGCATAGACACAATGGACAGGAGCTGACCCATTGACTTATAAGGAAGAGATTTCTAGGCATGCTCTGTGACCTGTGCAGAGGTCAGGAGTGAGCTGATAAGCTGTGACTTCACTTATTGTGAATCCTGTCTTATCTATATAGAGGTGTTACTTGTCATTGTAATAATGCCAGGGTTGCAAGAGTGCACAAACCTTAAGGCTATGGCTACACAGCAACATTGGTCGTGGCCAGGATCACAGGGAAGTCTCAGTGTAGCGGTGATCCTTTAGAAACTTGAATGTTTCCTATGACCCTGATCATGTGGATTTTTTTGCCACTTCTGTGTAGGGGTCACATCATACATGTGAGTCGCGCTGCAATCCCATTAATTTCTATGGAGTCACCGCTATACGGCGATACCCCTTCGACAGCTGTCCCGTGATAAGTGTTGCAGTGTAGCCGTACCCTAATTAGTACATTCCACATGATCAACCAATTTTTCTCTAAAACACTGCGTGCACAATTATTAGCTGAGTGAGTATTTTGACCATATAATGATTTGTATGCATATTTTCCAACTCCAAGCTGTATAAACTTGAATGTCTATTGGATAGAAGCATTTCAGGTGATGTGTATTTGTGCAATGAGGGAGAATGTGTCACGAGGGTGTCAAGAGCCACGTCTGACTCGGTTATACCCGGGGTCAGGAAGTCGCAGCGGGTGGCTGCGCGCTCTATGTCTAAAGATCACGGTGTTTCTTAGTGTTTGTTTTCTGTGTTTGCCTTGCTATCCTTTTTGTCTCACTCAGGGATCCGTAGCTTCTCCTCCTCAGCTGTTTCTTGTCTGCCACTCCCAAACTCCTTATATTCTCCTCTCACACTTCTCTTGTTGCCAGTTATAGAGCTTCCTGCCTGGACATCTATGCTGACCCACTGGAGCTGAGAATCTGGTTGTTGTTCCAGAGTGCTACCCTCCGGATCCCTGTTGGGCTTTTGTTGTCTCCTGTTGTTGCCCTCCTGGGATTATCTGTTTAGTTTGTATTGTCTGTCCTCCCCTTGGTGTTTTCCTTTAGAGCTAGTGGTGCGGACTAGTGTTCCCACCGCCCTGTTCACTATCTAGGGCTCATCCTAGGGAAAGCCAGGGTTTTAGGCACGTGATCGGCGTACGGGTGAGGAACCCGTCTAGGGACGACAGGGCAGCCAGGCGCCAGTCGCAAGGTGAGTCAGGGGTCACCACCTTCCCTCTCACTAGGGCAGGGCCTCCCTCTTTTCCTCCCTCCGTGTCACGTATGTGACAGTTACGCCGATCGTGATATTATAACTGGCCCTTATTTTTTTTTGAGGGAAAAAAAAAAAAAAAAAAAAAATAAATATATATATATAATTTTTTTTTCTCTACTTAGAATCCAATATGGATCCTATTGCTGCTTTGGCAAAACAGCTTCAAGGCCTGTCTTTGGAGGTGGCAGGATTGAAGGCGTCTGTCCTCCAACAGCAGCAGCAAATGCAGCAGACCGTAAGCCCAGCGGTTGCTATGGGTAACCAGGTTGTTACAGAACCCAAGGTTGTTCTTCCTGACAGATTCTCTGGGGGAAGGGACAAATTTGTGTTGTTCCGTGAGGCCTGCAAATTATATTTTAAGCTGCGCCCCTACTCCTCAGGTAATGAAGAACAGCGGGTGGGGATTGTTATTTCCCTGCTTCAGGGGGACCCGCAATCCTGGGCGTTCTCGTTACCCTGGTTCCCAGGCTCTCCGGTCAGTGGAGGGATTTTTTGGGGCTTTGGGTCTCATATATGATGACCCTGACCGTGTCGCCCTGGCTGAGTCGAAGTTACGGAGACTCCTACAGGGAGATCGGCCAGCAGAGGAATATTGCTCAGAGTTCCGCAGGTGGGCTACGGATACTCAGTGGAACGACCCGGCTCTCAGGAGTCAGTTCTGCTCTGGGTTATCTGAAAGGGTTAAGGATGCGCTGGCGCTGTATGAGACCCCCCTTTCCCTTGATGCTGTTATGTCCCTCTCTATCAGGATAGATAGACGTCTTAGGGAGAGATCGAAAATTCCTGAGCAATCGGTAACCTCTCCCAAGCAGCAGTTAGTCTGTACTGACTTGGATGAGCCTATGCAGCTAGGAGGAACTTCTCGTCAGGTCCGTCCTCCTGAGGTTCGCCGTAGGTGGGGGGCTTGTTTTTTCTGTGGGGGGAAGGGTCATTTCATTAATGTCTGTCCCTCCTTTTCCCAAAAACAAAAGACCGTCGGAAAACTACTAACCCCAGGCTGTGCGGAGGATGTCAGCCGGGGGGTATACGTTTCCTCCATACGAACATCTCAATTTGTGTTGCCAGCGGTTATTGTTTTTGGTGTTAAGACGGAGTCTATTTCTTTTTTTCTAGACAGTGGTGCAGGGGTAAATTTGATAGATGCCCATTTTGCCCGCACTATGGGTTTGTCTCTCTGTACGCTGCAGAGACCCATTCCCATATTCGCTATTGACTCTGCTCCTCTGTCTCAGAGAAACCTCACTCACGTTGTCCATAACTTACATCTTCGGGTAGGGGACCACCATAAGGAGCGTCTTTCATGTTACGTTCTGGAGGGCCTTCCCTCTCCTGTGGTATTGGGTCTTCCCTGGTTGGTAGCGCACAATCCAGTGGTGGATTGGCAGGCCAGGGAGATATTGGAGTGGAGTGAGCATTGCAGAGAGAATTGCTTAAATAACAATTGCTTAATCGCCTCCATAGCTTCCCTACCAACATTTATTTCGGACTTTGAGGACGTTTTTTCTGAAAAGGGTTGTCAGAAGCTACCACCTCATCGTCCTTATGATTGCCCGGTTAACCTGATTCCCGGTGCAAAATTACCCAAGTCCAGGTTGTATAATCTTTCGGGTCCCGAGAGACAAGCCATGAAAGATTATATCTCCGAGAGTCTGGCCAAGGGACACATCAGACCCTCTTCTTCACCCGTGGCTGCAGGGTTTTTCTTTGTTAAAAAGAAAGATGGGGGCCTGCGTCCTTGCCTAGATTTCCGTGAGCTAAACCGGATAACCGTCCGAGACCCATACCCTCTTCCTCTCATTCCTGACCTTTTTAGTCAGATTGCGGGTGCTAGGTGGTTCTCCAAACTTGATCTTAGGGGGGCCTACAATCTGATTCGTATCAAGGAAGGGGATGAGTGGAAGACAGCTTTTAACACCCCTGAGGGGCATTACGAAAATTTAGTCATGCCTTTCGGTCTGACCAATGCCCCTGCTGTCTTCCAACATTTCGTTAATGATATTTTTAGTCATCTCATCGGCAGGTTTGTAGTCATATACCTAGATGATATCTTAATTTATTCGGCTGATCTGAAAACACATGAAGTACATGTCAGGCAAGTACTGCAGGTCCTACGGACGAATAAATTATATGCGAAAATTGAAAAATGTGTCTTCGCCGTTCAGGAAATACAATTCCTGGGATATCTATTATCTGCTTCAGGTTTCCGTATGGATCCTGGGAAGGTCCAGGCAATTTTAGATTGGGATCTTCCTGAGAACCTGAAAGCTCTACAACGGTTTTTGGGTTTCGCAAATTTCTACAGAAAGTTTATTAAAAATTATTCAGTGATCGTTAAACCCCTTACTGACATGACTAGGAAGGGGACTGATTTTTCTAAATGGTCTGACGCCGCTAAAATTGCATTTTCCTCTCTAAAAGAGAGATTTACCTCGGCACCTGTCCTAATTCAACCTGATGTCTCCCAGCCTTTTATTGTTGAAGTTGATGCGTCGGAGGTGGGAGTGGGGGCTGTATTGTCTCAGGGTCCGTCTCCTGGCAAATGGCGTCCTTGCGCTTTCTTTTCCAAAAAATTATCTGCAGCAGAAAAGAACTATGATATTGGAAATAGGGAACTGTTGGCGATTAAACTGGCGTTTGAAGAGTGGCGTCACTTCTTAGAGGGAGCAATCCACCCCGTCACGGTAATTACGGATCACAAAAACCTTCTGTACCTAGAATCGGCTAAGCGTCTCACCCCTAGACAAGCTAGGTGGTCGCTATTCTTTACCAGATTTAACTTTGTAATCACCTATCGTCCTGGGGCAAAAAATACCAAGGCAGACGCATTGTCTCGTAGTTTCCCTGGAGGGGGTAATGTTAGTGATCCGGTACCTATTTTACAAAGAGGAGTGGTTGTCTCTGCTGTACACTCTGTTCTAGAGGGAAAGGTGTTAGAGGCCCAGGGGGACGCCCCGGCCTCTTGCCCCTCAGAGAAATTGTTTGTACCGTTAAACCTGCGTCTTGAGTTATTGAAGGAACATCATAATTCGGCACTTGCTGGGCACCCGGGTAGTAAAGCAACCTTGGAGCTATTGTCTCGTCGTTTTTGGTGGCCAAGGTTGCGTCAGGATGTAATAGATTTCGTGTCTACTTGTTCTACTTGTGCACGCGCGAAAGTCTCTCATACACGTCCAGCAGGGTCTTTATTGCCACTTTTCATCCCCAATAGACCATGGACACATCTATCAATGGATTTCATCACTGACTTACCTTTGTCTGCGGGTAAAACAGTTATCTTGGTAGTAGTAGACAGGTTTAGCAAAATGGTACACTTTATTGCGCTACCCGCACTTCCTAATGCTAAGACTCTTGCTCAGGTGTTTATCAGTGAAATCGTGAAGCTTCACGGGGTCCCTTCCGATGTGGTTTCGGATCGGGGAACCCAGTTTATTTCTAAGTTTTGGAAAGCTTTTTGTACCCGTTTAGGGGTACACTTATCCTTTTCCTCAGCTTTCCATCCTCAGTCGAATGGACAGACTGAGCGTACCAACCAAAACCTAGAAACATATTTAAGGTGTTTTGCGTCTGAAAACCAAGAGGTGTGGTCATCATATTTACCGTTAGCCGAGTTTGCCATAAATAATCGCCGTCAGGAATCCACTGGCAAGTCACCATTTCTTGGTGCATACGGTTTTCATCCCCAATTTTGTACTTTCAAAGAGGGGGGGTCTTCTGGGGTTCCCGAAGAGGAACGGTTTTCTTCATCTCTTTCATCGGTATGGCAGAAGGTGCAAGCTAACTTGAAAAATATGAGTGGTAAATACAAATGCATGGCCGATAAGAAACGGTCGCCAGGTCCGGACCTAGGAGTGAATGACTATGTGTGGTTGTCTACTAGGAATATTAAGTTGAAGGTTCCCTCTTGGAAACTGGGTCCTAGGTTCATTGGTCCTTATAAAATTGTAGCCGTCATTAACCCTGTGGCTTTTCGCCTGGAGCTACCTCAGACTTTTAAGATCCATAACGTCTTCCATAAGTCGCTGCTCAAGAAGTATGTTCCACCTCTAGAACCATCACCGCTGCCACCTCCTCCTGTTGTTGTGGATGGTAATCTGGAGTTTCAAATATCCAGAATTGTTGATTCTCGTCGGGTCCGCCGCTCTCTTCAGTATCTGGTGCATTGGAGGGGTTACGGTCCCGAGGAAAGAATGTGGGTTCCAGCGTCAGAGGTAAACGCCAACAGGTTGATTCAGGCTTTCCATGTCTCTCATCCGGAGAGACCTGGTCCTGAGTGTCCGGAGGCCCCTCGTGAAAGGGGGGGTACTGTCACGAGGGTGTAAAGAGCCACGTCTGACTCGGTTATACCCGGGGTCAGGAAGTCGCAGCGGGTGGCTGCGCGCTCTATGTCTAAAGATCACGGTGTTTCTTAGTGTTTGTTTTCTGTGTTTGCCTTGCTATCCTTTTTGTCTCACTCAGGGATCCGTAGCTTCTCCTCCTCAGCTGTTTCTTGTCTGCCACTCCCAAACTCCTTATATTCTCCTCTCACACTTCTCTTGTTGCCAGTTATAGAGCTTCCTGCCTGGACATCTATGCTGACCCACTGGAGCTGAGAATCTGGTTGTTGTTCCAGAGTGCTACCCTCCGGATCCCTGTTGGGCTTTTGTTGTCTCCTGTTGTTGCCCTCCTGGGATTATCTGTTTAGTTTGTATTGTCTGTCCTCCCCTTGGTGTTTTCCTTTAGAGCTAGTGGTGCGGACTAGTGTTCCCACCGCCCTGTTCACTATCTAGGGCTCATCCTAGGGAAAGCCAGGGTTTTAGGCACGTGATCGGCGTACGGGTGAGGAACCCGTCTAGGGACGACAGGGCAGCCAGGCGCCAGTCGCAAGGTGAGTCAGGGGTCACCACCTTCCCTCTCACTAGGGCAGGGCCTCCCTCTTTTCCTCCCTCCGTGTCACGTATGTGACAGTTACGCCGATCGTGATAGAATGTGGGCTAAGGAGATCAAGACCTTATATGACAGGAATGCATAATTATTAGGCAGCTTTTTTTTTTTTTTTACTGACTCTGAAAAGTCAAAAATTGTTAAAAGTTTTTCAGAGGGATTCAACATCCGTGAAATTGTTAAGATATTGGGGCGTGATCACAGAAAAATCAAAAGATTTGTTGCAAATACAGTGTGTGCTCCACGTGCGTTCCATTGAGCATTCTGGAGAGGCGGGGCTTAACCAAAGGGTGTGCATTGGAGGCATTTAAAAGCGAGGTAAGCGCTTATGACCGCGCTCCCCTCCCTACATTTACTGACGATGAGACTGTGGTTCGGTGGGGACATCCTTCTATCCCCCAAGCCATTATGAATGGACCACTGTCCTTATTTTATGTTGCATAGGATCACTGTCCTTTTGCTGCAACCAGGCTGTACTTGCTAGATCAAAAGCTTTACAACCTCAAGCACATTGTCTTTTGTTCTGAATGTATGAGTGGACACGTTTAGCCCTATTGGGCATTTTTTAACCTATTTTTGTTGTGTTTGTTTTTGTCCTTTTTTTTATTGCAATCTTCACTTTTATTGCCCCTGAAGAGTCCCCCTGTGGAACAAAACATGGCATGTCGGGACATAAGTGAGGTACAGATTGAGGTTTAGGCCCCATATAGGGACAGGTTCCTTACAGGGTCGCCCCTATCGGGGCAGGGTGCTCTGTCTGTACCTTGCTAGGCAGGGACCACTAGCTCCCTACACATATACTAGGCTGGGATTTTAACTAGGGTGTTGTAGGTTTTGCCTCATTTAAGCAACTACCACTTGAGGACTTGTCTACATCCAAGCAATTCTTACAAGAGCACCTGTTCCTCTACTATTATCAAACGATGGTACCTGGCAAAGCTATACTAGACAGTTTGTTTATCCAGGTTGGGTAAGATCATTCCATTATTATTATCCTGGAAGTATTCATTTGCAGGTGCTTTTGTCATACTGGCATTGTTTGCACAGGTATTTTTCACTGTGTTGTATATTGTGTTTAGAGTTCTGTATACATTTATTTAAATTAATTTAGTAAAAGTTATATTTCAAAAGTACAACCCAGGTCTTTTTTGGGAGAACTTGTTTACAAATATTCAACATGGTTGTAAGAAATGGTTGCAAGAAAAAAGAAGCAACAGGAACTAATTATCCTCCAGTGCTGCCATATTCTTGAACTGAAATCTCCCTGGAGTGCCCAGAAGTACAAGGTGTTCTGTGCTCAGAGACATGGCCAAGGTAAGGAGGCCTGAAACTGACCACCATTGAACAAGGCACATAAGTTGAAATGTCAAGACTGGGCCAAGAAATATCGGAAGACTGATTAGATGAGGGTGACTCTTGGTGGACCTGATGGATGGGCCCTTGAATGGATCAGTAACCAGCACAGAGCTCCACTTCGACTCAGATGTCAGCAAGGTGGAGGTGTTTTACTCCTACAGGCTGCTATTATTAAAGATGAGCTTTCGTGTTGACTCAAAATCAACTCCCAAACTTACTTCCAGTTTTTAGAAGACACTTTGTTTAAGCAGTGGTACAAGAAAAAGTATGCATCTTTTAAGAAAACAGTGTTTTTTATGCAGGGCCATTCTTCATTGCATGATTCGAAGTACTCCACTGCATGGCTAGGCACTAAAGGTCTTTAAAGATGAAAGAATAATGACATAGCCCCCTTCCTTACCTGACCGAAAACCTATTAATAATTTGTGAGCCCTTCTTAAATGGGAGATTTACGGTGAAGGTAAACAGTACACCTCTCTGAACAGTGTCTGGGAGGTTGTGGGTGCTGCAGCACAAAAAATTGATCGTCAACAGATTAAGAAACTGAATGGACCGAAGGCATATGACTGAAAGGCGGCTATATATAATTTTTTTTTAAATGTCAGAAATGTTTATTTGTAAATTTTGAGTTATTATTCTTACTTTAACAGATGAAAATAAACAAATGAGATGGGAAAATGTTCCTTTTTCATTTAGTTACATAATAATTCTGCACACTAATAGTTGCCCAATAATTATGAACACATAGATACTGTATTCTACTAAAAAAGCCAAACCTCACTTTTACCTTCTTACGCCTTTCAAGACCAAGCCATTTTTCACCTTTGTGACCAAGCTTAATTTAGCAAATCTGACATGTCACTTTATGCGCCAATAACTTTGGAATGCTTTTATTTATCCAAGCCATTCTTAGATTTTTTTTCTCATGATATTTCGTATTTGATGTTAGGGGTAAATTTGGGTCGATAACTTTGACCTTTATATTCAAAAAAATCCCAAATTTACCAAAAATTTGGAAAAAAAAATATTTTTCTAAATTTACATTTCTACGCATTAGGCCTCATGCACACGACAGTATTTTTTCACAGTCCGCAAAATGGGGTTCCGTTGTTCCGTGATCTGTGTCTGTTTTTGTTTTTCCGTGTGTCTTCCTTGATTTTTGGAGGTTCACCAGACATGAAGGAAAGTGAAAAAAAATCAAGTTTGCCTTGCAATTGATAGGAAAAAAAAACAGACGTGGACACGCGGACGCGGAAGACAATCTTGTGTGCCTCCGTGTTTTTTCACGGACTCATTGACTTGAATGGGTCTGCGAACCGTTGTTGATTAAAAAAATAGGACAGGTCCTATTTTTTTCATGGACTGGAAACACAGATAACGGACGCGGATGACAAACGGTGCATTAGCCGTGTTTTCCATGGACCCATTGAAAGTCAACAGGTCTGCAGAAAATCACGGAAAATGGAACAACGGACACGGGACACAACAACGGTCGTGTGCATGAGGCCTTAAAGGCAGATAGTGATACCTCATTAAATAGTTTTTGCTTTAGATTCCCCAGATGTTTACTTTATGTTGGCATCATTTTAAAATTTCATTTTTTTTTAGGGCATTAGAAGTCTTAGAATTTAAGAAGCAATTTTTCTAATTTTCTATAAAATTTTCAAAACCAAGTTTTTCATACATATGACTTTTTGATCGCTTTTTATTAAAGTGGGGCTAATATTGCATTTTTGTCAGCGTTTTTTATTTTTTATGGGGGTCTCCATGTGGTATATTTAATATGATAATTTTATTCTGTGGGTTGATACGGGTATGGCAACATCAAATTTGTATTGCTTTTTTCACGTTCTATGACTTTTATATCATAAAATCAGTTTTTATAGAACATTTTTTTTTTTTTTTTGCATCAACAAATTTTTTCCGTCAACATAATTATATAAGGGCTTATTTTTTGCAGTATGGACTGTAGTTTTTATTGATATCATTGGTATTTTGGTACTTTCTGATCACTTTTTATTCATTATTTTTTGGTAGGTGAGGCAAAAAAAAACCCCCAGCAATTCCGCCATAGTTTTTTTATTTTTACAGTGTTTACCATGCGGAATTAGTACCATAATCATTTTATAGATCAGGTCATTACTGGCGCGGCGATACCAATTTTGTGTAGTTTATTTTATTTTTAAATCTCTTATAAATGCTCTCGATCGCCGTCAAGGGACTACTCCGGTCCCTTACAGCGGCAGTGCAGTGGCAGAAGCTTTAATTTAAGCGCTTTGCAGCGCTTGGATTAAAGAGCTGCCATAATGTTTATATACATGCTATCTGCAGATACCATGTATATAGACGTATGTCGGTCGTGAAGGGGTTAAATATTCAAGTTTTGAGGTGACAGCACTGTATTTGTTCAATAATAAAATGTGTCTACAGAAATACAACCTGCCTAATAATTGTGCACATAGTGTAGTTTTTATTTTTATTATTCCTGCTTGGTTGCAATAGTGCATTGACAATGTTTCAGCCTGTGTGGAGATTTCACTTGTTTTGCTCCTAGTAATTGGTTCTAGTTTTCTATTTAATTATTTTCTTTCAGTTCTCTTTGTTTAGCTTTTTCTAATAATGTACTGGGTATGCTATTGCTATAAAACAGCCTGTTAAGGGCATGTTCCCATATTTCGGCAGTGGATCTGGCCAAAATCCATAACAGCAAAATCTGCATCAATTTGTATGGATTTTGCTGTGGATTTCATTGTGGAGCAACCTATGCTTTAAAAGGTATCCACAACATAAACTGACATGCTTTTGCTTTAACCCACAGAGGACATGACATAAAAGGGTTGTCCGAGATTTCACTGAGGGTCACACAACCTGTGATGTCAGCTTCTCTCCCTGCTGTGATAATGTTCGTGCACAAGCCTGAGAGATCTGTACACCAGACATCACTGTGCTGGCCACGCCCCCTGCACTGTCGGATGCTGCTTATTGCTCTCTCCCTCCCAGGATTCTTAACCCCTTCAGCTGCACAGACTCAGGGCTGAAGTGTTTACTGTGTAGCTGCAGGCAGTGAAGATATAAATGCTGGGCACAGGAGCTGAAAGAGAAGTTCTGCAGAGCATTGCAGGTAGAGGGAAGATCCTGTGTGTATTAGCAGTGTAATTGTACAGCTAGGACTTGTAGTTCTACACATACAACATACTGCTGAGTCTCCCAGCAGGCAGACATGTCACTCAGGGCAGCACTTGTATTCACTCCCTTAGCAGTGCAGGGGGAGGGGCAGAGATTGTTTTTATTGCACGTAAACAAAGGGCCAGAAGAGAACCAGGGAAATTAGGAATTAGATTTTTTTTTTTGCCTAAAACGTGTTTAGCTTAGTTATATATTGCTGACCATCAGATTTACAGTGCCATATCTTTTTTTCCCATAACTCGGACAACCCCTTTAACCACTTCAACCCCCCTAGCTGAAACACCCTTAATGACCAGGCCACTTTTTACACTTCTGCACTACACTACTTTCACCGTTTATTGCTCGGTCATGCAACTTACCACCCAAATGAATTTTACCTCCTTTTCTTCTCACTAATAGAGCTTTCATTTGGTGGTATTTCATTGCTGCTGACATTTTAATTTTTTTTGTTATTAATCGAAATTTAACGATTTTTTTGCAAAAAAATGACATTTTTCACTCTCAGTTGAAAATTTTGCAAAAAAAATGACATCCATATATACATTTTTCGCTAAATTTATTGTTCTACATGTCTTTGATACAAAAAAAATGTTTGGGCAAAAAAAATGACATCCATATATACATTTTTCGCTAAATTTATTGTTCTACATGTCTTTGATACAAAAAAAATGTTTGGGCAAAAAAAAAATGGTTTGGGTAAAAGTTATAGTGTTTACAACTATGGTACAAAAATGTGAATTTCCGCTTTTTGAAGCAGCTCTGACTTTCTGAGCACCTGTCATGTTTTCTGAGGTTCTACAATGCCCAGACAGTACAAACACCCCACAAATGACCCCATTTCGGAAAGTATACACCCTAAGGTATTCGCTGATGGGCATAGTGAGTTCATAGAACTTTTTATTTTTTGTCACAAGTTAGCGGAAAATGATGATTATTTTTATTTTATTTTTTTCTTACAAAGTCTCATATTCCACTAACTTGTGACAAAAAATAAAAACTTCAATGAACTCACTATGCCCATCACAAAATACCTTGGGGTGTCTTCTTTCCAAAATGGGGTCACTTGTGGGGTAGTTATACTGCCCTGGCATTTTAGGGGCCCAGATGCGTGAGAAGTAGTTTGAAATCAAAATCTGTAAAAAATGATCCGAAAGGTGCTCTTTGGAATGTGTGCCCCTTTGCCCACCTAAGCTGCAAAAAAGTGTTACACATCTGGTATCGCCATACTCAGGAGAAGTTGGGGAATGTGTTTTGGGGTGTCATTTTACATATACCCATGCTGGGTGAGAGAAATATCTTGGCAAAAGACAACATTTCCCATTTTTTTATACAAAGTTGGCATTTGACCAAGATATTTATCTCACCCAGCATGGGTATATGTAAAATGACACCCCAAAACACATTCCCCAACTTCTCCTGAGTACGGAGATTCCACATGTGTGACACTTTTTTGCAGCCAAGGTGGGCAAAGGGGCACACATTCCAAAGAGCACCTTTCGGATTTCACAAGCCATTTTTTTTACACATTTTGATTGCAAACTACACATTTTGATTGCAAAGCTGAGCGCGGCATGCAGAGGGTTCGCAGAGGGTACGGGTGCCCTCCGGTTCCCCATCGGGTCCCCGCACTGCAGTGGCGGGGACACGATGGCAGAGAAGGTAGTCCGATGCCTTCCATAGGCATCGGGGCTTGCCTTCTACGGAAGCCTGTGAGATCCAGCCCTTAGGCTGGGTCTCACAAACAGGCTGTCCGCATGAAAGCTGACAGCCAATGCATTACAATACAGGTTGTATTGTAATGCATTGCAGAGGGGATCAAACCCTAGAAGTTAAAGTCCCCGAGTGGGACAAAAATAAAAAGTAAAAAAAAGTTAAAAAAATGTGTTTTTCATAATAAAAAAAATAGTTTCAAGTAAAAAAAAATCCCCAAATAAAACACGTAAAATTGTAAAAAAATAAAATAAAAAAAATAAAGAAAACCAGACATATTGGATATTGCCGTGTCTGTAATGACCGGTTCTAAACAAATATTACATGATCCAGCCCCTCACCTGAACACGGTAGAAAAAATAAAATAAACTGTGCTAAAACAATCATTTTTTTGCCACCTTACATCACAAAAATGCAACACCAAGCGATCAAAAAGGCGTATGCCCCCAAAATGGTACCGATCAAACTGTCACCTCATCCCACAAAAGAATAGCCCCTACATAAAACAATTGGGCAAAAAATTAAAAAGCTATGGCTCTCAGAATATGGAGACACTAAAACATGATTTTTTTTGTTTCAAAAATGCTTTTATTGTGTTAACGTCAAAGCATCATCTCATCCTGAAAAAAATTAGCCCCTAAATAAGACAATCGCTAAAAAAAAAATGGATTCAAATGGAAAGTCTGCCAAAAAAGTGAAATTCTGAAATTTCATCTACATTTTCCTTTAATTCTTGTGGAACACCTAAAGGGTTACCAAAGTTTGTAAAGTCAGTTTTGAATACCTTGAGGGGTGTAGACTGTAAAATTGGGTCATTTTTGGGTGGTTTCTATTATGTAAGCCTCACAAACTAACTTCAGACCTGAACTGGTCCTTAAAAAGTGTGTTTTGGAAATTTTCTGAAAAATGTCAAGTTTGCTTCTAAACTTCTAAGCCTTCTAACGTCACCAAAAAATAAAATGGCATTCACAAGATGATCCAAACATGAAGTAGACATATAGGAAATGTAAAGTAATAACTATTATATGAGGTATCACTATCTGTATTAAAAGCAGAGAAATTGAAATTTTCGTGTGTGTAAATTTGGTATTTATTTTTTAAATAAAAATGAAAAATATTGACTGAAATTTACCACTACCATGAATTACAGTGTGTCATGAGAAAACAGTATCAGAATGAGTTGGATAAGTAAAAGCGTTCCAAAGTTATTACCACAAAAAGTGACATGTCAAATTTCCAAAAAACTGCCTGGTCCTTAAGGTAAAAAATGTCAGGGTCCTGAAGGGGTAAAATCCACACCACATGTCAACTTGTGTGTTTATATTATCCAAAGCGTGTGCATGAGATTCTTAGATCTCATCAACTTTTCTGCTACTGTACAACATTGAGATTTGCCTCACACAAGCTTGTATTAGCAAATCTGCAGTGTTTATGCCGCAAGAGAACATGCATACATTGATCAGTTCTATGCAATTTGTTGTACTGTTGCAGTTCCTACTGATGTATTAAGTTGGCCATATGGAATACTAGTTTTGCATTTTACATGGTCACTGCTAAGAAAATGCACATAGCTATTGATTAGAGTTGAGCGGACACCTGGATGTTCGGGTTCGACGGGTACGGCCGAACTTCAGAAAAAAGTTCAAGTTCAGGACCTGAACTTGACCCTGAACCCCATTAAAGTCAATGGGGACCCGAACTTTTGAGCACTAAAATGGCTGTAATAATGTCATGGAAAGGGCTAGAGGGCTGCAAATGTCATCAAAATGTGGTTAAGAGCATGACAAGTGCTCTGCAAACAAAAGTGGATAGGGAAATTACTTTAAATAACATAAAATACGTAAAAATAAAAAATAATAATCTTGATCTAGGAGGACGAGGTCCATATGGAGTAAGAGGTTGAGGAGGCGGTGATGTGGCAGTGTAGGTGGAGGAGGAGGTAGCCTACACTGCTTTTCGGTTCTAAATTTTAAAATTTTTTTTTAAATTAGGGTACACCCCAAAACGTTGGGAAATATAACCTGTGATAACTCCCTCCAGTCGTGCTAAACACACGTTCAGACAATACACTGGCTGCAGGGCAGTCCAACACCTCCAAGGCGTAAAGGGCAAGCTCAGGCCAGGTGCCCAATTTGGAGACCCAGAAGTTGAAGGGGGCAGACCCATCAGTCAGTACGTCTAGGCGTGTGCATACATACTGCTCCACCATGTCGCACGTCCCCGTGATGTCCACGATCCAATTGGATATCTTCTCTATAAACTTTTGATGTTCTTTTATGCGCCTACCATGGTGATAACGGGTGGCGTGGATTCAGTGTTCCAGGCCGGAGAGGGAGCCTGAGAAAGGGATACCTCATCCAAGGGAGGTCAATGGATGAAATTAAATGTAATCGAGCGGAAATATGGGACAAAGTATTGAAGCATAAGCTTCCAAGTTAAGAGGGGGCGCGGCAATTACCCACTTCCGACTCGGGGAGGTAGTGACGATAAATAACAATACAGGATCCTGTTATTGGAATGGTTAATTAAAAATTACAGGAAATGTCACTGCGGTATTTTGCATTAGGAAACGTTAGCCAGGAGAGGCCCTGCTGCCGCTTTGTTGACTCTAGGTAACTTCTGCCTGATCGCACGTCCTTGTGATGTCCACCATCCATTTGGATATCTTCTCTATCGACTTTCGATGTTCTTTTCTGAGCCTACCATGTTGATCACGGTTATCGGCGAATCAGGGTTCCACGCCGGAGAGGAAGCGTGAGAAAGGGAGACCACATTCAAGGGAGGTTAATGGTTTAAATTTATTTTAGATCGAGCGAAAATGTGGGAAAAGCTGTTAAAGCGCAAATGTTGAACAAATTATTTAAGCGCAAATGTGGGACAAATTATTAAAGCGCAAATATGGGAAAAATTATTGAAGCTCAAATGCAGAGCAGGGGTTTCTATCCGGCAAAATTGGTAAAATGTCACCTGACAATGTAACAGACGATTCTTATAAATTTATGTTCCTGTCACCTATGCAGAGGTGCCCCCAAGACGTCCACCATCCATTTGGATATCTTCTCTATCAACTTTCAATGTTCTTTTCTGAGCCTACCATGTTGATCACGGTTATCTGCAAATCAGGGTTCCACGCCGGAGAGGGAGTTTGAGAAAGAGAGACCACATCCAAGGGAGATAAATGGTTGAATTTTTTTTTTTGGATCGAGCAAAAATGTGGGAAAAGCTGTTAAAGCGCAAATGTTGAACAAATTATTTAAGCGCAAACGTTGAACAAATTATTTAAGCACAAACGTGGGACAAATTATTTAAGCGCAAATGTGGGAAAAAATATTGAAGCGCAAATGTGGGACAACTTGTTAAAGTTTAAGCATTGAATGAACGGAGGTGGCGCGCATCAATTAAAGAAGAATTTCTGAAATTTTATTCCCTGTCACCTATGCAGAGCAGGGGTTTATTCACATCCAAAATTGTAAAATGTCAACCCAAAGACGTAACAGAAAAATTACAGAAATGTATTAACCTGTCTACTTGGTAAAATTGGTGAATTTCACCTGAAAATCTAACAGACAAATTTTTTATTTTTTTTTAAATCTGTCTACTAGGTATAGCAGTGGTACATCACACCCAAAAATTGGTGAATTTCACCCTAAAATGTAACAGGCACATTTTTTTTTTTTTAACCTGTCTACTGGTGGCGGAGGATGAGGTAGCCTACACTGTTTTTTTGGTTTTAATTTTTAATATATTTTTTTTTAACTAGGGTACACTCCAGAAGAGTGTGAAATATCCAAAATACAAGAATGAGCAATTGCGCTGTAGTATAACAATGGCTGGTTAAGGACTGTATACATGTCTATTCTGCACAAGGTACATTGGCTGTGGACAGGCGGCTGTGCTTGTCTGTGATGACGCCCCCTGCCGTGCTAAACACACATTCAGATAATACACTGGCTGCAGGGCAGGCCAGCACCTCCAAGGCGTAAAGGGCAAGCTCAGGCCATGTGCCAAATTTGGAGACCCAGAAGTTGAAGGGGGCAGACCCATCATTCAGTATATGTAGGCATGTGCACAGATACTGCTCCACCATGTTGATGAAATGCTGCCTCCTGCTAAGATGTTCCATATCAGCTGGTGGTGCTGGTTGTTGTGGCATGCTGACAAAGCTTTTCCACATTTCGGCCATGCTAACCCTGCCTTCTGAGGTGCTGGTAGTGCCCTAGCTGCATTGGCGACCTCTTCCTTCGCCTTGTGCTTCTACTGTGCCCTCGCTGTCAGGTGGGAATGCCACTAGCAGCATGTCTACCAGCATGCGCTTGTACTCGCGCATCTTACGATCACGCTCCAGTGACAGACTTAAGGACTGTACGTTGTCCTTGTAATGGGGATCCAGCAGCGTGGCCAACCAGTAATCAGCACAAGTTAGAACGTGGGCAACTCGGCGGTCGTTGCGGAGACACTGCAGCATGTAATCGCTCATGTGTGCCAGGCTACCCAGAGGCAACGAAAAACTGTCCTCTGTGGCAGGTGTTTCGTCTGTGTCCTCTGTATCCCCCCAGCCACGCACCAGTGATGGCAATGGGCTGTTCCGGGTGCCATTCTGCTGTGAACAAGGTTCCTCCTCCATCTCCTCCTCCTCATCCTCCACCTCGTCATCCTCTAGAACTGTGCCCTGGCTGGTCAATTGTGTACCTGGTGTTTGTGGGTGCAGGAACCCACCCTCGAAGCCACTTGTGAATGACTGGCCGGAAACCCTACGAAATTATCCCTCTTCCTCCTCCTGTGCCACATCCTCTTCCATCATCACCAGCAGCGTTTTTTCAAGGAAGCATAGAAGTGGGATAGTAATGCTGAGAACGGCGTTATCGGCACTGGCCATGTTGGTGGAGTACTCAAAACATCGCAACAAGGAACACAGGTGTCACAGCCACTATCTCTGGCTGTGACCTTCCGTCCTTGCTCGTTCGGTGCTCCTCGCTGAAGTTTCATTTCTGTGTGTTATTTGTGGTTCTGTATGGGTTAACTCCCCTGTGTTCCTATTAGGAGTTAATCCTCTCTGTCTGCTCCATGGGTGTGGCCACTCTGCTGCACCCATGGAACCTGTATATAAGGCCTCATGCACACGACCGTTGTGTGCACCCGTGGCCGTTGTTCCGTTTTCCGTGATTTTTAGCGGACCCATTGACTTTCAATGGGTCCGTTGAAAACTCGGAAAATGCACTGTTTGTCATCCACCTCCGTGATCCGTGTATCCTGTCCGTCAAAAAAATAGGACCTGTCCTATTTTTTTGACGGACAACGGTTCACAGACCCATTCAAGTCAATGGGTCCATGAAAGAACACGGATGCACATCCAAAGATCCGTCTGCATAAAAGCTTTTTCAGAGCTGAGTTTTCACTTTGTGAAAACTCAGATCCGACAGTATATTCTAACACAGAGGCGTTCCCATAGTGATGGGGACGCTTCTAGTTAGAATATACAACGAACTGTGTACATGACTGCCCCCTGCTGCCTGGCAGCACCCGATCTCTTACAGGGGGCTGTGATCCATACAATTAACCCCTCAGGTGCCGCACGTGTGCGTATCATAGCCCCCTGTAAGAGATCCGGGGCTGCCAGATGATAAAGTACATGGAATATATACTATATTGAACTATAGTATTCAGGTTAAATTGCCATGTTGGCACTTTACGATAAACAAGTGGGTTGTGGGTTGCAGTTTGGGCACTCGACCTCTAAAAGGTTCGACATCACTGTCCTAGTGGGATCCTGATCCAATGGTTGATAGGTACCGTGTTCCCTCAATTGTCCCAGGAATCTCGTCTCTGTATTTTAGACGATCCATAATAACTATCCCTGAGCCTTTATCGTCTGGCTTGATAACTATGTTCCTATCATTGGCAAGTTCTTTTAATGCGCCTTTTTGACCCCTAGATAGGTTAAATCTCACCTTTCTTGTGGTTGATTTCTTTTCAAGGTTGTTCATCTCGTCCTGGACCTTAGATATGTATTTTTCGATCATATCGTATTTCTTGGGAGGCATATACTGTATGTACTTGGAGGTTTATATCCTCTGGTTCGTATTTGAAACAGTGAGGAGAGTAGTGGTTGTTCGTTCTTCCAGGGTGTTTTTTCGATATCCAGGTAGGCCCTCAGTCTAATGGCACGAAAGAAGCGAGACATCTCTTTATCCAGTACGTATGGGTTGGTGAGATTAGTAGGGACGAAGCCAAGGCCTAGGTTGGGAGCCGATATTTCATCCATGGAGAGGTTTCTTTTAGATAAATTAATGGTCAGGTCCTCAGGGTTAGAAGAATCTTTGTCTAGTATGTTGACCTGGTTCGGATAGGGTCCCGTGACTGGGAGCGGAAGTTTTGTCTGCCTCTTCCTTTGTTTCTTCCCCGCCCTCCTTGACGGCCTCTGCCTCTGTTTCGGCCAGTAACTCTGTCAAAAAAATCGGCCTCACTAGCACTTGAGGAGCCCGAGGTGAAAGGGGGGGGGGGGCAGTATCTGCAGTTGAGATACCTTGCGATACTGTACGGTAAACCTGGTTTGTAGAATAGTCCTTGATGTCTCTCTGGAACTTGGACTTCTTTCGTTCTTCCAGGGTGCGTCTAAAATGGTTGTTTTTCTGGGTAAGGTTGGTTCGGACAGATGCTGCTTCATCCGTTGGTGCTTCTTGAAATAGGTTCTGTTCCAACGTGGTAATCTCCTCCATGGTCTTTTTGATTTCTTGATTTGCACTCTCAAGGGTTAAAAGGATAATGTCGAATGATGCTTTATTGAGAATTCTCTCAAATTGCAGACAGAATTCAGGATCTTTTGAGAACAAAGTAGGTCGGAGGTTGCAGCGGAGGCCTCTCGGGATAATTTTTCTTTTGTAGTATTCCGCCAGGGTCACCATGTGTAGCTCCAGTGACATTGCTTTGCGGTATGTTTTCTCAAGTGCGTTCACAGAAGCCCTTGGGTTGGAGTTTGATAAATACTCGTTTGATGCTGTAATTGAAGAAGTAATTCTTCTTGCGTCCTCCTTTGAGAACGAAAACACTCCACTGGTATCGTGTTGTGTGTTTGCATTCAGGAAACATAGAAACATAGAATGTGTCGGCAGATAAGAACCATTTGGCCCATCTAGTCTGCCCAATATATCTGAATCCTATGAATAGTCCCTGGCCCTATCTTATATGAAGGATAGCCTTATGCCTATCCCATGCATGCTTAAACTCCTTCACTGTATTTGCAGCTACCACTTCTGCAGGAAGGCTATTCCATGCATCCACTACTCTCTCAGTAAAGTAATACTTCCTTATATTACTTTTAAACCTTTGCCCCTCTAATTTAAAACTGTGTCCTCTTGTGGTAGTTTTTCTTCTTTTAAATATGCTCTCCTCCTTTACCGAGTTGATTCCCTTTATGTATTTAAAAGTTTCTATCATATCCCCTCTGTCTCTTCTTTCTTCCAAGCTATACATATTAAGGTCCTTTAACCTTTCCTGGTAAGTTTTATCCTGCAATCCATGTACTAGTTTAGTAGCTCTTCTCTGAACTCTCTCTAGAGTATCTATATCCTTCTGGAGATATGGCCTCCAGTACTGCGCACAATACTCCAAGTGAGGTCTCACCAGTGTTCTGTACAGCGGCATAAGCACTTCACTCTTTCTACTGCTTATACCTCTCCCTATACATCCAAGCATTCTGCTGGCATTTCGTGCTGCTCTATTACATTGTCTTCCCACCTTTAAGTCTTCTGAAATAATTACTCCTAAATCCCTTTCCTCAGATACTGAGGTCAGGACTGTGTCAAATATTCTATATTCTGCCCTTGGGTTTTTACGCCCCAGGTGCATTATCTTGCACTTATCCACATTAAATTTCAGTTGCCAGAGTTCTGACCATTCTTCTAGTTTTCCTAAATCCTTTTCCATTTGGCGTTTCCCTCCAGGAACATCAACCCTGTTACATATCTTTGTGTCATCAGCAAAAAGACAAACCTTACCATCGAGGCCTTTTGCAATATCACTTATGAAGATATTAAACAAAATTTGGTCCCAGTACAGATCCCTGTGGAACCCCACTGGTAACATGACCTTGTTTTGAATGTTCTCCATTGACTACAACCCTCTGTTGTCTGTCACTCAGCCACTGCCTAATCCACTCAACAATATGGGAGTCCATGCTCAATGACTGCAGTTTATTGATAAGTCTTCTGTGTGGGACAGTGTCAAAAGCCTTACTAAAATCTAGATAAGTGATGTCTACTGCACCTCCACCGTCTATTATTTTAGTCACCCAGTCAAAAAAATCTATAAGATTTGTTTGACATGATCTCCCTGAAGTAAACCCATGTTGTTTTTCATCTTGCAATCCATGGGATTTTAGATGTTCCACAATCCTATCCTTTAATAGGGTTTCATTAATTTGCCTACTATTGATGTCAGACTCACTGGTCTATAGTTGCTCGATTCCTCCCTACTACCTTTCTTGTGAATGGGCACGACATTTGCCAATTTCCAATCTTCCGGGACGACTCCTGTTACTAATGATTGGTTAAATAAATCTGTTAACGGTTTTGCCAGCTCACCACTAAGCTCTTTTAATAATTTTGGGTGTATCTCATCAGGCTCCTGTGACTTCACTTTAGACAGCAAACTTAGAACATCTTCCTCTGTAAAGACACATGCATCAAACGATTTATTAGTCATCCTTTCTAGTGGAGGTCCTTCTCCTTCTTTTTCTTTTGTAAAAACTGAACAGAAGTATTCATTAAGGCAGTCGGCTAGCCCTTTATTCTCTTCTACATACCTTCCGTCCTTTGTTTTTAATGTAGTTATTCCTTGTTTTAATTTCCTTTTTTCATTTATATATCTGAAGAATGTCTTATCCCCTTTTTTCATAGACTGAGCTAGTTTTTCTTCTGCCTGCGCTTTAGAAGTTCTTATAACTTGCTTGGCCTCTTTCTGCCTAATCTTGTAGATTTCCTTATCTTCATTGCTCAGTTTTTTTTTTATAATTACAAAATGCTAGCTTTTTATTTTTAATGATTTGGGCCACTTCTGCTGAGTACCACAGTGGTCTCTTCCTTTTTTTGCTTTTACTGACAAGTCTAATGCAATTTTCTGTTGCCTTCAATAATGCACCTTTTAAGTAGTCCCATTTCTCCTGGACTCCATGTAATCCGTTCCAGTCTGATAAGGACTCATTTATGACTAATTTCATTTTTGAAAAGTCTGTTTTTCTAAAATCTAAAACTTTTGTTTTTGTGTGGTGGGACTCTTTCACAGTTCTTATATTAAACCACACTGACTGGTGATCACTAGATCCCAAGGTTTCGCCTACAATGACATCATATACCGAATCCCCATTTGTGAATTTGTGAAAGACATCTAGAATATGCCAAGAATGGTGCACGTGGGGCAGTGGTGGAGTATTCTTTAATCTTTTCAAGTAAGTAGGCCACAGCACTCTTTTCATAAAATGGCAAGGGTTGGTGCACGTCCAGGTTGTGTTCTGTAGCTCCACCTCAAGAACTGTAGGTATCACAAATATTTAGACAGCACTCCTTAAGTGATGATAATTAATGATTTTATTTCTTATTATTTCAGCCGGAGTAGGTGGTATGTCAGTTGCAACGTTTCAGGCTAACAATCGCCCTTCATCAGGCTGACAAGGCATAATATACAAAAAGAGAATTCATATGGCGGCAATCGATCAAAAATCAATGATACATGATAGTATAGTTAGGTGCATAAATACATGATTATACAACTAATAAGTAAAACATGATTAAAAATGATTCGGAAGGTTCATACAACAATGTTACAGTCACATACTTCATAAAATGAAACCGTTGAGGCGGAAAACACTTTATGTCACCAAGTATAAAAAACTAGTCCAAAGGGCTAAATCATGTTCGGTTGCACTAGGAGCAACAGTGCCTAACGGAGGTATGTGAGTGCTATATCTGTGCATAGTTCAGGCTGTGGCCAAAGAACATGGGGTATTGGATGGCCTCAGAATGCACTATCATACAGGAACAATAATATCTGTTGCAGGAACCGACCATAGGATAAAAAAGGGAGGTTGGCGGGGTAGTCAGGGCGTACCTGTGGCAGAGAGGGCTGCCACAGGCTGGCCTCAAGTACAACGGTACCTATCCT